>NC_134090.1:130678049-131337249 GCF_000715075.1 Nicotiana tabacum
CTAAATATAAATAATTAAGACTGTTTGATATTTAACATCTGAATGTATAAAATTTATCTTTATTTGAAAATTAATAAACATAAAATTCAATTAAAATACTAATAATTTAATATTCTATCAATAAAATATATAGTTTTTTAAAATATGATAGTTGTTGGTGGTGATGACTAACAGGTGAATGCCGACTAGAGGCGGTGGTTGGTGGTAGTTTTGATTGATGATGGTGGTTCATGCTAGTAACTAGTAGTGATTGGTAGTGGTAGCGCTTATGATTGAGGATGGTGGTGATGGGTGGTGATAGTTAATAATGGCGGGTGATGGTAGTAGTTGTGTATCATGATCCGGATTTCCTACCCTCGGGAGTCGTGATGGCGCCTACTCGTGAAAGCTATTATAGATCCATTAACCTTTTTACTTAACCTTTTTAACAGTTCAATATAACAGGTGATCAACAACGAAAATATTATAATAAACAGAAATGCGGAATACTATCTGTCTCTGAACTATCACGGACTATCTACGAATACTACAAACAGTGGTCTGAAAAATAAATACAAAGTTGTCTCTAAAATACATAAAAGAAACAAAATGGAAAGATAGAAGTTGATGCCAAGGCATGCGGACGCCTGCAGGACTACCTCGGGTCGCCTGATGGACTGAAGGCAGCAACCTCACTGTGGTCCAAAAGCTGCAGCACCAGGATCTACACACAATGCAGAGTGTAGTATCAACATAACCGACCCCATGTGCTTGTAAGTGTCTAGCCTAACCTCGGTGAAGTAGTAACAAGGCTAGGACAAGACTACGAAATAAATATGTGCAGTTAAATCATATACAACGGAAAAATAAAGGCAGAAATTTACAGTTAAAGATATGAGGGAGGAAAATGTTGCGAGGAATATCAGATAACAACATGAAAACAATAGAGGAATGTAAAGAAAGCCATAATTCAATTATCAACAAGAACCAAGAACTCAATAACACGTGCACGACATCACCCTTCGTGCTTTTACTCTCATCCTCACCATAAAAATAAATAGAACCAGCATGGCATCACCCTTCGTGCTTTTACCTCACATAATCATGGCATGGAATTATTCTTCATGCATTATCACTCATATCATGGCACAACATTGTACATCATGCGGCACGGCATCACCCTTCGTGCTTTTACCTCACAATATTGGCACGACATCACCCTTCGTGCATTAACACTCTCAAAATCATGCACGGCATCACCCTTCATGCTTTATGCTCTTCCTCACCCAAGCAACAATAACAAAGCAATTTAGGCAAGGGAATCAATAATATCACAATAAAATCCCGACAAAGGAACAATAGCATAACAATAATATCCCAGCAAGGAAAATAATATCATGAGTAATAACATCCTGACAAGGGAGATAATATCAAAAGCAATAACATCCCGGCAAGATAGACAATACCATAAACCTCTTCTCTTTTCCACAATTACTTCACAAATGAATTCTCAACTTGAGCCAATGCTCTACAATGTTCTATTACCAATAATACTTCCACAAGCATTGTTCAACAATAGAAATCATCATATAGAGCATAAACAATATGAAACGGAATCACATCAATCATAGTATAAGACTCACGGGCATGCTTGACATCGATGTATAGATACTCGTCACCACACCTATATGTCGTACTCAACAATTAACACATATCAAATAAGACAAAACTCCTAATCCCTCAAGTTAAGGTTAGACCAAACACTTACCTCGATGCTACGAACACAATTCAAGCCTCAACTACCGTTTTACCTCTTGTTTCGCTTGTATCTAGCCACAATTTACTTAACGATACCAATAAATGCTAAATGAACCAATTCTATTGCATGAAAATAGGTTTTCCAATGATTTCCCCAAAAGTAAAAAATCGACCCCGGGCCCACATCGTTAAAACTCGGGGTTCAAACCAAAACCCGATTACCCATTCACCCACGAACTCAAATATATAATTTGTTTTGAAATCGGACTTCAAATCGAGGTCCAAATCCCCAAAATTTGAAAATCCTAAGTCCTACCCAAAACACCCAATTTCCCCCATGAAACCCTTGATTTTGAATTGAAATCATGTGAAAAGATGTTATAGATTAAAGAAAATGAGTTAGAAACGACTTACAATTTATTTGGAGAAGAACTTTTCTTTAGAATATCGCCCAAGAGAGCTTAGGGTTTGAGAGAGTTTGAAAAATGAAGAAAAATTCATCTAAGGCCTAATTAACTAGTCGTAGATGTCGCAATTGCGACCAGGGTTTGCAATTGCGAACCTCTTCAGGACCTGATGCCATCACATTTGCGAGGGATTAGTCGCATTTGTGACATCGCATTTGCGATAAAAGGGTCGCATTTGCGACCAAGGCCTGCCTAGGCTAGGTTCGCATTTGCGACGCCTGGGTCGCAATTCCCATGCCTGAGGACTTGGCAATTGCGAAGCCTGATCTCGTAATTGCGAGATCAGAGGCCTGGGCAAAAATATCAGATACAAGCAACTTTTTCTACGTCCAATTTCACTCTGTGGCCTATCCGAAACTCACCCGAGCCCATGGGGCTCCAAACCAATCATGCATGCAAGTCCAAAAACATTATATGGACTTGCTAGTGCAATCAAATCATCAACAACTATGAATTAAGCCTCAAATTCATGAAATCACTCAACAACAACAACAACAACCCAGTGTAATCCCACAAGTGGGGTTTGGGGAGGGTAATATGTACGCAGACCTTACCTCTACCCAAGGGGCAGAGAGGTTGTTTCCAGGAACATTGAAATTACTATTTTCTCAAATAAATGTCCGATTTATACTAAACGATCCGATTCTTACCAAACTTCACATATTCAGCTTAATTATTATATATGACCTGTACCGGTCTTCGGAACCAAAATATGGGCCTGATACCATCAATTTCAAACATTTTTTCATTCCCAAAACTTCTTATAATTTCAGTTAAACAATTTTTTTTCAAAAATTTATTTCTCGGGCTTGGGACCTCGGAACTCGATTCTGGGAAAATGCCCAATCCCAAATTTTACTACGGACCTTACGAGACCGTCAGATCACGGGTCCAGAGACCATTTACCATGAATGTTGACCAAAGTCAACTTTATTCAATTTTAAAAAGCTAATTTCCTTATTTTACTTAGTTTTCACATAAAAGCTTTCTGGAAACGCGTCCGGACTGCGCACGCAAATTGAGGTAAGATAAAAAGAGGTTTTTAAGTTCTCAGAACACAAAATTTTCTTTCAAACACATTCTCCACCTCTAAACCAACTGTTCGTCCTCGAATGGACATAAGAAAAGTACCTATGTCAGAGAAAAGTTGGGGATATCGGCTTCGTATATCGGACTCGGACTCACAGGTAGCTGCCTCGGTAGGCTGACCTCTCCATTGAACACGAATAGAAGGAAAATCTTCGATCTCAACTGACGAACCTGCCGGTCTAGAATAGCTACCGGCTCCTCCCCGTAGGATATGTCCTTGTCCAACTGGACAGTGCTGAAGTCTAACACGTGGGATGGATCGCCGTGATACTTTCGAAGCATAGGCACATGAAACACTGGATACATGGCTAATAATCTTAGCGGAAACGTAAGTCTATAAGCCACCTCTCCCACTCGATCAAGAATCTCAAAAGGACCAATAAATCTAGGACTTAGTTTGCCCTTCTTTCCAAATCTCATCACGCCCTTCATAGGTGACACCCGAAGCAACACCCGCTCACCGACCATGAATGCCACATCACGAACCTTATGGTTGGCATAACCTTTTTTCCTGGACTGAGCTGTACGAAGCCTATCCTGAATGATCTTGACCTTGTCCAAGGCATCCTGTACTAGATCCGTATCCAACAACCGAGCCTCTCCCGGCTCAAACCACCCAACCGGTGACCGACACCGCCTACCATATAAAGCCTCATAAGGAGCCATCTGGATGCTTGACTGGTAGCTGTTGTTGTAGGCAAACTCCCCTAAAGGCAAGAACTGATCCCACGATCCTCCAAAGTCCACAACACAAGCTCGGAGCATATACTCCAAAATCTGAATAGTACGTTCGGACTGCCCATCCGTCTAAGGATGAAATGTTGTGCTCAACTCGACCCGTGTGCCCAACTCACGCTGAAATGCCCACCAGAAATGTGAGGTAAACTGCGTACCTCGGTCCGAAATGATAGATATGGCACACCATGAAGACGAACAATCTCCCGGATATAGATCTCTGCTAACCTCTCGGAAGAATAGGAAACTGCCACAAAAATGAAATGTGCTGACTTGGTCAGCCTATCAACAATAACCCATACTGCACCGAACTTCCTCTGAGTCTGTGGGAGTCCAACAACGAAGTCCATAGTGATACGCTCCCACTTTCACTCAGGAATCTCAATCTTCTAGAACAAACCACCAGGTCTCTGATGCTCGTACTTTACCTGTGGACAATTAAAACACTGAGCCACATATGTAACAATATCCTTCTTTATCCTCCTCCACCAATAATGCTGCCGCAAATCCAGATACATTTTATCGGCTCCCGGATGAATAGAATAATGTGAACAATGGGCCTCCTCTAAAATCAACTCTCGAAGTCTATCCACATTAGGCACACAAATACGACCCTGCATCATCAAAACTCCATCATCTCCAACTGTAACCTGCTTGGCACCTCCGCGCCCCACTGTGTCTCTAAGGATAAGAAAATGAGGATCATCATAATGCCGATCTCGGATAAGCTCAAATAATAAAGAACGAGCGACTATGCAAGCTAACACACGGTTGGGCTCAGAAACATCCAACCTCACGAACTGATTGGCCAAAGCCTGAACATCCAAAGCAAGTGGTCTCTCACCGACCAAAATATACGCAATACTGCCCATACTAGCTGACTTTCTACTCAAAGCATCGACCACTACATTGGCCTTTCCCGGATGATATAAGATGGTGATATTATAGTCTTTCAATATCTCCAACTACCTTCTCTGCCTCAAATTTAGCTCCTTCTACTTGAACAAATACTGTAGACTCTTGTGATCCGTGAACACCTCCCATGATATGCCATACAAATAGTGCCTCCAAATCTTCAACTCGTGAACAATGGCTGCTAACTCCAAATCATGAACTGGATAATTCTTCTCATGAATCTTCAGCTGTCGCGAATCATAAGCAATGACCTTTCCATCCTGCATCAACACCGCACCAAGTCCAATATGAGATACATCACAATAAACTGTATATGGCCCTAAACTTGTGGGCAAAACCAACACTGACGTCGTAGTCAAAGCTGTCTTGAGCTTCTGAAAGCTCACCTCACACTCGTCCGACCACCTGAACTAGGCACCACTTCTGGGTCAACCTAGTCATCGGGTCTGCAATAGATGAAAACCCCTCCAAACACCGATGGCAATAGCCTGCCAGAAACTCTGGATCTCTGTAGCTGACGCGGGTCTAGGCCAGTTCTTGACTACATCTATCTTCTTCGGATCCATCTGAATACCCTCTATTGATACAACGTGGCCCAAGAATGCAACTGAACTAAACCAGAACTCACACTTAGAAAACTTAGCATACCGCTGACTATCTCTCAAGGTCTGAAGAACAACTCTCACATGTTTCTCATGCAACTCCCAACTGTGGGAATAGATCAAAATATCATCAATGAAGACTATCACGAACAAATCCAAGTAAGGCTTGAACACTCGATTCATCAAATCCATGAAAGTTGCTGGGGAATTTGTCAACCCAAATGACATCACCAAGAATTCATAATGTCCGTACCGAGTGTAGAAAGCTGACTTAAGGACATCAGATGCCCTAATCCTCAATTGATGGTAGCCGTGAAGCTGATCCAACAAATCATCAATCCTCAGCAATGGATACTTGTTCTTGATTGTAACTTTGTTTAACTACCGGTAATCTATACACATCCTCATCGATCCGTCCTTCTTCTTAACAAACAACACCGGCGCACCCCAAGGCGAGATACTAGGCCTAATAAACCCCTTATCAAGCAAGTCTTGCAACTGCTCCTTCAATTCTTTCAACTCTCACAGGACCATACGATATAGCAGAATAGAAATGGGTTGAGTGCCCGGAGCCAAATCAATGCAGAAGTCAATATCCTTGTCGGGTGGCATACCCGGCAGGTCTGAAGGAAATACCTCAGGAAACTCACGAACAACAGGCACAGAATCCATAGAAGGAACCTCGGCACTAGAATCACGAACATACGCCAAATAGGTCAAATATCCCTTATAAACCATACACCGAGCCTTCATATATGAGATAACCCCATGGGTAGAATGACCAAGTGTCCCTTTCCACTCTAAACAAGGTAAAACCGTCAAGGCTAAGGTCACAGTCTTGGCATGACAGTCCAAGATAGCGTGGTAAGGTGATAACCAGTCCATCCCAAATACGACATCAAAATCAACCATGTCCAAAAGTAACAAATCTACTCGAGTCTCAAGACCCTCAGTCACAACTATACAGGAACGATGGATACGATCTACCACAATAGAATCACCCACCGGTGTAGACACATATACATAAGCACTCAAAGAATCACTTGGCATGACCAGATATGGTGCTAAATAAGATAACACATAGGAGTGTGTAGATCCTGGATCAAATAGAACTGAAGCATCTCTACTACAAACCAAAACAGTACATGTGATAACTGCGTCGGATGCCTCAACCTCAGGTCTGGCTGGAAGAGCATAACATCGGGGCTAGGCCCCACCACTCTGAACTACATCTCTAGGTTGGACTCCTTCTAGCTGGCCTCCACCTCTAGCACCTCTACCTCAACCTCTAGCAGGCTTAGTGGGCGGTGGAACACCCGGTGCCTGAACCATGGCACGGGAACCCTGGTGCTGGGAGCTGCTCGGTGCTCGAGGGCAAAATCTAGCAGTATGCCTTGTGTCACGACAAGTATAACAAGCCGTCAGCTGCTAAGACTGCTGACCCTGATGGCCTGAATAACCACTCTGAAAACTCTGGAGCGATGGTGCACTGATAGGAGCTGGCGGTGCACTGTAGGGCAGCTGATCAGAATACTGCATATGAGAACCACAACCACCTGGAGCACCGTGAGAAGCCTAAAGTGTTGAATGAAATGTCCTGGAAGGACGACCCCTACCAAAAAAATCTCTGCTTCCAGATGAGGCACCACTGAACCTGCGCAAATGACAAGGCCTCTTGTCAGACCCCTGATCACCCCCTGTGATAGAACCATCTCAACTTTCCTGGCCACATTAGCCGCATCCTAAAAGAAATCTCGTTCCCCGTCTCTTTAGCCATCTGCAATCAAATAGGCTGAATGAGTCCCTCTATGAACCTCCTCACTCTCTCTCTCTCTTAGTGGGAAGTATAAGAAGAGCATGGCGGGCCAAGTCAATAAATTTAGACTCATACTGAGTAACGATCATAGAACCCTGCTAGAGACGCTTAAACTACCTCCGATAGTTCTCCCTCTGAGCAATAGGAAGAAACTTCTCCAGAAATAGGTGAGAGAACTGATCCAAGTCAAAGCTGGTGACCTAGCTAGTCTAGCCAAACAATAATCTCTCCACCACGTCTTAGCGGATCCAGATAAACGAAAAGCAGCAAAGTCGACCCCATTGGTCTCCACTATCCCCATGTTCCGAAGAACCTCATGACAGTTGTCCAAATAATCTTGGGGATCCTCAGAAGATGTACCACCAAAAGTAGTTCAAAAAACCTTGGTGAACCTATCCAACCTCCACAAGTCATATGAAGATGTAGTTGATACATCACCGGTCTGAGCTACCATTCGGCTGAAGAAGAGGTATGTGATCTCTCCATTTGTGAAAGAACAAGAATGTACGCGGCATAATCAAAGGACTTGATTTCTCGCTATCAAGTCATTTCGGAAGAACGCCTCGAGACCTCAAAGACGGGAAGCCACGATCGAGTTCCCTACCTCGGGGCTCGTCGAGGACCGATTTAGAGAAGATGGAAATCGAAGCTAGAACAAGAAGGGGAAGCTCCCAAGGCATGCAGCTAGGTCTGGAAAAGCCGGCCTATACAGGGCCTACCCCGAAACATAGCATCTAGTCATCCCATCTCCATACTTAATAATTAATGCATGTTGTACTATAACTGTGTTCCCCTTCTATATAAAGGGAACTCGCATTACCTTGTAAAGGGCTGATACTGCTCCATTTTCTCGTGATACTGCTCCATTTTCTCTATAAGTGCAATAATATCTCTCTTTCTCTTCTTTCTAACATGCTCGTTCTCACTGGCCCGAGGCCACTTTAATATTTATCACTTTCTTACTTGTTCTTCATTTTATCACTTGGTATTAGCCATAAAGAGCTTCATTTAATTATATCTTAATTGTTATCTCATTCCCTATCACCCCCGATAGCTCGAGCTCGACCCAAACACCGACCCCGAGGTCCCCCATCGACAAGTCCTACATCCGGGCAACAGGCCCCTCAGTTTGATTACTACCTCATTTTAGCTTGCATTTCATCGTTAAACTTCATATTCTTAGCATCAACTGCTCTAACAGCTAGCTCGAGAATAGATCACATATTTTTAGAATCCCATTTACAAATTTAATTATTGTTACCATTTTCACGGTAAATAGTTTGGCGCCCACTGCGGGGCTAAAAATAATAGTAATTATTTTCCTGCTGGTTTCATTGCACAAATGCACGTTATCTTTCACACATTTTCTTGTCCAAAGATCTCTTGATTTCAGGTCAATATGTCTGGCTCGGTAAACAGAGTCGAGAACGACTGCCCTAAAAAATCACGGCATAAACGGTGTGCTTGTTCCAATGGTTGGCGTGACACCGTAGAACCCCGATAACGCATCTGGGCCGATTCCAGCGGACGCGGGTTCGTAAGGCACGCAGCAGGTTGACGAAGCCTTGAACACCGATGGGAGCATACAACATATCGACCAACAAGAAGCCCAACAAACCCCGGCTCGGGAAACACCTGAAGTTAGTCTTCACGATATTTTTGAAATGTTGCAGGCACAGCAGTTGGTTGTCGCTCAGTTGCATAACCATCCGAAGACTCCCAGCACCAGTAGCGCCAGAAATGGCTCCCCGTGCCGATCGAGTATCCGAGAGGTCATGCAACAACGGATCGATAACAGACCCTGCCGTAGCGAAGATGCTTGGTGATCTCTCCAAGAGGATAGAGTCAGGTTCATGGAAGTTCATGCAACAGTTGTCCCGTCCCGGAACCCGTTTCACAGAAATTCGGAACGCCGGAACTTCTTAAGTACGATAGGACCTCGGATCTCGACGAGCGCACCACCGCTTACACGTGCGCAGGAAAAGTCAGCGACCTTCAGGATGATGAGTTCGAGTCCGTCTCGTTGAAGAAGTTCGGGGAAACACTTTCAAAAGGAACCATGATATGGCGCCTCAGCTTAGCAACTGACCTCATAAACTCGCTTACCGTACCAGCAGATTCCTCCGTAGAAGCATATGCTGATGCCATCAAAGTAGAAACGGGAGATCCCGACACATCTGAGGCCGAACAAAGAGAGAATGAAACACCACAGGAAGTCGCGCCTCATTCCCTGATAGAGCGAATGAGATCGCCCCCGATTTTGGGTGATTGGGCAACCCAGGCCTTCGCCCGAAGCCTAAACGAACCATGCCCGACGACTCCAAGACATTTCAAATAAAGCTTGATCAGATACCCAGCCGAGATCTGGTCGGATGCCCGTACCCGGCACCAGCTACGAATTAGGGCCATGGACGACCATCTGAGAGCCTCCTCGGGCTCGGTATGCCCAAGTAGGATCCCGGCAAAGAAACTAATTACAAATAGATAGAGGTACGATAGGAATAACGCCACAAGATGCAACCTACCTCACAATGATCGGGAAATGGCTTGAGGGCAACATCCTCGAGGAATCTTCAACAAAACCAGATTCGATGAGGCATGGCCGGCAGGGGCACCCCGCCCAGCAGAATACGATTTCAGCATTGCCATACCAAATATCGTGATCACCATAAGCGAAACCAAGGACGCCGAATGATTCAAACCTATTCGACCAAGACCCCTCCGAAGGAACCGCAACCTAGCGCGGGAACCGTAGGGCGCGCACGGACACGAGGTCAAAAAAGGCCAACAGCTCAGGAGGACAAAACTCGTGCTATTCAATAAAAATCTCCACTGAGTACCATCAAGCGATCAGGCTCGAATCCAGCCCCAAGGGAGGAAGGCAACCGGGAAGAATAAAGCAAACATGCCGCGGCGTATTACCACGACAGTAGAGGAGCGGCGATACCCTCCAATGACTCATAAAATGGATAGTAAAAATGTTTGTCGGCAGGGAAAAACGGGTCCAGGGATATATCCCAGAGGACACCCTTACATCCAGAGAAAAGGGCACCGAGACTTCGCCTCGGCCTCACACTGACGCATTGGTAACCCTCTCCCTCATTTGATCTATTTCAAATAAAACATGTGTTCATGAATTCAGATGGTTCGATCAAGCATACCAACGGTGTCGAACTAAAGTCAATGGGGCAGTTCGGACTAACGAACCAAATCACTCCCGCACCTCGAATCATTGACGGATTCCAAACAACGATCACCACAACAAGCAGGAAGACAACTCTCTCGATACAGTCCGTCTAAGCGCGAGCTGGGACGTTGAGCTCTGTACCATCAAAGAAGGTGCAAGGTACGGACGTCTTACTCAGATGGACACGGGCACGCCACCCAGAGACAGTGTCGGCCCTATTTTGCCAAAAGAATGAAATCCCACGCAAGGGGCGACATTAAAATGGTCGACAGGGAGAAATATGGGACGAGGAGAAATTCCTCGCTATATGGCGCATCGCCGGCACCAATGCCTCCACCCTCGGAAGGATCAAAGGGTAAGCAAACCACATCTTCGGTCCACCCTGATTAAACATAGCGGAGGTCTATATTAGGGCTCACGCCTCAAAAGGGCAGGAACATACCAAATCTAGGAGCGTCGCCTACGCATCCCGCGGTTTTAACAGGGCCCGCCGCACTCTTTTCCCTTGAATCGGACTTCTTCCCTAAAGAGGGTCTCACCAACGAGATTATTAGCGGAGCAATGTACCCCCAGAGGAGGATCCGATGAGATCACAGGCCTTCTTCTATAGTCAAACAACGAGCGATGATCTTCTTTCAAGGGCGCCATCCCCTCGGAAGGACCGTGGAATGGTAGACTGAGTTTCAATAGGAAATCATGTACTAGACCGAATGGTCCGAGAAGCCACGCCCGCGCGGGTCGAGCTCACAACAATGAAACGATATGTGCTCATGCCAAACAATAAAAAGGGCTTCTTTTAGCATCTCATTCTCCAAACAAGCAAATCGCATTGCACTCCCGGCAGGAACCCTTCCACTGAATGCATCCTGAAATATTTGAGGACATAGCGTCAACAATTCAGCACCCGCACGACCCCATGGTCGGAACTCCAGGCTCATAAAATTCCCGCAAGGTAACTCCGAGCTCACAAATAACGGCCTTCAAGCCTAAGCAAACTCGATGACTCGGAGACTGTTGCCAATCGCCATGCACTGGAAAACCCAAAACTGTAAGACCCCGAGCGGGCAGACTCGGAGTAACTAGATCTATTCTACAAAGGAACAGAAACTGTAAGACCTTAGTAGGCATGATAAAACTACAAGACCTCAACAGGCATGATAAAATTGTAAGACCTCAACAGGCATGAAAATCCCGAAGTTTAGGCTATACGTCGCATTTGTAAGAATCCCAAAAGGGCATACCCTAGGTGTAGACGCCTAAACTATCACTCGGGATCAAAAAATGGCTCTGGCCAAACACATATGACTATGATCAAAATGGCTGATACAGCCAAATTAATGTGACTCAGGGACGCCCGATCGTTGCTAAACAAAATCGCAGACCACTACTTCGAATATACTTCGGAAAGAACCGGTTAAAATAGGCTTCCCTCAACAGGCAAACATATGCTTCGACTATGTCAGCTCAAAATCACAAGGCTTCGACCTACTTAGCCTACGAGCTATGAACCTTCCGAGGTGCTCAAACATCGCCGATAACGACTTGAAATCGAGGTTCTTCCGGAACCAATGACGGTTCAAGCAAAATTATTTCAAAAGATCTTAACGAGCGAAAAACAAAGCCTACAAAAAGCCCATATGAAAAATAGAGTAAGAGCCATTGTCATCAGCCAAATGAGCCTCCGTGCCGCACAATAAAAGGTCTCTACGACCAAACAGCGTAAGAGCCATTGTCGCCAGCTTGAAAATTGACAACTTGAGGATTAAAATGAGCTCGAATAGTAACCCGATTCGGAGACCGGATCCAAAATAGTTAAAAATACAAGCCTCCGGGCCACATATTAAAAGGTCTCAATGAGCAAAACAGCATAAGAGGAACTATCTCCGGTCTAAAAATTGAAAGAACTTAAGGGTCAATTAAAGCTCGAATCGCAATGCGACTCTGAGATTGGACCCAAAATAGTTGAAACAACAAACGCCCGAGGGCGAGAAATAAAGGCCACTGTTGTCCGCCCATGAAGGCAGGAAAGAACTTAAGGGTCAATTAAAGCTCTAAACGCAATGCGACTCGGAGACTGGACACAAAATAGTTGAATTAGCGAATGCCCAAGGGCAAGAAATGAGAACAATCACCATCCGCCCGCACAAGCACAGAAGACCGAAGGTCAGGCAAGCTCGAGTCAAGTCCTAACTCAGAGACTAAGCCTAAACATCTGGGCAAAGCACAAAGGCCCCAACGCCTATTCACATCAAAGATCGCACTTAAAAGCCTTCGGGCCTGCCCGATTAGTTCCGGACCTACGGGGCTCCCGCCAAACACGAAAGCCAGCCCGCCTGGTCAAAAGCAACACAGAAAGAGATGCAGAAGAAATAAAGCTTCAAGTTTCCTCTTATCTTACATACGCAAAAAGGAGCACTCTCCATCTACAAACAAGCTCTACAGCTATCGAGTACAAAGCGGAAAAACAATGGAATCTACACTCCTCTCCAAAGGGCTATAGCCTGCCAGATTCACTCTCCGTGACATCAACAAGAAGTGACCGAGCATGACGCTCGTCCGCCCTTGATCGAGCCAATTCCTCCGAGAGAACGAAGCCCCTAGCGCCAATCTCTTCGAGTGCCTCTCTTCGAGACCTGCAACGAACGTATTACTCGATCCTCTTCTCCCGGTCAAGGGCCCGCTTCAGCTCGGCTTGGGCACTAGCAGCTTCCTTTATACGAATCGCTATCTCCTGATCAGCCTTGGTTTGGCTTAATGCCGCTTCAGCCCGGGCACCGATTATCTCAGCCCTAATCCTTCAGAGATAAGACTTGAATTTCCCTATCATATCCACTTTAACTATATCGTTGTCACGGGCCAAACGGAGTTGGGCTTCGAAGGAACGGACCTTGGCCAAAGCGTCTGTCTCCTCTAGAGCTTGAGCTCGCACCTGAGCCCTTAGCTCACCACAAGCATTTCTGACGCGGTTGATGTCGCCCTTGGGGCACTCCAAGGCCTCCGTCTTTTTCTGCAACTAATATAACAAAAAAGGGGTTAACCTTAAGGTCCGAAAGGAGCAAAGCGCGTGCTACAAAAGGTAACCTGCTTCATCAGACAGCTCTCGTAATTCGAGCTCCGATACGCCTCATGTCGCCAATGCAGCAACTCAACCTCCTTCTCCTCGCTAAGGAGCCTAAGGGACTCGCCCTCGTCCAAAACATTCCGAATACTGGCTTCTTGACGAAGTAGCTCAAACCTGAGCCTATCATAGGAATGCAAAAGGTAAACCTGATAAAGATAGGAGGACGCGCAATACAGAAAAACTGCGCCTGAACTCACCACGAAGTCAAGCCGACGGACTTCCTCGAAGTCAGAGCACACTCCTATTGATCCTGCCTCTTCGGCCCCAGGAGAACCAACCTCGGCCGAAGCATATTCACTCGGAGGAACCGCCGTCCAGGAATCAGATACCTCAGGAACAACAGGCTCGAACGACGCCCTCTCCTCAAAGACACAGGCCCGTTCAGCACCACTAAAAGCTCCATCACACTGCGGGTGCCAATTCCATTTATCGCTATCGTCCCTCAGTTCAGAGGCCGATGCCTCCTTCCCCTCTTCGGAAGAGCACTACCTTATCCCAAGGAACCCGCTGATATCTACAAACAGCAAAAACCAGTACAAAAGAAAGGGGAAAATGTCACCTCAAATATAAGAAGGCCAAGGCAAAGGCAGCATGCACGCATACCTTGGTATTTCACTCCCCATTTAATGTGAAATACAGCTCGCTACCTATGCTAATCGCAGGTCAAATGGGTCACCAGCCTTCGGACCCAGTCGGGCAGGTCAAGAACTTCGCCCGTCGTCCATGAAGTTGCTGCAATAGGGGAAAAACACGATTACTCAATTGATTTTCGCTATAAGTAAAATCTGAAAAAGCACTAGATGCTCCATTCATGCGCATAATTCCATCCCTTGGGAAATGGCAAAAGCTCCACAGGGATAATTTTGGGCGTCCGGATCCAGATGAACCAATTGGCCCACTCTCGACCTCCATCCTCTTCGTCATCAATGACAAAGGGCATGGACGAACGACACCTCAGGGTTAGTAGGCTTTGGTGATGAAAGGGTCGGTATAGCCTGATGAGGTGGCTAAGCGTGAATTCAAGCCCAGCCCTCTCTGCAAAGGTCCCTATCATCAGCACCACTCTCTAAAATGACTGATGTATCTTCGCCAAAGTAACCCAATACTTCAAGCAAAAATCAAGCATGACCCTATCAAGGGGGCCAAATGGGAAAGTATATAGGTATACGCTCAAGAATCCATCAGTGGAGTCCGTAATACTCTCGTCTACGGAAAGCACCTGCAGCGTTATCCCCTAACTCCATCCACAGTATCTCCTCACCATCTCCAGATGTTCCTCTCTTATCAAAGACACAGTCTTCAAAGTGAACTCCCGCGGTTCCTGAGCGCCGGGAGCAGCACTCCCCACTCCCTGCCGGACTGGCCTTGAAGTAGTTGCCATGACTATGGTAAAATTGACAGATCAGAGCAAGGACATGCGCCAACGCTTTTTGTGCCTGAAGAAATGAAGAACCTTATGCCAAGGCAGAAGAGCAACTATCTAAAATAGTGAGGTCTTTCAAAGAAGTCGAAGCTGCCCCAGATATATGCGAGAAACAGCGACGACTCGCCTACCCGAAGTGAGCCCCGGGAAGCCAACAGCTTTGATACAGATCGATAGGGAGATACCCAATCCCAGAGGCATCCCTTGACGGGAAGCCAGGACTCAAGGAGTCGGCCGTATTATCTCCAGTTTCGAGGCAGCATCCGACCCCGAGGACCTCCGCAAAAGAAGGAGTCGGGCTTCGTGAAGCTTTCAAGTCTGAGTCTCACAAGACCAAAACTTCCTAGACTCCCATATCTACTGCTAACCACAATCCCAAAATGCATTCCTCGTACTCATCCATGTTGTTGGTACAATAGAAACGAAGCTGGCCGTAACAGGGCAGTGACACCCTATTTCAGAAATAAGCACGACCTCTATTCCGACACCTTTCATGTTAGCAGCTCCATCAAAGAAAACTTTCCAAACTGGCTTGTCATTCTATTCCACCTCATCAATATGCATCACCTCTTCATCAGGAAAATAAGTCCTCAATGGCTCATACTCTTCATCCACCGGGTTCTCGGCCAAATGAGTGGCCAATGCTTAGGCTTTCATCGCGGTCCAAGTCACATAGATAATGTCAAACTCTCTGAGAAAAATCTGACACTTTGCAAGTCTTCCTATAGGCATAGGCTTCTAAAATATATACTTTAGAGGATCCAGACAAGAAACGAGGTAAATAGTATAGGACGACAGATAACGCTTCAACTTTTATGCCACCCAAGTCAGGGCGCAACATGTCCTTTCAAGGGGAGTATACTTAACCTCATAGGATGTGAACTTCTTGATGAGATAATAGATGGCTTGCTCCTTCTTGCAAGTGATGTCATGTTGACCCAACACGCAGCCGAACGAATTGTCCAGGACTGTCAAATAAAGAATTAAAGGCCTTCCGGGTTCCTGCGGGACCAATACTGGTGAGTTTGGCAAGTACCCCTTGATCTTATCAAATTCCTCCTGGCACTCATCAGTCCATTTGACCGCAACATCCTTCTTCAGCAAGTTAAAGATGGGCTGACAAGTTGTTGTGAGTTGAGAAATAAACCTGTTAATGTAGTTTAAACGCCCGAGCAAATTCATAATCTCAGTCATATTCCTTGGAGGTGGCAATTCTTGGATAGCTTTGATCTTTGACAGGTCCAACTCAATGCCTCAATGACTAAATATGAATCCGAACAGTTTTCCAGATGGAACACCAAATGCACACTTGGCAGGGTTAAGCTTAAGATTGTACGTATGGAGCCTTTGGAAAAACATCCTCTCAAATCTCCAACATGGTCGACTTGTTGCTTTGACTTTACGATCCTATTATCCACATAAACCTCAATCTCCTTGTGTATCATGTCATGGAACACAATAGTCATTGCCCTCATATAAGTTACCCCAGCGTATTTCAAACCAAATGGCATTACCCCGTAGCAATAAGTTCCTCATGGTGTGATGAATGCCGTCTTTTCTGCATCCTCCTCATCCATCAAGATCTGGCGGTAACCCGCATATCAATCCACAAAAGAACCGATCTCATGCTTAGCAAAGTTGTCAATCAAGGTGTGGATGTTTGGAAATGGAAAATTATCCTTTTGGTTTGCTTTGTTGAGATCACGGTAATCAACGCACACCCTGGTCTTGCCGTCCTTCTTTGGCACTGGTACAACATTAGCTAACCAAGCAGGGTATCGCGTGACTTGAATGACCTTTGCATCCAATTGCTTTGTGATTTCTTCTTTGATCTTCACACTCATATCAGTTTTGAACTTTCTTAACTTCTGCTTGACGGGAGCGAATGCAGGGTCAGTGGGAAATTTGTGAACCACCAAGTCAGTACTTAGACCCGGCATGTCGTCATATGACCATGCAGAAATGTCTTTATATTCAAATAGTGCTTTGATTATTTACTCCCTGATTTGTGGTTCCAAGTGCACACTTATCTTGGTTTCCCTGAAATTATCCAGATCCCTAAATTGATTGCTTCAGTTTCATTCAAATTAGGCTTGGGTTTCTCTTCAAGTGACTTAGCTCTTTACTAATTTCCTCAAATGCTTCCTCTTCATCATATTCTATTTCATCATCACACTTTATTTCTTGGATTATTATTTCAGAGTTAGATTGGCTTATAAGACTTGGCTGAAGATTCCTCATGCATGTCATGTCATTGAAACCGGCATAAAAAGAACTGTACAAAGAAATAAAAGAAAATGACACTATCAGTAGTTATGGAAAAGGGAAATTGCATTTTATTAAAAATAAAGGATAGAAGGGTTTGTACATCAAAATAGACGGAAAATAAATATCTGAATTACAACCCTGGAATAATCCAGATAACTGAAAGGAAAAAAAACGCAAACTACCAAAACTCCTTCTAGGCAGGGAGAGGGGTGGAATGCCAATTGTTAAGCTTCACTTATGGCCCAATAAACTGCACATCCGCTTTACTGGAACCTTTCCCAATTTCAACCGTCTTTACCTTATCAAATAGACTCTGGAACCTTTTAACTAATTCTTCATCAAAATCAACCACAGGCTTTGGAACTATTGTCACTGGACGCTTTACTACACCTGCCTTGATGAAGGACCTGGAATGACGTGGGACTGGCTTAGGGAGCGACCATGCTTTCTTTTTCAACTTTCTAGCCTTCTTCACATCATCCCCTGTAGGCTTGAACCCCAGACCAAATGTACCAAAATTTTCACGCAAGGACACTAGTTGCACGATACCTTGTAGAGATGCACCCAGACCCTTGCCCGGAACAAAACCATTCTTCAACATTTCAGTTGCTACCATGACGATTGTAGAAGCTAGCTTTGGACCTGGAATGTATTCCCCTTCTGGAACCTTTTCGACCGACACTGTTTCGGAAACATGGTAGACCATGCCCTTATCTTCTTTAGCTTCAATAAACGGGACGAATGTATCATTGAAAGCACATAAGTTCTCCTTGCCATGTACGACGATTTCTTGTCTATCCCATTCGAACTTCACTATCTGGTGCAGAGAGGACGGAACTGCCTTGGCAACATGTATCCAAGACCTACCCAACATCAAATTGTAAGAAACATCCACATCCTATACCTAGAACTACATGGTAAATTCAACTTGTCCTACTGTCAACTCGAGCATGATGTCGCCAACAATGTCTTTTTCCCTACGTCAAAACCTCGGACACATATGTTGTTCTTGTGAATCCTCTCATTATCAACTTTTAACTTGTTCAGAGTAGAGAGAGGGCAGATGTTTGCACTGGACCCATCGTCAACTAACACCCTTGCGACCACAGAATCTTCGCATTTCACTATGAGATAGAGGGCTCGATTGTGTTTCGTACCCTCCAGAGGCAACTCATCATCCAAGAACGTGATCCTGTTAGACTCAAATATCTTATTGGCAATCTTCTCCTAATGGTTTACTGTGATTTTGTTGGGGACATGAGCTTCATTCAGGATCTTTATCAGGGCTCGGCGGTTCTCAACTGAATGGATCAACAATGATAGCAGGGAAATCTGAGCAGGAGTCTTTCTCAACTGTTCCATGATAGAGTAATCTTGTACCTTTATTTTTCTCAAAAAGTCCTCCGCCTCTTCTTCAGTGACTGGTTTCTTCACTAGAACTGGATTATCTCTAAGTGTTTTAGCTTTCCTTAAATCTTTTGGGGCAAAGCATCTCCCTGAACGAGTTAATCCCCGGACCTCGTTAACTTTCTCTTTCACTTCCTTCCCCTTATAGGTCACTATCACTCGCTCATAGTTCCATGGGATAGTCTTGGTGTTAGCTACCAGTAGCTGGGTCACATGTTTGATAATGATAGGGTCCGTGCAGGCACCCTCCACAATTATGACAAGCTTACTTGCTACCCCTGGCACGATCACCGTTTTCATTTCTTGCTTTTCTACAACATCACTTGGAGACCTCTTTTCAATTACCACAGCTGGCTTATCATTTGTCATGCTCAACTTGTTTGTCGATCCTTCAGCTATCAAAGTGGTTGCTTTTGTGACAATCGGGTCCTTTGCTGACTTGCTTTCACTAGATCGGATCATTATGACAGATTGTGATGTCTTCTTAGGCTCCCCATCTTTGTGCACTATCTCAATCATGTGCGTTTCAGCATGGGCTGACAATGGGTTCTGATAGATGTTGGGTGCTTCTAGGCTCTGGACCACAATCTAGTTCGTATCATTAAGCTCTTAGATGGCGTTCTTCAAATGCCAACATTTTTCTGTGTGACCCAGAGTATTAGAACAGTACGCACATGTGATAGAATAACCCAGGTTCTTTGGAGGGGGTTTGGTAGTTTCGACTCAATTGGCCTCAAAACATCCAACTGCCTCAACCTTTGAAATAGGCTGGTATAAGATTCCCCAAGTGGGGTGAAAGTTTTCTTTCGTTGCAACCTTTCATTCCTAAATCCTGGCTTGACCCGAAAGTTTGGACCAAAAGGGTTTCAGTATGTTTGTGAAGGTGGGTAAGGGTTCTGTGGAGCTGGGGAACGCCATTGCGGGTGAGGAGGGGGTTGAGCATATGACTGTGGGTGGTGAACATGATATTGGATTGGCCTGACTGAGTATTGAGGCTCTGGTGGTAGGAAGTAGTGTTGGTATGGATTATATGGAGTTGGGGTATAGGTTTGAAGTTGGGTTCGAGGTTGGGTGTAGTGGGTAGGAGAATCCCCCCGGCCGTGCCACGATCCTGAAATGACCATAGCGACATCCTCTTTCTTCACGCCTCCGGTGCCATTCTGGATTGCCTGCGTAGTTGCTTTGATAGCAGAGTAGCTCATGATCTTACTTGATTTGAGTTCTTCCTCTACCATTCCTTTCATTTTTACTACTTTATTGAAAGACTTACCTATGGCCGATATCAGATGACCAAAGTAAGTAGGCTCCAAGGCCTGAAGAAAATATTCCACCATTTCATCCTCATCCATTTGAGGGTTAACCCGTGCTACCTAATCTCTCTAGAGGAAACCATATTCCTTGAAACTTTCACTAGGCTTCTTCTCTATCTTATTCAAAGACAAACGATCTAGAACAATCTCTATGCTGTATTGGAAATGACGAGCGAATGCTTGGGCCAAATCATCCCAGGTATACCATCTGCTGTGATCCTGACGAGTGTACCACTCCAATGTTGAGCCACTCAGACTATGGCTAAAGTATGACATTAACAGCTCATCTTTCCCACCAACTTCTCTCATTTTACTGCAGAATCCCCTTAAGTGGGCCACGGGATCTCCTTGTCCATCATACAAGTCAAATTTGGGCATTTTGAACCCAACAGGTAGTTGTACGTCAAGGAACAAACACAGATCTTTGTAGGCTACACTCACTTGACCTCCCAACCCTTACATGTTTCTGATTGACTGTTCCAGGCTTCTCAGCTTCCTAAACATCTCCTCCTGTTCTGGGTTCTTAGGTGGTTTCTCAGTTTCAATAGGAAGGTCGAAACGATGAGTGTAGGAGTAATGATCTGGGGCCTTGAAGGTAGGTTCTGGGGGATAGTACTGATTATCTTGGGTCTGGAATAACGGCTCACTGGAAGATCGATGGAGTGTAGCTGGTGGATGTGCTACGAAAATAGGGGTAGCTAGTGGAGGGGGGTATAGGGTTGTTTTAGCTGTGGAGCTTGTATGGTTTGGGAAGTGGTGACATGATAGTGGTGGTAAGGGGTGAAGCTTGGTGCATATTGTGGGGATGAATCAGCAGTGGGAGGCTCTTGGGATTGAGCTAGTAGTGAGATGAAAGCGGGGTTGGCGGGGTATGATGGTGGGAGATGCCCTTTCATCCATGCCTGATACATTTCGACCATTTGGTGCTTCAACTTGTGTAACTCCTCCTTCAGACCAACCTCAGACTCTTCCACCTCTCTCGGTGGATGACTAACACTTGCGTCCAGTTTTTGGCCATCCATGATTAACTTGTTTTTAGACCATGTGTTGTATGGGTGGGTTGCCAGAATGCCAAACAAACTAACCACCTTCATGTTCTCAATAACAACATCAACTTGTTAGTGTTTAAGATTTAACATATAGGCAACCACACATTAGGGATGCAATGCACCTAAACAGTTAAAGATTCTATCGTGTATTTGAATGGCTGCATGTTTCATCCCTGCTTTTAACTAACTCTTCTCATTTTTACGATTTCTCTTCTATCTCTTTTTATTTCACTCCAACTCCTCTTTGATCACTATTGGACTTTCCCACTTGTTTTTGTTACTTCCTTTTATTTTGCACTCGTCTTTCTCTCTTGTTTTGCCAATATTTCTTTCCACTCAATTTTTCTTTTATTTGCTCTCTTCTTTTCCTTTTTCATTTTATGGTTATAATTGAATCCTATGAGGATTGCCTACGTATCATGACGCCACACGAATCAGATAATTACGTAGTTCAAGGGATAAATGCGAAATAAAAGAAAGACAATTTTTTTTTGGTTTTTCCTCTTTTTCAAATTTTTTTAAAATAAAAACATTTTGGCTTTTTGCTATTACAACGACTCCACCCTACATACTTAAACCTTTTCAAAACTAAAACAAGACTCAAAATGGACCAACAACTCTAGAAGAAACTGCAATATAGACTCTAACAAAAATAAAATCAAGAATACATAAGTGCTTCCACTGCTGCTCTGATTGGTCTCGTTGCGGGCCTATGCGCCATATCTTCTTGTAGGCGAAACAGGTCATCCATGATCTGCTGGACAAAAATCATAACTGAAGCGAAGAACATGGACCTGGTCATGTCCTCGCATTCATTGCATTTCATCACAATGTAGTCCGCGATCCTCCTAACCCTCTCCCTGATAATACTCATCACTTGTAGCAATCATCCAATGTGCTGAGATCTAGCCTCCAAAACTTGTTCGGCTATATGATTTTGCTCTTGAAGGTGCTGCAAGTCTTTTTCTAGCTGTGACATCAGGGCATAGCAGTGCTCTCTTTTCTGCTTTGAAGTCTCTTGCCTGCTTAGTCATTTCGTTCTCAAGGATATTGACCTTTTTCTTTAGACCCACCATTCCTTTGTCGTACTTCTCCTTCAGGTGTTGAATGTAACTTGCCCGTCCCTCCGCATTCTTAGCTAATTTGGCTCAGGCTTTTCCGAGCTCAGCTTCAGTCTTTTCCAAGTAGAATCCATAATCACATACTTTCAGCCTGAGTTTGTTTATAAATTTCTCATCTATTTCACTTCTGACAGGGTTTTCAACTACTATTTTCATCTTGTAGATTTGGGCTCGGAGGATCTCATTTTTTTGGGCCAACCTCCTTTCACCTTCTACTTCTTGTGCCTGGAGATCATTGTTAAATTCGATGTTTCTCAATTTCTCTTCCAAGGTGTGAATGGCGGCTTGATATTTTTTCTCCTTCTCTCCCCAGGCCAACCTTTCTTGGACTTTATAATCAAAAGCTTGAACATGAGGTCTCTTGGCAGGCCTCTCAGGCTCGGGCTCAGGCCCTGGCTCGTTGTTTGCACAAGATCTTTTCTCAAAACTGACACTTGACTCCTCGAGCTTCTTACGGCGACGTCATACTAATGATGTGACTCATGGCGTGAGCTTTTGTGATGACCGGGGTGTCCTATGGACTTGTGCATTTTGACTTCATTCAATGCACTGCCGATTCCCGTTCTTTAAGGTGAGTGTACCGCTAACAATTCGGTCTTTCAAGAATGCAGTAACAGCGTTCACCGGTTAATCTTTCGAAGCCCCGATGACCGTGTTGTTACCTATATAAATAGGGTGACTTGGCGTTGTTTTTCCTATCCATGTGCTTTCGTTGGCTCATTTATCCATCTCTTCTTACCATCTTCCTCTATCCTTGAAGATCATGCTTGGGGCTCACAGCCTCAAGACCGTTTGGCGGAGCTCCCTTAGATTGTGTTGTGGCCTTTTGCCAGGGCTTCCCTTTGTCGAGCATGATCGTGCTGCCCCGTTGCTGCTGTGGTCGTTGATATGCTTGTCGTTGTCGTTGTTGTTGGTCCGAGACAATGACAGACGGGGAGTTGCTCTAGGGGGCGGTGCTCGATAATGCTGATACCAGAGATAGATTTTTGAGGATGGACCGGGCTCTCGGGTTTCATCACATGTACATCCTTCCGTTCCTCCGTTTTAGGCGTATAGAACCTTTGTAGACTTTTGTAATTGTATGTAAGGAGCCCTCGAGGGCTGTTGTACATGGATTTTTATGAATATGAATATGCCTTATTGACTTCTGCTTTCAGTTCTTGACTTATAATTGCATGCCCTCGTGCCCTTTGAGGCCTTTTGAATGTCTTCCTTTATTGTTGACCGCTGATATCTAACTCGGATGTGAGCGTTCCTTTCGATCCTCTACTAATCGACATGGCTCTTTTCCGAGCCCGTTATTGTAACTCGGACCAAGCCTAAATTGATCTGATAGGCTCGGGCTATCGGGCCCTCCGAGTTGTATGGAGATAATATACCGAGTTTCAGAGCTTTCGAGAATGGTATCCTGAATGAAGGTTAGCTTTGGGTACCTGGGGGTCCCTTTTTATCTTGATGTAGATAGCCTTTTAAGGAGTATGGGATAGACTTCCGTTGAGGAGTTGCTTATACTCAGGCGCTGCCTCGAGCCTTCGTGGAGCCTTCGTGATCGGAGCTTCGTGTGCATATTTTTTAGAAAAGGAGACCATGAGACCGGGTACGGCCTTGAGTCGAGTGATGGCGTTGAAAAACTTTCTTAGGTCTTCCATGTGATCCCTGGCTTTCTTGGATTTGATGATGACATCATCCACATATACCTCGATCTCCTTGTGTATCATGTCATGAAAGATGGTAGTCATGGCTCTCATGTAGGTGGCACCAGCGTTCTTCAAACCAAACGACATCATTTTGTAACAGTACATTCCCCATGGCGTGATGAAAGCCGTTTTCTCTACATCTTTCTCATCCATCCATATCTGATGATACCCAGCAAAACAATCAACAAAAGACTGCAACTCGTGCTTGGCGTAGTTGAAATTAAGAAATTAAGTCTCTCTTATAGATCTTAATCATACAGACATATTCAGACCCATTAAGTGGTTGTGAAGTTAAAAAACAAACACGCTTAATGATTAAGATCTGAATAATTAAGATTCAGACTTTAAAAATAAACACATTTAATGTTTGAGATCTGAATGATTAAGATTCAGACCTGCATTAAGTGCAAACAAATGAGGCTTAAGCTTTTAAACATTTGAATTTTAACAAACTGCAATAACTCAGGCTAGGGACTTTCGAATTCAATTTCGGGCATACGCCCAAGTCCCAAATCACGATACGAATCTCATGGGACCGTCAAAATACAAATCCGGGACTATTTGCTTAAAACATTGACCAAAGTCAACTCAAATAGATTTTATTATAAAATTTCATATTTCCCCAATTTTTAACATAAAAGCTTTTCGAAAAAATACTCGTTCTGCCTACGCAAATCGAGGAAGACTAAAATGAGATATTTAAGGCTTCAAAGCGCATAATTAAATTTTAAAACATAAGCTGACTTATCGGGTCATCACAAAATTAAAGAAATTTGTATTTCTGAACATTAAGTTATTGATATGGATAGTGATTTTGACGACCAAGTCGCATCCAAGTGTGTGGCAAACCGTAGTCATGTGACCAATTTAATTACTAACATTTTTCTTTACTGATAAAAGGTCATGAGCCAGAAGTTTGAGGTTGACACATGCTAGTTTAAGTCTTGCTCCATCAGTTTTAAATTAGATGAGGTAGCTTGATTCCGTATGAAGTTTAAGATTTCTTTTTTTTTTTAACTTGTGATTTTAAAAACTTAAGAGGTAAAAGATTTGTGGGCCATGATACTTTTATGATTATAAAAGTATCTCATTAAAAAATGGATAAAATGAAGAATTTAAAGTTGAATTATTTTGAATTATAAAACTGCGTGATTCTTTTTGACATAGACTAATATATAAGAAAAGTATGTCATCTAAATTGAAAAATAAAATATTAAACAAACATGGTGGCATGAAATGACTTGGGTACATAGCTGTAGACATGTTCCTACTACTTCTGAATTCTAATAATAAAAGACTTGTGTTGTCCGACAAGGTGGTGTAGGTTTAAGTCACTACAGTCAAAGATTTGAGTTCCATTTTTTTATTAAAAAAAGACCTAACTATGCAAAAAGAAACTAGGACTGAAAATATAATACCTACTGTTTTATAGCCCGTTTGGCCAAGCTGCAAAAATCACCTTATTTTGAGAAGTGTTTTTTTTTTAAAAGTACTTTTGGTAAGAAGCAGTTTGTGTTTGGCTAATTAGTTTGAAAAGCACTTTTGAGCAGCAATTAGTGTTTGGCCAAGCTTTAAAAAACTGCTTCTAAGTGTATTTTTATCAAAAGTGATTCTCAAAAAAGTGCTTTTGGAAAGAAACTATTTTTTTCTGCTTCTCCAAAGCTGCTTTTGCTTCTCCTTAAAAATACTTTTTTTCTTTCCAAAAGTTTGGCCAAATACCTCAATTTTTGGCCAAAAATGCTTTTGAAAAAAGAAGAAGCACTTTTGTCCAAAAATAAGCTTGGCCAAACAGGCTATTTATACTCCTATCTTGTATCAGTATTAAAACTAGTGATTTAGTGAGATACGTTAACTACGTACTGTAATCCAGAAGGAGACGTATTTTAGTGATGAAATAATCACACTATCGAAATAGAGTCTTAGGAAGAATAAACCATGTGAGCACGTGATTTTTACTCTATGTGAATTACTCCCATAAATTCAAGAAAAATAAATTTCTCCCATTATTTGCAATTTCGTAGATTTTTGTAGCATTTTTCGTTATTTGCTTGCATTTGTCTGCGCATGTTAATTTTGTTTAATTCATGAAAAATACAAAAATATGTTGCATTTACATTTAGGATTTAATTTTACATTTAGATTACTTAGCAAATTAGTTATTTTATAAAAAACTGGAAAAATAACAAAAATAACTTATTTTTGCACTTTTTGATTTTAGTTTTGAGTTTTGGTAGTTTTTCCTTTAAATTATTTTTTTATTAATTGTGGTAATTATTAGTTAGAGTTAATAAATTCAATGTGGTTGGATTAATTTGATTTAGGGATTAATTTAGGCGTTATTTTATAATTTCTAAAACAAGAAAAGAATTTTGGAAAACAAAAAGAAAAGGAAAAGGATTGAAGGGACCGGATTTGGGCCAAACACCCTTTAATCCCCCAGACCCAAACAATTTGCCACTGAAACCCGCCCAATTTGGTCCAAATCTGCCCCAGAACCCGGTCCAGGTTCCCCAAATTGAAACGACGTGGCTCCAGTGAGGTTAGAGATCTGAGACGTTGATTGCTTCTAATCCAGCAGACGGGAACTGGGTTTCCTCTAATATTTAACTGTCCGAATTCTTTCACCCTCCCCACCCCCCGTTTCATCTCTCAAACCTCTCTCATCTCTGAAGAACCCTAAAGACGTCGCCCCTATCTTCCACCGCATCAGCCGGCGGCGCCGTCTCAAATCAACCCCAAAATGATACAGTACACTCACCATTAACTCCTTTTCCACAATATCTACTCCATTTCCTTCGAACCTTGTTAGATTTTTTCAAATCTTAAATCAAAGAGTCAAGCCCTAAAATCCTAAAACCCCAGATTCGAGATTTCTTTAAATTCAAGGTTTAATTTGACTTTATTCGTGTGTTCTTGGTAAGAAGACATGATTAATATCAAAATCGATCGGAGATTTGAGGATTTAAAGTTTCTTCTCAAGTGTTCACTGGTCCGGATTTCTTTGGTATTTTTCTGTCGATATTTAATTTTCTACTTTTGTTCTTTTCTCATATTCTTCTACTCTTTCTTTTGTTTTTCTGATTTTTCTTTTTCATTTTTTTTATTTCTTTATATCATCTGTATTTGCACGTTAATTTTAGGATGTGTTAATTATTATTTGTGTCCTGGTATTGAGTTTGGGTTAGATTTATTGCTTTTATTTGGGCCCAAATTTTTCAAGTCTTTAAGACTTTGCAAATTGAATACTCAAGAGTTTTAGGCTTTCAATGATAATTTGGTTTCTGAAATCAGAAAGCCTAAATGGGAAATGATTCGAATTGTTTTTTAGAGCCCAGGGCTTGTTTAGTTATTGGGTCAATTTGACCCATGATCCATGAGATTTTGGGGGTAATTAATAGGGGTTGTAAGGGTAATTTAGAAACTCTAGGTAGAGGAATCTCTGAATAACTGATTGAGGAAGCTTCTTGGAAGCTGGGGTGGGGACTTAACTGAAGTTCTAAATTTTACAAAGGATTTCTAAGCAAAAAATCAAAATTTAAAAAGGTTCTAAGTGCAAAATTGAATTCTTTTAGGCATCCCTAATAGCTTGCTATAAAGGCATCATTACTTTAGACTAAAGGGGATTTTTTTTGGGAGATTAAAAAGTTCAGGAAATTAAAAATGGCTGGGTCTTTCAAAAACACTAAAATCTATTTGCCATTTCTGATGAAAATTGGTCCAGTCTCTTTTAGTTCTATCATCCGAAAAATACAAAGGATTTCTGGGGGTTTTTTTGGGTAAAAAACTGGTGTTCAAGCCTGTTTGATTGCTGGTTTATTGAATCAAGTCTGTTGTGTCTGCTTCTCCTCAAACTGCAACTCATTTTTTCTCATTGTGTATCGCTGTAATCATGTACTTACTCTTGAGCTCTACGGAATGTGAAATCAGATTCAAAGCATGAAATGAAAGAATGGGATTTAGAGCATAGTTTCAATTAGTGTTATAATTCAGTTGTATGATATTATGTTTTGATTCATTTCGTTGCCTAGCTGATTTCTGGGTTATGATAATTGAACCTCATCTTTGTATTTGATGTGAGGACTGTTGCTATAGTAGAAAGGTTCAGCTGAGTTATGGGTGCTAGAATTATGTTTTAAGTTCCGCTGGAAATAATGAATGAGTGTTTGCCTTCATGTTATTTAGGTTTGTAATGGATTAGTATTCTATTTCAATAAGTATGCCATTCTTATGTTGGTTTTGCTCAAGGGAACTGAGAAACTAGACTGAGATGTGAAATCAGTGTAGTTGTTAAGTTTAGCAAAAATTGAATCTACTTGATCCATGTGAATCTGTTGAGAATCAGTGTTATAGTGTTTTGTTTTTGGTAATTCTGGTCTGAGTATGCTAGGGCTGTTACACATAAGAATGGGATAAAATCTTCAGTGGTAGTCTATGGTAGTTTGTCCTAGTGCTGTAGGCTACTACTTGGGGAAACAATGTGATGATTTACTCCATTGAAATTGTTATTCAAATGGCTTTTCAGTTTAATATTTAATACATAGTCATTTTGAATAAGAGAATGGTTTGGTTGGTTCCTCCAGGGCTCCAGCATTGTACAGAATTATCTTTGGTCATGTAGGAGCCCATTTAAGCTTAAATCTGAATGTGTTTACTTGAAAAAGTCTTTCATATGCTATTTTATGTTTTGAAAAGAAATTTGTTTAGAGTTGACGTTTCGCACATTTGTCCTTTAAGTTTGCTGGAGATTTAAGTGAGCATGGTTGTCGAGTGATTATGTGTTATTGAAAGCCACATTAGGCTCAAATCCTTACTTTGATATTCTGGGGTTCGCTGTGTGTCTAAAGACTCGATCTCGAGTCCTCACCCTTTTGGGTATTCCGTTCTGAAAGACTTGGGTCTGCGCTGGGTTTTGAATTGGAAGCAGGCCATGTCTTTTGGCAGTTAGGGCCATAAATTTAGGCATAATGTTTCTTTTACTGTTGTTAATATAAGACCACCTCCTCATTCACCCATCTCTTCTAATATGGGCTCATTGGCCCAGAACTGGTTCGAACGTTTGGCTTGGCAAGTAGTGAGAATTCTTTTAAGTTTCTTTAATTAGTTAGTTGGGCTTTTAATAGTACAATTTGGAGGAGAGCCATATTGAGCAAAACATAGTTAATGGCCCTCAAAGTTTAGTTTGAATTCTCCTTTAAAATTGGAATTGAGGCATGCCGTACCAGATAAAATCTCAAAATGCACGGCCCTCATTTAATTGATCTGGAGCCTTTAGAAATCTAGGCGTGCCATTTAGTTGAATTTCAATGGCCCTCACAAACTTGAAAGTGCGTAGTTGCTTTAGGCGCACTATTTAAAAATTACTTTCCTCAACTCGGGTGTGCATTTCATGTGACCCAAATCCCAATCGTAATAGCGCTGAATAAAATGTGTTTCGGATTGCGGGTGCATTTCATGTGGCGTGGTCCAAAGACATGTTTTAGACGACGATAAATTTTCTTTAAAATGAATAAAAGCGGTTTTAAGTTAAAATGCACGTAGGTTCAAAATGTTTTAAAATCAGATAATAGGCTAATTATAATAGTTAAGCGACCGTGCTAGAACCACGGAACTCGGGAATGCTTAACACCTTCTCCCGGGTTAACAGAATTCCTTACACGAATTTCTGGTTCGCGAACTGTAATACAGAGTCAATCTTTTCCTCGATTCGGGATTTGAATCGGTGACTTGGGACATCATAAATTATCCCAAGTGGCGACTCTGAATTTTGAATAAATAAATAAATCCTGTTTCGATTGTCACTTTAATTGGAAAAAAACTCTCTTATAGTCCCTTCTCGAAGGTGTAGGTAAAAAGGAGGTGTGACAGCTCTGGCGACTCTGCTGGGGATCAAACTCAGAATCTCTAGTTCAGGGTTCAAGAATTCGAGCTTAGATGAATTGTTATAGTTGGCTTTATCCATTATCAGATTTGTTACATGCTTGGGCCTAATGGGCTAATTGTTGCTTTTACCACTTTGATATTCTGTGAACTGTATATAAACTGCTACGAAACCCTTCCTCTCTCTGAGTCTTCTAAATCATGGAGAAGGGTGCACTTCGTGTGACTTCTCTTCTGTTAGATTCATATCCCAAATTTTAGAATGAGGTTCGGACAAGTTGCAAAGCCGGTGAAGCTTCTGTATTCCCGGTACGCTGCCCCCCCTCGGCTCGAGCTATCCACTCGGGTAAGCCAGGTCTAGAATAATAAACCCAGGTTTTTAAACCTAGTTTAACAAAACCTCATGCCGGATCCCTAGTAGGAACGCTTGTTTTCATCACGTGCATCTGACTTTGGAGACTCAACACAGGGGTTGGGTTTGTCTAGGACAGGTGTACCAAAAATGAAAAGACCATCATGATGCATCTTACTTGCTACTTGTGCATTTATTTGATTTGGATTTGTATGCTGACCGGCTTTTGAATAATGGGAGAAAGTTGGAAAAAAGATAATAGCAATGTGAGGGTTAAGTGAGTTAAATCACCTGTTTTGGAAAATCCAATGTCCAAATGGTACTGAAACTCTGCCAATTTTTTTGAGAAAAATGAAAAAAAGAAGAAAAGGTTTTGTTTTGAAAAATAGTTGGTTTTATTTTATTTGCCCGAACTACGCCAGTTTGATTCTCACGGGGTGTGAGATACGTAGGCAACCCCCATCGGGTCCAACTTTCGTTTTGCAAAAATAGCCCAAAAAGAACAAAAATTTTAATTTTATTGCAATAAGTAAGGTGATGTTATTCTTGTCAAAAATAGCCGAATGTCCCTCAAAAGGTCGCCGGAAGGCTGTTTTTGCAAGAATAACCGCCTTTAGTTAAAAATCCTTTTTAAAGGTTTTGGATGGTTAGCCGAAATAGCCTTAAAATCTTCGTTTTCGAAGTGCTGAAAGGCCATATTGGCAAAGCTGGATATTTTTGTGAAAATTTTGAAAATAAATGGTCATTTTTCTTGGGTCAAAATTAGTCATAATTTTTTTTAATGAAAATCACCCTAATAAATGTGCAGGATGAGCACAACTCAAAATGAACCTTTCTCAGTCCGTGAAGAGGTCCCTTTGGAGCTACATATGTGGTGACCTGATTTAGGGGAAGATAGTAGAAAAATTGTGATAAAAGCATTGGGCGGTCTTGTCGGGCTCTTGAAAGTTAAGTTGAGAAAGGACATAGTTGAGGCCTTGATACCATTTTGGGACCCAACACATAATGTATTCCACTTTGCTGATTTCGAGCTAACTCCTACACTGGAAGAGATAGTAGGCTACGCCGGTTTCGATGGGAATCTTAGAAATCAATACCCGGTGGCACCTAGGATAGTAACCCCTCACAAATTTTTGGACCTGTTAAGCATCAGTCGGGACATCCGAGACCGAAACTTGGCCAAAGGATTCTGTAACTTCTACTTTTTGTACCGACGTTATGGGAATCCCCGTGGCTTCGAGATGCCAGATACCGGTCTTACTCAAGCGGGAAACCAAGACAAGTGGGAAGCTAGGAAAGGATTAGCTTTTATAATGGCGTTCCTGGGTACTTTGATTTGCCCCAGAAAAGATGGAAACATAGAGTTGGAACTCGTGGGGATAGCTGACTTTATGATGAAAAAGGCAAATGGGACCATAGTGCCGATGATTTTGGCAGAAATTTACCGAGCTCTGACCCTTTATCGAGAAGGGGAAAGTTCTTCGAAGGGTGCAATATACTGTTACAATTATGGATGTAGGGACACCTTTGTCACCGTCCTGGATACTTGAATTGTGGTATGACTAGCCTCGAGTGCATTGAAAAACATGAAAAGCGGGTAGAGGGTTATGAGTTCTCGGATGGTATGGAAGCATGGCATGCTCATTTGAGATCTTTGACTGCAAATAAGATCGAATGGATATTCGGGTGGCTCTCGGTCATTGAAGTAATTTATATGTCGGCTGAGGTATGTTTTCTGCTGCTGATGGATCTTCCGAGTATCCAACCTTATGCTCCGCACCAAGTTCTACGTTAGTTAGGCCGATACCAGACCATCCCATACGATGAGGATTTAAGTCGGTAGGTTATTGAGTTGGAACCAAAAGCCGCTTTTCCAAAAGAAAAAGTGCGTCGGATTTGGCATTAGTGCAGATTCTTAGAGCCTAGAACTCAAGTACGAGATCTATCCAGAGGCGAGGTGAAGCCTAGTTACACTGCTTGGTATGGTAAAATATCTCGCATTCATCAGGAGCCCGAAAGGCCCGCAAAGAGACCCCATGTCCAACAGTTCACCGACGGAGCACAGGTGCAATGAGACTGGTTGGCCAAAGAAAATAAGTACCGAGCCACCATAAGCAGGCTGGAAAAGCAAGTCATGGACCTTCAGTTTGAGAATGGGTTGCAAGCCGCCGCCGATGAAGGCGAGAAGAACAAGCTAACTCAGGAAAATGAAGCCCTCAAAGCTCAAATCCGGAAGTTGAAAAAAGCTGCTAGAAACCCGGAAAGAAGTCAAGCAGATGAAAGGCTTATAAATAGTCTGAAAAAGAAAGCCATTGAGTGTCAAGATGACCTGGAAAAGTCTGAGGCCAGTCTGGCAAAAGTCCGGGCACAATGGGCAAAGAAGGCGGAAGAGTGGGCACAGTTTGTGCAACAAATGAAAAGAAAGTATGAAGGGACAAAGAGGAAAATCACTACCCTTGAGAATGAGGCAGCCAAGCAGGCCAAGGACTTTAAAGCTGATAGGGAACACTGTTATGATTTGATGGCTCGAATGGAGGAAGAAATGCAACAGTTGCAAAATCAACATCTCCATGATACCCAGGTGTTGGAAACCCGGAATCAGCAGGTCAGGTGTTTGCTTCAGGAAAAGGGTAGAATCCGAGATAGGATCAGAACCATCGCTGACTACATTGTTGTGAAATGCCAAGCATGTGAGGATATGACTTGCACCACCTTCTTCGCGGCAGTGATGACATTTGTCCGACAGATAATAAGTGACTTGGAGAGGCTTCAAAGGGATCTTGCATATAGGCCCATGGCGAGACCGAATGATGTCCCACGGGCCCAAGGAGCATTTGAGGCATTAATGTATTCATGATTTTCATTGGAGTCTGTTAGTCTGATTGCGAGTCTGTATTTTCTTTTATTGGATTCGGTTGGTTGGTTTTCGAGTCTGTTGTTTTCACCTTTTTGTCAGAGTTTGTTGGTCTTGTTTTGAGTCAGAGTCTGTTAATTTCCCTTTTTGAGTCTGTTAATTTTATAATTTGGTAGAATGAGGGTTGTAATCAAAACTGTTTTATTTTGTGGAAAAATTTGAATTCCCAAAAATGTTTTGTTATTTACTTTCTGCACTTATCTCTAAGAACTACGCTCGATCTGATTCATGTGGGGTCGTGATACGTAAGCACTATTCGACCATAACCAAAAGAAAAAAAAGAAGAAAAAGAGAGAGGAAAAACAAGAGAAAAACAAGAAAAGAAAAGAGAGAAAAATAAGAAACCATGGGGAGGAAACAACGGCAAAACAAGAGAGAGAAATGAGAGAATAAAAACAAAGAGAGACCAAGCAAGTAAAGGCAAGAATGAAAAAGAGAAAAAAAGAGAGAGAGAAAAGAGAAGTTGCAAATGGAAATAAGGAAAAGCCGAGATGACGCAAGCAACAGATCAAATGCATAATAGAAACGGTTAACTGCTTAGGTGCATTCACTCCTCAAATGTGTGGTTGCCTATCTGTTAAAGCCCTAATCGTTAACAAGTTTGTTATTTATGAAATTCTAGTTCAGGAAGGTGGTTAGTTTGATTGGCATTCTGGCAACTCACTCCTACAACACCCGGTCCAAAAACAAGCTGAACATGGTCAACCAGAAACTTGAGGCAAGTATTGTCGATCCGTCAAAAGAGGTGGAAGAATCGGAGGTTAATCTGAAAGATGAGTCGTATAAGCTGAAGCAGCATATGGCTGAAATGTACCAAGCATGGGCAAAAGGGCACCCACCGCCAGTTTACCCCGCCAACCCTGCTTTTATCCCGCCATTGGCTCAGCCCTAGGAACCTCCCACTGTGAACTCATCTCCGGCCTTTCTCCTCTACCAACAATGCCACTGCACCACTTCACATACATCACAAGCTCCACCACCCAAACAAGTCCCGTACCCTCCTCCACCAGTCACTCCTATTTTTGTGGCACCCCCACCTACTGTATTACACTGATCCTCCAGTGAACCACTGTTCCAGACTCACAACAACTAGTATTACCCCCCGGAGACCACTTTCAAGGTTCCCGAACACTATTCCTACACTCCTCATTTTGACCTCCTTGCGAAAACCGAAAAACTATCTAAAAAACCCAAATAGGAGGATATGTTCCGAAAAGTTAAAAGCCTGGAACAGTCATTCAGAGACATGCGAGGTTTGGGAGGTCAAGTAATTGTGGCCTACAAAGACCTATGTCTGTTTCCAGATGTGCAATTGCCGGCAGGGTTTAAGATGCCCAAGTTTGATTTGTATGATGGGCACGGTGATCCAGTGGTGCATTTGAGAGGTTTTTGTAGCAAAATGAGGGGAGCTGGCGGTAAAGACGAGCTGCTAATGGCGTATTTCAGTTAGAGTCTGAGTGGATTAGCGCTAGAATGGTATACTCGGCAGGATCACGGAAGATAGTACACATGGGATGATCTAGCCCAGGCATTTGCTTGTCACTTCCAGTATAATCTCGAAATTATTCTGGATCTTCTGTCTTTGACGAAACTTGAGAAAAAGCACAACGAAAGTTTCAGGGAGTATGGTATTAGGTGGAGAGAGCAGGCAGCAAGGGTTGACCCTCCAATGAAAGAAAGTGAAATGGTGGATTATTTTCTGCAGGACTTAGAACCTACTTATTACGGTCATCTGGTATCAGCTATAGGCAAGTCCTTCAATGGAGTGGTAAATATGGGCGGCATGGTAAAAGAAGGACTCAAGACAAACAAAATCATGAGATATTCGGTGATCAAGGCAACCACCCAGGCCATTCAAAGTGGAACTGGGGGAGTAATTTGAAAGAAGAAGAAATAGGATGTCGCAACAGTTGAAACAGGAGCTTGGTTCGGGCCTAGAGGTTCACCTCACCTCTATCATCAGCCTCGTCCCGACCACCAAACCTATCCCCATACCCCGTATAATCTACCCCAACACTACTACCCACCACGAGACCCCCATTTTTCTGTCCACCATGCCCAAACATACAGCCAACCTCCAACCCACGCACAACGGCGTGCGCCAGTCCCACAAAATACATACCAGCTCCATAAAATGCCTATCCACCCCCAAGAGCCTACCGAAACCCTCCTAGATCAGGTTTCCGGCACAACCAAGCATTTAAGAACGAGAGGTTGTAAAAGAAGAAAACCTTCACTCCATTGGGAGAATCCTATACCAGTTTGTTCCAGAGGTTGAGACAATTGGCTATGCTGAGTCCGATCGAGCCAAAACTACCAAACCCTCCCCCGAGGAATCTTGATCACTCTGTGAGTTGCAAATATTGTTCTGGTGCTCTGGGGCACGACACAGAGAACTGCTGGTAATTGAAAACAGCTATTCAAGATCTCACTCATACTAATCGAATTGAGATCCAAGCTTCGGAGGCGCCCAATATCAACCAGAATCTGTTGCCGGCCCATCTTGAGACAAATATGATCAAGATAGTGCATAGGGGAGGGAAGCCCAAGAAGCCTTCGCAGACCTTCATAATGATTCGGTCCAGTGAAGCCATACCGGTTGAAAAGTCGACAAGTGAGAAATCAGTGATCAGGTTTGAGCGGCGCAAACAACAAACCATCTGTCGTGGTTAAGAAGGGGACCCCAAATGATGTAGCAGTAAAACAAGGAAGAGCAGAAGTGGTTGTGCCAGGAGTGGCGAACAAGCCTATCATAATTGTGGAGGGTGCTCGCACAAATCCTGTCATTATCAAGCCGGTAACTCAATTACCGATAGTCAACAGCAAGGCCATCCCGTGGAATTATGAACGGGCGACAGTGACTTACAAAGGAAAAAAAAGTCAAAGAAGAAGTTTGAGACCCATGGATTGACTCGGCCAGGGAGATGCTTTGCCCCCGAAGAGTTAAGAAAAGCTAAAACCTCCAAAGAGAACCTAGTGCTAGTGAAGAAAGTTGTGACCGATGAAGAGGCAGAAGAGTTTTTGAGAAAGATGAAAGTGCAGGACTATTCCATTGTGGAGCAGCTGAGGAAGACACCGGAACAGATTTCACTATTGTCATTATTGATCTATTCAGACGAGCACCATCAGGCTTTGATAAATATCCTGCATGAGGCCCACGTTCCTGACAAAATCTCAGTAAGCCACTTGGAAAAGATATCTAACAAGATTTTTGAGGTAAACAGAGTCACTTTTTCTGATGATGAGTTGCCCGTGGAGGGTACTGAGCACAATAGAGCCCTCTATCTTATGCTGAAATGTCAAGATTCTGTGGTTACCCGGGTACTGGTCGACGAAATGTCAAGGTTCTAATGTGAACATTTGCCCTCTCTCCACTCTGAACAAATTGAAGGTGGATGATGAAAGAATTCACAAGAACAGTATCTGCGTTCGGGGATTCGACGGTGGAGGGAAAGATTCAGTCGGGGACATAGTGCTTGAGCTTACAATAGGGCCAGTTGAATTTACCATGGAGTTACAGGTGCTCGATGTGACTGTTTCTTATAATCTGTTGTTAGGTTGACCCTGGATTCATGCTGCAAAAGCGGTCCCGTCTACTCTGCATCAAATGGTCAAGTTTGAATGGGATAGACAGGAAATTGTTGCGCACGGCGAGGATATTTGTGTGCCCACAGTGATGCCATTGTTCTGTTCATAGATTTTGAAGATGACAAGGGGCCATAGGTTTATCAGGTTTTTGACACGATATCGGTAGAGAAAATTCCAGAAGGGAAATGCGTTCCAACTCCGAGGGTATCTTCTGCATCAGTTATGATAGCCGTTGAAATGTTGAAAATGGTTTTGTACCGGGCAAAGGTTTCGGTGCATCTCTGCAAGGTATCGTACAGCTGGTGTCCCTCCTCAAAAACTTGGATACATTTGGTTTGGGGTTCAAGCCCACAGTTGCGGATAAAAAGAGCCAGAAAGTTGAAACAGAGGGCGTGGTTCCTCCCAAAGCCCATACCACGTCTCTCTAGATCATTTTTCAGTCCCGACACCAAGAAATGCCCAGCAACAACAGTTCCCAGTTCTGTGGTTGGTCCTGATAAGGAGTTGCTTGAAAGGTTTGAGAAATTATTCGACGAGGTGAACATGGTGGAAGCTGGAGAGGGTTCTAGCAAGGCGGATGTGCAATTTGTTGGGCTCAGTGCAAAGATTAACAATTGGGAAGCTACTCCTCTCCCCACCAGGAAGGAGTTTTGGTAGCTTACTTTGATTTTCTTTCAGTTTATCTGGATTATTCCAGGGTTGTAATTCAGATTCTATGTTCCGTCTGTTTGGATGTATAAACCTTGTTATCTTTCAATTTCAATGAAATGCAATTTCCCTTTTTCTTCCTTCCTGATAGTTTTATTTTTGTTTTTCTTTTCTTCCTTGTACAGTTCTTTTTATGCTGGTTTCAATGACATGACATGTATGAGGAATCTTCGGCCCAGTCTTAAAAGTCAATCCAATTCTAAGATAATAATTTAAGAAATAGAATGTGATGATGAATCGGAATATGATGAGGATGAGGCCTTTGAAGAGATTAGTAAAGAATTAAGCCACTTTGAAGAAAAATCCAAGCCTAACTTGAGTGATACAGAAACAATCAATTTAGGGGACCCAGATAATATTAGAGAAACCAAGATAAGTGTCCATCTTGACCCGCAAATGAGGGAAGAGATAATCAAAGCGTTGTTTGTGTACAAAGATATTTTCGCATGGTCATATGACGACATGTCGGGTCTAAGCACTGACTTGGTGGTTCACAAATTTCCCACTGACCCGGCGTTCCCTTCTGTCAAGCAGAAGCTGAGGAAATTTAAAACTGATATGAGTGTGAAGATTAAAGAAGAGGTCACCAAGCAGTTCGATGCAAAAGTCATTCGGGTCACTCGGTATCCTACTTGGTTAGCCAATGTAGTACATGTGCCAAAGAAGTATTGCAAGACCAGTGTGTGTGTCGATTACCGTGATCTCAATAAGGCGAGTCCCAAGGACAACTTTCCACTACCAAATATCTATATTCTGATTGACAATTGCACCAAACATGAGCTTGGGTCTTTTATGGACTGCTATGCGGGCTATCATCAGATCTTATTGGATAAGGAAGATGCAGAAAAGATGGCATTCATGACGCCATGGGGAACATACTTCTATAGGGTCATGCCTTTCGGTTAGAAAAATGCTGGGGCAACTTACATGAGGGCAATGAGGACCATATTCCACAATATGATACACAAGGAGATCGAGGTTTATGTGGATGATGTGATCATAAAGTCTAGAAAGTAGTCTGACCATGTCAGGGATTTGAGAAAGTTCTTCCAAAGGCTTCGCAGGTACAATCTTAAGCTCAATCCTGCAAAATGCACATTCGGTGTGCCATATGGAAAATTGTTGGGATTCATAGTCAGCCACTGAGGTATTGAATTGGACCCGTCAAAGATTAAAGCTATCCAAGCATTGCCACCTCCAACGAACAAGACTGAAGTGATGAGTCTATTATGGAGGTTGAATTACATCAGCAGGTTTATCGCTCAGCTTACGACAACTTGTGAGCCTATCTTCAAACAATTGAAGAAAGATGTTGCGGTCAAGTGGATAGATGAGTGTCAAGAAGTATTTGATAAGATAAAGGGCTATTTGTCAAACCCACCTGTGTTGGTGCCACTAGAACCAGGGAGACCTTAGATCCTGTATTTGACGGTTTTGGATAATTCGTTTGGTTGTGTGTTGGGTCAGCATGACATCACCGACAGGAAGTAGCATGCCATTTATTATCTCGGCAAGAAGTTCACATCTTACGAGGTTAAGTATACTCACCTGGAAAGGACATGTTGCACCCTAACTTAGGTGGCACAAAAGTTGAAGCATTATTTGTCATCTTACACTACTTACCTCATCTCTCGCTTGGATCCGTTAAACTATACATTTTAGAAGCCTATGCCTACAAGGAGGCTCGCAAAGTGATAGATCTTGCTCATAGAATTTGACATCATCTATATGACCCGGACTGTGATGAAAGCCCAGGCATTGGCCGATCATTTGGCCGAGAATTCGGTGGATGAAGAATATGAGTCATTGAAGACTTACTTCCCTGATGAAAAGGTAATGCACATTTATGAGATGGAACCAGTTGGAGAGCCAGGTTGGAAACTCTTCTTTGATGGAGCTGCCAACATGAAAGGCGTCGGGATAGGGGCTGTACTTATTTCCAAAACAGGGCATCACTACCCTATTATGGCTTAGCTTCGTTTCTATTGCACTAACAACATGGCTGAGTACGAGGCGTGCATTTTGGATTTGAAGTTGGTTGCGGACATGGGTGTCCAGGAAGTCTTGGTCTTGGGAGACTCGGACCTTCTGGTGCACTAGATCCAAGGGGAATGGGAAACACAGGATTTAAAACTCATACCGTACCGGCGATGTTTGCATGATCTTTGTCAGTGGTTTCGATCAGTAGAGTTTAGGAATATTCCAAGGATCCATAATGAGGTTGTCGATGCTTTGGCTACTCTGGCGTCAATGTTACATCACCCAGATAAGGCTTATGTTGACCCTTTGCATATTCAGGTCCATGATCAGCATGCTTACTGTAATGTGGTAGAAGAAGAACTTGATGGTGAGCCTTGGTTTCATAATATCAAGGAATGTATCAGGATAGAGGTGTATCCAGTACAAGCCACAAGTGATCAAAAGAGAACAATTCGGCGGTTGTCAAGTGGATTTTTCTTCAGGGAGGGGTTTTGTACAAAAGGACTCCGAATCTTGGTTTTTTGAGATGCATAGATGCTAGACAGGCCACAACTATCATGACCGAAGTACATTCTGGAATCTGTGGACCGCATATGAGTAGGTACGTGTTGGCAAAGAAGATTTTCCGGGCAAGTTATTATTGGCTCACTATGGAGCGAGATTGTATCAGTTTCGTGCGCAAGTGTCATCAGTGCCAAGTGCATGGAGATTTGATTCATTCTCCACCATCTGAATTGCACACAATATCTACACCGTGGCCTTTTGTTGCGTGGGGCATGTATGTCATTGGGCCAATTAAGCCATCAGCATCAAATTGGCACAAGTTTATTCTGGTGGCCATCGACTATTTCACCAAGTGGGTGGAGGCTAAAACATTCAAGTATGTGACCAAGAAAGCGGTGGTTGATTTTGTGCACTCAAATATCATTTGTCGGTTTGGGATGCCAAAGGTGATTATTACAGATAATGGCGCTAATCTCAATAGTCATCTGATGAAATAGGTATGCCAGCAGTTCAAGATTACGCATCGCAATTCCACCCCTTACCGCCCCAAGGCAAACGAAGCAGTTGAGGCAGCCAACAAGAATATAAGAAGATACTTCGGAAAATGGTGGAAGGTTCCAGGAAATGGCATGAGAAGCTGCCTTTTGCATTGTTGGGTTATCGCACTACTATTCGTACTTCAGTAGGGGCAACTCTTTATTTGTTAGTATATGGCACTGAAGCAGTAATACCTGCGGAAGTCGAAATCCCATCCCTTCGGATTATCGCTGAGGCCGGAATTGATGATGATGAATGGGTCAAAACCCGCATGGAGCAACTGAGTTTGATTGATGAGAAAAGATTAGCAGAAGTGTGTCATGGCCTGTTGCACCAACAGAGAATGGCAAGAGCATATAATAAGAAGGTGCGTCAACGGAAGTTTGAAGTGGGTCAGTTAGTATTGAAACGTATCCTTCCTCATCAGGCTGAAGCAAAAGGCAAGTTCGCCCCAAATTGGCAGGGGTCGTTCATCATGACGAGAGTGTTGTCCAATGGTGCTTTGTATTCAACGGATATAGAAGGTAAATGTGTAGAAATGGCCATCAATTCCTATGCGGTCAAAAGATATTATGTATGATTTCTTTGGTTAAATTGTATTTGTTTGTACTTGGCATATTTTGAAGATTGGAATGACGAAGGTATTTTGTTCTTCTATCTAAACATTTTATCCTTTGTTACCCCTTTTTGAGCCTTATTTATTTCCTTTCATTCCCCTCTTTTGGAATCAGTAAAAAAACTCGGAAACGCGAGAGAAAAGACAAGTAAAAGAAAAGAATGAAAAGAGAAAGAAAAGAAATAAAAGAAAAAGAGAAAAAAAGAAAAATCAACAAAAAGAAGGAAAAGAAGAAAAAAATGGGAAAAGTCACAACAACAAAGCACTTCTATGTCATGAACTACGCTTGACCTGATTCCTTTTAAGGATACGTAGGCAGCCTCACGGTTCGGTCCCATCAAAGTAAAATCCAAAGGTCCCCAAGCAAAGAAACTGGGGCAGAAGTTGTGGTTGTTGTAAGAAATCTGATTCCGAAAGTTGTAATTTTGAACCCATTTGAATAGTTTTGAGCCTTTGACACCCTTTCTTTCTAACCCTATCCAGAAGCCCACATTACGGTCCAAAGAAAGACCTTCCGATCAGTCTTCGAGAGATGCCAAGTCGAGCAAGTAAAGGTAATTCATATTAGGGGCAACACTCTAGTTCAAGCAGAAAAATGAAAAATGAGAGTCTTATTGGTGAAAACCCTTGCGGCACCGTAAGGCGACGGGAGCTGAGAGAAATTAAAAATGAGAGAGTCTTATTGGTGAAAACCCTCACAGGCACCGTAAGGAGAAAGTGAGTTGAGAGATGAACAAATGAGAGAGGCTTGTTGGTGAAAACCCTTCAGGGCACCGCAGGCCGAACAAGGTCAAGGTTTTGGTGAAGAAATCAGGTTATGGAAACTCCGGGGCAACAAAGTATGGCAACTCAAAGTTGATTGGTTGGACAGATTGGGCCGATTAATCCGAAATGCATGTCATTATCATTGGTGCCAGTTGCTCCACTCAGATAAGTCTCTTTTCTTTTTCCCCTTCAGATAGTCTTCCAGTTTTGGATTTTTCTTATCCTTAACTCTGAAAGTCATTTAATTTCATTTCTTTTGTGTTTATTTCTCTAAGATGTTCCCAATGTCAGTTCTGTTTAAGCAAATAAGAAGGAATTTCAAAGCTTACTCCCACCTTCCAAAGTTGCACAAGGCACAGGGCAGCCAAGGCATTGCTAGAGATAGTATGATGTGAAATGGGGTATAAAAGGTCAGAGGAAGTTATATTGGTGAAATGGTTTGGTAATTTCGTGGGAAATGCAGAGGTTCAAACAGATGGGGAAGGGATGTAACACAACGGTTTGGGTATAGAACACTCGGGTCATCCAATGTCATGTGGTTTGAAAGTCAGTCGGGAAGTCAAGCGGTTCTTGGCCAATTCAGGAGAAGTCAGTCAAAACAAAGAACGACACCAGGGAGGTCATTTTCAGCAAGAATGCCACAAACTAACCGCCACATTTTAAACTGACAAGATTTTTCTTTGATTGAAACAAGGGCAGGCAATTTCGATTGTTTCGGAGGAACCTACCGTAAGGAAAGGCAAGCATTAGACAGGTTTGACTGTAAATTTTCAGGACCCTCCTGGAAAATGGGACCGAGTTTAAAATTCAAAATAATCATGAGTAGCATAATCTAGCATAAATGTAACCCTAAGGAATATAAGTTGGCTTCAAAGTTTGCATGTTTAAGATAGGATTTATTAAGAGTTGTTCGGACCCTCCTGAATAATGGGACCTAGCTTTAAAATTTCCATTGGATAACAAAATTTAGCGCATGTTCTGGTGTAAGGTAATATAATTTAGCCGTAAAATAGTCACTCCTAAGATAAAACTTGACTTTTGATTTTCAGGACCCTCCTGGAGAATGAGATCTAGCTTTAATACTTTCTTAGATAACAAGATGTAGCGGAAGTAATACCTCCAGAAGATATAACTTAGATTTAAAATTGTCGTTTAATTAACAGTTTTCAGGGCCCTCCTGGATAATGGGATGTAGTTTTAAAACATGCTTGGATAACAAGACTTAGCATAAGATATACTTTCAGAAGACATAATTCAGCTTTAAAATTGTCGTTTAAATAGGAGTTGTCAGGACCCTCCTGGATAACGGGATTTAGCTTTCAAATTCTTGATAATGTTTGGTAACATGATTTAGTTTAACACTCACATATGTGCCCAGCTACCAAACTGGGGTAGAAATTTTTTTTTTGTTTTGTCTATTTTTGTAGAAATCAGGCACCCACTTGGAGAACAGGGAGAAGCAGTTCGATTCAACAATCAGGTACCCACCTAGAGAGCAAAGGAATACAATTCAAGTTCAACAGACAGGCGCCCACCTGGAGAGCACGGGAATACAATTCAATTTCAGCAGTCAGGCACCCACTTGGAGAGCACGGGAATACAGTTCAAGTTCAGTAGTCAGGCGCCCACCTGGAGAGCACGAGAATACAGTTCAAGTTCAGCAGTTAGGAGCCCACCTGGAGAGCACGGGAATACAATTCTAGTTCAGCAATCAGGTGCCCACCTGGAGAGCACGGGAATACAATTCAAGTTCAGGAGTCAGGTGCCCACCTGGAGAGCACGGGAATACAATTCAAGTTCAGCAGTCAGGCGCCCACCTGGAGAGCACCAGAATACACTTCAAGTTTAGCAGTCGGGCGCCCCCCTGGAGAGCACGAGAATACAATTCAAGTTCAGCAGTCAGGCACCCACCTGGAGAGCACGAGAATACAGTTCAAGTTCAGCGGTCAGGTGTCCACCTGGAGAAAGGGAAAGCATCTCAGAGCATAATTCGAGTTCAGCAATCAGGCGTCCACCTGGAGAAAAGGGAAAACATCTCAGATTACAATTCAACTTGGCAACAAAGGGACTTCACCAGGAGGATACAAGTCAACAAGGATCACAAGATCAAGTTTGAAGATATAGATAGGGCTTTTGTAATTCATAGATTATAGTTTAGTCTAGCTTCTTTTTATTTTGTCATGGTGTAATAAGGGGTTCAGTAAGCAGTAGTAGCAGCAGCAACAGTGAAATCACAACTTCATGGTAGCCCCAGCTACAAAAACATCCCAAACTACACTGACCTAATTCCTTTATAGCCAAGGATATGTAGGCAACATCAGAAGCAGGGTGTGGTCAAATCTTTTCAAAAATGCTTCCCACTGTGTATTCAAACGGGCAAAAATCGCTCGTATCCACTCACTTTATCTTTGCACGAAAACTCTTCGTGTTTCCGGGCAAAGAGGGGCAGCTGTGAGCACGTGATTTTTGCCCTATGTGAATTACTCCCATAAATTCAAGAAAAATAAATTTCTCCCATTATTTGCAATTTCATAGATTTTTGTAGCATTTTTCGTTATTTGCTTGCATTTGTCTGCGCATGTTAATTTTGTTTAATTCAGGAAAAATACAAAAATATGTTGTATTTGCATTTAGGATTTAATTTTACATTTAGATTAATTAGCAAATTAGTTGTTTTATAAAAAATGGAAAATCACTAAAATAACTTATTTTTGCACTTTTTGATTTTAGTTTTGAGTTTTGGTAGTTTTTCCTTTAATTTGTTTTTATTAATTGTGGTAATTATTAGTTAGAGTTAATAAATTCAATGTGGTTGGATTAATTTGATTTAGGGATTAATTTAGGCGTTATTTTTTATTTTTAAAAAAAGAAAAGAATTTTGGATAACAAAAAAGAAAAGGAAAAGGATTGAAGGGACCTGATTTGGGCCAAACACCCTTTAATCCCCCAGGACCAAACAATTTGCCACTGAAATCCGCCCAATTTGGTCCAAAATCAGCCCCAGAACCCGATCCAGGTTCCCCAAATTGAAACAACGTCGCTCCGGTGAGGTGAGAGATCTGAGCTGTTGATTGCTTCTAATCCAACGGACGGGAACTAGGTTCCCTCTAATATTTAACTGTCCTAATTCTTTAACCCCCCCCCCCCCGTTTCATCTCTCAAACCCCTCTCATATCTGAAGAACCCTAAAGACGCCACCCATATCTTCCACCGCATCAGCCGGCGGTGCCGTCTCAGATCATCCCCAAAATGATACAGCACGCTCACCATTAACTCCTCTTCCACAATCTCTACTCCATTTCCTTCGAACCTTGTTAGATTTTGTCGAATCTTAAATCAAACAGTCAAGCCCTAAAATCCCAAAACCCCAGATTCGAGATTTCTTGAAATTCAAGGTCTAATTTGACTTTATTCATGTGTTCTTGGTAAGAACACATGATTAATATCAAAATCGACCGGAGATTTGAGGATTTGAAGTTTCTTCTCAAGTGTTCACTGGTCCGAATTTCTTAGGTATTTTTCTGTCGATATTTAATTTTCTACTTTTGTTCTTTTCTCATCTTCTTCTACTCTTTCTTTTTGTTTTTCTGATTTTTATTTTTCATTTTTTCATTTCTTTATACCATCCGTATTTGCACGTTAATTTTAGGATGTGTTAATTATTATTTGTGTCCTGGTGATGAGTTTGGGTTAGATTTTTTGCTTTTATTTGGGCCCAAATTGTTCAAGTCTTTAAGACTCTGCAAATTGAATACTCAAGAGTTTTAGGCTTTCAATGATAATTTGGTTTCTGAAATCAGAAAGCCCAAATGGGAAATGATTCGAATTGTTTTTTGGAGCCCAAGGCTGGTTTAGTTATTGGGTCAATTTGACCCATGATCCATGAGGTTTTGGGGTAATTAACAGGGGTTGTAAGGGTAATTTAGAAACTCTAGGTAGAGGAATCTCTGAATAACTGATTGAGGAAGCTTCTTGGAAGCTGGGGTGGGGACTTAACTGAAGTTCTAAATTTTACAAAGGATTTCTAAGCAAAAAACCAAAATTTCAAAAGGTTCTAAGTGCAAAATTGAATTCTTTTAGGCAGCCCTAATAGCTTGCCTATAAAGGCATCATTACTTGAGACTAAAGGGGATTTTTTTGGGAGATTAAAAAGTTCAGGAAATTAAAAATGGCGGGGTCTTTCAAAAATATTGAAATCTATTTGGCATTTCTGATGAAAATTGGTCCAGTTCTCTTTTAGTTCTATCATCCGAAAGTTACAAAGGATTTCTGTGGGTATTTTTGGGTCAAACACTGGTGTTCAAGTCTATTTGATTGCTGGTTTATTGAATCAAGTCTGCTGCTGCTGCTTCTCCTCAAACTACAACTCATTTTTTCTCATTGTGTATCGATGTAATCAGGTACTTACTCTTGAGCTCTACGGAATGTGAATTCAGATTCAAAGCATGAAATGAAAGAATGGGATTTAGAGCACAGTTTCAATTAGTGTTATAATTCAAGTGTATGATATTATGTTTTGATTCATTTCGTTGCCTAGCTGATTTCTGGGTTATGATAATTGAACCTCATCCTTGTATTTGATGTGAGGACTGTTGCTATAGTAGAAAGGTTCAGCTGAGTTATGGGTGTTAGAATTATGTTTAAGTTCCGCTGAAAATAATGGATGAGTGTTTTCCTTCATGTTATTTAGGTTTGTAATGGATTAATATTCTATTTCAGTAAGTATGCCATTCTTATGTTGGTTTTGCTCAAGGGAACTAAGAAACTATGACTGAGATGTGAAATCAGTGTAGTTGTTAAGTTTAGCAAAAATTGAATCTGCTTGATCCATGTGAATCTGTCGAGAATCAGTGTTGTAGTGTTTAGTTTTTGGTAATTCTGGTCTGAGTATGCTAGGGCTGTTACACATAAGAATAGGATAAAATCTTCAGTAGTAGTCTATGGTAGTCTGTCCTAGCGCTGTAGGCTACTACTTGGGGAAACCATGTGATGATTTGCTCCATTGAAATTGTTATTCAAATGGCTTTCCAGTTTAATATTTAATGCATAGTCATTTTGAATAAGAGAATGGTTTGGTTGGTTCCTCTAGGGCTCCAGCTTTGTACAGCCCATTTAAGCTTAAATCTGAATGTGTTAACTTGACAAAGTCTTTCATATGCTATTTTATGTTTTGAAAAGAAATTTGTTTAGAGTTGAAGTTTTGCACATTTGTCCTTTAAGTTTACTGGAGATTTAAGTAAGCATGGTTGTCGAGTGATTATGTGTTATTGAAAGCCACATTAGGCTCAAATCCTTCCTTTGATATTCTGGGGTTCGCTGCGCGTCTGAAGACTCGATCTCGAGTCCTCACCCTTTTGGGTATTCCATTCTGAAAGACTTGGGCCTATGCTGGGTTTTGAATTGGAAGCAGGCCGTGTCTTTTGGCAGTTAGGGCCAAATATTAGGGCTCAATGTTTCTTTTACTATTGTTAATATAAGACCACCTCCTCATTCACCCGTCTCTTCTAATATGGGCTCATTGGCCTAGAACTGGTTCGAACGTTTGGCTTGGCAAGTAGTGAGAATTCTTTTAAGTTTCTTTAATTAGTTAGTTGGGATTTTAATAGTACAATTGGGAGGCGAGCCATATTGAGCAAAACATAGTTAATGGCCCTCAAAGTTTTTTTTGAATTCTCCTTTAAAATTGGAATTGAGGCATGTCGTGCCAGATAAAATCTCAAAATGCACAACCCTCATTTAATTGATCTTGAGCCTTTAGAAATCGAGGCGTGCCATTTAGTTGAATTTTCATGGCCCTCACAAACTTGAAAGTGCGTAGTTGCTTTAGGTACGCTATTTAAAAATTACTTTCCTAAACTCGGGTGTGCATTTCATGTGACCCAAATCCCAATCGTGATAGCGTTGAATAAAATGTGTTTCGGATTGCGGGTACATTTCATGTGGCGCGGTCCAAAGATATGTTTTAGACGATAATAATTTTTCTTTAAAATGAATAAAAGCGGTTTTAAGTTAAAATGCACGTAGGTTCAAAATTTCTTAAAATTATATTATAGGCTAATTATAACAGTTAAGCCACCGTGCTAGAACCACGTAACTCGGGAATGCCTAACAACTTCTCTCGGGTTAACATAATTCTTTACCCGGATTTCTGGTTCGCGGACTGTAATACAGAGTCAATATTTACCTCGATTCGGGATTTGAACCGGTGACTTGGGATACCATAAATTATCCCAAGTGGCGACTCTGAATTTTGAATAAATAAATAAATTTCATTTCGATTGTCACTTTAATTGGAAAAAAACTCCCTTATACTCCCTTCTCGGGGGTGTAGGTAAAAAGGAGGTGTGACAAACCAAATACAACAAGTTCGACTTCAAGTAACTAACTGTTTAGCAATAGGAAGGTAAAGCTAATAATCTCGAAATAAAATTTAGTATTATATTTATCTAATGTTTGATTATAGGTATTAGTTAATTTTGAGATAAAATTTACACTAAAATGGTAGGATAAACTATCCCATATAGAAGATGGGTTAGTATCCCATGGGGTATCCCATCCCACGGGATTCTTGTTTATCCCACATTGTACCAAACAACCCCTTATATTGGAGCTAAATCAGCCAAGAATTGTAATTAAGGAATAGGGTTTATACTTAATTAGCTTATCAAGTAAATTGATTGTACCTTAGCTCAGTTGTAGGTAGGGGTACACATAGGTCAGGTTGGTTTAAATTTTTCAATTACCAAACCAAATCAATGATGTTGGATTTTTAAATTTATAAATCAAACCAAACCAACAAAGTCGGTTTTTTCAATCTCGATTTTTATCGGATTTTTCGGTGTTGGACCTAGTGAGTAGCTTGAGGTAGTTGCCTTCAGTCCAGGGAGACCAAGGTAGATCTGCTGGCGTCCACAGAGCCTGAAGTCCCCTTTTTCTATTTTAGCTTTCTGCTGTCTCTTTTCATTTTGAGAACAGTTGTACTTTTCTTTCTAAACCAGTGTTTGAAGAAATTCGTAGATGTTCGTGAACTTGTGACACCAGATTCTTGGGTAGACATGTATTAGAGTATTTGAATTTGTTATAACACTTCCGCACTTTACAGCTGCTTAGTTTTAGTTATTGTTTATATCGCTATGGGTTGATTGCTAATGTGTTAATATCATAGTAGTTGGCTTGCCTAGCTTTCACGAGTAGGCGCCATCACGATCCCGACGACAGAAAATTCGGGTCGTGACAATTAGCTATACTTATTTTAGCATGACCTATATAGTATTTTTAGATTATGTTAGTTTTCATTATGGCTTATTAATTTGCATATTTGCTTTATGCAATTTTATTATTTTTGTTATAGAATATTTTAGTATAATGTTATGACTTATCTCATATTATTGTGTTATTTTCTTGAAAAATACATTATATAGTTGTATCTTACTAGAACTAAAGAAATATAGGGAGCACAAGTTACATTTTTGTGTTATGAACACTTTACCGTGAGAAACCCCAAATCTGCACAAAAGAGTGCAGAGTGCAGTATCAGTACAACTGACCCTATGTGCCGGTAAGAATCGAGTCTAACCTCAGCGAAGTAGTGACAAGGCTTGGACACGACAACTATATAAACTTGTGCAGTTAAATCATATACAAACAGAACAATAGTAACAGAAAATAAAAGATAAAGATGGGAGGGGGAGCATGTTGCGGGGAATATCAAGTTCTAACAGTAATCAATACAGAAGCATAATGAACACCATAATGTGGCAACAGGAATGATGAAATAGTAACACGTGCACGGCATCACCCTTCGTGCTTTTACTCTCGTTCTCACCATATGAAATAACAGAAACGGCACGGCATCACCTTTTGCGCATTACCTCTCATAATCAAGGCATGACATCACCCTTTGTGCATTAACTCTCAAAATATCGGAACGGCATCACCCTTTATGCATTAGCTCTCAAATCATGGCACGACATCACCCTTTGTGCATTAACACTCACAATATCGGCACAATATCACCCTTCGTGCATTGTCACTCACTCATAATATCATGTACGGCATCACCCTTCGTACTTTACACTCTTCCTTATCCAAACAATAGAAACAATACATCCCGGCAAGGGAATCAACAATATTAACAATAACATCCCGGCAAAAGATTCTGCTATAACCAATCTCGTTTCAATAGTTACTTTACAAAAATAGATCTCAACTTGAGCCAATACTCAACAATGGTCAATTACCACGAAATTATCATAAGTCATGTTCAATATTGATAATCATCAATTTAGACATGGACCGTACACAATAGAGTCACAACAATCATGGTATAAGACTCACGGGTATGCTTGACACCAATGTATAGATACTCGTCACCACACCTATACGTCGTACTCAACACTAACACATAGCAAATAAGACCACAACTCCTATTCCCTCAATCTAAGGTTAGACCAAACACTTACCTTGATTCCACGGCTAAAATCAAGCCTCAATTACCGCAATTTCCTTTGATTCCACTTCCAATTCACTTGTATCTAGTCATAATTTACTTAATAACATCAATAAAAGCTAAATAAACCAATTCTAATGCATGAATACAGATTTCCCAATGTTTTTTCCAAAAAGTCAAAAATCGATCCCGTGCTCACTTGGTCAAAACTCGAAGTTCGAACCAAAATATGATTACCCATTCACCCACGAACCCAAATAAGCAATTGGTTTTGAAATCCGACCTCAAATTGAGGTCCAAATCCCCAAAATTTGAAAATCTTAATTTCTACCCAAAACACCCAATTTCGCATGAAAAATCCTAGATTTTGAGATGAAATCATGTAAAAAGATGAATTAGATTGAAGAAAATGAGTTCGAAATCACTTACCTATGACTTGAAGAAGTTTGGGTCTTTGAAAAATCGCCTAGGGATGTTTAGGGTTTGAGAAAATTTATAACGACCCGACCGGTCATTTTGAGATTTTGCACTTTGCTCGCCAATTCGCGGGCATGACTAGCCCTGTGTGATGTATTATGACTTATGTAAATCGCTGATTTCGATTTTCAAGGTAATCGGAATGGATTTGGGAGAACAATTTGCAATTTGAAGCTTAAAATTTGAAAGGTTTGACCAAGTTTTGATTTGTTAGTATATGATCTCAGATTTAAATTTTTTTATTTGGTTAGCTCCGTTAGGTGATTTAGGACTTAGGAGCATGATCGAAATATGTTTTGGAGGGCTAGAGTAGATTTAGGCTTGAATTAGCGAAATTGGAATTTTGGCGTTTTCCGACTGATAGATGAAATTTTTATATAGAGGTCGGAATGGAATTCCAGAAGTTGGAGTAGGTCCATTGTGTCATTTGTGATGGGTGTGCAAAATTTCAGGTCATTCAGACAAGGTTTGATAGACTTTTTGATCGAAAACGGAATTTGAAAGTTTTTGGAATTCTTAGGCTTGAATCTGATGTCAATTTGGTGTTTTGATGTTGTTTTGAGCGATCCGAAGGTTGGGAAAAATTTGAATGAGGTTATGGGATATGTTGGCATGTTTGGTTGAGGTCCAAAGGGCCTCGCGTGTGTTTTGGGTGGTTAACGGATCAATTTTTGGACTTTGGATTTGGTAGATTTGCTGGTGTTTTTGTTGTATAAAACCCTTCTTCGCATTCACGATAGGCCCTCATGTTCGCGAAGGGTTGTTGAGTGAGGCTGCAGGTTTTTTCTTTGCGTTTGTGATGCATGTCCCGCATTCGCGAAGGTTCAGGAGATCAAGCAACGCGTTCGCGACCAGGGGATCGCATTCACGTAGGGTCGAGCTGTGTGGTCTTCGCGTTCGAGGGTGGGACCTCGGGTTGGCGAAGGAGAGAATTTGGTTAGAGAAGATTCGTGCTTCACGAACGCGAGGGTGTTGTCGCGTTCTCGATGAAGAAATATCTGGGCAGTCAGATTATATTTTTAAAATCGAGGGTTTAAGTCCAATATCACAAAAACCATTGGAGAGCTCGGGAGAAGGTGAAATTTGAGGAGATTTTCAGTGGAGCAATTGGGGTAAGTATTCTTCACTCATATTTGGTTTAATTCCATGATTTAGTCTTGAATTTCATCATTTAATTTGAGAAATTAGAGTGGAAATTGGGAAAAATGGACGAAAAATTTGAGAATTCTTTTGGGAATTTGAATGGGCAATTGAGGTCGAATGTTGATGAAATTTATATGGGTAGACTCGTGAGGGAATAAGGATTCCATTTTTGTAGTTTTTATCAAATCTCGAGGCGTGGGACCAGGGGCGGGTTTGGCCAATTTCGGGATTCTTGGTGTGAATTGGTTATTTTCGAGTGGACTTTGTTCCCTTAGCATATTTTGATGGTATAAATCTATTTTTGGATAGATTTGGAGTATTCAGAAGCCGAGTCGAGTGGCAAAGGCATCGTGGGCTAGAGTTTGGACCGGATAGAGGTAAGTAATGATTGTAAATGTTTTTGTGAGGGTATGAAACCCTAGATTTCACATCGTTGTGCTACTTTGAGGTGATACACAGGCTAGATGACGAGCGTGGGGTCATGCACCGTTGGGGATTGTGACTTAGTCCGTCTTGTACGACTGTTAAGTCGCGTATTTGATTGAAAACTATTTGACATCATTGTATTTTGAAAATTATAACTATGTTTTGGGCTGAATGCCATATTTGGGCCTCGTGCCAACTGTTTTGGACCCTTAGGGGATTTTTACTACTATTCCTCACTATTTTGACTTCATATTTGTACTCTATCATGTTGTATTCTACTATATTCATAACTCAGCCATATTAACCCCGTTTTGATATTTTGGGCTGAGCATCATGTTTTACTGTTGCCCGAGTGGCTTGAGAGATTTTTGACTGAGTGAGGCCGAGGGCCTGTGTTGTGAGGATATTATGGGATCGGGTTGCGCGCCGCAGCAGTGTGGTACTAATTCATGATTATGAGGCCGAGGGACTGATTTGTTACGCCACGAGGTGAATTGTTATGAGGCTGAGGTCCAGTTTGATTTTGCCACGAGATGGATTGATATAGAGCTGGGTTGTAGGATCCCCTCCGGAGTCTGCACACCCCCAATAAGCGCGGGTACCCACTATGAGTGATATGATGTAGCCCGAGGGGCTGTCGTTGTTTCATATTGTTACCCGAAGGGCTGTTCTTGATCCATGTTTTGCCCAAGGGGCAATTCTTGATTCATGTTGTGCCTGAGGGGCTTATTACGAGTGATTGTGAGGTAGCCCGAGGGGCTGGTTCTGTTGATATTATGCCCGAGGGGCGGTTTATGGAACATATTTTGCCCGAGGGGATGTTTACGCTTTCCATCATTTTTACTCACTATTTTATCACTCGTTTGAAACTATTGAAAGTTGTTTTAAAAGGTTTTACTGAAACTGAGCTTGATTTACGAAGTAAATAATTTCTGTATTGTTTTGGAAACGTACTGTATTTATTATAGCGTTATGACGTGGTTTACGTGTTTTCTTACTGCTTAGCTTTCATTTACTTTTATTACTTACTGAGTTGGCATACTCATATTACTCCCTGCACCTTGTGTGCAGATTTAGGTATTTCTGAACCTAGTAGTGGGTGTTGGTTGCTCAGTGGCAGAGTCATTGGAGTTAGCAAGGTAGCTGCCCGACGTCCGCAACCCTACTCTTATCCCTCTTGTATTTTCTTAGATTTTTATTAGTACATTTTCAGACCTTAGTAGATGCTCGTGACTTGTGACACCCCGATGTCGGGCTTGTATATTTATTCTGCACTGTTCATTTAGACTTACGTTATGAGATATTTGATTAATTAAAGGCTTAAAAATGATGTTTATTGATTAAATGGTTAATTCGTGAGTTGTGTTGGCTGGCCTAGTTTTATGATAGGCACCATCACGGCCGGATCGATTTTAGGGTCGTGACAAAATTGTAAAATGATGAAAATCCCATCTGAAATCCCACTTAACAGGTCGCAGTCATCACAATTGCGATCAAGGGTTCGCAATTGCGAACCTTTGAAATATTGTTGCATTTGCATTTGCGAAGAAAACATTGCATTTGCGACAGAAGGGCCTTCGCAATTCCAGCCCAGAGTTCGCATTTGCGAGGGTGGCTTGGTTCGCATTTGCGACATAATGGTCATATTTCCCAAGCATGTTCACTTCGCAATTACGAAGCCTGATGTCGCAATTGCAAGATCAGAGACTTGTGCAAAAATACCAGATGCACAACTGAGTTTCCTAAGTCCTAATAACTCCGTGGCATATCCAAAACTCACCCGAGCCCTCGGAGCTCTAAACCAAACATGCACGCAAGTCTAAAAATATCATACGAACTTGCTCGCGCTATCAAATCATCAAAATAACATCAACAACTATGAATTTAACCTCAAATTCATGAAATTCATAAGATAGTTCAAATTTTCTATTTTCTCAACCTCAGGTCCGATTTATATCAAATCAACCCCGATTCTTACCAAATTTCATAGATTCGACTAAATTATTATTTTAAACTTGTACCGGGCTCCGAAGCCAAAATACGGGCCAGATACCATCCATATAACACATCATTTCATTTCCAAAAGTCTTTATATTTTTTCCAGCAAACAATTTTCTTTAAAAATTCTTTTCTCGGGCAAGGGGCCTCAGAATTCGATTCCGGACATATGCCCAAGTCTCATATTTTACTACAGGCCCTACGGGACTGTCAAATTACGGGTCCGGATCCGTTTACCAAAAATATTGACCGAAGTCAACTTTAATAAATTTTAAAAGCCAAAATCACTCTTTTTCTTAAATTTCACATAAAAGCTTTCCAGAAATGCGCCTGAAATGCGCATGCAAATCGAGCTGAGACAAAAGGAAGTTTTTAAGGACTCGGAACACAGATTTGACTTCTGACACAAGAGATGACCTTTTGGGTCATCACACTAATAAGTACTACTCCCTCTGTTCTAGTTTATGCGAACCTATTTTCTTTCTGGTCCATTCCAAAAAGAATGACCCCTTTCTCAATTTGGAAACAATTTAGCTTAAACTTCTAATTCTACCCTTAATGAGAAGCTTTTATAGCCACACAAATACTCTGAACACCTTTTTGACTTGTTTAAGACCACAAATTCCAAAAGTCTTCATTTTTTTCTTAAACTTCGTGCCCAATCAAAACAGGTTCACATAAATTGGAACGAATGGAGTATTAATTACATAAGAAAGCACTAAAGAAAAAGATAAACTAAGTTTTGCATTTTCATTATAAACTAATGTAAAACAGAAAGTTAGATATCAAATACTATCATCATCCCAAGTGTTAAATTGAATTTTTTTTGTTAGCATTAATATTAATTTGAACTTTGTTTGAGTTACTACATTTATGAGGTATAAAATTTATTAACTATTTAAGAATGTTAAGTCCAAACTTGAAATAATACGTTAAACTATAAAACTGTGAAAAACATTTAAGAAGTATTTATAAATTACATTATAATAAATATTTATATGTATAAAATATTTTTAAAAATTATATAAATATACTACTGGGTTGTTTTGATTTCCATTTGTCCTTTTTAAGTTAAGAGTTAAGACCAAACCAAATCAATATGGTCGAAGTTTTTTTTTCAATACCAAATCACAATCGGGTTTTTTTACCTATTTGATTCGAATTATGATTTGGCGCAATTTATCGATTTTCTTTATACACCCCTAGGTGTAGGTACTTTTTAGAAGTGAAATCTTTTAGTTCTTCCATTTTTGACCCAAAAACAATCAATTTAGCCATAGTCACAAAAAGGTGGTCTATGAACATTAATTTCTAGAGGAGAATACGTTCGATAAAATAATTTCTTAGATGTATTATCACATTCAAGGGTTAAGCCCACTTTTTATGCTCAAAACCCCGATTCTAAGTGTAATAAAAGTAGTTCTCAGTTTGTCTACTCTATAAAAGAAGACAAACTGTAATGTCCATTCTATGGAAAAACAATAATCGATAATCTTGTACTAGTGTGATGACCCAAAAGGTCATCACTTGTTTTAGAAACAAATTCAGTATTCTGAGGCCTTAAAACCTTCTTTTTACCTTACCTCGATTTGCGTGCGTGGTCTGAACGTATATCAGGAAACCTTTTATGTGAAAATATGAGAAATAGAAATTTCTAGAGTTAAAATTTGATTATGGTTTGACCAATTTTTTAGCAAACGGATCCGGATCTGTGTTTCGACGATCCTGGGAGGTCCGCAGTAAAATATGAGACTTAGGCGTATGTCCGGAAATGAATTCCGAGGTCCCAAGCCTTAGAAATCAATTTTTGAAAGAAACTATTTTACCGAATTATTTATGAAATAAACAAAAGAATTAATTTTTGAAATCATTGGTATCGGGCCCGTATTTTGGTTCCGGAGCCGTACAAACTTGTTAAAGTATTTAAATGATAATTGTGAAATTTGGTGAAAATGGAGTTTATTTGACGTGATTTGGACCTCCGGTTCAAGAGTTATGAACTTTAAGTGTTCTTGATGAAAATGATGAGTTTTGAGGTTTAATTCATAGTTTTACATGTTATTTTCATGATTTGATTGCACGAGCAAGTCCGTATGATGTTTTTGGGTTAGTGTACATGTTTGGTTTGGAGCCCGGAGGGCTCGGGTGAGTTTTAGATAGGCCTCAGAGTGAAATTTGGGCTTAGGAAGTTGCAGGTTTTTAGCTGGTATGTTGCAGCTCTGCAGGCTTCGCATTTGCGAAGCCTAGCTCACAAATGCGAATAACCCTTCGCAAATGCGAGAGAAGGCCTGGACAAGGCTGATCACAAATGCGATCATTTCTTCGCAAATGCGAAGAGGCCCAGAAATCCCCCATGGTCGCAAATGCGACTCCCCTGTCGCAAATGCGAGTTCGCAATTGTGAACAGTGGTCGCAAATACGAGTGTAGCAGGTCCTGAAGGGTTCGCAAGCAATTACGACATCTGCGACCTGCAAATTCATAACTTAGCCGAAAATCTTTCATTTTTCAAACCCTTTCAAAACCAAAATACTCTTGAGCGATTTTTCAAAGACAAGTACTCTTCCAAATCGATTGTAAGTCATTTGTAACTTGTTTTTATTAATCCTTAACATCTTTTCTGATGATTTCAACTCAAAATCAAAGGTTTTCATGGGGGAAATTCGGTGTTTTGGGTAGAACCTAGGTTTTTAAAATTTTGGGGATTTGGATATCGATTTGAGGTCCGATTTCAAAACAAATTATATATTTGGGTTCGTGGGGGAATGAGTAATTGAATTTTGGTTTGAACCTCGGGTTTTGACCATGTGGGCCCGGGGACGATTTTTGACTTTTTGGGAATAACTTTAGAAAAGCTATTTTCATACATTGGAATTGATCCATTTAGCATTTATTGATATAGTTAAGTAACTTGTGGCTAGATACGAGCAATTTGGTGGTGGAATCAAGAGGTAAAGCGATAGTTGAAGCTTGAATTGTGTTCGTGGCATCGAGGTAAGTGTTTGGTCTAACCTTAGCTTGAGGGATTATGAGTTGTGTCTTATTTTCTACGTGTTAACTGTGGAGTACGACGAATAGGCATGGTGACTAGTATCAATACATCGGTATCAAGCATGCCCGTGAGTCTTGCATTGTAATTTTAATGACTCCGTTGTGGTTTATTCGTGCTTCATATGGGAATTATATTATTGTTCCCTTGCCAGGATGTTGTTGTGATATTATTGTTCCCTTGCCGGGATGTTGCTGTAATATTATTGTTCCCTTGCCGGGATATTATTGTTATATTATTGTTCCCTTGCCAGGATGTTGTTGTTATACTATTGTTCCCTTGCCGAAATTCTTTTATGATTGGTGTTGATAAATGAAATGAGAACGGGTTGCACGCCTGCAACGGTAATACATGAAATGGTAATATATAAAATGGGAGCGGGTTGCACGCCTGCAACGGTAATATATGAAATGGGAGGAGGTGGCACACCTGCAATAGTACTATTGGAGTGGGTTGCACGCCTGCAACGGTAATATATGAAATGGGAGCGGGTTGCACGCCTGCAACGGTACTATATGAAATAGGAGCGGGTTGCACGCCTGCAACGGTACTATATGAAATGGGATCGGGTTGCATGCCTGCAATGGTATTACATGTGTACTTATTTTTCTTATTTCCTTATCTTTTGCTGGTAATTGATTTATGGCGTTCCTTACATTTCTCTACTATTATTTTATTGTTATCTGTTACTCCCCGTAACATGTTTTCCCCGCCCAACTTTAGCTATAATCAACTGATTTTATTTCCACTGTATATGATTTAGCTGCACAGGTTTATTTGATAGTCTGGTCCTAGCCTCGTCACTATTTCACCGAGGTTAGGCTAGGCACTTACCAGCACATGGGGTCGGTTGTGCTGATACTACACTCTGCATTATGTGTAGATACTGATACCGGAGCATTTGGGCCACAGTTAGGGTGTTGTCTTCAGTCCATTTAAGCGACCAGAGGTAGTCCTGCATACGTCCGCGGGCCTTGGCGTCTCCTCCTATCACTTCTCTTTCTGTTTTTACTTATTTAGAGATAGATTTGTGTAATTTCATTTTGACCTTATTTGTAGTATTCTTAGATAGTCCGTGACTTGTGACACCAAATTCTGGGTAGTATTGTACTCCAAATTATGTAGCAGTGTTTGGTTGAATTATTAAGTTTTCATCTTTCGGATTTTCGGGTTTTTAATTTATTCCGTCGTTTAATCACTTATTATTTTAAATTGTTGAATATGTTTAATAAAAAGGGTAATGATTTTATAATATTCGGCTTTCCTAGCTTCTACGAGTAGGTGTCATCACGACTCCCGAGGGTGGGAAATCCGGGCCGTAACAAGTTATTATTAGAGCTCTAGGTTACATATGGCTCACAATTCATGGACAAGCTTAGTAGAGTCTGACGGATCGGTACAAAGATGTCTGTATTTATCCCCCAGAGGCTACAGAGTTAGGAAAAACATCACATCTATTATTTTCTGTCGTGCGGTTTGGTTTCTCAATGCTAATTGAATTTATACTATATTCTTTGGCAAATGGCGAGAACACACGCTTCCTCATCCACTGATCCACTGCCCGAGCCCCCAGCAACAGCTCCCACGAGGGGCAGAGGGCAAGGCAGAGGCCGTCCTATAGGCCGAGGTAGGGGCAGAGCCCAGCCCAGAGCAGCAGCACCAACGGCGGAGCCTCAAGTTGAGTTTGATGATAAAGTTCCGACCCAGGCAGTTTCGGTGGACCCAGCTTAGGTCACAGAGGGGTTCATTGCTACCCTAGTACTCTAGGATGCTTTGGTCTGTCTAGTGGGCCTTATGGAGAGTGTCACCCGGGCAGGCTTGCTTCCTATAGCATCAACCGTCTCTCAGGCTGGAGGAAGAGACCAAACTCCTGCTACTCTCACTTTGGAGCATATGGCTCCCCAGTTTCAAACTCCAGCAGCTTAACCGGTTGGATCAGTTCAGCCGGGTGTGGTAGCTCAGACCGGTGATGGAGCAGCTATGTATGTCGATGCCTTGTGGAGATTGGACAGGTTCACCAAGATCTTCACTACCACTTTCAGCGATGCATCTTCTGAGGATCCCCATGATTATTTGGATAGCTATCATGAGGTTGTCAGGAACATGGGGATAGTGGAGACCAATGGGGTCGACTTTGCTACTTTTCGCTTATCTAGATCCGCCAAGACTTGGTGGAGGGATTATTGTTTGGCTAGACCAGTTGGGTCACCAGCTTTGACTTGGGATCAATTTTCTCAGCTATTTTTGGAGAAGTTCCTTCCTGTCACTCAGAGAGAAATCTATCAGATGTAGTTTGAGCGTCTTCGGCAGGGTTCTATGACTGTTACTCAGTACTAGACCAGGTTTATTGAATTGGCCTGTCATGCTCTACTTATACTTCCCACTGAGAGTGACAGAGAGTGAGGAGGTTTATTGAGGGACTCATTCAGCCTATTTGACTTTAGATGGCTAAGGAGACGGGGAGTGGCATTTCTTTTCAGGAGGCGGCTAATGTGGCCAAGAGAGTTGAGATGGTTCTATCGCAGGGAGGTGGTCAAGGGTTTGACAAGAGGCCTCGTCATTCAGGCAGATTCAGTGGCGCCTCATCTGGAGGAAGGATTCATATGGTAGAGGCCAACCTCCTAGGCCTTTTTAGTCAGCACTTCAGGTTTCTCATGGTGCTTCAGGTGGCTGTGGTTCTCATATGCAGTATTCTGATCAGCAGTCCTATAGTGCACCACCAGCTCCTATCAATGCACTGCCGCTTTAGAGTTTTCAGGTTCGTCAGCCCCAGCAGCCAAGGGCTTGTTTTACTTGTGGCGACATGATGCACATTACTACATATTGCCCTCGAGCACCGAGCAGTTCTCAGCACCAGGGTTTCTGTTCCATGATTCAGGCACCGAGTGTTCCATCGCCCGCCTAGCCAGCTAGAGGTAGGGGTAGAGGTGTTAGAGGTGGAGGTAGAGGTATTAGAGGTGGAGCTCAGGCTGCTAGAGGTGGAGGCCAGCTAGCAGTAGGTTGTCATAGAGATGTAGTTCAGAGTGGTGGGGCCCAGCCCTGATGTTATGCTCTTCCAGCCAGACCTGAGGCTGAGGCTTCCGATGCAGTTATCACAGGTACTGTTTTTGTTTGTAGTAGAGATGCTTCAGTTCTATTTGATCCAAGATCTACATACTCCTATGTGTCATCTTATTTTGCACTGTATCTGGTCATGCCTAGTGATTCCTTGAGTGCTCCTGTATATGTGTCTACACTAGTGGGTGATTATATTGTGGTAGATCGTGTCCAGCGTTCATGTATAGTTGTGATTGGGGGTCTGGAGACTCGTGTAGATTTGTTACTTTTGGATATGGTTGATTTTGATGTCATATTGGGGATGGACTGGTTATCATCATACCATGCTATCTTAGACTATCATGCTAAGACTGTGACCTTAGCCTTGCCGGGTTTGCCTCGTTTAGGGTGGAGAGGGACTCCTGGTCATTCTACCCGTAATGTTATCTCATATATGAAGGCTCGGCGTATGGTCGAGAAGGGGTGTTTGGCCTATTTGGCATATGTTCGTGATTCTAGTGCTTAGGTTCCTTCTATTGATTCAGTGCCTGTTGTTCGTGAGTTTCCTAAGGTATTTCCTTCATACCTGCCGGGTATGCCACCCGATAGGGATATTGACTTCTGCATTGATTTGGCTCTGGGCACTCAGCCCATTTCTATTCCATCGTATCGTATGGCCCCGCCTGAGTTGAAAAAATTGAAGGAGCAGTTGCAAGACTTTCTTGAGAAGAGCTTCATTAGACCTAGTGCCTCACCTTGGGGTACACCGGTGTTGTTTGTTAAGAAGAAGGATGGATCAATGAGAATGTGTATAGATTACCGGCAGTTGAATAAGGTTACAATCAAGAATAAGTATCCATTGTCGAGGATTGATGATTTGTTTGATCAGCTTCAGGGTGCCAAGGTACTTTTGAAGATTTAATTGACATCTAGCTACCATCAGTTGAGGATTAGGGCATCCGATGTCCCTAATACAGCTTTCCGCACTCGGTACGGGCATTAAGAGTTCTTGGTGATGTCATTCGGGTTGACAAATGCCCCAGCAGCTTTTATGGATTTGATGAACCGAGTGTTCAGGCCTTACTTGGATTCATTCATGATAGTCTTCATGGATGATATTTTGATCTATTCCCGTAGCCGGGAGAAGCATGAGCAACATCTGAGAGTGGTCCTCCAGACTTTAAGAGATAGTCGGTTCTATGCAAAGTTTTCGAACTGTGAGTTCTGGTTGAATTCAGTTGCTTTCTTGGGTCATGTTGTATCACCAGAGGGTAATTAGGTAGATCCAAAGAAGATAGAGGCAGTGAAGAACTGGCCTAGACTAGCATCAGCTACAGAGATCTGGAGTTTCTTGGGTTTGGCAGGCTATTATTGTTGGTTTATGGAGGGTTTTCGTCTATTGCAGCCCCGATTACCAGGTTGACCCAGAAGGGTGCCCAGTTCAGGTGGTCGGATGAGTGTGAGGCGAGCTTTCAGAAGCTCACGACAGCTTTGACTACGGCACCAGTATTGGTTTTGCCCACTGGTTCAGGGTCATATACAATTTATTGTGATGCATCTCGTATTGGACTTGGTGCGGTGTTGATGTAGGATGGCAAGGTTATTGCATATGCTTCGTGTTAGTTGAAGATTCATGAGAAGAACTATTTGGTCCATGATTTGGAGTTAGCAGCCATTGTTCACGCGTTGAAGATTTGGAGGCATTAGATGTATGGCGTGGCATGTGAGATGTTCATAGATCACAAGAGTCTTCAGTATTTGTTCAAGCAGAAGGAGCTAAATTTGAGGCAAAGAAAGTGGTTGGAGCTGTTAAAGGACTATGATATCACCATATTATATCATTCGGGAAAGGCCAATGTGGTGGCTGATACTTTGAGTAGGAAGTCAGCCAGTATGGGCAGTCTTGTGTATATTCCAGTCGATGAGAGACCGATTGCTTTGGTGTTCAGGCTTTGGCCAATCAGTTCGTGAGGTTGGATGTTTCTGAGCCCAGCCGTGTGTTAGCTTGCACAGTCGCTCGTTCTTCATTATTGGAGCGTATCCGAGATCGATAGTATGATGATCCTCATTTGTGTGTCCTTAGAGACACGGTGCAGCACGGAGGTGCCAAGCAGGTGGCATTAGGAGATGATAGAGTTTTGAGGCTGCAGGGTCGAGTTTGTGTGCCTAATGTGGATGGGCTCCGGGAGTTAATTTTAGTGGAGGCCAATAGTTCCTGGTACTCTATTTACCCGGGTGCCGCTAAGATATATCAGGATTTGCAGTAGTATTTGGAGAAGAATGAAGAAGGACATTGTTACATATGTGGCCCAGTGTTTTAATTGTCAGCAAGTTAAGTACGAGCATCAAAGGCCTAGTGGTTTATTCCAGAAGATTGAGATTCCTGAGCGGAAGTGGGAGCGTATCACTATGGACTTTGTTGTTGGACTCCCAAGGACTCACAGGAAGTTTGATGCAGTATGGGTTATTATTAATAGGCTGACCAAGTCAGCACATTTCATTCTAGTGGCAGCCTCCTATTCTTCCGAGAGGTTAGTGATAACTAGGGATTATGATGTACTTTACACTCCGTCTTGCTTAAGTTTTAATTAGAAATATGTACAAAATAGTCCCAAAGGCTCACATGTTGTACTTGATTGCGGGGTTTGATCAACAAGGTGACAATTTGTCAAAAACCAGCTGAAAAAGGAGTGAAACATGCACAATTACCAAGACCAAGGCCAAGCTCAGTCAAACAGGGCCAGTACGGCCGCACACCATTCTGTGCGGTCCGCAAAGATGAAGTTCAGAGAGCAGGCATTTCAGGCAAGCAAGTAATGCGGCCGCAAAGTATTTTGTACGGACCGCATTGATTCCATTGAGGCCGCACTCAACTTTGTGCGGTCCGCAGAGCTCAAGATCAGAGAGTTGCCAAGTTGGAGGATGATGCCCAATGCAGTCCACGGTCCATTTTGTGTGGACCGCAATAGAAGCCACCGCGACCGCGGTGCATTTTGTGCGGTCCGCGGTGGACAACTTCAGAAAGCAGATTAGTCAGCCAAGAGCCTTAGTGCGGCCGCACTCGATACTGTGCGGTCCGCACTAGCCCCGCAGGGGTATTTTTGTTAAGAATTTTTAGCCTAGTATAAATAGTTTCTTTTCCAATTTTTAGGTGATGAGTTGTATTTTGAGACAGAGTTGCGCTCGTGAACACTTCTTCTTTTCCGTTTTAAGTATTTTAGTTTAATTTCATCATTGAATCTTCAAGTTTTATCTAGTAATTAATTATTATGGGTTTTTCTTCATCTATTTCTTTATTTTCTTCCATAATCATGAGTAGCTAGACCCATTAGCTAGGGTTGTGGCTCAACCCTAGTGTGGGTAATTGATGGGTCTTGTATTTTAATGCTTGATTGTCTATGGGTGTTTGATATTTGGACTAATTTAGGGTTTTAATGTTGAATTAGTAGTTTCAAACACTAGTTTATGCCTAGATGACTTTGGCTCTTCTTGAGAAAGAGAGCCTAAGTCTATGAAATTGGTCCAACAAGGAATTGGGGCGTATACAAGAGATTGATAGCCCCAATTAAAGGGTTAAACCTAGAGATGGTAATACCCGACTTGAACTTCAATTTCTTGCACAAATTTGGCATACCCAATTGGTCTTGAGAAAGTCAATTCGGGCAAAATTACTCGAACTACCGAGAGATATAGAGTGAGTAGAATCGTGAAATGGTTATATCATACTCCCCATATGTGACAATCTAGCCTTAGACTCGAGAATTCGTCAATTAACCACCTAGGAGAAGGTCACTACCCTAGTGCCTTTTATCTATTTGAACAACTTTCAATAGTTTAATCTTAGCTTTACTTAGCCTAATTTAGCATCTTAGTAGTATAAAATTATAAGTAAAAATTAAAACCAACAATGTTTAGAAGTGCAATTAGAAACAAATACACAACTCCATTTTAGATAGAAACTCAACTCCAATCTCTAGCTCCCTATGGAAATCGATCCTGACCTTCTCGGGTAAAAGATGTTTCGACCTCTCTTGCTACTTTATAGTAGTATAGGGTTGGCCTCGATCACTTTTTGGCACCATTGCTGGGGAAGCTAACGATTTTGGCTATCTATCTAAATAGTTTTATGTATTGTTCTTCTTTCCTTCTGTGTTACTAATTTGTGTGTGTCACAACTTCAGGTACAAAATGGCAGCAAACGTAAACAACGCACCTCTTGGAGATCTTCCGCCGGGGGAGGAGGTAGATGACAATGTTGATGATGAGGTCCCTATTGTGCCTCAAGGGCAAAGGAGAGGCCGCCAGGCCAATGATAATATTTCAAACCCTCCCCCGCCACCTCGAAGAGTGGCTCCTCGAGTGCTTCCCAACCAAGGCTATGCTAGTGCAATTGTCCAACCCCGGATCCGGGCAGGCAATTTTCAAATTATCAATGTGATGCTGACATTGCTGGAGCAGCGTGGGTATTTCACGAGCGCTGCCAATCAGAATGCTTACAAACATCTCAAGGGTTTTGTGGATACCTGTTGGGGGAGCAAGCAAACTAATGTGTCCGAGGATGCACTTTTGTTGAGACTCTTCCCATTTTCACTTAGAGGGAAGGCATTGGATTGGCTTGAGCGACTTCCCAACCATTCTATCACTACTTGGGATAAGTTGGCGGACAAGTTCATTGCAAATTTTTTCTCGTCGGGGCATATGGCAGCATTGAGAGATGAGATCTTGGCGTTCAAGCAGGAGCCCACTGAACCATTGCATGACATTTGGGAGCACTATAGAACAATGGTAAAGGAATTCCTTAACAATGATATGATTGAGGCCATGATCCAATAGACTTTCTACCAGGGCATTAACACAACAAAACAATGCATAGTGAACCAACTTGCTGGGGGCAACTTCATGAAGCTGACTTATGATGAGGCTTGTGATGTTCTTGACGAGATGGCTGACACTTCTTCTGCTTGGAAAAGTAGAGCCAATGTTCCCCATGGTGACCCCATGGTTACTCATTTGTACAAGGAGTTACATGATCATGGGCAGGCTATAGCTGAGTTGACAACTACAATGAACCAACTAGCAAAGGCACAGTTGCAACAAGTTCAAAATCCTCGCCAAGTGAATGGTATGGAGGGTGTCAACATGCTAGTCAACAAAAGAAGACAAAGAGGTCAACAGAACCAAGGGAATTCGGAGCAATTTGACAATGATTGTTGTGAATTCCAAGATGATGGTTATGATGGGCAGAATGAAGAGGTGCAATACGTGAACAATTATCAATGCCAAAGGGGCAATTCCTCCAACCAACAACAATGGAGACCCCAAGGCAATTGGGGCAATCAACAACAACAAGGCAATGGTAATTGGGGGAACAACAACCAAAATTCCAATTGGGGCAATCAAAATAATAATCAAAACAATCAGGGTAATTGGAATGGTAACAATAACAACTGGGGTGGTAATAACAATCAAGGTGGGTGGAACAATGGCAATCAAGGAAACCGGGGGCAAGGCTTTCAAAAGCCCCCAATGTACCAACAACCGAACAATCTGCCCCCATTTCCATCCCAAGGTCCTAGTTCTTCTAACAATGATATGGGGAGAATTGAAATGATATTCGAACAGATGATGAAGAAGAATGCGAATTTTGATGCTTAGTTGTCTTCCCACAATACTTCAATTAGAAATTTGGAGGTTCAATTAGGCCAAATCTCACAGTCCTTGAATACTCGCCCTAAAGAGGATCTACCAAGTGACACGGTAGTAAACCCGAAAGATGGGAACAATCATGTTATGGCAGTAATTACAAGGAGTGGATGAGGCGGTGATGTGAATGCCTCCAAAAAAAGCATATTTTGAGTGATGAAGTTGAGTTGCAAGACGATGAAGTTCCTTTCGTGGCTGAAAATGTGATTGATGAGAATGTGAATGAAGAAGTGAGGATTGATATTCATGATGCCGAGGTGGAAACTCAAAATGACGTGAACCCATCTAGGGAACACGTAATAGACATGCCTGAGCCGGTGGTGTCTAAAGCCAAGGCTCTTTTGCCAAGGCCACCTCCACCTTATCCTCAAAGGCTCGTGAAGTAGAAAAATGAGAATCAGTTTAAAAAGTTCATTGACATGATGAAGAGCTTATCCGTTAATATACCTTTGGTGGAGGCTCTTGAACAAATTTCGGGCTATGCTAAATTCACGAAGGACTTGGTGACAGAAAAACGATCCATGGATTGTGAAACTATAAAGATGACCCACCAAGTTAGTGCAATAGTGCATTCAATGGCCGTGAAGCTTGAAGATCCCAGTGTTTTCACCATTCCTTGCACCATTGGGAATGTGGACTTTGCTAAGGCTCTATGTGATTTGGGGAAAGTATCAATTTGATGCCCTACTCAGTTTTTCAGAGTTTGGGTATTGGGCAACCGAGGCCGACTTCCATGAGATTGCAAATGGCTGATAGAATGATGAAGAGACCATTGGGTATTATTGATGATGTGCTTGTCTGGGTGGACAAATTTATTTTGCCAGCTGATTTTATGATCTTGGATTGTGAGGTGGATTATGAAGTTCCAATCATATTGGGGAGACCTTTCCTTGCTACTGGAAAGGCCTTAGTTGGCGTGGAAGCAGGGGAACTCACCTTCTGGGTGGGTGATGAAAAAGTGGTCTTTCATGTGTTCAACTCAATGAAGCAACCCAACAGTTCTGAGATGTGCTCTTTTGTAGACCTTGTCACAACAGTGATAGTTGATGATACCAGTGCAATGATCAATGTGGAGGACCCTCTAGAGGTCGTATTGTTGAATCTTGATGTCAATGAGGATGAAGGCCGAGTGGAGTGTATGAATGCTTTGCATGGGATGGGCTCTTACTCTTATGAGCCTAGAAAACTATCTTTGGACCTTGAAAATAGGAAGACTTCACCAATAAAACCTTCGATTGAGGAACCTCCGGTGTTCGAGTTGAAACCGTTGCCTCCACACCTCAGGTATGGGTTCTTAGGCCTTAGTTATACTTTTCCAGTTATTCTTTCCTCTTGTCTTACTAACATACAGGTTGATGCCATATTGGCGGTGCTTCAAAAGTGGAAAAAGGCAATTGAATGGACTCTAGCTGATATTTGGGGGGATAATCCACGCATTCTGCATGCACAAGATTATTTTGGAAGATGATGCAAAGCCCTCCTTGGAGCATCAAAGGAGATTGAACGAGGCAATGCAAGAAGTTGTGAAAAAGGAGGTGATCAAGTGGTTGGATGTCGGGGTTGTGTACCCCATCTCTGATAGCTCTTGGAATTTGCCAGTGCAATGTGTACTGAAGAAGGGTGGCATAACCGTGGTTGCAAATTCACAAAATGAGTTGATTCCTACCAGAACTGTCACCGGTTTGAGGGTATGCATGGACTACCGCAAGTTGAATAAAGTGACCTGCAAGGATCACTTTCCATTGCCTTTTCTTGATCAGATGTTAGACCGACTTGCTGGGCGTGCCTTCTACTGTTTCTTGGATGGGTATTCTGGATACAACCAAATCTTGATTGCTCTAGAAGATGAGGAGAATACAACATTCACTTGTCCATATGGCACCTTTGCCTTTTCTCGGAAGTCTTTTGGGTTATGTAATGCACCAACTACATTTCAGTGGTGTATGATGGCCATTTTTACCAATACGGTGGAAGATATTTTGGAGGTGTTCATGGACGACTTCAGTATTGTGGGTGAGTCATTTGATGAGTGTTCAAAAAATCTTGATAGAGTTTTGGCCCGTTGTGAAGAAACCAATCTTGTTCTTAATTGGGAGAAATGCCACTTCATGGTGGAAGAGGGCATAGTTCTTGGGCATAAAATTTCAAAGCATGGTATTGAGGTAGACAAAAAAAAATTGATGTGATTTCAAGGCTCCCTCCCCCTACCTCTGTCAAGGGAGTTAGAAGTTTTCTTGGGCATGCGGGGTTCTACCGGAGATTTATCAAAGACTTTTCGAAGGTAGTGAACCCCTTATGCAAGCTATTGGAAAAGGATGCTAAGTTTGTGTTCGATGAGAGATGTATCCAAGCCTTTGAACTTCTCAAGCATAAGTTGATCACCACTTCCATTACCGCACCTAATTGGAGCTTGCCCTTTAAGATCATGTGTGATGCAAGCGATATTGCGGTTGGGGCAGTTTTGGGTCAAAGAGTGAAAAAAATGTTTCATCCGGTGTACTATGCAAGCAAGACAATGAACAATTCTCAAGTGAACTACATGGTGACCGAGAAAGAACTTTTGGCTATTGTGTTCGCAATGGAGAAATTTCGGCCGTCTCTTATGGGTGCCAAGGTCATAGTCCATACCGATCATGCCGGACTCCGGTACTTGATAACGAAGAAGGATTCCAAAGCTAGACTGATGCGATGGGTCTTTTTACTTCAAGAGTTTGATTTGGAGATTGTGGAGCGGAAGGGTAGTGAAAACTAAGTGGCAGGCCACTTGTCCCACTTGGAGGATGAGGAAAGGCCTCGTGATGGCCTAGAGATCAATGATTCATTTTCCGATGAACAACTTCGTTCGGTGTCAGTGAATGGTATGCCATGGTTTGCGGATGTTACTAATTTCCTTGTGATTGGTATAATCATGTGTGACCTCTCTTCTAACCAAAGGAAGAAGCTCAAACGGGATAGTTTGGATTTCTATTGGGATGAGCCGCACTTGTTTAAGATTTTCACAGATGGTGTGATCTGAAGGTGTGTCCCGAAGGAAGAGCAATTAAGTATCTTGGAGGCTTGTTATTCCTCTCCCTATGGTTTCCATCATGGCGGGGCGAGGACGGCTTCCAAAATTCTTAGTTGTGGGTTTTATTGGACAACTTTGTATAAAGATTCAAGTGAACTTGTGAAGAGGTGTGACGAATGTCAAAGAGCGGGTGGAATTTCGTAGAAAGATGAGATATCTCTCAATACCATTCTTGAGGTTGATATTTTTTATATATGGGGCATTGATTTTATGGGCCCGTTTGTTAGCTCGTGTAGGAACACATTCATTCTTGTGGCAGTTGACTATGTTTCAAAGTGGGTTGAAGCCATGTCTTTACCCAATAATGAGGCCCGGAGTGTTGTTGCATTTCTCAAGAAGAGCATTTTTACAAGGTTTGGCACTCCTCGTGCAATCATAAGTGATGGAGGGGTCTCATTTTTGTAATAGAGCTTTTGAAGTCTCAACCAGAGAAATTAAGAGTATATTGTCAAAGACGGTCAATGCAAATAGGACCGATTGGTCAAAGAAGTTGGATGATGCTCTATGGGCTTATAAGACTGCTTACAAGACTCTGATTGGTATGTCTCTGTATCGGTTGGTGTTTGGGAAAGCTTGCCATCTACCGGTTGAGTTAGAGCACAAGTCCATGTGGGCTTTGAGGAAGTTAAATCTTGAATGCGATATGGCAGTAAATCTTCATGAGGAGCAGCTTAATGAACTTGATGAATTCTGATTCCATGCCTACTCCAGTTCGTCCTTGTACAAGGACAAGATGAAGTACCTTCATGATAAATATGCTCATAGCAAAGAGTTCAAAGTGGGTAATTTGGTTCTCTTGTTCAACTCTCTGTTACGTCTGTTTCCGGGAAAGCTTAAGTCAAAATGGAGTGGACCTTTTGATGTGGTGATTGTGAACTCGTTTGGTGCACTTGACTTGAAGAACAAAAATGGGGAAGTTTTTAGAGTGAATGGGCACAGGGTCAAGTACTACCTAGGAAAAATTAATGATAGCCACGTGGTGACACTTCTTCATCTCAAGTGATTTGATGGTAACCTGCGTCATGCCGCGACGTTAAATCAGGCGCTTCGTGGGAGGCAACCCATGTGTTTTTCTTCTTGATTTTCTTTAATCTTCATTGTAGTGTAGGATTTATTTTTTGAACTGACTGGTTGTGAGATGTTGTAGGATTGTGTTGATGCAGTGCAGGAAAAAGTTGAAAAATGCTCACTCTCTGAAGTTGGCATTGCGGACCGCACTCATTTTGTGCGGCCGCAAAGGCCTTTGCGCGGGGGCAAGAAATCAATGTGGATCGCACTGGTGATTTGACCAAAGTTGGGACTCTCTAAAGTTTTCCACCGTGGCCGCATTGGTTTTTGTGCGGTCCGCGGTGGTCCACTACGGCCGCATTGCATTTTGTGCGGTCAACAATAGTCAACTTGTCTGTGCCTCATGATTTTAAGCACCGTAGACCGCGGTGCCATTTTGTGCGGTCCGCAGTGGGTAGGTAAGCTGGGGCCCAGGACCTTTTTCTATAAATAGAACCTGAGGCCCTACATTTGAACTTTTCGATCCTTCTCATCTCAGAAGTAAAAAATTCACTGTTCATCTCTCTGAATTGCACACAATCAACTGCTAAGGCTCATTAATCATCACTACATCTCACTTCTAGTACTTTTAATTCCCTCTCATTTGTTTAATTTTATTATTTTCTTTGAATTTTCGTTTTTCTTCCTTCCCTTCCCGTTTTTCCTTCAATTTTTTAGCTTAGGTTAGTTAAATAATTTTTTAATTAGGACTAGGTAGTTAAAACATTGGGCCAATACTTAAGGACTCATCAATAGGTGAAACATTGAACTAAAATTGATCAAAACATGAACCCTAGGTTGGTATTACTGTTGAGCACCCAGTGTGGACCGCGGTGGATTTTGTGCGGTCAGTGGTGCCTCTTTGCGGTCTGCAGTGCTATGTTGTGCGGACCGCAATGGACGAAGTCATGAAAGCTGACATTTGAGGACCGCGGCCGCATTAGATTTCGTGCGGTCCGCAACGTCTCAATGTGGACAGCATTGACTTTTTGTGCGGTCCGCGGTGCATAGATTCAGAGAGTGGGTAGTCTGAACCCCACTTCTGTGTAGACCACAATGGATTTTGCGCAGTCCGTAGTGGCCTTTTTGCGGCCGCACTGCATTTTGTGCGGTCCGCACTTTGCAATATCTAAATTGTCTGCAACATATTTTTTCTACAACTTTAAATTTCATTGTTTCTATTGAGAGTATCAAAACATGACTGAATGTTGTTTGCAGACAATGGTGAAATCAAGAGGCAAAGGTGGTAAACAAACAAAAAGAGGAGAGTCCTTCCGGGGTAGGGGACAAGGAATGATAAAATTGACCCCTCAAGCCCGACAAAACATAAAGAACACAAGGAGGATCATAAGAGCTACTGATAGAGCCATTGAACAGTCGGGGAGTGAGTATAAGCCTTCTCAGGAGGCATCTTCAGGCTCTGTGCCAGAGTATGTTCCTAACTGGCCGGAGAGGAACAGGTTGAGGGATACACCTCCAGGCTCTCCCATTGCCTAAGCATCAGTGCGTATATCTTCTGAGTTCTCTGAGGGCTCAGCTGCCGGCAGTGTAAATGAATTCTCCACCTCTCTTACAACTTCACTATCTAGAGAGGGTCCAATAGCAGAAGATGAGGAAAAAGTAGAAGGCGGTGAACCCCAAGTAGGTGGGGTAGAGAGGACTAGAAATTCGGAGGCATGGCAGGACCGTTTTGTAAGTGAGGTGGCCTACCACAAGCTCAGAGAGTGGTGGCCCGAGAGGAAATTGATACCTGAGCGTAAATTTATCACCCGGGAACTTTTGACTCACAACCCCAATGTACTGAGGCAATTCAGAGAGAGAGCTGGATGGGACTACTTCATAGGCAATGTGAAGGACACCAATGAGCATTTAATAAAGGAGTTCTACACAAATGTGGCCCACATCAAAAAAAGGCACCACAGTCACAAAAGTGCGAAACTTGAAGGTGAAATTCAATAGCAAGACCATAAATGATTACATGGGCTTCTTGGAGGAGGATGAGTCCCTATACTTGGACAAGATGAAGTTGGGTGAAGAAACCCATCTGTGTTTGGCGGAGTATTTGGCAATCCCAGGTACCACCCCCGAGTGGTTGACTGCGGGGGTGAAGATATTGAGGAGAACATTGAACTTTGAGGCTAAGGGGTGGAAGACATTTGTGTGCACCAGGATACACCCAACCACCCACGACAACTCACTCCCCATTCACCGGGCGATTTTGGTAGCATCAATCATGGCGGGGGTACCCGATTAACGTCGGGAATGTGATGTCCCGAGTAATTACACGGGTAGTGAATGAAGGTGACATATCTTATCCCTTCCCCAACTTCCTGACCATGTACCTGGAGGATCAAGATGTGGAAAAGCGAAAATTTGATATGAAAGTGAAGGCAAAGGCACCTTTCTCATGGTATAGCCTATAGGGTGATGACAACCCTAAGGGAAAGCACTTCAAGGGCAAAGCCACTACTTGGACTGGCCAGTCTGAAGAGCCAGTAGTGGTAGTGGCTCCTACTCAATCTCCTTCCACCTCAACAGATATGGCCCCAGGTCCATCCACTTCTACAGCTCCAGAGATACCCTCCACCACTACATACCCATTGACTGCCCACCGCCTAAGCCAGGCCCTCTCCAGCATCAACAATTGGATGTAGATAGCTACTTCTAAGCTGTTTGTACTATCTACCACGGTGGCAGCTCTTTCAGCACCTCCTCTTCCACAGGTCCCACAATCCATTGAGGACACTCTCAAGGATTTTCTGGACAACTAGAAGAAGATCCTAAAGAACCAACAATTGCTTACGGAAGTTGTTGATTCACATGGAAAGGCTCTCAAGGAGCTTGCTAGGGAGGCAAAGAAGATGAGGAAGACTCGGGCTTCCAAAGAGTCGGTAAAGGAGTTACGGGTCGAGGTTAAGAGATTAAAGGCGGATCACCTGCCTTTAGATTTGCTACTACATGACCCAGCACCAGCAGTCCAGTCCTAGACAGAGCAATCCGAGAGGCCTCCTAAGAGGAAGAGGGTGATCCCCCAGTCTGACGATGCAGTTATTTAGTTGGAGGACCCACCGGAGGATTCCTCCAACCAGCCCCAGGATACAGCCTAGGAGCCACTCCAGGTCTAGGCCTAGGTCCCAGCAGAGACACAGATCACAGGGAGCCAGTTTCCAGTTCCCGAGCAGACAGAGGACCTAGGGACCCAGACTCGGGACCCCATGCAGACAGACGACCCATAGGGAGTTTCTTTTTCCTCTTTCCTCTATTTTTGTGCTTATTTTGGTTAGTTGGCATTGAGGAAAATACCAGCTTTCATTTGAGGGGGTAGCCCTATTTGGATTTGGATGATTGTACATATGACAGATTTTGATTTCTTTATTTCTTTTTTATCTTTGGTATGTATATAATTCCAGCATTTCATTACATTTTTCGTACTTTTTTACCTTGGGTCTGTATATAAAAGTTACTTTCTTATGTATATATTCATCTCCCCTATTTTATATTCGATTAAATCCCCTCTTGATCATATTCATTTTACTATCCACATTTTTCCTTTTCTTAGCTTCTTATTTTATGTTCGTAGCTTCTTATTTTGAGTTTTTGCAATAAGTCTTTGGTTTTCTTAATGTCACGTTTCTTTCCAAAGGTGGAATTTGTGTGAACCGGGTGGCTCTTCCCGATGATGGATGGCATGACAACCTTCTTAAGGGTTTGAGTCTGTTTTTCTTTTTGCTTTTTAGTAGTTAGCTGGTAAGGGTGGCTCAAGCAAAGCTTCACTTGGGCCTAACACATTTTCTTTTGATCCTATGGTCAAAAACAAATCGTTGTGTATAGGATGGTGAAAGTTGTGACTTTGAGACTCTTGTGTTGGCCGATAATCATCAAGTGGTTTTTCGGAACCATTGTGTGCTCAAATCTTATCTAAGGTTGTTGTGGGCCCCTGACTCTATGTCTTTAGCAATCCCCTAGCTCGTGTGGCGAGAATTTGAATCGCAAGTCCAAGTCTCGAGCCATTGGTCTAGAACTTGCCCTGAATATTTGTCTAGATGAAATCCTAAGTGTAATTTGACTTGAGACAAGATTATAGGCTCTCCTTGATCCGAACGATATCTTGAACACTTCCATAGCCTACCAATGATAAAATCCCTATTCAACCCTTTTGAGCCTTAGACCTTTTTCCTTCAAGAACCATAATACAAGCTTTTACTCGTTCTAAAGATACCCTCTCTTGGCACCCGATCTTTTCTTAGCACATGGCAAAAGTATAAGTTTGGGGGGAGAGATGAGGAATGCAACAAAGTGGTAAAAAGGTACAAAATGAAGAAAAGGAAAGGCAATGAAAAAGAAAGAAAAGAAAAAGACAAAAGAATGCTCAATGTAGAAATGAATAAAGGGATTCAATAAAAGCAAAGAATGAAAGGTGTGGAAAGTTGAGAAAGGAGAAAAGATTTGAAATGAATAAGAAAGAGTGACAGTGTGTCTCTCTAACCCCTTAGAAAGAAGTGAAATGACATAAAAAGTCACGTGAATGCGTGCCAGAATGAAGCAAAAGAAGTGCCAAAGGGAAGATGAAACCTACTTAGACCAAACATTTCCTACCCTGAACCAAAAGCCTTCACTATGTCTCCACAAAAGCCCTATATGATCTTGAGTTGAATAAAACTTACATTAGTGGTGACTCATATAAGGGACAAGCATATGGTACTTAGAGCCGGACTTGTGACTTTTCCTTAAGAGAGATGAGTGTATTTCCATTAACCTCGTTCTGAGTGCTACTATCTTAAAAGTGAGGTTTGCTTAGGGAGAGTCGAGGATGTGTGAGTTTGGGTTCCGCAATGACCAAAGTAATAGAAAGAGTTCTTTTAATGTGTTGAGTCAACTCTTGATGCTCTTGTGTCGCACTAAACCCATGATGTTTAAAAGAGTGAATGTTGTTAATGATTCATTTGAATTAAGGGCAATTGTTAGTCCCAATTGATGCTAGATGAGGTCACTTTAGGCCGGCTGACTTTTTTGGATTTACTCTTAAGGGGTGGGTCTTATTTTATTTGCTTGAGGACAAGCAAAAGCTTAAGTTTGGGGGAGTTGATAACTAGGGATTATGATGTATTTTACACTCCTTCTTACTTGAGTTTTGATTAAAAATGTATACAAAATAGTCCCAAAGGCTTACATGTTGTACTTGATTGCGGGGTTTGATCAGTAAGGTGACAATTTGTCAAAAACCAGCTTAAAAAGAGTAAAACAAGCACAAGTACCAAGACCAAGGCCAAGCTCAGTCAAACAGGGCCAGTGCGGCCGCACACCATTCTACGTGGTCCGCAAAGATGAAGTTCAGAGAGCAGGCATTTCAGGAAACCAAGTAATGCGGCCGCAAAGTATTTTGTGCGGACCACATTGATTCCATTGCGTCCGCACTCGACTTTGTAAGGTCCGCAGAGCTCAAGATCAGAGAGTTGTCAAGTTTGAGGATAATGCCCAATGCGGTCCGCGGTCCGTTTTGTGCGGACCACAATAGAATCCATCGTGGCCGCGGTGCATTTTGTACGGTCAACGATGGCCAACTTCAGAAAGCAGATTAGTCAGCCAAGAGCCTTAGTGCAGTCGCACTCGATTTTGTGCCGTCCGCACTAGCCCCGCAAGGGTATTTTTGTCCAGAATTTTCAACCTAGTATAAATAGTTTCTTTTCCCATTTTTAGGTGATGAGTTGTATTTTGAGACAGAGCTGCGCTCGTGAACACTTCTTCTTTTCCATTTTTGAGTAATTTTAGTTTAATTTCATCATTGAATCTTCAAGTTTTATCTAGTAATTAATTATTATGGGTTTTTCTTCATCTATTTCTTTGTTTTCTTCCATAATCATGAGTAGCTAAACCCATTAGCTAGAGTTGTGGCTCAACCCTAATGTGGGTAATTAATGGGTCTTGTTTTTTAATGTTTGATTGTCTATGGGTGTTTGATATTTGGACTAATTTAGGGTTTTAATGTTGAATTAGTGGTTGCAAACACTAGTTTATGCCTAGTTGACTTTGGCTCTTCTTGAGAAAGAGAGCATAAGTCTATGAAATTGGTCCAACAAGGAATTGGGGTATATTCAAGAGATTGATAGCCCCAATTAAAGGGTTAAACCTAGAGATAGTAATACCCGACTTGAACTTCAATTGCTTGCACAAATTTGGCATACCCAATTGGTCTTGAGAAAGTCAATTCGGGCAAAATTACTCGAACTACTGAGAGGTATAGAGTGAGTAGAATCGTGCAATGGTTATATCATACTCCCCATATATGACAATCTAGCCTTAGACTCGAGAATCCATCAATTAACCACCTAGGAGAAAGTCACTACCCTAGTGACTTTTATCTATTTGAACAACTTTCAATAGTATAATCTTAGCTTTACTTAGCCTTATTTAGCATCTTAGTAGTATAAAATTAGAAGTAAAAATAAAAACCAACAATGTTTAGAAGCGTAATTAGGAACAAATACACAACTCCATTTTAGATAGAAACTCAACTCCAATCTCTAGCTCCCTGTGGAAATTGATCCCGACCTTTTCGGGTAAATGCTGCTACAACCTCTCTTGCTACTTTGTAGTAGTACAGGGTTGGCCTCGATCAGTTAGCTGAGATCTATATCTGGGAGATTGTTCGTGTTCATGGTGTGCTCGTGTCTATCATTTCGGACCGAGGTACGCAGTTTACCTCACATTTCTGGAGAGCAGTTCTGCGGGAGTTGGGCACACGGGTTGAGTTTAGCACAGAATTTCATCCTTAGACGGATGGGCTGTCCAAGCGCACTATTCAGATTTTGGAGAATATGCTCCGAGCTTGTGTCATTGACTTTGGAGGCTCGTGGGATCAGTTTTTTCCTTTAGCAGAGTTTGCCTACAATAACAGCTACCAGTCGAGTATCCAGATGGCTCCTTATGAAGCTTTATATGGTAGGCGGTGTCGGTCGCCAGTTGGATGGTTCGAGCTGGGAGAGGCTCAGTTGTTGGGTACGGATCTAGTACAAGATGCCTTGGACAAGGTCAGGATCATTCAGGATAGGCTTCGTACAGCTCAATCCAGGCAAAAAAGTTATGCCGACCATAAGGTTCGTGATTTGGCATTCATGGTCGGTGAGCGGGTATTGCTTTGGGTGTCGCCTATGAAGGGCGTGATGAGATTTGGAAAGAAGGGCAAGCTTAGCCCTAGGTTCATTAGCCCGTTTGATATTCTTGATCGAGTGGGAGAAGGGGCTTACAGACTTGCATTGTCGCCGAGCTTATCAGCCCTGCATCTAGTGTTTTAGGTGTCCATGCTTCGGAAGTATCACGACGATCCATCCAGCTTAAGTTTATTTTGATTTCAGCACTGTCCAGTTAGACAAGGACTTGTCTTCTGAGGATGAGCCGGTAGCTATTCTAGACCGGCAAGTCCGTTAGTTGAGATCGAAGAGTTTTCCTTCTGTTCGTGTTCAGTGGAGAGGTCAGCCTGCTGAGGCATCGACCTGGGAGTCCAAGTCCGATATGAAGAGTCGTTATCCCCATCTTTTCCCCGACTCAGGTACTTCCTTCTTATGTCTGTTCGAGGATGAACGGTCATTTTAGAGGTGGAGGATGTGATGACCCGAAAGGTCATCACTTGTTTTAGAAACAAATTTAGTGTTCTGAGGCCTTAAAACCTCCTTTTTACCTCACCTCGATCTGCGTGTGTGGTCCGGACGTATATCTGGAAAGCTTTTATATGAAAATATGAGAAAAAGAAATTTCTAGAGTTAAAATTTTATTATGGTTGACTTTGGTCAACTTTTTGAGCAAATGAATTCGGATCTATGTTCCGACGATCCCGGGAGGTCTGCAGTAAAATATGAGACTTGGGCGTATGCCCGGAAATGAATTCTGAGGTCCCAAGCCTTAGAAATCAATTTTTAAAAGAAATTATTTTGCTGAATTATTTATGAAATAAAGAAAAGAATTAATGTTTGAAACCATTGGTATCGGGCCCGTATTTTGGTAGCCCGGTACAAACTTGTTAAAGTATTTAAATGATAATTGTGAAATTTGGTGAAAAATGAAGTTTATTTGACGTGATTTGGACCTCCGGTTGAAGAGTTATGAACTTTAAGTGTTCTTGATGAAAATGATGAGCTTTGAGGTTTAATTCATAGTTTTACATGTTATTTTTATTATTTGATTGCATGAACAAGTCCGTATGATGTTTTTGGGTTAGTGTACATGTTTGGTTTGGAGCCCCGAGGGCTCGGGTGAATTTTAGATAGGCCTTGGAATGAAATTTGGACTTAGGAAGTTGCAGGTTTTTAGCTGGTATATTGCAGGTCTGCAGGCTTCGCATTAGCCTGGCTCGCAACTGCGAATAACCCATTGCAAATGCGAGAGAAGGCCTGGGCAGGGCTGATCGCAAATGCGATCATTTCTTCGCAAATGCGAAGAGGCCCAGAAATCCACCTTGGTCGCAAATGCGACTCCCCTGTCGCAAATGCGAGTTCGCAAGTGCGAACAATGGTCGCAAATGCGAGTGTAGCGGGTCCTGAAGGGTTCACAATTACAAAACCTGGTCGCAATTGCAATATCTGCGACCTGCAAATTCATAACTTAGCCGAAAATCTTTCATTTTTCAAACCCTTTCAAAACCAAAACACTCTTGGGCGATTTTTCAAAGACAAGTACTCTTCCAAATCGATTGTAAGTCATTTCTAACTTGTTTTTATTAATCTTTAACATCTTTTCTCATGATTTCAACTCAAAATCAAATGTTTTCACCGGGGGAATTGGGTGTTTTGGGTAGAACCTAGGTTTTCCAAATTTTGGGGATTTGGACCTCGATTTAAGGTCCGATTTCTAAACAAATTGAATATTTGGGTTCTTAGGGGAATGGGTAATCGGATTTTGGTTCGAACCTCGATTTTTGACCATGTGGTCCCGGGGCGATTTTTAACTTTTTGGGAAAAACTTTAGAAAACCTATTTTCATGCATTGGAATTGATCCATTTAGCATTTATTGATATAGTTAAGTAACTTGTGGCTAGATACGAGCGAATTGGTGGTGGAATCAAGAGGTAAAGAGATAGTTGAGGCTTGAATTATGTTCGTGGCATCGAGGTAAGTGTTTGGTCTAACCTTAGCTTAAGGGATTAGGAGTTGTGTCTTATTTGCTACGTGTTAACTGTGGAGTACGACGTATAGGCATAGTGACAAGTATCTATACGTCGGTGTCAAGCATGCCCGTGAGTCTTGCATTGTAATTTTTATGACTTAGTTATGGTTTATTCGTGCTTCATATGAGAATTATATTATTGTTCCCTTGCCGGGATATTGTTGTGATATTATTGTTCCCTTGCCGGGATGTTGTTGTAATATTATTGTTTCCTTACCGGGATATTGTTATTATATTATTGTTCCCTTGCCGGGATGTTGTTGTTATACTATTGTTCCCTTGCCGAGATTCTTTTATGATTGGTGTTGATAAATGAAATGGGAGTGGGTTACACGCCTGAAACGGTAATTCATGAAATGGGAGCGGGTTGCACGCCTGCAACGGTAATACATGAAATGGGAGCGGGTTGCACGCCCGCAACGGTAATATATGAAATGAGAGCGGGTGGCACGCCTACAATGGTACTATATGAAATGGGAGCGGGTTGCATGCCTACAACGGTACTATATGAAATAGGAGCAGGTTGCACGCCTGTAACGGTACTATATGAAATGGGATCGGGTTGCACGCATGCAACGGTATTACATGTGTACTTGTTTTTCTTATTTCCTTATCTTTTGCTGGTAATTGATTTATAGCGTTCCTTACATTTCTCTACTGTTATTCTGTTGTTATCTGTTACTCCCTACAGCATCTTTCCCCCGCCCAACTTTAGCTGTAATCATCTGCTTTTATTTTCGTTGTATATGATTTAACTACAGGGATTTATTTGGTAGTCTGATCCTAGCCTCGTCACTATTTCGCCGAGGTTAGGCTAGGCACTTACCAGCACATGAGGTCAGTTGTGCTGATATTACACTCTGCACTGTGTGCAGATACTGATACCGGAGAGTTTGGGCCGCAGTGAGGGTGCTGTCTTCAGTCCACTCAAGTGACCCGAGGTAGTCCTGCAGACGTTCGCGGGCCTTGGCGTCTCCTCCTATCACTTCTCTTTCTGTTTTTACTTATTCAGAGACAGATTTGTGTAATTTCATTCAGACCTTATTTGTAGTATTCTTAGATAGTCCGTGACTTGTGACACCAAATTCCTGGTAGTATTGTACTTCAAATTATGTAGCAGTGTTTGGTTGAATTATTATGTTTTCGTCTTCCGCATTTCCGGTTATTTAATTTATTCTGCCGTTTAATCACTTATTATTTTAAATTGTTGAATATGTTTAATAAAAAGGATAATGATTTTATAATATTCGGCTTGCCTACTTCCACGAGTAGGCACTATCACGATTCCCGATGATGGGAAATCCGGATTAACAACTAGACCTAAAGTCCTTGTATAGGTTAACACCAAACAATATAACACAGATTTGAAATGCCAAGTCTTTATTTATGTCTTCCACTTTCTCCAACAATCCCCCTTCAATTAACGATGGTGGAGTCGTAATTGGAAAGTTGGCATAAAGTATAACACCAAAATTTGACTGATTTGATAATATATGAAAGGCAATTATGTTAACTTGTACTAGTAGCCAACCCAGTGAACATCAAGAAGCAAGAGATGTGTCCAAGAGATATCCTTCTCCTGAAGAATAAATGTTTGAGATAAGATAGTTGAGAGGGAAAATCATTACACATCCTAATATAACGAGAGTATGAGTTATCCTTTCACCAAAATAGAAAATCTCCTTTTGGTTTAAGCTAACTCAAACTGGTATTGGGATGACACATCAAAATCGACCCATTCTTTCAATGCATGCAGCACAGGTGGCTGAAAAACTGCGCGATAGTGATTATAGTGTGAGTAGCCCAGTAGTGACTATTGAAAATCAAAGTAATCATACTTATCTTTTAGAAACTTTAAGGTTCTGAAGCCTAAGTTGAATTCCTGGATTTGATGCAATATGAGCTCAATATATTTGACAAAAAACATAAATACATACATGAAAAATCATTAAAATCTTACACAAATTATAATTCTAAAAATGTAATGGATTTATAATAAGAACAAAGTTGACTAACTAATTTAGACTTAACGAGTCCAAAAATACTCTTACCATAACATGATATTGTCCGCTTAGAAATAAAAATTTAGAGTTTAGAATTTACTAAGAATTTTTCCCTCAAATTAAGTTCCACAGGACTTTCAAAGAAAGTTCTACGCCGAGACCATTGAACTAAGTTCCATATGACATATTGCTTTTGTCCGGAGATTCGTTGTATATCATCTACTGTATCGAGCACACTTGGTTCATGTGCAAAGATAACACATACAAATCGAAAAATAGTTTAAATTACTTTGAAGATAAATAAATTGTGTAATGTTATCTAATTTGGACCAAGTCCCCCGGCTTCTTGAAAGGGGTTACACAATTTAAGAGTATATTTACATTTTATATGTAGCTTTTTTTTTGTTTAGCTATCAATGTGGCATTTGTTTCAATACCCCTGAGCATTAATTTATTTTGGATAAAGGCGGATGCAATGTATTGATATCGGAGTCATTCAATCCGATACTTTTGACGTAGAGTATAAATTCAAGCATAAAAATTCTCTAAAATTGCAATAAATTATAAATATAAACTCATAACATTAAAAGATATAATGAGTTCAATGTTAAGAACATTAAAGATAGAAATCATAAACTTTAAATCTGGATCCACCTCTCATTTTGGATTCACATTTGGCAATACGTAATTAGTGTGACTAATGACTAGTGAAATCTGAAAGTGATAACATATCTGTTAGCAATTTTAAGGTAGTAAGACCTAGAGTGCTCATTCGTCTAAGGCAAATCAAGTGGCTAGGGAACTGCATTATTAGTGATTAGTGACTAGTAAAATCTGAAGGTGACAGTACTTAAACAACTTTAAGGTAGTGAGCTTAGGTTTTATCCATTCTTTCAAGGCAAATCAGGTGGGCAGAAAACTGTTGATAGTAATTAGTGTGATTGGTGACTAATAAAATCTGAAGCTGGTCATAAGTTTACCTTTTAGCAACTTTAAGGTAGTGAAGCCAACATCATATTATTTCTTTCTATTTTGGGTACGTGGAGTTAGAGATTTTGTAAAGGTAGCTGAGGTGAAGTAGTAGTTAATGTTAACACTTTACAAGAATGCTTTGCCTGGATAGTTAAGTCCCAGAAAGGCAGAAACCCATCATTCTATGTGGGGCGACGAGGAGACTGAAAAGTATATGACTTTTTAATTATGAAAGTAGTTATGAGAATTACAAGAGAGGGAAGGAGAAATATGTTCATCGCTTTTGGATGGTCATTATGAATTCGAGATCAAATAGGGATACCTTTTTTAAATGAAAAGTACTTAATGTAGACACAATATGTAAAATTACTCCCACAAGTTACAAAGATTCCAAATTTTAGTAACTAAGAGGATTTATGGATTTCGTGGCAAGTTCAAAATTTATAAGTTTCAAATTCTAACCCGAGTTTTGCTTCTATCTTAACTAGTGATTTCTAATTTGATCCCTGAGCATGAAGAACATCTTGGTAGGAAAAACTTTATTCCTTTAATAGGCCTACCCGACGTAAACTCGCATTTCCCGAACATATGAATTTCGTCCCGTTCTGATCAACTACTCATGCGTCCCATTTAATAAGTGTTTTAGTTTGTCGTTGGGTTTAAGATTAAGGAAAAGGAGAACTTTGAAACTACTACTAACATGTTTGGCTAAGCTGTAAAAATTGACTTATTTTGAGAAGTATTTTTTTTAAAAGTGCTCGAGAAGTAATTTGTTTTTGGCTAATTAATTTTGAGAAACACTTTTGAACAGCAATTAATACTTGGCCAAACTATTGAAAACTGCTTCTAAGTGTATTTTTCTCAAAAGTGCTTTTGGAGAGAAACTATTTTTTTCTACTTCTTCAAAACTGCTTCTACTTCTCCTCAAAAACACTTTTTTTCTTCCAAAATGTGACGACCTAAAAATTCACTAGTCGTAATGACACCTAACCATATCAGATAGGTAAGTCAATTAACAATTAAACATTTCCAATTAACTTAATAAAATACCTAAACGAAGGAATTATCTGAATCTTATACATTTTTCCCAAGTACTGGTAGTAAAAATCATGAGCTTCTAAGAATAGAGTTTACAAAGTTGATATGAACTAAAAACACTTTCTGTTTGAAAAGTTCATTAACAGAGTTTCAAAATCTAAGGCTACCATAAACAAGAGGCAGCTACAAGAGGGACGCAGTTACGTCTTCCGATTTAGCTCCCATCGAACACAACAACATCGGCATCCGAAATCTGCACGCAATGTGCAAGAAGTGTAGTATGAGTACAACCGACCCCATGTACTCAAAAAAGTAAAAACCTAACCTTAGGTTGAAAGCAGTGACGAGCTGGAACATAGGTCAGGTCCAACACCAATAACCAATAGCAGTTCGTAATAGTGTAAAGCAAGTACATAAAGAAGTAGCTGAGAGATAAATGCTTAGCCTTTCACAGTTTTCCGAAAATAGTTCCGCTTTAAGAATATCAGTAAAAACTCAAATCCTTTACCGAAATCGTCATAAACTATGAGATAGTTTGATAACTATAATTTTTCTATGAGCAGTGAAATTACAGCATGAGGAAAAAAGCCTCTCTATGACCACATATCAATGTGTGTAAAAAGTCATAAATGACAAAATACCGTACAGCATGAGGAAAAATGCATCTCTATGCATATATGTCATGTGTGCATGCCAATGCCATGCAATTCAGTAATAAAACCACATGCATACTCTCAGAGTATCAATTCACTCAATCCTCACAGTCACTCAATCCTCACAGCCACTCGATCATCCCAATCAGTCAGCACTCGACACTCGCACTTAGTAGGAACTTGTGCTCACTAGGGTGTGCAGACTCCGGATGGGCTCCTTCAATCAAAGCACTATAACGAGCCAATCATGGCATAATAATCAGGCCCTCGGCCTCACTAAGGCATAAATCAATAAAACATGATGTGGCGTGCAGCCCAATCCCATAAATATCCTCACAATCATGCCCTCGACCTCACTCACTCATCAATCTCTCCAGTCTCTCGGGCTCTCAATATCATGAAACTAGCCCGACAACATGATATGATGTATCAATAAATAACAACTGAGACTGAGATATGATATGAATGCATGAATATGACTGAGTTCGAAATATCAATAAAATCAGTGATGTGACAACAAGAAACGACCATTATGTATCCTAACAATATCAGCATAAAGCCTAAACATGATATCTAGCATGATTGACAGCTCAATTAACTAATCACGTAGTGAAAATATAGATATCAACAAACTAGGGCCACTAAACAATGCCAGGAAAAATAACGGAGTCACAATTCACAGGGTACATGCCCACACGCCCGTCACCTAACATGTGCGTCACCTCAATACCAATCACACAACACATAATTTGGGGTTTCATATCCTTAGCACTAAGTTTAGAAGAGTTACTTATCTCGAATAAACCAATTCCAAATATCGAGCAAGCCAAGGCGATGCTCCAAGAATACCATCTCATGCGTTTCGACCTCCGAACGGCTCGAAACTAACAAAAAATAACTCAAATACATCAAATAATGCTAAAGGAACCAATCCCAATTAAAAAAGGTCGAACCTTTATTCAAAAGCCCAAAATTGGCCAAAAAGCCTAACCCGGGCCCGCACCTCGGAACTTGACAAAACTCACAAAATTTGACAACTCATTCAATTATGAGTCTAACCATATTAGTTTCAAACAAATCCGACTTCGAATTTATGTTCAAAACTTAAAAATTCACTTTATGAAACTATAGGGAAAAATCCCCAAATTTCATTTTGAAATCATCAATCAAATGCCAAAAACAAAGATGGATTCATGAAATATGACAAAAACCAAGACGAGAACATTTACCCCAGTCCATATGGTGAAAATCGCCCAAATCCGAGCTCCCCAACTCAAAATATGACCAAATGAACAATTTCTATTTTATATATTTTTCTGCCAGCTATTCTACCTCGTTTCTCATGCCAAATGATCCTGAAACTCACTTTTGATGCCTTCAATGGATTTCATTGTGAAATTCTAGTCAAGTTAGGCTCTTGAATCACTCCATTTGACCTCATATTGAAGGAAATATATTGGTTTCAATATTTGGAAATAGTGTAGATCTTTAAATACGAATTCAGTGGCAATTTCGTAATTAATCTGAAAAATATGGCAACCCAATTCTTAGTAAAATGACCATAAAATTCTCAAACAATGACCAAATTCGGCGATTCTTTTTACTATGGCTCCGTAATTACGATACGCATCTAGATGCTTCAATCAAAACAGAAATCGGAACTCATTTGTTTAATGTGGTACCATTTACGCTTGAAGAAACGACGTCGAAACATAAAAAACAAGGGCAACACAATCCAAACCTATCCGAAACTCGGCTGAGCCCCTCGGGACCCTATTCGAATATACCAACAAGTCCTATATCATAACACGGACCTATCGAGGCCTGCAAACACACATAACAACATCAAAACAACGAATCACACCTCAATTCATATTCAATGAACTTGAAGCTTCAAACTTCCACAATCGATGCTGAAACCTATCAAATGACGTTTGATTGACCTCAAATTTTGCACAAAAGTGACATTTGACATTACGAACCTGTTTCAATTTTCGGGATCGAAATTCGACCCCGATATCAAAAAGTGCACTACCGGTCAAACTTTTCAAAAATTTCAGCTTTCGTTATTTCAAGACAAATTTTACTACGGACTTCCAAATCACAATCCGAACGCGTTCCTAAGTCCAAAGTCACCCAAAGGAGCTAACAGAACCATCAGAAATCCAATCCGAGATCAAATACTAAAAAGTCAAACTTGGTCAAACATTTTCAAATTAAAGCTTCTAGTTGAGAATCATTCTTCCAAATAAATTCCGAATAACTTGAAAAACTACAACCGACGATTCACATAAGTCATAATACATCATACGGAACTACTCATGTCCTCAACCAATCGAGCGAAGTGCAAATGCTCAAAACGACCGATAAGGTCATTACACAAAAACTTGGCCAAACATTTCAACTTTGAAAAAAAGTATTTTTTTATTTATTAAAAAATACTTGTAGGATTGGAGAAGTTTGGCCAAACAGGCTATAAATAATGGTTTTAATTATATCATCATACTTTGTAATTGTAAGATTATAGCAGTATCACGAAAGGTACGTTGAAAAGTTTTAAATTAAATTATTTTTAATACAAAAGATGTACGTTTTTGTAAAGAAAAAGCTATATCACATCAAATGAGATTGAAGGACTATAAAAAACATAGAGGTGGAGCCTAGGGTTAAAGTTTATGGATCGAAATTTTATTCTTTTTTATAAATTATAAATTCTAAATCAATAATTTATATATAATTTTAATAATTCTTTACAATAAATATAAAATTTAAACCAAAATTAATGAATTGAATGGAACTTCGGACTTCCACCCTGAAAAAACATACTAATATCTTTAAAAAAGTAATGCTTATCTAGAATCCTTTAAAATGTGAATCTTAGGAGAGATTTGATAACCCAATAACGCAAAGTGTCATTTCCATCTAAAATCACGTACGTATCCCGTAGGCAGCTTATGCGGGCCATGATTATGAATCTTGCCATGCATGTTTCATATGTGTAGCCTGGAGAGAGTAGCTTAGTAGCTAGGTCTCACTGGCTCCTCAGTAATCTTTTTTAATCCTCTTTAAATTTGCAGGAAGACTATAGATATTAGAGCCAGTCCAGTCGAGTACCGAAAATTTTTATTTTGTGTCTAATACAACTAACACTAATTGTATGAGGTAATTTTTTGTCTCACAGTTTTGTGGATCCATATTTTTGTGGATCCAGAAATGTAAGATTGGGATCCACAAATTTGTGAGACAAAAAAAAGTCTCATATAACTAGTATAAATTGTACGAGACACAAAATAAAACTTCTCTTTGAAGTACCCAAAGGTTTGTACTCTGAGGCTAAAAATGAACCCCAAATTAAATATACACAATATTGAGTCAGTGAGTCAGGATTAAGCTGGACTTATCCAGGGTGCATCAGGAAAGGAGAGACAAGATAGATTCAAAGAGTGACAGAGCCAGAGTAGACGAAATTGTGATATTCTAAACAAAAGACTGAAGAGATTATTATTAAATTAATTAAATTAAAGGCAAAAGTTGTAGAGTGATAAGACGTTAGCATGGTGCATGGCACTGCCACCATTAGTGTAGCAGAGAACTACTCGATCCAGCTCTTTTCTTAGAGAAAGAGAATAGTAGGAATTAGGACGTACTCGTAGGAGTATAAATGTAGATGTGGTCCATAAAAAATTTTTCCTTAGTCAAAAAGTAAGGCTTCTATTGTTTTTTCTTTTTGTTTAAAATAAACATCATCTATTTCACCTTTTGTAACAGTCATTGTCATACATAAGCTTGAAGCTGGAGCTCCGAGCCGGCAGTCTCTTTTTATTAATTTCCATGTTAAGAACATTACATATTTTGCCCTTAAAACAGGTAACAATTAAATATGCACACAATTTTAATGATACGTGAATTGATTCAACAAAATTAATCAAGAATATTGAATAAATGAGTTAAAGAAAAAATGAATAATCAAACTAAATGTAATATTACGGCCCAGTTCGAACTTAGGTTGAACATCGATTTTACGACCCTTAGTTTGAAGCCAATTGGGAACGAAGAACAAACAATGAAGTAACAACTTTACAATAGCTGGAAAACAGAAAAATGCCTTGGTTTACGTATTACAAAGTGTGTTATCAAAGAAAAGACTCCCCCCTCATGTAGTAGGAGAGTTTCACCCCTAGTACAAACCTAAAAGAGGTAAAAATCTTTCTTTCTCATTAATTACTGATCCGTAACTGTCATCGAGCGAGATCCGTGCCGTGATTTTCGGTTGTTTGGGATATCACGACCCTCTATCCGTCGTGTATAACCGTTCATTGTGCTTCCCGAAGTCTTAGAACTCATTCCGAATCCGGGGTGCGTCGTTTTATCAGGTCCCATGGTGAGAACTTAGTTCACTTTTCACGGGCCTCGATACAAAGAGATCCCAGCTTCGATGTCAATCCCGTGTGTTCATGCCCTCACCTCATTTTATTCACCAGGAAATCGGGGTGTGCGTTATCCCCGATTTCAACCATATACAGATAGTCCCCTCGTTTTCCATAGAGTAAGTTTGTCGAAACGATGGGAAATGATAGATGAACCCTGGTTCCTTCCTTCGTATGTTACAACCGAGGTGAAGGATAAGCAGAAACGTCCCGTCAGTCGCGTCGTTCTAACTTTGGACACGTGCTAGTCACCGACTGGCTGCGTTCGAATGTGAAACGTCGCACATTGACTATTTTTCCCTTATAAAGGCTTCGACCTTTTGCATATCTTTCACTTTCTGATCCTAGCTTATACCTTCAAATTTTCCAGCGGCTTTTAGCTTTTTCAAATCTCCATACCCTGCTTCTTAAACTTTCATATCTTCATCTCTGACCTTCAAAACTTCATATTTTTCTTGGATTTCCAACTAGATCTTTGTATGTTCATCTCTGACCTTCAAACCTTTATATTATTTCTTCAAATCTTCATATTATTCCATCGAATCATCGTATTCCCTTCAAATCATCATATTTTCCCAAATCATCATGGCTAAAACTTTCAAGTTCGTACCGTAACAAGCAGCTCCCTTGTCTTCCCATCCGGCCACGGGCGTCGAGGTGGCTCATGAGCCTCCCATGAAGAGCTTCATACCCAAGGGTTGCTCTATCGGGAATGATTTCAAAGTCGAGAAGGCCTCTAGCCAACAAGAACAAGGGGGGGGAAGCATGGAGATAGATATGCTCCATCACTGAAGATACCCTTCCCATAGTCCGAGAGGATTGTAAATGGGAAGGTAAATACGCGGTCGTCCCTGGGCCTAACGACGATATTACTACCCATGCAGAGGGGTATTTAAGTGTTTACACTTAACCCTTTCACGCTGGGCTCGGTAGATCCCGTTGTCCTGGCTTTTTGCAAAAGGTACGAGGTATGCCTCAGGAAAATTCACCCATCGTTTTGGAGAATCGTGATCCTCCTACGTCATTTTGTGAATAATACTAAAAATTCATGGTTCTCCCTCGACCATCTACTCCGCCTATATAGCCTCCAAAATTTTTTTTGGGGGGGGGGGGGGAGCTGATCAAGCTTGTCTGTTGAGCAAGTAAGGCCCCTTTATCGAGCATTGACGAAGATCGAGGCCGAGGTTGATAAGAGAGGTTTTTTCGGGTGAAAATTGAAGACTTGATTCCTCCCCGAGAAGTGGAACGCTCTCATAAGTGTCGTCTTCCTAAAGTATTATCTTCTTTTTATTCCTTCTCTCATTGTCTATATTTACGGCCGTGCAGCTGTTGCCCAAGTTCCTAATGCAATCCCCTGGTTCAAGGAGTGGATCGAAGTGATCTATAAGCAGATGTCGTACTCCGAGCGTGCATGCACAGACTTTTGAAGGGAAAATGATAAGCTCGTTCTCATGGTAAGGTTCTTCCCTGAATAGCTACCACTACTCCCCCAACTTACACAATGCTAACTTTTTCTCTCCTATTATAAGTCTGCCTAAGACCACCGAACTTAGGTCGCTGGATGAGGACGAGGATATGTCCTTACCCATTGAGCCTTCCATTTCGGAATAGCTCTAGGCTGCCGTGGAGGAGAAGAAGAAGAGGAAAAGAAAGTCATCGGGTTCCCCAGATCTCGAGGTGAAAAGGAAGAAGACGGTGTCCACCCGAGTTTGGAAGCCGAAGAAGAATACCAAGTCCAGGGTACCGGACCTCGACTTTCTCTATCGGCTCAGGGATGAGCCCAAAGAAGAAGACATCTTCATTGCCCATGGATCGACCCCTACTAGAGAGCAGGCGACAACCAAGAAGTGGGGCCACTAGGTCGATCCCCTTGTGACTCAGGAAACTGAGGGGGAGATGGAGGTTGCGACCTCCTAGTAAGTCCTTCCTATTCCGAAGGAGGCGACTGGTATGATTGACATCATAGAGACGCCCTCCTATATTGATTCCATGCTCGAAGAGGCCCAAGTAGGCAAAGAAAAGTCAAGGGAAGGAGTACAGGGTTTAGATGATCCCCTCAACTCCTTTTTCTATAGCATGGACATGTCTATATTGGAGGATTTTTCGGGGCTGGGTCACTTGGAAATCTCGAAGAAGGATGTGCCCTTGGGAGCTAGCAGGCCAAGTTCGAGCCCAAAACTAGTGAATCAATTTCCTGCGCCGAGTGTGGAGGATGATTGGGTCTTGTCTGCTCCAGTGGGCGTATCCATCTACCTCCGATGCTTGGTGATCGAGGAGCACAGGACAAAGGTGAACGAGGTGGGCACGTCAAGTCTTTTCAACGAGGCGCAGCAGGCGCTGAACCGGGTAAGTCGTTAAAACTTTTGTACCCCAGAATCCCACTTAAGTTTCCCTTTGATGTCTCTTACTAATTTCATTATTTTAAAAGCTTTGATTTTTTACCATGAAAGATACCTCCGGTACCACTTGGAAATCAGCCAAGCTCGAGTGCGAGCTCAAAGAGCAAGTCCGGAAGAAGGACATCTATAGGGATCTTAGTGAGCAATAGGACGAGGCTCTTAAAGAGCTCCCGATTCTCTAGACCAACCTGGAGAAAGCTTAGAAGAGGCCTCGACCCTGAAGTGGGAACACTCCAAACTGGTTGAGAATGTAATGGTCTTTGAAGCTAAAAACGAGCAGTTAGTCGTGGCAACTAACAACACAACTTCATAGGTCCAATAGAATATAGACCTGATCGACCAGCTGCAGGCTGAGATGGACGAGGTCAAGGCCTAAGCCGAAGTGTGGGAGGCAGGATGGACCTGCTGGCCTTAGAGAAGGAAACTGCAAAGACGGAGCTGACGTCGGTTGAAAACCAACTTTGGGTGGCAAAGGACAAAGCTGGCAAGTGGTCTAGGTTTAACTATCTTCTCTGGGAACAGTTGTGCTCGATCGTAGTGGAACGGGATACTCCCGGAAGAGAATATAGGGCACTCAGGTCAAAATTGGACTTAACCTCTGCTGATGCTGAGTAAATGATGGCTCAGTACAAGGCCGATGTGGAGGTATCCGAGACTCGCTTAAAGACAAAGACTGAATACATGAAGCAGTTATCCCGAAGAGAGACCTTCGAAGAGATTCACACCTAAGGTTTTGGCCTATTGGCCGAGCTTGAAGAATATAGGAGGCTCGGGGCCGAGTCAAAGGAACTATACGAGCCTGAGTGTCCTAAAGGTTCTGGAGGTTCCGAGAGCTTTGAGGGCTCCGACGGTTCTAGCGACGAGTCGGGCCCCGGTGAATACCAGGCGTAGGTGCCTTAGTATTTTTTCCAGATTTTCTTATGTATATATTTTTTTGTTTATCCCGTGGCCATTCCATCGGGCCTTTGTAAATATATTTTGGAATGTATAAAAATTTTCCCTTTTTTGCAATAACGTGTCTTTATTTTTCTAGCATCTTCTTGCAATTTCTATTTGTGTATTGTTTTTGATGCCTTAGCATAGAATCAGATGTAGTTCTAGGGCATTCATTTTTTAGAGGTTCAAATAAAGCCCGACTTCAGCACAACTTTGTTTGCTTCTGTCTTCGAACCCTCGCCGGAGGTTTTCAAGATGCTTAAGTGTTTTTAGATGATGTTTTCTCCGATGATAACGATTTAGTAGGTTTCGAATTTTTGTAATGGCCTTACTTTCTGGCTTCGGACTTCGGACGTCTCCAAGTCATTTTTAGCATCGCCATAGCCTTTTATATTTGGGCACCACCTAATAGGTTTGGTGCCTCTCGGATTCAGCAGTCCAGGCCGCCTGAACTTTCATCGGGCGATAGTCCTTGAGTAGGGATAGCCCGTAGGATCGATAGTCCCCGAGTAGGGGTAGCCCGTGGGCTTTTAGGATCCGAGATCGAAAAAAAAACACCTAGCGACAAAGTGTAATGTAAGTTGAAAATTCTTTCATTTCTTGGTATGCTAGGTACTATCGCGCCCCATTTTCTAAGGCGAAATCGGGTTCATGACATTTGGGAGGACAACTCGTTCGCTCTTGGGAATTAGGTTTTTTGGCTTGAAGAGTCGCCACCTAATGATTAAAGTGCATTAGGACACTAAAGAAGAGTTCGAGTTGGAAAACCATAGTTCGGGTAAGGGCTAAAAATTATCTCGAGGGGAAGGTGTTAGCCACCCCCCAAGATCCACTAGTGTAGTTCCCGGCCATGGTAAAATTGTGACTTTGAATAACAAGTAATCAAATAGAAGTCTCAAGTAGAGGGGGGTTTTCACATAATATTGCAAGCAAGTTGAGAGTTTGACGAAATAAAGAAAGCAGAAATTTTAAAGAAATATAAGAATAAAATAAACAAATAAAGGAAAGGGGGTCCTAGGTTTACAAATAATATGGATCACATCAATGCAATACCCGGTAATCACTCCTCAAAAGAGGGGCTACACATGGTGTTAGCGCACCGGTCATCATATCCATATCTACCCTTCCCACCCCGTTAAGGTATTAAAGCGCGGAATAGTATCGTTTCTTATTGCATGATATTACCCGTCCCAATCCTATTAGTCCCGGAGGCATTTGAGACTACTAATCCTAAAGGGGAGGGAGTTAGGGATTTTCAGAGTTTTTAAAAGGATAAAAAAGTCTAGGAGACAAACAAAACACATAAGCAATTAGGGGAAAACAAATAGCAGTTAAGGCTCAAATAAGCCTCCTCACTCAGAGGAGCAAATATATAGCATGACTTCAAATACTGGTTATGGTCTGAATTAAAGCGTTAGGACAAGCTGATTTATCACATATTTCTCAGATAAGGAGTCTGAATTAGCCTTGTGTGATTGTAGTTTATCAAACCTGACACAGTTAATTGATCACCTAATGGTTTGCCTAGGTGGGACCTATAAGCATGACATCTAACAACACTGATTTTAACGAAAGGATTACTGGTTTTATAAACAAGAGTTCTGCAGATTGTAAACGATATTACTACTAATTTTAAACTCGGATATGGAATAGCGAAACTAATTCAATTGATTACTCCTATAGGCATGATTTCTAAGCGTTATTGATTTTAAACGATTGCAAAAATGCAAGAGTCCTATAGGCATGATATCTAGAATGAAGTTGATTATTATTAAACCTATGATTGTTTGCCTAATGTCATGTATATGCAGAAGTGCAGAAACAAAACTATAGTCATGATTTCTATGTGCAGAAACTTATAGGCAAGATTTCTACGTGTAATGCATAACTTATAGGCAGGATTTCTAAATGCATAAGTGCAGAAACTTATACATGATTTCTATATACAGAAACTTATAGGAATGGTTTCTAATGTAATAATGAGACAACTTATAGGCAGGAGTACTATATGATATGCATAAATGTAGAATTTGTAAATAGTAATCCCTATGAGCATGTTGTCTACCCATATGCATACAAAAATGACCCTCCCCTTTTTCACTAGAACCCCATAGTTATTACAAATTATTACAGACCCGAATGAATCAAAAAAAATACATCAGAACTTCCAACTGCAACCAAACAGCCTAATTCAGACTCAAGGTCTAACAATATGAGATAAACCAACTTCCAGGATCCGTTTTTCAAAAGCCTTTCTCTTATTTGGGATGTGTCAAAGTTCCCAAGAGTCTTAAAGGGACTCAAGGCAGTGCTTACACCCCCAAACACATTGCAGAATTAGATTATAGTACAGTGTGGAAGAGTCAGCCCTCAAATGTCCAAGTTCAAAGGGAACACAAGGTCCCAAAGCATGGCTCATAAGAGAGGGACAAAACTTAGAATCTAACAGTAAGTGTATGTGAATAGAGGGGGATTAGTGAAGGCCATGGCAGGCTGGTAGTTATGCCCAGCAATTTAAGAGTGCTGGCACAGCCCTGACCAGCCTGTCAGCCAAAGGCGGGAGTTAGGATCCATTGTGGATCAGGTTATGACCTGGGCAGTAATTTGGATACTGCCAGGCCAAGAACCTTAACTCAAACACATAGAAGGTAATAGGGGGTAGGGATTTACAATAGAAACAAATGCAAAGAAAGGTCATACGTAGTTTAATCACTGAAAGGCAATAGTAAAGTAGACAGAAATGCTGAAACTATGAAGTAAACACATAGGGGTGAGGTAGAAAATTAAACCAGAACATACCAGTTTCAGGGAAAACAAGTAAAAACAGTAGTCTTGAAAGAGCCCAGTTGCAAGCAAAAGTTCCAAAAGATCCCAGAAAAGAGCATAATGTTGTAAGAGTATTGAACTCAAAGCAATAAAGTGTGCAAGTAACTTGAAAGTATTGATCTAAAAGTTCGAGGTATTGAACTCGAAGTGGTGTAAAAAGTGCAGAAGGGTAGTCCCTTTTATAGTGCAGAAAACGAGTAAGAAAGGTAAGGAAATAACTTTGAAATCAGTCTCATATGATCTCCCTTCAGTTAAGGGATTTGATTTCAAATGGGTAGAATACAATTGAGGAAAGAAATTTGATTAAAATCTTTTCATAGTAGCATAAAAAAGGTAAATACATAGAGTTTATCTTGGTTTGTAAAGAAAAAGGAAAAGGAATCAATCAGACATCCAGTAAAATCAACATTATAGGCTTAGTTCGAATGAACTAAGTCAGGAATAGATAAAGAGGGTTCAATTAATGGAAATCAGTAACAATCAGTCAGGACTTATTAAAAGGAATTCGAAATCAATCAATTAGTTGGTAAAGACCTTTTGAAAGAAGAGTTCTCATATAGAAAAGCACACAAACCTGTGAATCAAGAAGTTTATTTAGAAGAGAGTTTAATCAAAGAGAGGTTCAGAATCATAAGCAAGAAAGGCTGCAAGTCCCGTTTGTAGAATCACAATAAGTCTGAGAGTCCAGGGTCCCAAAGTGGAACCCTAATTCAAATACAAAAATCAAATTGCCAAAGGAAACCCTAAATACTAGGGTTTCAAGATGAATCAGACAATAGAGATGAGAAGGCAAGCCACTCGATAGAGGCTCAGAAGTCTTTTCCAAAGACTTATGAGAAACAAACAGACATGATACACAGTTAAGAGCATGGAGAACACGTTTTGAGAAAAACTCAGAACTTAAACAAGTTCAGAAGAAAAAGATGATACGAGCTTAAATAAAAGCAGGTGAAATATGCTTAGCAAGAACACAAAAAAGAGTTAAATAAAGTGAACAAAATCAAAGAACTCAACCATAAACACGTATAGAAAGGAATAAGGATTAACAACATGGATTAACATGTGAGTACAGGAATAACAATAAAAGTAGAAGAATCTTACATAATAGAAAGGAAACAAGAGAGCAAACTCAAGCATAGTAGAAAAGAAAGCATACGAGCATAACATAGGTAAACACACATGAAGAAAGAATAGAAAGAATCGGAAAGATATTTGAAGAAACTTTTTCAGAAATCCTAAAATTGAAATTGAGCGATTTTGAAAAAGAAATTTGGGGGAAAACCTTTTAAAATGTCAAGTAAAGCCCAGACATATCGCAGATCTAAGAAAAAATAGGCGAGTATAGAACCTCAGACGGCTAAGAGTTGCAGAGAAAACCCTAGAAATGAGAAAGTTTTTAAGGAAAGTCAGATCCTAAGTCGAAAAGACTCATATTGCTTGAACATGCCGGGGTAATGGCCGGAGAAGACATAGATCTACAGATCTGAGAAGGATTTGAAGAGAGTCATTGAAGTTGGGCTTCAAAACCTTGAATAGTTTAGGTCTGATGGTGAGAAAGGATGAGTACAGACCATTCATGGCCAGAGACGCCATGGATTCCGGTGGAAACATGGTGAGATAAGGTGGCAGACGATTAGGGTTTAGGAGAGGCTCGAAAGGATTTGAGAGACGAAGGGGTTCAAAGGCGGCGTCTCAAGTGAAATGAATTACGTCAATGAGTGTTTGGGAATTGAAAAAGGAAAGGGTGAATTACGGCCGTTGATCAAAATGATCAACGGCCTGGATCAAAGGGGAGCTGGGTGGTTTTTTTTAATCGGGTCAGGGGTCGGGTAATTTGGGGATTGGGCTGGTTTAATTTGGGGGTGGAATTAGGTCAAATTGAGGGCCAAAATTGAAAGGTGAAAGGGCTGTAATTGAAATAGAAATGGGTTAAGTGTTAAATAGCCTACTTTCCCTTTTTATTTTATAAAAAATAGTAATAATAATTTTAAAAGTAAATTAAAAACACTGAGCTAACAAATACTATATAAATATTAATTTTAAAATACTGGAAATAAATTTATAATTATAAAATGCTACTAATTGTGAAATAGGCTATAATTGCAATTACATGCAATTTAGCTTTAAAATACCAATAAATTTGTAAAAAATAGACAAAAATCACCTTAATTATATTTTGGTGTAAATATGAGAATAAAATAAGTTATTCACCAAAATGAGAATCTTGGGAATAATTATTGGATTTTGTACTGCTAAAAATAGACAATAAATTTATTTTAAAATCTTAAAAATTAGGAAAAAATACCAAAACTCTTGAGCATGCTTATATATGCATGTACATGCTATTTTAAAAGTATTTTGTATATAAAAATACATAGGAAAAATTGGGTATCAACAATTGCCCCTCTTTACCCGGGAAGGATGAAAGAGTTGTCGGGTAAAGATATGGTGGCCAATTTTGACCGAATGAAACGATTTTGAAGAGTTTTGGCCGAGCTCTAGTTTCTGAGCTACCTACATATCCCTGGTATTACAGGAATCAAGCCATATGTAGTTCGGGATCCATCGGCATACTTCGCCGATGGAGATTTTCGAAAAGCGGAAGCGATGTTCAGGTTGAGAAAGGATGGTCAGAGTCTGATAGGCTACGGGAAATGGAGCGGGATCGCTCCTACTGAGACGGCCGTTGCTAACCGGTGGTATACCTACGAATGAACAATACCAGCATATATATATTGTGCATAAATTTAAACGTGATGCAAGTTCACGTTGGACCGTGAATGCTGTCTTTGGACGGTTAGGATGACGTCCTCGGACCATGATGTCCTGGGCCATGACGCGTATGATAAAGGATTCGCAGGCTATAAAGTGATGTTCTCAGGCTATGAGGATGATGCCTCCGAACCATGATGCATTTGAATAATGATATTCAAAAGATAAAATGGGGTCCTCAGCCATGGCATGACGTTCTCGGGCTATGAAAATGGTGCCTCCTAACAATGACGCCTGTGGAAAATTTGGCGATCTTTCAGCCCATGAAAATGCAGAAGGTGGCGATCTTTCAGCCAATGCAAGACGTAAATAAAGGGTGGCAGTATTTCAGCCATGCAAGAGAAATAAGATGGCGGTATTTCAGTCATGCAAGAGAAATAGAGTGGCGATATTTCAGACATGCAAGAGAAATAATGTGGCGGTATTTCAGCCATGCAGATGGAGGTAGAGCTTAACCTCGGAAGGCAGAAAAGTAGCCTTATGCAATGCAGGAGATGCATATGGAGGTAGCTTAACCTCGGAAGGCAGAAAGGTAGCCTTATGCAATGCAAAAAATACAGATGGAAATAGAGCTTAGTCTCGGAAGGTAGAAAGGTAGCCTTATACAATGCAGAAAATGCAGATGGAGACAGAGCTTAGTCTCGAAAGGCAGAAAGGTAGCCTTATGCAATGCAGAGAAATGCAGATGGAGGTAGAGCTTAACCTCGGAAGGCAGAAAGGTAGCCTTATGCAATGCAGAAAATAAAAGGCGAATAGTAATGAAATCTCTTAGCTGATAGATGATAGCTGATAGCTGATTGCTATATTGTGGCTGCTGTGGATGTCGTGTACGGATAGCAACTATAAATATGTGATGATTCCGAGAGTTATATTCCCGGGAAGTATGAGTGTATAGATATATCTGATGATTTTACGACTTGAGTGCCTGCATCCAAAGAAAAATCGTGAGTTTTGTAAAGAGGGGGAGGAAGGTTAGTTCGTTTCCCCATGAGCTTTGCTTGTCCTGCTTGGCGTTGTGTATCATTGGGGGCGTTGGTAAACAAAGCAATTTTGATACCAAACATGCATGATTTAGAAAAAATGTAGCATAAATACATAATTTAAAATAGTTTTCTTTAGATGAACCGACGAATGCGACGTGGTTCAAGACATTGCAACCTCTATCGTTCCGAAATTTTGAGGGTCCTCTTTAAAATTCTGCCCCAGTTTACTGGGCTGGTGCTTCTGACGGATGCGTGCGATAAATGGCTGAAATCAACTTCGGAATTTTGAGAGTCCTCTTTAAAATTCTGCCCCAATTTCCAATAGTGGGGGGAAATGAAAATTTTATTGAATTGTGACCGAACCCATAGGGCTTCCTACGTATCCCCTCTTAAACGGGAATTAGGTCAGGCGTAGTTCAAATTACATCATACAGGAAATCGTAAGAGTTACACATAGTATCGCTTTACTACATCTGAATTGATCGGCTTCGGCCAAACTTCACCGTCCATTTCTGCAAGTATGAGGGCTCCTCCGATTAGAACCCGGTGAACCATGTATGGACCTTACCAGTTGGGAGAGAACTTCCCTTTGGCTTCATCTTGATGCGGGAAAATCTTCTTTAACACCAGCTGCCCCGGTGTAAACTGTCTCGGCTTGACTCTTTTGTTGAAGGCTCTGGATATTCTGTTCTGATAAAGTTGACCATGGCAAACTGCATTCATTCTTTTCCCATCTATAAGGGTTAACTGCTCGTAGCGACTCCTTACCCATTCTGCATCGTCAAGTTCTGCTTCTTATATGATTCTCAAGGAGGGAATTTCTACCTCGGCGGGAATGACTGCTTCTGTACCATAAACCAACATATAGGGAGTTGCCCCGGTTGATGTATGAACTGTGGTGTGGTATCCCAATAAAGCAAATGATAACTTCTCATGCCACTGCTTATGCTTCTCTATCATCTTCTTTAGTATCTTCTTGATATTCTTATTGGCGGATTCTACAGCACCGTTCATCTGAGGTCTGTAAGCTGTAGAATTCTTTTGTTTGATCTTGAAGGTTTCACACATGGCTTTCATCAGGTCACTATTGAGATTGGAACCATTATCAGTGATGACTGACTCTGGAACTCCGTACCGACAAACAATACGGTCGCGGACAAAATCTGCTACCACTTTCTTAGTCGCTGCTTTGTACGATGTTGCTTTAACCCATTTGGTGAAATAATCAATTGCCACTAGAATGAACCTGTGCCCGTTTGATGTTGTAGGCTCGATAGGTCCGATAACATCCATTCCCCAAGCGGCGAACGACCATGGCGAGCTTGTTGCAGTAAGCTCGTTTGGAGGCACCTTTATCATGTCTGCATGTATCTGACAACGATGGCATTTTCGGATATACTGGATGCAGTCAGTTTCCATAGTCATCCAAAAATAACCAGCTCGGAGTATTTTCTTGGCTAAGACAAAGCCATTCATATGTGGACCGCAGGTCCCTACATGAATTTCCTCCAATAGCCTGGATGCTTATTTTGCATCGACACACCTTAGTAATCCCAAATTAGGAGTCCTCCTATACATGATTCCTCCGCTATGAAAGAAGTTGTTAGATAATCTCTGAAGTGTGCGCTTCTGAGTAGGATTTGCGAGTTCTAGATATTCTCCCTTCGTCAAATATTCCTTGATATCATGAAACCAAGGTTTTCCATCTGCTTCTTCTTCTACATGAGCATAGTAAGCTGGCTGATCATAGATCTTTACCGGAATATGATCAATGAAGTTCTTGTCTGGGTGCTGTATCATGGACGATAGGGTAGCCAATGCATTGGCAAACTCATTCTGAACTATGGGAACATGTTTGAACTCTGTCTTTGTGAACCTCTTCCTCAACACCTGTGCATGATGCAGATAAGGGAGTATTTTGGAGTTCTTGGTTGCCCATTCTTCTCGGACCTGATGTATAAGCAGGTTTGAATCTCCGATCACTAGCAATTCTTAAATGTTCATGTCAATGGCCAGCTTGAGCCCTAATATGCAGGCTTCGTACTCGGCCATGTTGTTGGTGCACGGGAACCTGAGCTTGGCAGACACTAGATAATGCTGGCCGGTTTCTGATACTAGGACCGCTCCTATGCCAACTCCTTTGAAGTTTGTTGCTCCGTCGAAAAACATTCTCCAACCATCATAGGATTCTGCAATATCTTCCCCTATGAAAGATACCTCTTCATCAGGAAAATACGTCTTTAGAGGCTCGTATTCTCCATCCACATGATTTTCAGCAAGATGATCTGCCAGTGCTTGTCCTTTGATTGCCTTCTGAGTCACGTAAATAATGTCGAATTCACTCAGCAAGATTTGCCACTTGGCTAGCTTGCCAGTCGGCATGGGCTTCTGAAAGATGTACTTCAAAGGATCCATTCTTGATATGAGATAAGTAGTATAGGCACAAAAATAGTACCTCAACTTCTGAGCTACCCAAGTCAGAGCACAATAGGTGCGTTCCAATAGAGAATACCGGGCCTCGTACGGGGTAAACTTCTTGCTGAGATAATAGATGGTCTGCTCCTTTCTTCCCGTTTCATCATGCTTACCCAGAACACAACCGAAAGCTCCATCCGATACTGCAAGGTAGAGTAATAGTGGTTTACCCGGCTCGGGCGAGACCAAAACTGGCGGCATTGATAGGTATTCCTTGATTCTGTCAAAGGCTTTCTGACAATCATCAGTCCATTTTGTAGCGGCGTCCTTCTTTAACATCTTAAAAATTGGCTCACTAATGATAGTGGATTGAGCTATGAACCGGCTGATGTAGTTAAGTCTTCCCAAGAAACTCATAACCTCTTTCTTGTTCTTCGGTGGTGGTAATTCTTGGATGTCTTTGACCTTTGACGGATCTAGTTCTATTCCTCGGCGACTCACAATGAACCCAAGTAGTTTTCCGGCAGGAACCCCGAATGCACACTTGGCGGGATTTAGCTTCAAGTTGTACCTTCTTAGTCTGTTGAAGAACTTCCTCCGATCTTCCATATGGTCAGTGGCTCTCTTGGATTTGATGATGACGTCGTCTACATACACCTCGATCTCTTTGTGTATCATGTCATGGAAAATAGTAGTCATGGCCCTCATGTAGGTGGCCCCAGCATTCTTTAACCCAAACAACATCATCTTGTAACAATACATCCCCCACGGCGTAATGAAAGTCGTTTCCTCCGTGTCTTCCTCATCCATCCATATCTGATGATACCCAGGAAAACAATGAACGAACGACTATAGTTCATGCTTGGCGCAGTTGTCAATTAGAATGTATATGTTTGGCAAGGGGAAGTCATCTTTCGGACTGGCCCGATTGAGATCCCGGTTGTCGATACAGACTCTAACCTTCCCGTCCTTCTTTGGCACTGGCACAATATTGGCTAACCATGTTGGATACTCTACTACCCTGAGAACCTTGTCTTTGACTTGCTTGGTGACTTCTTCCTTGATTTTCAAACTCATGTCAGATTTGAACTTCCTGAGCTTCTGTTTTACTGGAGGACATGTCGGATCAGTTGGCAGTTTGGGAGCTACAATAGATGTACTGAGACCAGTCATGTCATCATAAGACCAGGCGAATATGTCCTCATATTCCCTTAGAAATTCCATGTACTCTTTCTTTTCTGATGGTGACAGATGAACATTGATGCGCGTTTCTTTGACATTTTTTGTATCTCCCAGGTTGACAATCTCAGTTTTGTCCAGGTTAGACTTAGGTCTGTTCTCAAAATCCTCAACCTCTTTAACAACCTCTTCTGGTATATCATCTTCTTCTAAGTCTATATCCGTTTGTTGTGTTGTCTCATTGCATGTCACAATCGTCGGGTCATCAAGATAAGTAATAGTAATGTTATGTAAATAAAGTAAACGATAAAAAGTAATAAAAGCAAGATTTATAAGAAACTGAAATGCTTTGATAAATTTCATAATTGTTTTGAACATTGAAGCTCTTATTTCAATATTAAAAATGCGGAAAGAAAGTCAACTAGCGAAAAATAAAGATAATGCATGGTGCTTTGTTCAGCCCTGCTACCCCGAAGCTTTCCGGGCCCTGGTGGTTCTGATGGACCAATTATTGAGGCGTGCTCCTCAGCTCACAGCTTGTATAGAAGGGCCTTCCTCCTTCTTCTCCTCGAAAATGACACAACAGTCCATATTATCATCTTCCAAAAGCAAATTCCTCATCGCCGCCAGTGCTTCCTCTTCTTCCGACCCATATATGACATCGGCTGGCTGGAAGGTATGCTCTAAGCGAGGTATTGGATGCTCCAGCGGGTAGTAGGGACTGCGCTATGGTGGTGACTAGTGGTTGAACTCCTCCCAAGTGTATTCATATCCCAAACCGAAAGTGGTACCGTGTTTCTTCAACTTGATAGGCTTAGCGATTCCTTGGAGATTCTTGCCAAGTCCCTTGCCAGGTTCGTATTCACACCAATTCAGTATACTTTCAATTTTTTTATCCCACCATTTATCCTTGTCCACAACGTTGACTCGCTCAATGTGATGGTAGGTTTCTCCGCCTATCTTCCTTCTTCCTCCGATTGCTGGGATGGTCTAGCGACTATATATGGGATTGCTACCATCGCCGTGAATAATTACCTTTTGGTAATTCCACTCGAATTTCACTGCTTGATGTAGGGTTGATGCTACAGCCCCAGTGGCATGGATCCAGGACCGTCCCAATAGCAAGTTGTAAGATGCTGGGATGTCTATCACTTGAAAATCAACGTCAAACCAAGTCGGTCCCATTTGCAGACACAAATTGATTTCCCCAATAGTGGACCTTTGGGATCCATCGAAAGCTTTGACATTGATGGCTCCATCCTTGATCTCATGCAAGCTCTTTCCCGATGTTCTAAGAGTCACCAATGGACAAATATTGAGGTTGGATCCTCCATCAATCAGGATTTTGGTGATGAAATAATCTTCGCACTGCATAGTGATGTGCAGTGCGTTGTGGGTGGCTTAGCCCTTCAAGTGGTAGCTCATCTTCGTGGAAAGTGATTTTGTGACTCTCCAATACTTGACCTACCATGTTTGCCATTTCTCCTTCAGTTATATTGATGGGCACATATGCCTCGCTCAGCACCTTCAATAAGGAATTCTTATGTGCGTCAGAGCTTTGTAGCAGAGCCAAGATAGATATCTGGGCTGGCGTTTTGTTCAACTGATCAATGACCGAATACTCTTTGGCTTATATCTTCCTCCAGAGATCATTAGGCCCAGTTTCTGTGATGGTTGGTCATCCAGAGGCCTGCTTACTGGACTCAGCTAGATGTTCTGGAGTATAAACCCTGCCGGTTCTTGTCATAACTGCAATTGCTTTTCCAGATTTGGTTTTCCCTTTCTTTCTCGCCTCGGCGGTGTAATCCCACGGTATGGCCTTTAGGTGGAACGATGTTACGACTGTCATGGCCTCCGGAATGGGCACCCTTGCTTTGGGAGGTAATACAACAACCTCAAATGGTACAGGTGCCTTTGGGGACCCAAACTCGACCTCAATAGGCCCTGGCGTCTTTGAAGAAGAAGGTGCTTCGAACTTAAGTGGTATGGACATGTTCACTTCGGCGTCTCCAGAAGGTTGCATCTGGACCACAATCGGGTTAAGGGTGACTGTTGGTTTCTTTGGCTCGTCACCTTCGGCGATCAATCCAATCGACCATTTGGGGTCCCAATAGTCTTATATCTCAATCATGTGAACACCTCCACCCTTATGTTCTGGTAGAGGGTTGTTACGGACATTCGGAGTAGGCTCCTTTGTCACAATGATCTTGTTGTCAATTAAATCTTGGATCTTATCCTTCAGAGAGCGGCACTCATCAATGGTATGCCCCTTCATGCCGAAATGGTATGCACAGGTTTTGTTTGAGTTGACCCATTGGGAGGGGTATGGCAGGGATAGGGGTAACGTAACCAGCAGCTTTGAGCCTTTCATACAGTTGGTCGATAGGTTCAGCAATGGCGGTATATTGTTTGGGGGGTCTGCGGTTGAAGTTTGGTCGGGGTCTAGGAAAGTTTTGGCAAGGGGGAGGTGATTGATAGTGGGCTTGTTGGGTGTTGTAGGCTTGGTAGACAGGTGCGGGTTAAGAGTATCTGGGCGAAGTGGGTTGATATGTGGGAGGTGGAAATGATTGGTAAGTAGGCGGTAGAGCATGGTAAGAGGGCAAGGGTGCTTGGTAATTTGGGGTAGGCTGATATGTGAGTGGAGGTAATGGGTAGGTTTGGTATTTGATTGGGGACTTTGTTCTCTATGCAACCATCACGGCACTCACATCCCTTTTCTTGGACGTGCCACCAGACTGTAGAGCCTTGTTGGTGGCCTATAATGCTTCAAAGTTTGTGACCATACCATTTTTAATACCTTCCTCGATCCTTTCCCCTAGCTTAATGATGTCGGAAAATTTCTGGCCTTCAATCAACATCAACCTCTCATAATATTGTGGGTCTTGAGCCCGGACGAAAAACCTATTCATCTGTTCTACTTCCAAAGCCGGCCTTACTTTGGCAGCTTCTGATCTCCAACGAGTAGTATACTCACGGAATGTCTTTGTAGGCTTCTTCTTTAAGTTCTGGATATAGAACATATCTGGCACATTCTCCGTGTTGAATCTGAATCTGTCCATGAAATTGGATGCCATACTTACCCAATTCGACCACTTCTTCGGGTCTTGGCTAATGTACCAAGATAGAGCATCCCTTTTCAGGCTTCTCATAAAGAGCTTCATGCGAATCTTTTCATCCTTCCCTACTCCGACCAGTTTGTCGCAGTAGGTCCTCAAATGGACTCTGGGATCCCCTGTGCCATCAAACATCTCGAACTTGGGAGGTTTGTACCCCTCGGGTAGTTCGATATCTGGCTGAATGCAAAGGTCTTCGTAATTCAATCCCTCGATCCCCTTGCTTCCTTCAACACTCTGAACTCTGCTAGTCAACTTCTTGAGTTCCACAGCCAGATTCTTGATAATATAGTCTTTGTCATCATACTCAGGTGTACTTGAAATAGGTTGAGTATAGTGTGGTATGATTTCCACATAGATGGGGGTGTTGTGGAGATGATCATTTGTGGAGTTTAGTGGTTCAGGGATGAGCAATGAGGTGTTGTTTGAAGTGTGGCATGTGTTGCAGTGGTGATGGGGAGCGGGTTGGTTTTGTGGTTTCGGGATGTTCTGTAGAGGTGTGGGGTTTTGAGTGTTGGGAAAGTTGACATCTGGGGTGGTGAGGTAAAACGACAAGCTTGCCAAGTTCCGAACTTGGTCCAGTTCTTTCTGAAATTTCAACAACTTTTGCTCGAGCTGGGAGGCACTTTCCTTGGAAACCTGAATACCCTAAGGAACCTCTACCCTTTCAACTGAGTTCTCCTTTCTGATGTTGCTCAAATCTTCCATTATTCCCTTGTTCTTGTTTCTGATAGGACTCGGAGGAGGAGGAGGCGGAGGGCCCTTAGATATTGTGGAGTATGATGATGATGCCAGAGTGCACGAACTAACCTTTGGCGAGGGGAATAAAACAAAAAAAATAAAAATAAAAACAAAGGTATCAAGTTAGTACGGGTTATGGGAAGAAAACGTTGCAATATTTAAACACATAGTGCAAGAATATAAATTGTGTCCTAATTTGGGAGCCTCGTTTTGCCCAAGGTAGGCCTAGCGACAAGTTGATTTGGACAACTTATAATGCTAAATGCCTCATTTTATTGATAAAAATAAGACGAATCCCAAAACGACACTAAAATAGCAGAAAATAAAATGTCACTAATGGCCATTGGCCTTATTACATTTAAAGCAAAATGAAAAGATCCTAACTACTTGGTCCCAGAAGGACCTTCTTTAGGTTGAATGTTTTCATTGATCAGATCCTCCAGCTTGCGCAGATTTTCTAGTAAAAATGCCTTCGCTAGGCGTTCTCCTTTGCCTTTCTCAGCGTTTTGACAGTCGGTGACTCTTTTCCTCACTTTCCCTTCCAACTCCAGCAGACTGTATTCCAGATATTCCAACTTCTCACTAGCCCTGGTGACTCTCTCTATCCATTCGTTGATTTGGTTACTTGATGGGAGGTTCCTCCACCAGGTCAGCAAGAGTGAGGGTATGTTGACCATACCAAAGTCAGGAACTTTGTCATTCATTTTTGCAAAACAAAAGGGTGAGGCCATACTTCTGACAGATAGTTAAATATCAACAATTAGCATGAGCAGCATTTAGTTCTCCAAATAAATGCACAGATATGGTAGCGTCCATTTGGGTTTCAAGGAAACCCAGTGGACTTTGGACAAGGCTATCTTAAAGAGTCAGTATGCGGACAGCATAACTAACTCGACTAGGTTTGACAGTGATGCATGCACAATTGAACAGAGTAAGGTTTCTATGGGGTATTAGACCGGTATTATTGAACGGACAACTCAAGAGGGAAAGGCACGGAACCGTCGACTACACCACTGATCGACTGGTTTTACCGCAAAAATGCCTTTACCAAATTTAGGGGGTGATAATATTGGAAGGGCGCAACCACTCATTATAAGCGTTGCTATGGTATTTTGTTGGGCACGAGTGGAATATGATGTTGAATATGCAATTACAAGAATGAAACAAGTTGTCACGTATCTGCACATTCATAAAGTAATGATTACAATAATTTCTCATAATTACAACGACATTGAAGAAAAGCGGTAAAAGAAAGCATTAAAGAAAAGAAACAAAGAGCCAAGTCAGTTTCATAGCAGAAAAGAGGTAAAGACATTAAATAAAGGTAATAAAGAAGTAGTGAAGTCACAAGTAACATAAGATGGTAAAAGCCTAAAACATCCCCAGTAGAGTCGTCATGCTGTCGCGCCCCCTTTTTCTAAGGCGAAATCGGGTTCATGACATTTGTGAGGACAACTCGTTCTCTCTTGGGAATTGGGGTTTTTGGGTTGAAGAGTCGCCACCTAATGATTATAGTTCATTAGGACACTAAAGAAGAGTTCGAGTTGGAAAACCAGAGTTCAGGTAAGGTCTAGAAATTATCTCGAGGGGAAGGTGTTAGACACCCCGCAAGATCCACTAGTGTGGTTCCCGGCCATGTTACAATTGTGACTTTGTATAACAAGTAAGAAAATAGAAGTTTCAAGCAGAGAGGGGTTTTCACATAATATTGCAAACAAGTTGAGAGTTTGGCGAAAATAAAGAAAGCAGAAATTTTAAAGAAGTAGTTTGAGAATAAAATAAACAAATAAAGGAAAGGGGGTCCTAGGTTTACAAATAATATGGATCACATCAATGCAATACCCGGTAATCACTCCTCAAAAGAGGGGCTACACGTGGTATTAGCGCACCGGTCATCATATCCATATCTACCCTTCCCACCCCGTTAAGGTATTAAAGCGTTTTATAAACAAGAGTTCTGCAGATTGTAAACGATATTACTACTGATTTTAAACTCGGAGATGGAATAGCGAAACTGATTCAATTGATTACTCTTGTAGGCATGATTTCTAAGCGTTATTGATTTTAAATGATTGCAAAAATGTAAGAGTCCTATATGCATGGTATCTAGAATGAAGTTGATTATTATTAAACCTATGATTGTTTGCCAAACGACAGATGAATATGCAGAAATGCAGAAACAAAACTATAGTCATGATTTCTATATGTAGAAACTTATAGGCATGGTTTCTAATGCAGTAATGAAACAATTTATAGGCAAGATTTCTACGTGTAATGCTAACTTATAGGCAGGATTTCTAAATGCATGAGTGCAGAAACTTATACATGATTTCTATATGCAGAAACTTATAGGCATGGTTCCTAATGTAATAATGAGACGACTTATAGGCAGGAGTACTATATGATATGCATAAATACAGAATTTGTAAATAGTAATCCCTATGAGCATGCTGTCTACCCATATACATACATAAATGACCCTCCCCTTTTTCACTAGAACCCCATAGTTATTACAAATTATTACAGACCCTAATTAATCAAAAAAATACATCAGAACTTCCAACTACAACCAAACAGCCTAATTCAGACTCAAGGTCTAGCAATATGAGATAAACCAACTTCCAGGATCCGTTTTCCAAAAGCCGTTCTCTTATTTGGGATGTGTCAAAGTTCCCAAGAGTCTCAAAGGGACTCAGGGCAGTGCTTACACCCCAAACACATTGCAAAATTAGATGATAGTCCAGTGTGGAAGAGTCAACCGTCAAATGTCCAAGTTCAGAGGGAACTCAAGGTCCCAAAGCATAGCTCATAAGAGGGGACAAAACTTAGAATCTAAGAGTAAGTGTATGTGCATAGAAGGGGATTAGGGAAGGCCATGTCAGGCTGGTGGTCATGCCCAGCAATTTAAGACTGCTGGCACACCCCTGACCAGCCTGTCAGCCAAAATTGGGAGTTGGATCCATTGTGGATCAAGTTATGACCTGGGCAGTAATTTGGATACTGCCAGGCTAAGAACCTTAACTCAAACACAAATAAGGGAATAGAGGGTAGGGATTCACAATAGAAACAGATGCAAAGAAAGGACATACGTAGTTTAATCACTGAAAAGCAATAGTAAAGTAGACAGGAATGCTGAAGCTATGAAGTAAACACATAGGGGTGAGGCAGAAAATTAAACCAGAACATACCAGTTTCAGGGAAAACAAGTAAAAACAGTAGTCTTGAAAGAGCCAAGTTGCAATCAAAAGTTCCAAAAAGATCCCAGAAAAGAGCAGAATGTTGTAAGAGTATTGAACTCAAAGCAATAAAGTGTGTAAGTAAGTTGAAAGTATTGATCTAAAAGTTCGAGGTATTAAACTCGAAGTGGTGTCAAAAGTGCAGAAGGGTAGTCCCTTTTGTAGTGCAGAAAACGAGTAAAAAGGTATGGAAATAACTTTGAAATCAGTCTCATATGATCTCCCTTCAGTTAAGGGATTTGATTTCAAATGGGTAGAATACAATTGAGGATAGAAATTTGATTAAAATCTTTTCATAGTAGCATAAAAAGGGTATATACATAGAGTTTATTTAAGGCAAAAGTCCATTGGTACTTGGTTTCTAAAGAAAAAGGAAAGGAAATCAATCAGGCAACCAGTAAAATCAACATTACATGCTTAGTTCGAATGAACCAAGTCAGGAATAGATAAAGAGGGTTCAATTAAAGGAAATCAGTAACAATCAGTCAGGACTTATTAAAAGGAATTCGAAATCAATCAATTAGTTGGTAAAGACCTTTTGAAAGAAGAGTTCTCATATATAAAAGCACACAAACATGTGAATCAAGAAGTTTATTTAGAAGAGAGTTTAATCAAAGAGAGGTTCAGAATCATAAGCAAGAAAGGCTGCAAGTCCCGTTTGTAGACTCACAATGAGTCTGAGAGTCCAGGGTCCCAAAGTGGAACCCTAATTCAAACACAAAAATCAAAATTGCCAAAGGAAACCATAAATACTGGGGTTTCAAGATGAATCAGACAATAGAGATAAGAAGGCAAGCCACTCGATAGAGGCTCAGAAGTCTTTTCCAAAGACTTATGAGAAACAAACAGACAGGATACACAGTTAAGAGCATGGAGAACACGTTTTGCGAAAAACTCAGAACTTAAACAAGTTCAGAAAAAAAAAGATGATACGAGCTTAAACAAAAGCAGGTGAAATATGCTTAGCAAGAACAGAAACAGAGCTAAATAAAGTGAACAAAATCAAAGAACTCAACCATAAACACGTATAGCAAGGAATAAGGATTAACAACACGGATTAATATGTGAGTACAGGAATAACAACAAAAGTAGAAGAATCTTGCATAATAGAAAGGAAACAAGAGAGCAAACTCAAGCATAGTAGAAAAGAAAGCATACGAGCATAACATAGGTAAACACCCATGAGGAAAGAACAGAAAGAATTGGAAAGATATTTGAAGAAACTTTTTAAGAAATCCTAAAATTGAAATTGAGCGATTTTGAAAAAGAAATTTGGGGGAAAACCTTTTAAAATGTCAAGTAAAGCCCAGACATATCCAGATCTAAGAAAAAATAGGCGAGTACAGAACCTCAGATGTCTTGGAATTGCAGAGAAAACCCTAGAAATGAGAAAGGTCATGAGGAAAGTCAGATCCTGAGTCGAAAAGACTCATATTGCTTGAACATGCCGGGGTAATGGCCGGAGAAGCCATAGATCTACAAATCTGAGAAGGATTTGAAGAGAGTCATTGAAGTCGGGATTCAAAACTTTGAATAGTTTAGGTCTGATGGTGAGAAAGGATGAGTACAGACCATCCATGGCCGGAGACGCCATGGATTCCGGTGGAAACATAGTGAGATAAGGTGGCAGACGATTAGGGTTTCGGAGAGGCTCGAGAGGATTTGAGAGACCAAGGGGTTCAAAGGCGGCGTCTTAGGTGAAATGAATTAGGTCAAGGGGGTTTGGGAATTGAAAAAGGAAAGGGTGAATTATGGCCGTTGATCAAAATGATCAACGACCTGGATCAAAGGGGAGCCGGGTGGGTTTTTTTTTAATCGGGTCAGGGGTCGAGTAATTTGGGGATTGGGCAAGTTTAATTTGGGGGTGGAATTGGGTCAAATTGAGGGCCAAAACTGAAAGGTGAAAGGGTTGTAATTGAAATAGAAATGGGCTAAGTGTGTAAATAGCCTATTTTCTCTTTTTATTTTATAAAAATAGTAATAATAATTTTAAAAGTAAATTAAAAACACTGAAACAACAAATACTATATAAATATTAATTTAAAAATACTGGAAATAATTTTATAATTATAAAATGCTACTAATGGTGAAATAGGCTATAATTGCAATTACATGCAATTTAGCTTAAAAATACCAAAGAGATTTGTAAAAAATATACAAAAATTAACTTAATTATAATTTGGTGTAAATATAAGAATAAAATAAGTTATTCACCAAAATGATAATCTTGGGAATAATTATTGGATTTTGTACTGCTAAAAATAGACAATAAATTGATTTTAAAATCTTAAAAATTAGGAAAAAATACCAAAACTCTTGGGCATGCTTATATATGTATGTACATGCTATTTTAAAATTATTTTGTATATAAAAATATATAGAAAAAATTGAGTATCAACATGTACATGATTGAGAGCGCATAAAAACTTGTGCCATGGCTAGAGCGGACTATGTGGGCACGGTTCATACGACCGTTTTGCCCAAACAATAAATCCTAATTGCCAAGACTTAGCTTTTAGCACATTAAGTTTTCTTCTTCCCTTGCTAAAGACCTTAATCCGAGGGTAATGGCCCCCAGTATTCGAGATCGAATTCGTGAGGGCTCGGATAATTTTGACCTGAAGCAAACGATCATTGACTCCGATTTGAAACCGATCTTCAAATTAAGTTAGCACAATTTACTATTGCCTCATTAAAAACCTTACCGAAAAACCCACTTCAGGACAAAATCGGTTTAAGGGAAAAAGACTGCAACACGTGCTTTTAGACCTAATAGCCACATCTGTCCTTGTCCGATTACCTGCATACGTTAGTCCGATTTAAAACATGATTAAAAAATAATTCAGTTTGTACCTTAGCAACAGTACCATTTTAAGTATGTCATGTTCCAGTTGTTCAGTAGTTGTACATCGTTTCCCTCTTTGAGTTTATATGTGTCTTTGTCGGTTATTCTGACAACTCGATATGGTCTTTCCCAGTTCGGCCCCAGCTTCCCCTTGTTCGGGTTACTGGTGAGTAATATTACCTTCCTCAATACCAATTCCCCGACTTGAAAGGATCAAAGGATGGTTGTTCGGTTCTAATACCTTTCTATATTGTTTCTCGGCGGAGAAACGGACTAGGGCGACCTCCCGCCTTTCATCCAATAGTTCTAGGCTTGTGATCATGGCCTCGTCATTTGGCGCTTCGGTCGCATATTGGAATCTGAGGATCGGCTCTCCCACCTCGACTAGTATCAAGGCTTTGTCTCCGTAGACCAAGGAAAACAGGGTGGCTCCGATACTAGACTTTGAAGTCGTACGGTATGCCCATAACACTTCGGGCAGGATCTCCTTCCATTTCTATTTTGTGCCGGTCAACCTCTTTTTAGGTTTTGAAGCATGGTCTTGTTTGTTGATTCTGCCTGCCCATTCCCACTAGGATGATAAGTCGTTGATAAAATCTTCTTGATCTTGTGATCTTAGAAAAATTTATTCACCTTACTACCGACGAATTGCTTTCCATTGTCGCAAACAATCTCCTCCGGTATCCCAAATCGACATATTAAGTGGTCCTAGATGAAGTCAATGATTTCTTTATCCTAAACCTTCTTGAATTCTTGAGCCTCGAAACATTTGGAAAAATAATCGGTCATGAATAGTACGAATTGAACTTTACCGGGTGCCCATGGCAGAGGGTCGACGATATCTATTCCCCGCTTCATAAATGGCCATGGGGACAAAACTGAGTGGAGCATTTCTCCCGGTGGATGAATCATCGGGGTGTGTCTTTAGTAATAGTCACATTTCAGTAGGAAAGTCCTTCGCATCTTTCTCCATTTTGGTGTAATAATAGCCGGACCTAATTAGTTTCCGAACCAAACATTCTGCCCCCAAATGGTTCCCACAAGTTCCTTCGTGAACTTCCCTCATGGTGTATTCGATCTCTCCCGGTCCCAAGAATCGAGCTAGTGGGTCATCAAACAGCCTTGGTGCGCAAGGCTCTCTATTCTTTGGGATCCGAAGGCAATTTTTCAGCCTTCAATTAGTCTGTGTATTTGTTCCTCCAATACCAAGTTAAACTCGTTGAGTTTACTTTGGCGTGTCCCTCCTCTATCACCGATTTCATTAGCTGTAATACTATTCCCAAAATAAATTCATCGGCATCGAACAACAACTCCAAGTTAGCCTGTGCATCGCCTCGCTGTTCTGATCTCGGGGTGCATATTGTAGGGTCCATTCCCCGAATCAATGCAAGGTCACCTGTAATTTGTCCAAGTACCTTCGCATCCGCTATTCCTTTACTTCAAATGTCCCATTAACTTGATTTACCACGAGGAGGGAGTCGCACTTAGATTTGATCACCTGGGCCCCGAGGCTTTTAGCCAATTCAAGACCTGTAATCATGGCCTTATACTCGGACTCATTGTTATTCAATTTCAAACTTCTAATGGACTACCTAATTACATTCCCTGTAGGTGGTTTCAACATGATCCCGAGTCCATACCCCTTTCGCGTTCGAGGCACTATCCGTAAAAAGGGTCCAATTTCCCGAAGTGATCCCTGAGGTTAACAATAGTTCCCTTTCGACTTCGAGTACTAAGGCTGACGTAAATTCAGCCACGAAGTCTGCCAAAATATGAGATTTCATGGCGGTTCGGGGTCGATACTCGATATCATACCTGCTAATTTCCACGACCCATTTGGCCAACTGGCCCAAGAGCTCAGGCTTGTGCATTATGTTCCTTAGAGGGTTAGAAGTAACGACATATATGGGGTGACATTGAAAGTATGACTTTAGCTTTTTGGAGGCACTTTGCAAAGCGAGCGCTAATTTTCCATACGAGGATACCTAATTCAGCCTCGCCTAGAGATCTACTCACATAGTAAATAGGGAATTGCATACATTCTTCCTCCCGAACTAAGATTCCACTTACCTCTACCTTGAAAAATGCCAAGTAAAGGTACAACAGTCTGTGTGCCTTCGGAGTGTGCAACATGGGCATACTCGATAGGTATTGTTTGAGTTCTTCCAAAGCTTTTTGGCATTATAGGGTCCACGAGAAATTCTTCTTCTTTTGAAACAGTGAGAAGAATTGATGGCTTTTGTTTGAGGACCTCGAGATGAATCGTTTTAGAACGGCAATTCTCCTGGCCAGTCTTTGGATGGCCTTGACACTATGGTTATGTCCTCTATGGCTTTGATTTTGGTGGGGGTTGATCTCGATTCCTCGATTGGATACTATGAACCCGAGGAATTTTCCTGATCCGACCTCTAAGATGCACTTCTTTAGGCTCAACTTCATATTATATTTGTGCAGTATGTCGAAGGTCTCCTGCAAAAGTTTCAAATGTTCCTCTACTCGCAGGGACTTGACTAACATGTCGTCAATATAAACTTCCATTGATTTTCCTATCTATTCTTCGAACATCCGGTTTACTAGGCGTTGTAAGTCGCACCAACGTTCTTTAATCCAAACGACATTACATTATAATAGTAGGTGCCAAATTTAGTGATGAAAGAAGTCTTTTATTGATCTTCCGAGTCTATCCAAATTTGGTTGTACCAGGAATGGGCATCGAGAAAATTGAGTATCTCTTGTGTGGATGCCGCGTCGGTCATCCAATCAATGTTAGGCAACGGGAAAGAAATTTTAGGGCATGCCTTGTTTTGATCTTTGTATTCTACACACATTCTTAGCTTATTCCCTATTTTAGGTATTACTACTACGTTAGCTAACCATTTCGGATATTTAACCCCCAGATGGACCCTATTTTAAGGAGTTTGGATACCTCATCCTTGATGAACACATGCTTAACCTCGGACTGCTGCCTCTTTTTTTGCTTAATCGGATGGAACTTCGTGTCTAAACCTAGCTTATGAGTGGTTACCTATAGTGGGATCCTTGTCATGTCAAGATGGGACCAAGCAAAACAATTTATGTTAGCTTTAAGAAAATCAATGAGTTTTTTCCTGAGCTCGGGGGTTAACCTCATACCCAGGTATACATTTCGATCCGGTAGGTGTTCGATTAGTATGACTTGTTCCAACTCCTCGACCATTAATTTGGTGGCGTTGGTGTCATCAGGAGCTATGAATGATCTCGAGACTCCGTAATCTTCCTCCTTGTTTCTTCGGTTTGACCAAGACCGACATCAGTGATTGTTATTTGGTTTCTTCCTTGGCCGGCTTAGTGTTCCTTGACGTCAAAACTGTGGCACTGGGATTACCTCGTCGACTGCAAACATCTCCTTTGCAGTCGGTTGCTCTCGGTAGACCATCTTAATTCCTCCCGATGTAAGGAGTTTCAATGCCTGGTGCAAGGTTGAGGGTACCTCCCTCATGTTGTGAACCCACGACCTTCCGAATAGAGCGTTATACCTCATATCCCCTTCGATCACGTAATACTTTGTCTCTTGGATTGTCTCGGCGATGTTCACCGGTAGGGTTATTTCCCCTTTAGTGGTTTCGCAAGCCATGTTAAATCCGTTTAACACCCAGACTACCGACACTATTTGGTTCTGTAACCCTAACTGCTCTACGACCCTCGATCTAATGATGGTGGCCAAGCTACCTGGATCAATTAACACACGTTTAATTCGAGATTTATTGACAAAGCACATATATTATCAGCACATCATTATGAGGTTGTTCGAACCCCTCGGCATCCCCACCGCTAAACAAAATGGTTTCCTCCGTACATAATATCGTGTGCGTTTTTCCCTTGTGACAGATACTTTAGTGCACTTTATAATTGGCCCTTGAGGGACATCGACCCCTCTAATGATCATGTTGACGACGTTCTGAGGCTCCTCTTGTTCGGTCTGTTTGTTGGCGTCCCTGTTCCTGAAGTGATTTCTTGCTCGATCATTTAGAAAATCTCGGAGGTGCCTATTATTGAACAACCTGGCAACTTCTTCTCTCAATCGTCTTCAATCCTAGATCATGTGGCCATGTGCCATGATACTTACACATCAAGTTAGAATCTCTTTGGGTAGGGTCGGACTGCAATGGTCGAGGCCACTTGGTTTCCTTTATGCGCCCGATGGCTGATACGATGATAGCAGCATCAACGTTGAAGTTATAATTTGTTAATATTAGCGTTTCCCTACCTACGAGTGGCCTGTCGAAACTATTTTTCTCATCAGACCTCGGCTACTGGTCCCTCGATTGCCTCTCTTTTCGTTCCTTGTGGGGTGACATCCGGACCCATTTCCCCTTCGGTTTGCACTATATGGTTGGTACCAATCCCTGACCGGCCTTGACTCATGATTAACAACTCTCTTAGACCTATCGTCGGCTCTGATGGGATAAACAGGCCCAGAAGGGGCTCCGAGTTGGTCGTCCTCGATTCTGATCTTTGACTATTACCTATTGTGGACGTTAGCCCAAGTTACCGCTGGGTACTCTACCAAATTTTGTTAGCTACTTTGAATCCAAGGAGCTTCGGGGATTAAGTCCTTGAGTGAATTCCTGAATGGCCCAATCATCTGAAATCGAAGGTAGGTCCATCCGTTCCATCAGGAACCTTGACACGAACTCTCTGAGCATCTCTGTTTAACCTTGAAAAGGTTCGATTTTTTGGTCTCGACCTTGATGGCCCCGGCATGAGCCTTCACAAAAGCATCTACAAGCATAGTAAACGAGTCAATAGAATTTAGGGGTAAGTGGTGATTCCATATCTTCGTTGGTTTTGACAAAGTCTCCCCAAACTTCTTTAGTAACATCGACTCGATTCCATCATCTTCCAAGTCGTTCCCTTTGATGGAGCATGTGTAGGAGGTCGCTCATTCGGATCCGTGGTTCTGTTATATTTTGGAATATCGGGAATACGAAACCTCTTCGGGATCGGTTTTCGTGCCGTGCTCTGAGGGAAATTTATTTGGATAAATTTCTTGGAATCCAGCACTTTTAATATCGGGAGTGCTCCCGGGATTTGATCAACCATGGAATTGCACGTTTCTGCATTCTTATCATTAGCCTCAATTTTCTTCTTACCTGATTCTACCCGCTTCGTTAATGCTTCAAGCATTTCATTATCTTGGGGTAGACACCGGGCTTAGCTTCACCCGGTCTCTCGGTGGTTTGTTCGTTTCTTCGAGTGCTTCTGGAGATTGTTCGAGCTCAACCCTGCTAGGGGAGTGGCCTTGATTCTGTAGTTGTGCTATCGCCGCTTGTTGAGCATGCAACATTTCGAAGATTAACCGCAAGCTTACCCCATCACCTTTGCCTTTCAGGTGTTTCTCGAGTTGTTGGTCGGGGTCCTCCGTGAATTTGGGATCAGTTGGCAGATTGACGTCGATAGCCACCTGTGAGTTGGCATCGACCGGATCGGTAACTGGGACTCCATTGGGGTCAACAGGGGGCACCTTATTGCAAGGCACCAGATTATTATTTTTGCCATGATTGCCAGACTCAGCGTCAACGTTCAAGTAGGCTGACTGAGATTTTGACATTTTTAAGCTGACCTGAATTTAAGACTTTAAACAATAAGCATTAAATAGAGTGTGTTATGGAGATTTGTATAAAACTACCACTATTATCCTTAGCCCCAAGGTAGGCACCAAACTATTTACCCTTAAAACGGATAACAATTAAATTTGTACGCGATTTTAAGGATATATGGATTGATTCAACACAGATAATCAAGAATATTGGATAATTGAGTTAAAGACAAAATGAATAATCAAACCAAATGTAATGTTACGACCCAGTTCGAACTTAGGTTGAACAGTGGTTTTGCTTTCGATCGGATCCTTAGTCCGAAGCCAATTGTAAATGAAGAACAAATAGTGAAGTAAGAGTTTTACAATAGCTGGAAAGCAGAAAAATGAATTTGTATTGCTTTGGTTTGCGTGTTACAATGTGTGTTATCAAAGAAAAGCTCCCCCTTATATAGTAGGGCAGTTTCACCCCGAATACAAATCTAAAAAATTTAAAAATCTTCCTTTCTCATTAATTACTGATCCATAACCGGCATCGAGCGAGATCCGCCACCGTGATATCCGGTTGGTTGCGAATATCACGGCCCTCTATCCGTCGTGTATAACCGTTCATTGTGCTTCCGAAGTCTTAGAACTCGTTCCAAGTCCGGGGCGCGTCGTTTTATCAGGTCCGATGACGAGCATTTCGTTCACTTTTCACGGGCCTCGATACAAAGAGTTCCAGTTTCGATTTCGATCTCGCGTGTTCATGCCCTCACCTCGTTTTATTCACCGGGAAATCAGGGTAATTCCCTACCATTCGCGACTAGCGCAGAACACTTTCTTTGAGTAAACTTGAAATCCATAAAAGAGAAGAAGATTCTCCTTCTCCACACTAATCGTCTGATGACACCATTTGAGATCGTGCGACATTGAAAATTTGAGTCCAAAACAATTCATGTCCAATTTTGTGCTCTTCATTTGTTCATACGTTTCGAATTTGTGACATCATTTTAAGATATACTCTTCAGTTTTTTATTCTTAATTGAAATAATTTTTCAACTATCATTTTTATGTTTTTCCAAACTATTATTCTACTATTTGTCAAATAAACATCATAGATTTCATATGTGGTAAAATGCCAACATATTAAATAAAAATATATAGAACGACTATAAGATTTTTAGTGCTTTTTCAACTTGAAATTAGTTTTTGGCTAAATTAAAGCAGCAAAGTTGAATAATATTTTAGGCTTTACTCTGGTGAAAAGAAACACCGAAAAATTATACTTCATAAAAGTAGCACTTTTGTCGCACAATAGTGCAAGAATTCCCAAAAGGAGGAGTGAAGAAGAACCATTAATTAAGTATATTATTTTCTCTTTCTTTTTGCCTTTTTCTTAAGCTTGACATTAGCTCAAGACTTTTTCAAGACCCGAGGTTCTCGTATTCATTACCATACGAAATAGTAGGAATTTTCATTAGACATAATTAAATAATTTCTATACTGCTTTTGCATACACCGAGAATTGTTACGAGATTTGAAGGTTCATTTTCAATAATCAACGAAAAATTAAGCACAATAAGTTGCATTTTTTCTAACGTAAAATTCTTCTGACTCTTTCTATTCTATTCAAATTATGTGTGCACTTAATAATGATTGTCACTGTAGTCTTTAATCAAACTACTTTAGATGTTCAACATAAAAATGAAATCCGGTTCCGGATAAAACTTGTCGAGTCCAAACGCACACGCAAGTATACGCGATCGATAAATAATAAAGTAATGAGAAAGTATCGTTCCCACGAGGATTTATGATCAATTATTGTCCGACCTAAGCTATTTATAAATTTAATGCTCAAGTGAGTGTGAAGAAGATGATTGTGATTTTTATAACTAAATTACTATGAACTAATAAGCAAGCAAGGAAATAAGATCACAAGTAGAGCAAACAAACACTTAGGAAGAATTCAATAAGATGGGGATATTCCAAGGTTATGGGACTAACATCTCTTCTATTGCATTTTTTGGGATGATATAATCACTTGACTTATCTAATTTGTTGATTCGCAGGGTTTATTATGCTCGCAAAGTTCTTTCGACGCTTCGCCCTCCTATTCAAGCCAATCTAAGACTATATGTCTATAGAATTAAACTTGAAAAGAACTCATGTTATTTCCTGCAAAAATAACCAAACAAGGCAATTAGAATATGTCTATTCTAATCGTGAATCTATTCTCCGATGCCCAGATTCAAGAATTAACTCTATTCAATCTTATATGTAATTTATAATTCTCACTTTCGAGTTCAACTATAAATTCGTAGATAGTGCTCTATTATTAGCTATGCAAGAGAATAATTAAGTGCAAGATTGAATAAACAAATTAATACGAGAAAATCAAGCAAAACAATCAAGCATCAATTTACAATAGTCGAGAATGACCCATAACCCTAGTAAGGTTCTTAGCCACTCATGTTCATAACAATCATCAAAATATTATTTTTACACGTAAAAGCTATGAATACTAGAAAAAATGGAAGAATTGATGAAATCCGCGCGCCTAAATGTTTCGTACGTACTTGTCTTTCTCTCTCAAAGTCGCGTCCCCCCTCCAAAAGAGGTTTAGGTTTGCTTTTATACGAGTTGGGGGCATCTTGGGGTCGAAATAACCGAGTCCCAGACCAATTAGGGCAAATTCACGTCACCAGCGCCTGGGGTAGCGTGGGGCGCTAGTCCTGGCGCTGGAAATCTGGAGGTTCTGTTTTGTGCGCCACAGGTAGCACCCCATGCTGCCTGTGGCGCTATTTTGTGGCTTTTTCCCTTTTCTTCCCCTTTTCGATTTAATTCGTGCACCTTCGTCCTAAATTACCTTCGGATGATTCATACACATAAAAATATCACTAATTAGCACAAATTATTATATTACACATCCGAAATCTACGAAACATAAATAAAATGCGAGGTAATATGCATATAAATATACAAACTTAAGCTGAATATCAACTGTGATTTATAAGATTACTTTTTGAAGTTGGGAGAGGCGCGAGTAAGATAAAGGAAGCCAGGAAGGTATTATATGTAGAACCTTGAACATTTATAATGCAAAGACAGTTTTACTTTAACCACCACTTTATTCTTTTATTGTGACTTCCATATATCTTGTTAACTGGTTACACTTTGATTATTTATAGGTGATGGTTAATAGCAAAACGAAATTGCTATCATATTTGTGGGTCGAAGTAGAAGTGGGCTTCCTTTTTTCTTTAAATCAAATTTCTTCGAATATGTTATATTGAAATCAAGAAGATACTGATATAGACGTAGCATTTTCAAACAATTCTCGATCGTGTGTTACTTCAACATATTTTTGAATATAATCTCCAATAATCGTCTGAGTCACAAAGCAAAAACTAAAGTGCCATTTGTAGATCTATGTACACTATATATGAAATTATACTGGATGCCAGACTCCTCTAGTTCGTCTATCCTTGCGGTCATAATTAATTCATGCCTATCTTGACATCTCATCGAATTGTAAAAAACAAAGAATTAATTAAAGCCATAATAAATTGCTGGTGATGTAATTGCATCCTTTTTCGTTGTAATACATATATTTTCATGAATTCTTGTATCGCTAATTTAGACGGTGTCACAGCGGGGAGTGGCTGGAAACAATTAAATACACCTGTTTAATACACCGATCACTAACGCATACATAGAATATACTGCAAATATATTTTCTTTTATTTACAAGTATAAATAAATGTGATCAGGAGGTCACGCGTTCAAATCGTGGAAACAACCTCTTGTAAAAATGCTAGGTAAGACTGCGTACAATAGACTCTTGTGGTCCGGCTCTTCCCCGGACCCCACGTATAGCGAAAACTTAGTGCACCGGGCTGTCTTTTTTATTTACAAGTATAAACACCATATTTTATCTTTGTAAAAAAACTAGGAGGTTTTTTATAATTTACTTTAGAATTTAATATTCAATTTACTCAAAGAGTGATGTACACTTTATTTCTTTTTATAAAGAGAAAAGTATTTACTTATGGCAGTAGAATGCATGCTTTAAATTTATTGAAATTGGAAGACAAACTTGGGTTTCTAATTATGAATTAACTAGGGAATTTATCGCGCTTCGCGCGGTTGTGAAAACACAATAATTTATAATTAGCTTATAAGAAAGAGGAAAAGAATTTCATTAAGATGAATAAAAAAATTAATTACATATATTGATAAAATCCCAATATAAATATTTTAGTAGAATTAGAGCTTTTATAAACTATATTTTATTTGTCAAATATTCTTTAAAATTAAAAAAAAATTAAAAATATTTCATATATTCTGTGCATGGGAAGGTTAGTAGAGAAAAAGAAAAAAGTTTTTATATCCCTTTTCTTTTTAAATGTTTTTCTTCCATTGATCTTCTTTTACTTTCTCTTTCCATTTTCTAGTCCCTCTCATTTCACAATCATTCTAAAAAACCTCTATTATTGATTGTCTTTCTATCCTCTATTTTTTATTATTTATTTTCTGTTCTTCCCTCTGCTATTTCCTTTATTAATTACTTTGTCTTCTTTTTCTCTCCCTTTTACCTTAGGCCCTTTCTCCTACGGTTACTCAAAAACAAATCAAAAACTTTGCTCTCTTATTGATGCTTATAAATTTAATATTTTTTCTTCATTTCCCTCAAAATATGCAATAAATTTTTCTTTACGTCAATATTTTGGTTACTCATCATATAAATAGAGAAAAGTAACTCTCTGGAAGAGAGAAGTTTCAAAGTAAAGAATAGTCGAAAAAAGGGAGAAGAAAAAATCTTTTTTTTTGCACAGTAGTTTATCAAATAAAAAAATTCAGGCAAAAGCATTTAAGATAAAAAGCTTTATCTTACATTATTAGTTCCAAAATAAGGACAAATAATATTTTATGAGAGTTCTCACAATAGTAACGGATTTACGTTGTTTTCCTGGGACCAATCCTATTTGACAACCATGAAACAAAGTTTTCATATATTTTTGTTTATATTTGATGGTAAATTCTTGAGAAGTTATAATGATAGTAAGGTCTTTGTGGGATAGAAAGACCTAGCAGCGAAAATTTAGAAAAAGAAAAAAGCATATGAAAACTAATAGAAACCAAAAAAGTAGAGTCAGAAAACTCAACTAAAGAGATACAACCAATTAATTTGCATAAAGGAGGAGAGAATTATTAACTCCTATACTACAACTCTTTGTTGTCCTCATCTACTACAAATTTTTATAGTACTCATGACTTTACATTCTCTTCTCTATTACAGTTTCAATAATATATATGTTTAACCAAAAAATGAGATTTCGGTCCAAGCTTTAACTTTAGAAGAACTCGGGTTACTGATAATCAAAAGTATATATGAAAGAGAGTAATTTTACTAGTAATGATATAATCAGAAGAAAGCAAGTAAACCAGTATATTCAGATTGTTTTTTTTTTCGTGTCCCTTACAATTGACCCACTCTCCCCCTTTTATAGCTATTTTGGGGATATGCGTTTTGCCTTTGTTATAATAAGGCATTATGGACAGACATTAAATGCTACGTTACATAATCATTGCATTTAATACAGATTCTCTAACGTTTTTAGTATTTAAGGCTCAATAATACTGTATCTATACTCCCATGTAATGTCAGATTCATTCCTCTTAATTCTTGGACTTAAATAAACACGAGCGCTGAGTCTTTTACATAACCGCTCGTGCCTCTTCCTTTGCCTCTGCTCGCATCTGTTACAACTCGTGCCTCTTTGCCAGTTGTATCTCTTTGACCAGTCTATGTGTCATGACACATCATCTTTACACCACTTTAATATGTAAACTCAATTTTTTCCAATACAGATAGTCCCCCCACTTGCCATTTATTCATCGATTGAATTTTTGGGAAGTGGATTTCATTAAAAATGAGGATTTTTGTCACCATTAATGCTATGATAGAATCAATGCTTTAATTGTCCCTTCCATTTAATACTCTTCACACGTGTCATCTTTTCATTAGTTCTGCAGTTTTGCAGCTCTTTTTAAGGCTTTTTCACGGCTTCACTATTCACGAAGCGTCAGTTATCATTATTATGGTCCTTCCATCATTGTACCTTTTCCTTTGGGGGTTGCTTATCAGTATAAATATAACTTCATTCTTTGTCTTTACCACATAAAGTTTTCTGAACATCCCATTTTCTCAAATCTCTTTTTGCTTCTTCATCGTATCATCATGTCTTCATCAAACCCTAACCCTAGAAGGGTCCCCATAGTTGATAACTTCCCTGATGTCCCCAGTAGGAGCAGAAGAGGAGGTAGGCTTCGTAATTTGGGATCTTTATCCTTACGTGGTTCTTCTCTTCCTTCGCCTAGTTCTGGCCCCTCTTCTAGAACTAGGAGTCTCTTTCACAAAGATCTTCTTCTAGGGGTAAAGAACCTTCTGAACCTCTTCGTGAACCTTTAGTAGAAGAAATAGTTCCTACGGAATTATCTTTTTTCAATGACAGAGAATCTCTTAGAAATCAAGTATCTTCTTTAGACCGTGCTGACATCTATCCCACTCAAATTACTGAAGGTTTGATTTCTTTAGTTCGTAGAGACTGCCATTGGGATCATGACTTTCCTATCATTATTCCCAATCCGAATCAAAGAATTACCTCCTACTTAACCGGATTTTCATTTGTCTATACGTACCTTTTCACTTTAGGATTCAAACCTGCTATCGATCCTATTATTCTCGAGTTCTGCCATTTCTTTGATATTTGCTTGGGTCAAATTGGCCCAATAATATGGAGGGTTGTCGCCTATTTGAGGCATTTGACCAACACAGCCAGTGTGCCTTTTACTTTCCCGCATCTAATTCACCTTTACTCCCCTAGACTCTTTCGCAATGGTGTTTTTACACTAGTAGCCAGGAGCAAAAGAGTTCTAGTTAGCCCTAAAGATGACAAAGACCGTAGCTGGTATGCCAGGTTTATTGCTGCCCCCACTATTGGTTTAGTGGGTGATGAGAATGTTCCCTTCCATAAAAAGTGGAATTTCGCACGTGAGTCTTCTAACTTTCTCGTACCTTTTTCTTCAATTTTGTTGATTTTTCTAATTTTGCCTTCCTTTTTCAGCAACCATGGGAGTTGTAGAAGATGTTCCCAATTTTCGTGATTGGGTAGACAAGTTATTGAAGATTGCGTCAATGGATGGTAGATCTTCGAAAACCATTTCTCAATGATTTGGTTGGAAAGTAAAAACTCATGGTAAGAGCTTTTACCTAACATATATTTTTTTTATTTCTCTGAACTAATTTCAATCCTTCTTTCTATCAGGATTTGCTATTGAGGAGTTATTGCCGAGGCGGTCACGGCTTCTCGTATCTCTTTGGAAAGGGCCCAAGAAATAATCTTGGGTTCTTCATTGAAAAGAAAAGCCGTTAATGACCAGGGCTCTAAAGAAGAGGAAGACGGGGGCTCTTTGATAACAAGGACACGGGCTCGAAGACGCATTATTTCTGATGATAAAGAAGAAGCATCCCCCCGCCGTTCTATTCCCCTTACCGAGTCTATTGAAGCCCCGGTAGTGATTCTTGACAATGATGTTGCTCTTGTTGCTGCTCATGACTCTGTTGAGCAGTTTTCTATCAGCGGGTTTGGTGGTAAAGGCTTAGGCCCAGTTTTGGATGAAGCACCTCTGGCTTTTTTTTTCTACTCCTGTATATATGACTCCTTCTTTGCCGATCTCGGCTGTTTTCGTTCCTCCCCAGACTGTCTTTATTACTTCCACTGTCCCTGCTTCCACTATTCCTCCTTCAACAATTCCTCCCCCAATCATTCACCGTGCTGAAGTTGGCTCCTCAAGTAGGAGTGGTGCTATGAGGCAAATGATCATTGAAGTCCCTGCTGAGGGCAATCTCTTAAGGAAATCGGGTCAAGCAGATGTATGGCTAAAGCCCTTAATCGGACCAATTGAAAGAGCCAAGCTAGAGAGCCATAGCTCATTGACTTTGATGAATGATATTGTGCACACTTCTTTAAAGGTATTTCCCTTCTCTTTTTTCCTTTGTTGTGCTTTAAAATTTTCCTATCTTTGAGATTCTTATTTCCCTTCCTTTTATTATAGGCCAATCTTATCGGTGCAGAAATGATGAAAAGGGTTGCCCTCTCAGAGCAATTAGTGCATGATTCTCAATTAGAGGCGTGCAATTGGAAGGAACAGTATGAAAGCCTTCAAATTGATGTGGAGTACTTAGAAGAAAGTAAGAGTACTTTGGAGCAGCAGGTACGGGCCTTGACTTCAAAGTTGGCAGTTGAAAAGGCTTCCTCAAGTCAAGCGGATGAAGAAAAGGCTCGTCTTGAAAACTCTTTCTCCGAGTAGCTGTCCAAGGCAAGTGAAGAGAATAGAGAGTTGAAGGCTCTCTTGGGTGAAAAAGAGGCTTATGTTGGAGAGCTCGTGCAAAATTTGACTCAAGCACAAGAAGACCTCCGAGCTTCTTCTGATAAGGTTTGTGCCTTGGAAAGTTCCCAAGCCTCTCTTCAAGCTTCTTACACTTCTGCCTTGGCTGAAAATGATAAATTAAAGAATGAAATTGCTGAGTGGGAAAGGGATTATGAAATCTTTGAGGATAAATCTGCCATTGAAGTGAGTTGGGCGTTTTTGAATTCTCGCTGTGATACCCTAGTTGAAGCTAGCCAAGAGACTTTTAACTTGGAATCTGAGCTAGCTAAAATTAATGAAACTATTGAGAAGGCTCAGCAAACTCAAGATTTTCCTTCTCCCATGGCCGAAGCTTCCGTAAATGTTGAAGTTGATACGGGTATCCCAACTCCTTCAAGCCTAGTTGAGCCCGCTGCTGTTGATGCATCTACTTCAGTTCCTACATTTTCTTAGAGATAAGTTTAAGTCATTTGAATTTTTTGAAAATATTATGGTAAAACCTTGGTCTTATTTAAGGGTTTGTTTTGGAAATTCAAGTCCCCGGACCTTTCATGGGGCAATTTGTATAAACAATTCGAAGTTTATGACTATGTTCGTACTTAGTCTTAAGCTTTTTTTAAAAAAAAATTTTAAGAAGTTTTTCGTTACTATCTTGAACTTCCGTTTAGTTTATTCTTGCCTTTATTTCTAAGGACTTATAGAATAATTTGCATTTTTATTCTTTAAAAATGCTTTTATTAACTTCATGAATATTTGCATTAATCATGAATTTATAAAAGAGGGCCCTTTTATATTCGACACTTAATGAAGAAGACGTCTCAACTTCATAATGATGTTAACATACGATAAAAGAAATAGGAATACACATGTTTCTTTGAAATAACTTTGACAAGTTTTTATTTGAACTTTGTCTAGTTTTGAATAACACTTTACACGTATTTAAATTAAATCTATAACTTTCTCGTAACTGTTTTTCTTGTAACATATTTAAAAAAAATAAACACGAGGTTTTTATCTATAACTCGTTTCAGTACATAGCCTTTACCCTAACTATGGTAAGATTTTTCTTTGGCCTTAGCTCGTGACTTTGCGCTGTACTTCATTGAATGAGTGAACTTTTCAGGGCTTGATCTTCTTTTCCTTCCTTATACACATGCCCGTGTATATTATGTAGTCCCCCAAGTGTTTGAGCGTTGAAGTATGAAGCCTCGGGCACTTGATTGTTCCTCTTATTTGGTCCTTTCCCTGTAAAGAAAAAACATACGGGACTTGGAGGTGCGATTATAGATGAAGACTGCTTAACCTGTTTGAATTTCTATCAGAATAATTATAACCCTAGGCCAGGAAGTTTAATTTATTCCACGTGCCTTGCAGGTCGTGACTCATCATTTAGTACGGGTTAGCGTTTTGCCTATCATCTAAAATCGTTTCAAAAATTAAATTTTAAAATATGGATACCTAACCGTGGGTATTCTTTAGAAATAATATCTTTTTAGATGAACAACATTCCAATGTGACGGAAGTATCTTGCCATCCACTGTTTCCAGCTCATATGCTCCTTTACCTGCAATATCATGAATTCTATAGGGTCCTTCCCATGTTGGACTTAATTTCCCCGAGTTAGCTGTCTTCGTAGATTGAAAACCCTTTTTGAGCACGAAGTCCCCAATTTTGAAGAATCTGAGGCGTGCTTTTTGGTTGTAGTATCGTTCTATGACCTGCTTCTGTGCTGCCATTCTTATTAGTGCTGCTTCTCTTCTTCCTTCAAGTAAATCAAGATTTACACGCATTTCCTCGTCATTAGATTCTTCTGTCGCCTATGTGAATCGTGTACTCGGTTCTCCTATCTCAACTGGAATTAAAGTTTCAGCTCCATAAACCAATGAAAATGGTATTTCTCCTGTACTTGTTTTTGCTGTTATGCGATATGCCCATTGTCACACCTCCTCTTTGCGCGCCCGCCCCGAAGGGTAAAAATGCTCGAGGGGAGTTTTTCCAATTTAAGTGACAATATTCGAAATGAGATTATTTATTTAATTCAGAGTCGCCACTTGGGAAAGGTTTGGCTTTTGGTGTCCCAAGTCACCGGTTTATCTTGAATCCCAAATCGAGGAAATTTTCGACTTTTCCAAATGAAGTCTGCGAACCAGAAATTCTAAGTAAGGAATTCTATTGACCCGAGGGAAGGTGTTAGGCACCCTCGAATCCCGTGGTTCTAGCACGGTCGCTTAAATTGTTATAATGGCTAAATATCTGATTTAAATACATGTTGTGACTTATGTGCTTCTATTAAGTTTAAACCGCTTTCATTATTATCATTTATTTTTATAAAATTGCAACGTCGTGAAAATGCATCTCGAACCACGTCACAATCAATGCACCCGTAGTTGTTAACACATTTCGACTCCGTTGAGATTTGAATTTGGGTCACATAAATGCGCACCCGAATTTAAGAATATAATTTAATTAAGCCGCGCCTAAAGAGTCTAACGCGTTATTATTTTTGGGGAAGGCCATGAAATTCACTAAACGACCTGTCCTGAATTCTAAATATTTATTATGGTTAGTTATTGAGGGCCCCGCAATTTGCATTTTATTTGGCGAGGCTCGTCTCCATTTTAGAAAGGATATCCTAAAGTGACTACATTTCTAATGCGTTTGTCTCTAAAAATAGAAGAAGAAAGATACATGCTAATTCAAGTATATGCTTTGGCCTAATCCGGATCCTTATCAATTTCTGATTAATTATTTATAAAATGAAGAGACGTCATACCTTATGAAAAATGCTTTAATTGGACAAAGAAGTTACATACGAGATTGACGAAATACAACACTTAATCCGAACAACATCCTTAAGTCAGATTTAAATTAACTTGCTTAAACAGGATTAATAGAATTCCTTATTAAAGGATATTACCGATGATGTTCAAAACTCGTCCTATAAACTGCCTAAGGAAGTCGAAACTAGGTGATTCAAAACTGTATTATATTTGGCTAGATTTAACAGCCATTCGCCCTTACCTATTCAAAGCATGCTAAAAGAGTGAGTTTAATTTTAACAATCGTATTAAATAGTTGCACATTCGATGAATTGTATTTACATCCTGTATACTACTAAACGAGTCAAATGTCGCAGTTTCAGATCAGCATAAACTTTAATTAAGTACAAACTTACTAATGTATTCTCTATTAGACTAACAGACTAAAACTTACACAGCTTAACAACATTTATAAAAATTTGTAAGTGAAGCAACAAATGATTATAATTCCTTCAGATCTTTCGATTCAACTTTCATTGCGACATCAATTACATCAGACAGATTCGAAATGTGTACCTGAGGAGATGCTTACAATGAAGAAAGCAGGGGAGTCAGTTGAGCAGCAGTGTAAACGAAACAGCATCAGTAACAGATAAATAGCAGCAGGACAAATTCCAGTGCAAGATGCAATTATAGACGAGGGAAGAGGCAGCAAAATGACAGCAATAAGCAGGGGAGTAGAATCAGAATTCAGAAAATCCAATTCCAAGAGAAACAACCAATACGAACCAAACAACAAACTTAGCTGATACTTGAGAGAAAAACAGAACTGATTTCAACAGGTTGAACCAACTAAGAATCGAACAAACAGCAGGAAGAAAACAGTTTCTGATTTTGTATGTTTTTTCTTCCTCGTATGTCTGTCTGTATAAAGCCTCTCTATGATATCTCTCTTACTATCTCTTTTCTTTTCAAAATCCAGTGCCAATTTCAGTCTTGAAATCTATTTGAGTTATCAAAAGAATTCTTTTTCAGTGTTCTCTGTTTTTCAGAACTCAGCTCTCAATGTTCAATCTGAGTTCCCTATGTGTGTCTATGTATATCTGTCTATGTTTTCTCCCCCCTCTTATAAGCCTAAAACTCAACCCTTTAACAGCCTGTTTATCAATCAGAAAACCCCTCCCATGTGCTGTCTTCTTTCCAGTTTCCACTTACTATTTAAATAAAAAACACACCCCCATGATATTCCCTGGCAAACTTACCTTTTGAGTAAGGTTTATTATTTCTGAACTAAAGCAGAATATGGGCAGCAGAATGTAATCTGACAGCATATGCTGTCAAACTATTTTAAACCAAAAGGGCCTTTATGCACATGTTGTGCACAAGTGCACATGCCCTCCAATTCAGATTGCAGCTAACAATCTAACCTTTTTATTTTCAGATTCAAATACAGCAACTATAAGTAGCCATACTTGATTCTTACTTTGATTCAAACAAAGTTGCAGCAGGCAACAGATTCAATTATTAACATTCTAACTACTGAGATTAATTGACGACATTTGTCGACTCGACTATACTAATTATAACATATACAATCAAAGACCATGATCAGAAATCTAACAGTATCAAACATGCGATTCAAATTACACTGTCAAAACAAAATGCCCTTGGGAACTAAATAATCGAACAATTTCGAATTCAACTGACTATACAGTTTAACCACACACACATTATTAGTGAATGAAGAAGGACTTGACCAAATGCAAGGGCCCGGGCAAGGTGGACAATAACAGTTGATGAAAATCCGAAACACAAACTAAACAAGACATTTTGGCCATACAAACGGACCTTTAACAAACACATGACATGAATAAAAGCAAAGAGAAACAAGCTTACCTTAAAAATCCTTGGAAGAATCAGAAGACCAAACTCGTACTTGAGGAGAACCTTCTTGGGGTTGAACGGACTTTAATCGAAGTGTTTCTCAGATGAGAAACACTTCGATTAAGGTCCATTAGACCCTAATCACTTGGCTCAAATAGACACAGACCAGTCACGAGGAACCTTAGGGTTCATAGATGGTAGATTTGGGATTTGGGTCCCCATGGTTAGATTCGGACCAAACCAAGCATGGTTTGGTCACGAGGGAGGTTCAGGGACTGTCTGGTGCGAAGCTGGGGTAGATCGGTGTGGATCGAGTTTTGCTCGAATCTTCAAATGAAGATTCGAGAACCTAAGGGATGATTCGAACTAAACGGTCAACAGATCCATGTTCAGGGGGGTGAGGCGGTCCTATGGTGTCAAAGAGGGGGTCACCGGCGTCCATGCCGCCGGCTTTCATGGTGAAGGTGTACAGAGACGGCTAGGGTTTGGGGGACTGTGGTGAGGACGATGGAAGGTAGGGGTATTTGGATAGGGGGTGGGGTACGAGTGGAAGCTTATATATGGAGTGGGTGAATGGATCCTGGCCGTTGGATGAGACACGATGAAGGTCCAGGATCCTTCAGCTAACGGGAAACGATGTCGTTTCAAGTGTAAAGGGTTGGGGTCGGTCCAGGTGGAATGGGTCGGGTTCATCATGGGTTATGGGGAAGTGATCTTGGCCGTTGATCAATCTGGGATCAACGGCCTAGATCAGACTCGATCACTACGACGTCGTTTGGACGCTCTGGATGTCAGCTGGTGTGGACCGGGTACACATGGGGTTTTGGGTTTGATTTTGGGCCTCGAATTAAAACGAAAACAGGCCCAAACTGATTTAAACCCAATTCTGCACTCTCTTTTTATTATATTTTTTTTTATTTTAAAACAAAACCTAAGTAAATCAAATTAAAATTTATTAATTAAACATTTAATACAATTATTTGCACACATATATTAAAATATTTAAAGCAGGTAAAATCAAACAAAACAACAATCACGGACAAAGATGCATATTTATGATTTTTCTATTTAATAACCGAATTACGGTTCAAACTGCACATGACACACACATTTTTTGTATTTTGTTTTAATAATAATAAAAAATGGACAAAAATCATAGATAATTAATAAAATGCCACGTGAAAAATCCAAAAATTGTACAGCAAGACCGATCGCTATTATTTTTTGTTTCTTTTGGAGTGATTGTCGCGTAAAACAAAAATCACGTGCTCACAGCTGCCCCTCTTTGTTCGGAAACACGAAGAGTTTTCGTGCAAAGATAAAGTGAGCGGATATGAGCGATTTTTGCCTATGGACTACTCCGTTTGAAGCATGTTTTGAAAGATCTGACCGAATCTTTGCTTCAAAGATTTCCTACATATCCTGGGCTAAACAGGAATCAGGTCAATGTAGTTCGGGAAATTCTTGATAGCTGGGACTACCATGGGACTGCAATGCTTGCTGTTACTGCTGTTTCTGTGGTCACCGTTGCTTTACTGACCGCCTTATTACAACCAAAGAAAAATTGAAACTTAACTAAACACTTATATGCATGTCAGCTGCTAGTTACAAGATCCCTATCTATGATTATTTCGCGACTTGATCTTGGGTCTTAGCTGATTTTGCTTGGAGACTTCGATCCGAATCTTGATGATTGCGAGTTGTAGGTGCTTGTTTAATCTCTGGGATGCTGAGTGAGACGCGACTGGCAGAGTTCAGGACCTTAAACAAATGTTGGAGTCGATCCGCCTTCCATTTACTCCGATATCTCGGGACATCTTCTTTTTGTCTTTTTCTTCTTTGATTCTGAGTTGAGACTCATCTCATGGGTCGTTTCGATCCGTGTGGCTCGAGGTTAGGCCTGCGGGAAAAAACAAACGAACGAAATTTTCTGCCCAGTTTCACTAGGAAAAATTCGTGAATTATTCGCCGGGAAGTTCATAAAATTGATGAAAGAGGATATGAATGCTCAGTTCAGGGTTGAAGCCCTAATACCGACTAGCTGGGGAGAAGTTCAGTTTAGAGTTGAAACTCTAACGCTGCTCAACTGGGGGAAAGTTCAGTTTAGGGTTGGGGCCCTAATGCTGACTGGAATGGAAAAATTCAGTTTAGGGTTTAAGACCCTAATGCTGACCAAATGGAAAAGTTCAGTTTAGGGTTTAAAACCCTAATGCTGACTAAATGGAAAAAGTTCAGTTTAGGGTTTAAAACCCTAATGCTGACTGAAGGGAAAAATTCAGTTTAGGGTTTAAAACCCTAATGCTGATTGAAGGGAAAAAGTTCAGTTTAGGGTTTAAAACCCTAATGCTGACTAAATGGAAAAATTCAGTTTAGGGTTTAAAACCCTAATGCTGATTAAAGAAAAAAGTTCAGTTTAGGGTTTAAAACCCTAATGCTGACTGGCTGGAAAACCATAATGCCGACTGAAAGGAAAAGTTCAGTTTAGGGTTTAAAACCCTAATGCTGACTGAATGAAAAAAGTTCGGTTTAGGGTTTAAAACCCTAATGCTGACCGAAAGGAAAGAGTTCAGTTTAGGGTTTAAAACCCTAATGCTGATTAAAGGAAAAAGTTCAGTTTAGGGTTTAAAACCCTAATGCTGACTGAATGCAAAAGTTCAGTTTAGGATTTAAAATCCTAATGCTGACTGAAAGGCAAGAGTTCAGTTTAGGGTTTAAAACCCTAATGCTGACTAAAGGAAAAATTCAGTTCAGGGTTTAAAACCCTAATGCTGACTAAGTGGAAAAGTTTAGTTTTGGGTTTAAAACCCTAACGCTGACTGGCTGGAAAAGTTCAGTTTAGGGTTTAAAGCCCTAATGCTGACTAAAGGAAAAAGTTCAGTTTAGGGTTTAAAACCCTAATGCTGACTGGCTGGAAAAGTTCAGTTTAGGGTTTAAAACCCTAATGCTGATTAAAGGAAAAGTTCAGTTTAGGGTTTAAAGCCCCAGTGCTGACTGAAAGGCAAGAGTTCAGTTTAGGTTTTAAAACCCTAATGCTGACTGCATGGAAAAGCTCGGTTTAGGGTTTTAAAACCCTAATGCCGACTGAAAGGAAAAGTTCAGTTTAGGGTTTAAAACCCTAATGCTGACTGAATGAAAAAAGTTCGGTTTAAGGTTTAAAACCCTAATGCTGACCGAAAGGAAAGAGTTCAGTTTAGGGTTTAAAACCCTAATGCTGATTAAAGGAAAAAGTTCAGTTTAGGGTTTAAAACCCTAATACTGACTGAATGGAAAAGTTCAGTTTAGGATTTAAAATCCTAATGCTTACTGAAAGGCAAGAGTTCAGTTTAGGGTTTAAAACCCTAATGCTGACTAAAGGAAAAATTCAGTTTAAGGTTTAAAACCCTAATGCTGATTAAAGGAAAAGTTCAGTTTAGGGTTTAAAACCCTAATGCTGATTAAATGAAAGAGTTCAGTTTAGGGTTTAAAACCCTAATGCTGACTGGTTGGGGGTAAAGTTCGAGAATGCTAGCTAACCTCTTTTTTTTTTTGGATTTTCTTGTTTTAGTAGAAGATAAAAGGGAGTCTCGTGGAAACTTACCTTTCGAGTGAGTTCCTTATTGCCAAAATATTTCTTGTACCCATGTACCTTCTTCTTTGGGCGATACCTGCTTCTTGCACGGTTGTCTTGGATTATACCTTTTTCAACTTTTCAGACAGAGAACAATTGTTAGTTCGGAAATGACGGTCGGTTCGGTGACCTTGATCGTTCCCAGTTGCTTTGTTGCGTCCTTATTTCTGTTGCGAAGTCCTGCCATTGATTGGATTCAAATGGCGAAACCCTTTAGACTGCTCAGGCTTGTATTCCCAGATTCTGTGATGATTTGCCTCGTAAGGCTCTTTTTTTTTGTGTCTTGTTTTGCTTGGAGGTTCTCAACGGGGATTTTATTGGAGGTATTCTATGGGGATTTGTACAAAAGGCAGCTCTATGGGGGAATATTTACAAAGTGGATTCTTTGTGTGAATGTTTGTACAACGGGGCATGCTGGGGATTTGTTTCAAAGCGGGCTTTCTAGGATTTGTTAGGGTAAGCTTATTGGGGAATTTTTACAAAGGGACTTGCTGGGGATGTGCTGGGGAAATTTCTCTTTTTCCTCTTTACTTCGAACGCCATCAAACATCATGATTCATCAGGTTTGGACAGACGTACCAACGAAACGAGGTATTTTCCTTCATGAAACGGAATTCCGTGAAACCAAACCTGCCACCTGTCCTTTCTGGTATATCTAGAACTTGGGGTTAAACATGAAAGAGATTCGAAGAAAAACAAAGAAAAGAAAAAAAACGAATTTCAGAAAAGGAGTATCCCCTTCGGGATGAGAAAGACTTATCTGAGGAAGACAATGCTGGCTTTAAATGGACATGACATGCTTTTTGGACTGGACGCCTGATCTTCAATGAACTTGCGTTTCCTGCCGAACCAAAACGGATCTGTGATTCCAAACCAGTGGAACTTTGCCGAGATCTCCTTGGGTGGGGTCATTCTTTCGGCCAACAGCGCCCTTTGCGGGTTTTCGCTGGTTGACCTCTCTCATTTCTCTTCCTGTCATCGCTTGATAGCACTCTTTGCGAGTTTTTACTAAACAAGCTCTCTCATTTTGGTTTCTCTACTCCCGTCGCCTCGTGGTGCCCGAAGGTTTTCACCAACGAGACTCTCTCATTTTATCTCTCAATTTAGAGTGTGCCGGTCTCCATTCGTGATCGCTTATTGGCTTCCCACTATCTTTGGTAATTGATCTGAAAGCTTGTGCTTGGTAAAGAGAGGTAGATGATACTAACTTCTAGACCGTTTGACGTGCCCCGGTTTCAATTTCAAGGTAAATGGGATTTTATTGTTGGTGTGACTGAACCTCAGGGAGAGGCTGCCACGTATCCTTTCGGAATCAAGTCAAACGTAGTTCAGGCCTCAATCAATGTTTTTTTTTTTTTTTTTTTTGTAAAATCACCGAAGGGATGTGTCCGGCTCAAAGGGCTTGTAGAGAGAGTTGGTAGTGGGAATAAAACCTTCAGCATTTCAAATGTGTCAGGATCACCGAGGCGTCACTCAGACGTAGTATCTCTTGACTGCATCTGCATTTACTGCTGTTTCGGGGTCATTTCCTTCGATATCACCTAGATACAATGCTCCTCTAGGCAATATTTTTCTGATGATGTATGGGCCTTTCCAATTTGGAGCAATTTCCCTTTCGCTTCCTGGTGATGTGGCAGAATACGCCTCAGTACCAGCTGACCTACTTCGAAATTCCTGGGTCGGACTTTCTTGTTGTAGGCGCGGGCCATTCTTCGCTGGTACAACTGTCCGTGACAAACCGCGGCCATTCGCTTTTCATCGATCAAAGTCAATTGCTCTAACCGAGTCTTGACCCACTCGTTGTCTTCGATTTCTGCTTCGACAATGGTTCGAAGCGAAGGAATTTCTACCTCTGCCGGTATTAGAGCCTCGGTCCCATAAACCAAAAGATAAGGAGTTGCTCCTACTGACGTGCGTACCGTAGTGTGATACCCCAACAATGCAAATGGTAACTGCTCATGCCACTGTCGGGAACTTTGGATCATTTTCCTCAAAATCTTCTTGATGTTTTTGTTCGCCGCTTCCACAGCACCATTGGCCTTCGGCCGATAAGGAGTAGAATTCCTATGCGTTATCTTGAATTGCTCGCATACATCTCCCATCAAGTGACTGTTCAAGTTTGCTGCGTTATCTGTAATGATAGTCGCAGGAATACCGAAACAACAGATAAGATTTGAGTGTACAAAATCCACTACAGCTTTTTTAGTGACCGACTTGAGAGTGACAGCCGCTACCCATTTTGTGAAGTAGTCTATGGCGACTAGTATAAATCTGTGTCCATTTGAAGCCTTTGGCTCGATTGGTCCAATGACGTCCACGCCCCAGGCGACAAATGGCCAAGGCGCAGACATGGGATGCAGTTCTGTGGGAGGTGCATGAATCAAATCACCGTGCACCTGACACTGATGACACTTCCGAACGAAGCTAAAGCAGTCCTTTTCCATGGTCATCCAGTAATAACCTGCTCGAAGGATTTTCTTCGCTAAGACATACCCGTTCATGTGAGGTCCGCACACACCTGCGTGTACTTCGTGCATAATCTTTCTCGCCTCCTCGGCGTCGACACATCTTAGGAGGTTGAGGTCCGGGGTCCTCTTGTACAACAATTCACCGCTCAGAAATAAACCACTTGCATGTCGCCTAATGGTTCTCTTTTGATCTCCAGTAGCATGCTCGGGGTATTTTTGCGTCTTCAAGAACCTCTTGATGTCATGGTACCAAGGCTGCGTATTTGATCCCGCCTCGATTACATTGCAGTAACCGTGTCTTTCCCTGATTTGGATTTCCAAAGGATCGACGTGGGCGTTGCCCGGGTAGGGTAGCATTGATGCCAGAGTAGCAAGTGCATCTGCCAATTCATTGTGACACCTCGGGATATACCTGAATTCTATTGATTTGAAACGCTTGCCGAGGTCTTCCACGTGCTGCCGGTAAGGGATAAGTTTGACATCCCGAGTTTCCCATTCGCCTTGGGCTTGCCGGATAATCAGGTCAGAATCTCCCATAATCAGTAAGTCTTCGACATCCCGATCGATCGCTATATGCATGCCCATAATGCAGGCTTCATACTCAGCTGTATTGTTTGTGCAAAAGAAACGCAGTCTAGCTGTGGCGGGATAATGCTGACCAGAAGGCGAAATCAAAATTGCCCCAATCCCTACACCTTTGGCATTCACGGCTCCATCAAAGAACATCTTCCAAACATGAGCGTCCTCCGAGACCACTTCTACGGTGTTTACTTCTTCATTGGGAAAGTAGGTACTCAATGGCTGGTATTCCTCATCGACCGGATTTTCGGCCAAGTGATCTGCTAGCGCCTGGGCTTTCATTGCCGTGCGAGTAACATAGACTATGTCGAATTCGGTGAGCAAGATTTGCCACTTAGCCAGTCTTCCCGTCGGCATTGGTTTCTGAAATATATACTTCAGAGGATCCAACCTGCTTATGAGGAAGGTATTGTGAGCTTGAAGATAATGTCTCAGCTTTTGAGCAACCCATGTCAGAGCGCAACAGGTTCTTTCCAGCAGAGTGTATTTGGCCTCATAGCCAGTGAATTTCTTGCTCAAGTAGTAGATTGCTTGCTCCTTCTTTCCGGTTATGTCATGTTGTCCGAGGATGCAACCGAAAGAGTTTTCCAAGACTGTCAGATACAAGAACAGCGGTCTCCCTGGCTCTGGGGGGACCAAAACTGGGGGATTCGAAAGATATTCTTTGACTTTATCAAAGGCTTCTTGACACTCAGTCGTCCATTTGATCGCCGCATCTTTCCTTAACAGCTTGAATATGGGCTCACACGTGCTTGTCAGCTGGGCAATAAATTGACTGATGTAGTTCAACCTGCCCAGCAAACTCATCACGTCTTTCTTCGTTCTCGGGGGAGGTAGATCTCTGATAGATTTTATCTTAGTTGGATCTAGTTCGATACCTCTCCTGCTTACGATGAAGCCCAAAAGTTTGCCCGACGGAACTCCGAAAGCACATTTGGCTGGGTTCAGCTTCAAGTCATACTTCCTCAGTCTCTCTAAGAACTTCCTCAAGTCTTGGATGTGATTATCCTGCGTCCTGGACTTGACTATCACGCCGTCCACGTACACCTCTATTTCCTGATGCATCATGTCATGAAAAATGGCAGTCATGGCTCTCATGTAATTAGCCCCAGCATTCTTCAGACCAAATGGCATGACCCGATAACAGTAGGTGCCCCAAGGCGTGGTGAAGGCAGTTTTCTCGGCGTCCTCTTCATCCATCAATACCTGATGATACCCAGCGTAACAATCTACGAAAGACTGTATCTCGTGTTTGGCGCAATTGTCAACGAGGATGTGGATGTTGGGCAGTGGGAAATTATCTTTGGGACTTGCTCTATTCAGATCTCGGTAATCTACACATACCCGAGTTTTCCCGTCCTTTTTCGGTACTGGAACCACATTTGCCAACCACGTTGTATACTGGACTACCCGAATCACTCCCGTTTTCAGTTGTTTGGTGATCTCCTCTTTAATCTTGTCACTGACCTCAGTTTTGAACTTTCATTGCTTTTGTTGAACTGGAGGACAATCAGGATGAATCGACAATTTATGAACCACTAGATCAACACCTAGTCCCGGCATGTCATCATATGACCAAGCAAACACGTCTTTAAATTCAAAAAGAAGTTGAATTATCGCATCTCGCGTTTTCTTGTCCGTGTGAATGCTTGTTTTGGTCTCTCGGATTTCTTCAGGAGTTCCTAAATTAACCGGTTCGGTGTCATTCAGATTTGGCTTAGGTTTATTCTCAAAATGTTCCAACTCTCGGTTTATTTCCCTAAAAGCTTCTTCCTCATCATATTCTAGTTCTGGGTTCATTAATTCACAGTTAAATAGCTCGTTGTGATCTGGGCATGAAGTCCGCAAACATGTCATATTTAAAGCCGCATTATTATAACTGAAAGGAAAGATAAAAGGAAAAATAACAAAAATCAGAACAAAAGAAAAAATGGGAAAGCAATGATGATTTTTTTTTATTTTATTTTCTTTGGAAAGTTGGAAGACAACAATGTTTACAACTTAGGAATTCAAAACAGCAATTGAAAGGAAGGAAACGTTCAAGTTATGTCCTGGAGATAACTTGTGACACAGGAAAGGTGGCAGGACAGATCTACCCGGACTTCCATCTAGTCGGGAATGGCGTGGCCTCCCAGTTTCGAAGTTTGGCGTTCGGCCCCACATACAGCATCTCAGAAGTGCTTGTGCCTTCACCTGGTTGAACCATGTGAGTCTCGTAGAGCATTTCTCTCATTGCCCCACATATCTCCTCGATTTCCTCAGCCGTGAAGACCTCATCGTCTTCTTCTTCGGTGTACCTTGGCCTGATGAAAGTTGCATATAAATCCAGCAATGGTCTAGGTAACTTCCAACCCTCATTTTTCCTTTTCTTTTCCCACTCTTCATCTCCTGGAGTGGGTTTGAAACCTAGTCCGAATGGTTTCTTGGCGGTCGGCAAGGTGATGGGTTCTGTTATTCCTTACAGGGTTCGTCCAAGCCCTTTCCCTGGCCTAAATCCGTGCCGGATCATCTCTTTGGCCACCATAACCGAGGCGTTAGACAAGAAAGGCTGGGGGCAGGGTATTCCCTCTTCATGCTGCTCTGTCAGTACAATCTCGAAAGCTTGATAGACCGTATGTTCGCTCCCTTCTCTTGGTTCAAGATATGGGATGGATGGGTCCCGATAAATAGCATGCTCATCTTCTCCATGGACCACGATCTCTCGGTCTTCGTACTAAAACTTCACCATCTGGTGAAGAGTGGAAGGCACAGCACTTGCCGCATGGATCCAAGGTCTGCCGAGAAGAAAATTGTAGGATGTATCCATGTCGAGCACCTGGAAGGTTACTTCAAACTCGACTGGTCCTATGACCAACAACAGGTCTATTTCCCCCATGGTATCTCTCTTGATGCCGTCGAAATCCCTTACGCAGACATTATTGGGTCGGATTCTTCCGATCCCAATTTCCATTCTTTGTAGCGTGAAGAGCGGGCAAATGTCAACACCTGAGCCCCCATCAAACATTACCCTCTTGACATAGTAGTCCTCGCATTTAACTGTTAGATGCAAGGCCTTGTTGTGTGCAGCTCCTTCTGGGGGTAAATCGTTCTTGCTGAAAGAGATTTGGTTGACGGCGAAGAATCTTTCTGTCATCCGCTCCAGTTGTTCAACCGAGGTTTCAACTGGCACGTATGCTTCATTCAGGGTCTTCAGTAAGATCTTTTGATGCTCGGTCGACCTCATCAACAATGACAGCATGGACACTTGCTCGGGGCACTTGCGCAGTTGATCTATCACTTCGTAATCCGGCATTTTCATTTGTTGGAAGAACACTTCCGCTTCTTCAACGCTCACAGGCTTCTTTGGTGGGAAGCGCCTTTGTGTGGCGTTGTTCAGCTCTTGGGTATTTGAATACCTTCCAATGAAAGTATTTTCTAGAAGTTCTCCCGTGACCTCTTTACCTTTGTACATTACCAAAGTCTTTTGATAATTCCATGGCACTGTGGACGGGTTGGTCATCGGCTTTTGTGGCACGCGTCCGATAACCACTGGCTCATTCAGCCGAAGTGGTTGAATCGTCCCCCGGACCACATAGGCCCCTTTTGGCACGTACATAGGTTTTGCCTTTTTGATCCTGAAGTTTTGCGTCTTCTCAGCTCGACCTCGTGGTATGTAAAGAACTTCATCCTTTACCGGTACCACTTTCTTCTCCACCTACTTTTCAGGCTCGCTCTTTATAGCATTGGCCTCCTCCCCCTTTTCTGGTTTCTGGTTTGTCTCAGGCCTTTTCCTCGTGTCGGCAATGGCGACTATAGCCTTCAGAGCAGGGTCGAATTCTTTGTCCTCGCAAATCATTCCGATCAGCAGCCCATTATTGTGAGCAGGCAATGGATTGTTAGTCACATTTGGGATCTCCTCGTCCCTTAGCACTATTTTCCCTTGCTCTATCAAATTCTCGACCACTCTTTTCAACGACCAACAGTCATTTGTATCGTTTCCCTCGGCCCCTGAATGATAGGCGCATCTGACTCCAGCTTTGTAAGAAGGTGACGTCGGGTTTTGCCTCGTTTGAGGGATTGGTTGCAAGAAGCCCAACTGGACTAGCTTCGGGAACAAAGTAGAGTATGGTTCACCGATGGGCGTGAAAGTCCGCCTTCTAGGTGGTTCCTGAGGGCGGAAGTTATTTTGCGGAGGTTGCGGGTTATAGTGGTTGCGGTAAGGAGGCTGATTTCTGGGAGGTGGAGCTTGGCCTCGGTCGGCTTGTTGCGGCGGATGGGCATAAGGCTGGGCATTCATGACCATATAGGGTTGATGAGCATATGCCAGATTTGAGTGGGGGTAGTAGTGTTGTGGGGTTCTTTCCGGAAAACGGGGCCTGGGATGACGATATTCCCTTGCTTCCGAGGCTGCCATGGTCGTTTCTTCCTTTTTCTTCCCTCTTGCCATTCCTCCAGACCCGTTTTGGACGGCTTGGGAGGTCGCCCTTATGGCTTCTTGACTCAGAATCCTACCTGTTTTCAGACCATTTTCCACCATCTCTCCAATCTTAATTGCTTCTGCAAACGGCTTTCCCATGGCTGACATCATGTTTTGGAAATAGTCAAACTCTTGAGCCTGGAGAAAGGTAGTGACCATTTCTACCTCATCCATGGGAGGCTTCACCCTTGACGCCTGCTCACGCCACTTAATAGCATATTCTCTGAAGCTTTCTGAAGGTTTCTTCTTCAAATTCGACAGAGAATTTCGGTCTGGTGCAATGTCGATGTTATACTGGAATTGTTTCACAAAATCTCTGGCGATATCATCCCATATATGCCATCGGGACATTTCCTGGTCCATATACCATTCCGAGGCTATCCCTACTAGACTTTCCCCAAAATATGCCATTAGCAGTTCTTCTTTTCCGCCGGCTCCCCATAATTGGTTGAAATATTTCTTAAGATGTGCAATGGGGTCACCGTGCCCATCGTATTTCTCAAACTTTGGGGTCTTGAAACCCACTGGCAGGTGCACGTGAGGGAACATGCATAGGTCGGCGTAAGAGATGCTCTTCTGTCCGCTCAAACCTTGAATATTCTTCAAACTTTGTTCAAGGCTTCTTATTCTTTTGGCCATCTCATTTTGTTCTACAATTCTGGGGTTCTGATCCTGCCCGGGTGCAAGCTCGCACTGAGGTGGCGAAGGATTAGTGTTGGTAGCGAACCTAGTTGGTTCCATTGAGAACGAGGGTGCTTGGAATGTAAAAGAGGATGAGTCAAAGCTTGGATTGTACGTAGCAGGCTGTGCCGTAATCGGGCAGGGCAGTGTAGTAAAGATGTTCATGCTTGCATCAGTGGCTGACTTTCGGGGATGAGGCTCAGAAGGCGATCCAGCAGAGAAGGCTGAAGTGGCTGGGTACCCGAATGGGGTAGCGGGATAATTTATGGGGACATTAGAAGTCCCGCTTGACCTGGAGAATAACTCAGGGAATCCGGGGACGACACTTGGCGGTTCCTTTCCGTTATTCCAGTCGTCCAACATTTCCAACATGCGGAGTCGTAGGATTCTATTTTCTTCCGCAGTTGCAGATTCAGGTGTGAGGACGGCTGAGATCGAGCTCTCCTCGGAAACAGGGATTGTTTGCAACGGAATTTCTGAAGATATTTCCACACTTCCTTTTGACCTGGTGAAGTAAGTGTGAATACTGCTTCCGGTCTTAACAACAGGTAGTTGAACACTTCTCTTTGACCTCGTGAAGTATGAGTGCGAGGCCAGACTTTCACCAAACCAACCGTCTTTCCAAAAACCTGACAGAACTCAACGACACACGAGTGGTTAATTCGAAATAAATAACAGATAGGCAACCTCACGTTGAGCATGATGCACCTATATAGTTAAGTGAATTCTACATGTTTGCGACGAAAGCATGCGTCATTCCGGCATTCTTTTTAGGCCTCCCTTTTCTTATCATTTTTTCTTCTCTTTTTGTTTTTCTTTTATGTTTTTATTTTCACGGTAAAAATGCGACCGGATCCGATGAGGATTGCCTACGTATCACGACGCCACGTGAATCAGATCATTACGTAGTTCAAAAACACAAATGAGCATAAAAAGAAACACACCTTTTATTGTTGAAAAGGTCTATTACAAACTACATTTTGCAAAAGAAAGAGCAAACTTTGAAAATAAACCTAGACTCAACATAGACTAAAATAAACTGATGGGAAAAACAGGCAGAAGATGCTAAGATACAGACTTAGACTTATGAGTACATTATGGTTTTAAAAATTGGTGCCCGCGGGGCATCGTTCGGCCTCGCCGCGGTCCTAGGTGTGAGATCCCTCTCGAGCTGCTCCAGCTCATGCATGGTCTGTTTGACATAACCCATCACTGCCGAAAGGACGGTAACATTGGTCATGTCCTCACATCGTAGGCATCGTCTGGTGATGGCATGGGCAATGGCCTTGATCCTATCTCTGGTTTGCTTCTTCTCTATGAGTAGGCGTTTTATCTGATCGCTACATATCTTGAATACCTGAGAATCCTGTATATGCCGATTCTTCAGTCGCCGTACTTCTAACTTCATCTGGGCTAATGAGTCGTACCAGTATCTGCTCTCAATTTGGAAATTCTTGGCCTGATTAGCTGTTTTGATCTCAAGTATAGCCATCTCTCTCTTCATTTTGGAAACAGTTTTCTCGTGGTCGCGTTTCGATTGGTTCAAGTATCGGCGATGCTTCTCTACTCTTATTCCCCACTATGCCTTGAGCTTTGCCATAATCTTTTCCGATTCTTCTAAACCATCTCACCATTCCGCGATTTCTCTTTTTAAACCCTTAATCAACTGCTGTTCTGGTCGACTTCTGACTGTTCATCAAGAGACAATCTCAATTTTTGGATTTGAGCCTTAAGTTCTTCATTTTCTTGGACCAATTTGTTCTTTTCGCTTTGATCTGCCGCGATTTGTATGCTGTTATTGAATTTCAGACTGTCAATTTATAGCTTCAAATCACCGATCTCTGCCTGATACCCCTTTTCTTTTTCTAACCAGTTCCATTGCCCTTGGGATGATTCCACAAAATCTTTGAGATGCGGTCTCTTAGCTGGTCTTTCACAAGACAGGTCGCCTCTAAACCAAGCGTGATATCCTGAGGCAACTTCCCCTTTTGCTATATCCATCACACAAGTGCTTGCTGTCAGATGTTGGCACTCACTCCAGATTTGGCGAACTTCTTCTTCGGGGAAACGACTGTCTGGACTGATTTCAATCACTTGGGTACTCAGATCTTCATCTTTCGGCACCACTTGATATCTCCCAAGTTGCCTCAAAACCCGATATGGTGCGTAGGGTTGGATGCTTTTAAGTCCCATCAACAGGAAATGGGGCCTGGTTGCCGGCATGTATATGATTTCCTCAATAGGTGACCATCCGAGCGTCCACTGGATTTGGCTAGCAGCGAGAGTTCGGAAAAATGAGGTCCATGATGCGACGCCCTTAGGTAGATTGAAACCTTTGACTCTAGTGTAGAATTCTCCAATACAAGTCTTTTCGGGCGAACCGTAACCCAAGAGCGGGGAGCGGTGGCATAAATGATCGGTCATCCATATTTGCAACAATAGGTTACATCCTTTGAAAAAGTCGCCCCTGGCTCGACAAGCGGTGAGAGCCAGGAAAATGTCAGCCATAATCATAGGCGCCAGAGTACTTTTATCTTGGGTGAGCAAAGTACTGACGACCCTAGTTATTTGTAGATCGATGTTGCCGTCCTTCCTTAGGAACACTATAAGACCCAAGAAGGCCGTCATAAAAGCTAACAGCCTGTGCTCGTCCCACTTTTGTCGGTTGCCTTTACTACACAGTTTGAAATCCGGCTTATTGAACCCGCCCTCGTGACCGTATCTAGCATACATGAGGTGGAGACGGCAGAAACCTTTGGCAAGATCTGGATGATGAAATGTTCGGGGTATTTTCAGAAAATCCAGAAACCGGTGTACCGTGACGGCCCTAGGTGCAATCAAGTATTTGAACCCTGTTATTTCCTCCAACGTCGGGGTGAGTTCGAAGTCTGAGAAATGAAATACATTGTGCGCCGAATCCCAGTAAGTGACCAATGATCTGATAATATCGCCCCGAGGCTGAATGTTTAGTAAATCCGGGAGATTTTTCAGATATTTCCTCACTTTGCCTTGCCCCTCCTTGCCTAAATCGTTCCACCATAATCGCAACTCAAAAGGGATCTTGGTCATTATTGAAAACGGTTCATTTTGTATCGTGCTCATCCTGCACATTTATTTAAGGCGATAAATTTCTATTAGACTCAAAAATTGAAATTATCTAGATTTTTTTTAAGAGATTTTTTTTTTTGCAAAACAAAACGGGAGGTTGGACCCGATGAGAGTTGCCTACGTATCTCACACCGTGTGAGAATCAAACCGGCGTAGTTCGGTCGAATCAAAAATAGGGGAAACAAAAATAAAGTCCTTTAAAGAAACGAAGAATAACCTTTTTTTGAAATTTTGTTATATGTTTTATTTTTGAAAAGAGACCAAGGAAATATTTACACATTTTAAACTTCCTCTTTTTTTTGAAATTTCGAAAATCTTTTAAAGAGGTGCTACAAATGAAACAAAAAAAAATTTGATTTTTTTTTATTTATATTTTTTTTTTGGATTTTGAAAGTGATTAAAAGGAATAGTCAAACTGAAAAACAAGCTTTTTTTTTATTTTCCTTTTTTATATATTTTAGAAAATTCCGGTTAGGTTTGACATTACTCAGACATGTTTTTTTTCTTTCCAAAAGAATAAGTAATTATCTCCCTACCCTGCTATTCCTTTTTGAAAATTTTCGGAAACCGGTCAACATGCAGATCTGAAGCAAATAGATGCACAGAACAAACGGGATGCAGCAGGATGGTCTTTTCATTCCAGGTTGCCTGTCCTAGACGGACCCAACCCCTGTGTTGAGTCCCCTATGTCAAATGCAACATGATGCAAATAAACGTTCCTACTAGGGATCCGGCATGAGGTTTTGTTATACTAGGTTTATAACCTGGGTATATGTTCTAGACTGTGTACCCGAGCGGATGACTCGAGTCAAGGAGGGGGCAACTTACCGGGAACCAAAAGGCCGTCCGGCTTCGTAACTTATCCGTCCTCTTTCTTATTTCAGGTATCGACACTAACAGAATAGGGAGCCTCGACCAGCGAGCTTCTCCCCGGAGGTGAAGAGAGAAGGGTTCGGCACAGTTTATATACAGTTCAGATAATATCAAAGCAGTAAAAAAACAAACATTGCAGCACGTTATGTCAAAACATGTAATAAATATCAGATAATAAAGCCAAATATAACAATTATTCCAAGCTCGAATTCTTGAACCCTGAACCGGAGAGTCCGTTCTGTACAAATCCCCAGCAGAGTCGCCAGAGTTGTCACACCTCCTCTTTGCGCGCCCGCCCCGAAGGGTAAAAATGCGCGAGGGGAGTTTTTCCAATTTAAGTAACAATATTCGAAATGGGATTATTTATTTAATTCAGAGTCGCCACTTGGGAAAGGTTTGGCTTTTGGTGTCCCAAGTCACCGGTTTATCTTGAATCCCAAATCGAGGAAATTTTCGACTTTTCCAAATGAAGTCTGCGAACCAGAAATTCTAAGTAAGGAATTCTGTTGACCCGAGGGAAGGTGTTAGGCACCCTCGAATCCCGTGGTTCTAGCACGGTCGCTTAAATTGTTATAATGGCTAAATATCTGATTTAAATACATGTTGTGACTTATGTGCTTCTATTAAGTTTAAACCGCTTTCATTATTATCATTTATTTTTATAAAATTGCAACGTCGTGAAAATGCATCTCGAACCACGTCACAATCAATTCACCCGTAGTTGTTAACACATTTCGACTCCGTTGAGATTTGAATTTGGGTCACATAAATGCGCACCCGAATTTAAGAATATAATTTAATTAAGCCACGCCTAAAGAGTCTAACGCGTTATTATTTTTGGGGAAGGCCATGAAATTCACTAAACGGCCTGTCCTGAATTCTAAATATTTATTATGGTTAGTTATTGAGGGCCCCGCAATTTGCATTTTATTTGGCGAGGCTCGTCTCCATTTTAGAAAGGATATCCTAAAGCGACTACATTTCTAATGCGTTTGTCTCTAAAAATAGAAGAAGAAAGATACATGCTAATTCAAGTATATGCTTTGGCCTAATCCGGATCCTTATCAATTTCTGATTAATTATTTATAAAATGAAGAGACGTCATACCTTATGAAAAATGCTTTAATTGGACAAAGAAGTTACATACGAGATTGACGAAATACAACACTTAATCCGAACAACATCCTTAAGTCAGATTTAAATTAACTTGCTTAAACAGGATTAATAGAATTCCTTATTAAAGGATGTTACCGATGATGTTCAAAACTTGTCCTATAAACTGCCTAAGGAAGTCGAAACTAGGTGATTCAAAACTGTATTATATTTGGCTAGATTTAACAGCCATTCGCCCTTACCTATTCCTGGAAACAGCCTCTCTACCTTTCGGAGTAGGGGTAAGGTCTGCGTACATACAACCCTCCCCAGACCCCACTTGTGGGATTATACTGGGTCGTTGTTGTTGTTGTTGTTGTTGTTGTGTCGCCCTTACCTATTCAAAGCATGCTAAAAGAGTGAGTTTAATTTTAACAATCGTATTAAATAGTTGCACATTCCATGAATTGTATTTACATCCTGTATACTACTAAACGAGTCAAATGTCGCAGTTTCAGATCAGCATAAACTTTAATTAAGTACAAACTTACTAATGTATTCTCTATTAGACTAACAGACTAAAACTTACACAGCTTAACAACATTTATAAAAATTTGTAAGTGAAGCAACAGATGATTATAATTCCTTCAGATCTTTCGATTCAACTTTCATTGCGACATCAATTACATCAGACAGATTCGAAATGTGTACCTGAGGAGATGCTTACAATGAAGAAAGCAGGGGAGTCAGTTGAGCAGCAGTGTAAACGAAACAGCATCAGTAACAGATAAATAGCAGCAGGACAAATTCCAGTGCAAGATGCAATTATAGACGAGGGAAGAGGCAGCAAAATGACAGCAATAAGCAGGGGAGTAGAATCAGATTCATAAAATCCAATTCCAAGAGAAACAACCAATACGAACCAAACAACAAACTTAGCTGATACTTGAGAGAAAAACAGAACTGATTTGAACAGGTTGAACCAACTAAGAATCGAACAAACAGCAGGAAGAAAACAGTTTCTGATTTTGTATGTTTTTTCTTTCTCGTATGTCTGTCTGTATAAAGCCTCTCTGTGATATCTCTCTTACTATCTCTTTTCTTTTCAAAATCCAGTGCCAATTTCAGTCTTGAAATCTATTTGAGTTATCAAAAGAATTCTTTTTCAGTGTTCTCTGTGTTTCAGAACTCAGCTCTCAATGTTCAATCTGAGTTCCCTATGTGTGTCTGTGTATATCTGTCTATGTTTTCTCCCCCCTCTTATAAGCCTAAAACTCAACCCTTTAACAGCCTGTTTATCAATCAGAAAACCCCTCCCATGTGCTGTCTTCTTTCCAGTTTCCACTCACTATTTAAATAAAAAACACACCCCCATGATATTCCCTGGCAGACTTACTTTTTGAGTAAGGTTTATTATTTCTGAACTAAAGCAGAATATGGGCAGCAGAATGTAATCTGACAGCATATGCTGTCAAACTATTTTAAACCAAAAGGGCCTTTATGCACATGTTGTGCACAAGTGCACATGCCCTCCAATTCAGATTGCAGCTAACAATCTAACCTTTTTATTTTCAGATTCAAATACAGAAACTATAAGTAGCCATACTTGATTCTTACTTTGATTCAAACAAAGTTGCAGCAGGCAACAGATTCAATTGTTAACATTCTAACTACTGAAATTAATTGACGACATTTGTCGACTCGACTATACAAATTATAACATATACAATCAAAGACCATGATCAGAAATCTAACAGTATCAAACATGCGATTCAAATTACACTGTCAAAACAAAATGCCCTTGGGAACTAAATAATCGAACAATTTCGAATTCAACTGACTATACAGTTTAACCACACACACATTATTAGTGAATGAAGAAGGACTTGACCAAATGTAAGGGCCCGGGCAAGGTGGACAACAACAGTTGATGAAAATCCGAAACACAAACTAAACAAGACATTTCGGCCATACAAACGGACCTTTAACAAACACATGACATGAATAAAAGCAAAGAGAAACAAGCTTACCTTAAAAATCCTTGGAAGAATCAGAAGACCAAACTCGTACTTGAGGAGAACCTTCTTGGGGTTGAACGGACTTTAATCTAAGTGTTTCTCAGATGAGAAACACTTCGATTAAGGTCCATTAGACCCTAATCACTTGGCTCAAACAGACACGGACCAGTCACGAGGAACCCTAGGGTTCATAGATGGTAGATTTGGGATTTGGGTCCCCATGGTTAGATTCGGACCAAACCAAGCATGGTTTGGTCACGAGGGAGGTTCAGGGACTGTCTGGTGCGAAGCTGGGGTAGATCGGTGTGGATCGAGTTTTGCTCGAATCTTCAAATGAAGATTCGAGAACCTAAGGGATGATTCGAACTAAACGGTCAACAGATCCATGTTCAGGGGGGTGAGGCGGTCCTATGGTGTCAAAGAGGGGGTCACCGGCGTCCATGCCGCCGGCTTTCATGGTGAAGGTGTATAGAGGCGGCTAGGGTTTGGGGGATTGTGGTGAGGACGATGGAAGGTAGGGGTATTTGGATAGGGGTGGGGTACGAGTGGAAGCTTATATATGGAGTGGGTGAATGGATCCTGGCCGTTGGATGAGACACGATGAAGGGCCAGGATCCTTCAGCTAACGGGAAACGGTGTCGTTTCAAGTGTAAAGGGTTGGGGTCGGTCCGGGTGGAATGGGACGGGTTCATCATGGGTTATGGGGAAGTGATCTTGGCCGTTGATCAATATGGGATCAACGGCCTAGATCAGACTCGATCACTACGACGTCGTTTGGACGCTCTGGATGTCAGCTGGTGTGGACCGGGTACACATGGGGTTTTGGGTTTGATTTTGGGCCTCGAATTAAAACGAAAACAGGCCCAAATTGATTTCAACCCAATTCTGCACTCTCTTTTTATTATATATTTTTTTTATTTTAAAACAAAACCTAAGTAAATCAAATTAAAATTTATTAATTAAACATTTAATACAATTATTTGCACACATATATTAAAATATTTAAAGCAGGTAAAATCAAACAAAACAACAATCACGGACAAAGATGCATATTTATGATTTTTCTATTTAATAACTGAATTACGGTTCAAACTGCACATGACACACACATTTTTTGTATTTTGTTTTAATAATAATAAAAAATGGACAAAAATCATAGATAATTAACAAAATGCCACGTGAAAAATCCAAAAATTGTACAGCAAGACCGATCGCTATTATTTTTTGTTTCTTTTGGAGTGATTGTCGCGTAAAACAAAAATCACGTGCTCACACCCATAAAACACCAGGTAACACTTCTGGCCAATTACCTTTGGATTCCTCTAAACGTTTCTTTAAATTGTTGATAATGACTTTGTTTGTTGACTCAGCTTGCCCATTACCCACCGGATGATAAGGTGTGGATGTAATCCTTTTAATTTGCCAACTTTGAAAGAACTCTGTGATTTGAGCGCCTATAAATTGAGGGCCATTATCAGACACGATTTTTTTAGCACACCGAATCAGCATATGATATTCCGCCAAATGAAATCCCTAACTTCCTTTTCTCGCACCTGTTTGAATGCTCCTGCCTCCACCCATTTAGTAAAATAATCAGTGAATACGAGCAAAAAATTTTACCTGACCTTTTGCTTGTGGTACCTGACCTTTTGCTTGTAGTGGACCCACGATATCCATCCCCTACTTATTAAATGGTCACGGTGCAATGACTGTATGTAGTAACTCTGCAGGCCTATGCATATTATTACCGTACCTTTGGCATTTATCACATTTAGCCACGAAACTTTCCGCTTCTTCTTCCATTTTGGGCCAATAATAACCTGTCATAATTAAGGTTCTTACCAATGACCTTCCTCCTGCGTGATTACCACAATGCCCCTCATGTATTTCTCTCATTACATATTCCGTCTGAGAAGGTCCGAGGCATCTTGCTAAGGGACCACCAAATATTTTTCGGTAAAAATTGCCTTGCTTTAAGCAATACCGAGCAGCCTTTTTTCGAAGCGCATGAGCTTTTTTCTTATCTTCAGGGACGGTACCATAGTGTAAAAAAGCAACAATCTCGTTCCTCCAATCCCAAGTTAAGTTATTAAAAGTTACCTCATTCTTATCGAGGTCGAGAATAGAATGAAACAAACGAACAACTAAAGCATTTTCATTGATTGCCACGTCTGCCGCAAATGCAAGATTAGCCAAAGCGTCGGCTTCAACATTTTCATCCCTTGGTATTAGTGTTACTTTCCAGGTTTGAAATTGCTTTATCAAATCCCGTACCTTTTCTAAGTACTGCTGCGTCCTTGCTTCCCTGGCCGTATAAGTCCCCAGCATTTGATTAACTATGAGCTGTGAATCACTTTTGATTATAATCTGATTTATGCCAAGTTCTCGTGCCAGTTCTAAACCTGCAATCACAACTTCATACTCTGCCTCATTGTTAGTTATAGAGTGACATTTTATGGCTTGTCGAATGGTTTCACCCATAGGTGGTACCAAAACAATCCCTAAACCAGCACTCTTTACGTTAGATGAACCATCAGTAAACAAGGACCAAGTTCCTGGGTTAGCTCCGCTGAACACTTGCAACTCTTTTTCTGCTTCTAATTGCATCTCTTGGCTAAAATCAGCGACGAAATCAGCTTACACTTGAGATTTTATAGCAGTTCTAGGTTGGTAGGTGATATCATATTCACTTAATTCTATAGCCCACTTAGCTAACTTTCCTGACAATTCAAGCTTATGTAATATATTGCGTAATGGATAAGCAATTACTACAGCAATAGGATGACATTGGAAATAAGGCCTTAATTTTCTAGATGCCATGATTAATGCAAGTGCAAGCTTTTCCAACTGAGGGTACTGTGTCTCCGCATCTAACAAAGATTTGCTAACATAATAGATTGGAGATTGTTTACCTTGGTCCTCACGGACTAAAACAGCACTTACCGCTACTTCTGAAATAGCAAGGTAGATGAGCAGTCTTTCCCCAACCTTTGGTTTTGCGAGCAATGGTGGATTTGATAAATATGTCTTCAAATGTTTGAGTGCATGCTGTCATTCCTCATTCCATTCAAAGTGATCTTGATTTTTAAGAGTTGAAAAGAATTTAAATCACTTTTCTAATGATTTAGAAATGAATCTTCCCAAGGCTGCAATTCTTCCTGTCAGCCTCTGCACTTATTTTTTGCTTGAAAGCATATCAGGAATTTCTTCAATGGCCTTAATCTGTGCGGGATTCACTTCAATACCATGGTTAGAAATAAGAAAACCCAAAAACTTACCTGACGCGACACCAAATGCACATTTCTTCGGATTTAATTTCATATTAAATTTGCGTAAAATCTTAAATGTATCAGACAAGTGTGATATATGATCTTTCGAATGCTGAGTTTTAACGAGCATATCGTCTATATAAACCTCCATGGTTTTTCCAAGATGTTCTTGAAACATTTTAGTAACCAGCCTTTGATATGTTGCACCAGCATTTTTGAGACCAAAAGGCATTACTTTATAACAGTAAGTCCCCCTGTCTGTTATGAATGAAGTTTTTTCTTCATCTACCGGATCCATTTTGATCTGATTGTACCCTGAATATGCATCTCGCGGATGGATCCAATCTTCAGCAATTTTTGAACCCCTTCTTGAATCACCTGATTCTTGAAAGTTCCTTGCTTTCTTTTATTTTGTTTGACATGAGGGTACGTTGGGTCTTCATTTAATTTGTGAGTCATTACCTCCGGTGGTATTCTTGTCATGTCAGAGTGGGACTAAGCAAAACTTAGTTTTCAAAAATTCGATTAACTTACCTCTCATGCCTTGGCTTAGTTAGCCCCTACGTGGATTTTCTTATCAGGTCATTGTTCAAATAACGTCACAACCTCCAATTCTTCAATTGTTGTTTTGATATTTTCATTTTCTTCTGGTTCTTGAATGGTATTAGGCCTCGAATCCACATCTGTCCGCCCTTGTTCAGTTGAGGTTTGTGCTGTGGTTCCCTCAACTGTCTTCTGTGATTGCTATTTTTCTTCTTTTTTCGTACTTGAATCTACTACAGAATTGATGCTCCTGGATGTAAGTTGATCCCCGCGGATTTGACATATTCCCCATGGTGATGGAAATTTGATAACTTGATGCAAGGTTGAAGGAACAACATCCATTTCATGGATCCATGGTCTCCCAAGTGTCATATTGTAAGCCATCTCCATATCTACTACTTAAAACTTTGTATCTTTGACAACTCCTTCTGCGAATGTGGTGAGTGTTACCTCTCCATTCGTCACAATACTAGAATTGTCAAATCCGGATAGAGTATGCGCCTTTGGTATTAATTTATCCTTAGCTTGCATCTCACGTAATACTCTTAGCAAAATAATGTTCACGGAACTACCTGGATCAATCAAAACTCATGTCACATTAGTATCCTGTACAATTAAAGATATTACGAGGGCATCATTATGAGGAGATAATACGCCATCCGCATCAGTATCATCAAATGTAATGTTGTCTTCTTCTAATACATGTCGCACCCATTTTCCTTGGGTAATTGTGACTTTGGAAATTTTATTAGCTGCAGTGTACGTTACACCATTGATGTCTTCACCCCCGCTTATAACGTTGATGGTCCTTTTTGGAAAAGGTGGTTTAGGGGGTTCTTGCCTATTCTTCATGTAAGCTTGCTTACCTTTCTCACTGAATAACTCAGTGAGATACCCTTGTTTTAATAAATGATCAACTTCACTTTGTAGAAATCTACAGTCTACTGTTTTATACCCGTGATCATTATGAAACTCACACCAATGATCAGGGTTGCGCCTATTTGGATTCGATCTCATCTCTTTTGGCCACCGTACCATATCACCCATGCTTCTCAAAACAGCTACGAGCTCGGAAGTGCTCACATTGAAATTGTAACCTCCAAATCTCGCCTTCAAATTTCTATCATCATCTCGTGACTCATGGGTGTTACGGTCATTCCTAAATCTTGATGAAGATCCTGACTCTCTATTCCTTGATCTGTGATCATACCTTTGACTGTCCTGTTTTGACTCTAAATCTTTTCCCGTAGGTCCCATGAATGGCTCGTACCTGTTTTCATCGGATCTTTTTTCGGTTTCCGCCCGTCTCGAACTTACTTTTTCTTCTTTTTGGAATCGTGGAACAGTATCTTCTGTTATCCTTAGCTCGTTCTATACCTGTTGTAAACGTCATTCCACGTTGTAGCTAGGAATTCACGAAGACTTTCCTTGAGTCGCCTCGTAGCTTCTGAACTCTTTTCATTCAAATTACTTGTGAAAGAAATAGCTGTCCAATTATTAAATACACGTGGTAATGTCATTCTTTCACGTTGCAATCTGTCCACAAACTCCCTAAGCAATTCTGAGTCCCCTTACTTGATCTTTAAAATATCTTCCATTCTTTTTTCAACTTTTTGAGCTCCCGAGTATGCTTTGATAAAGGAATCTGCAAGCTCAGCAAAAGAATTTATAGAATTTTCGAGTAAAAGGGAATACCATGTTAATGCATCCTTGGTGAGTGTTTCACCGATTTTTTTGACTAATACTGATTCAATCTCCTACTTGGTCAAGTCGTTGCCTTTTACGCCTGTTGTGAATGCAGTCACGTGGTCTCGTGGGTTTGTTGTTCCATCATATTTTGGAATATCAGGCATTTTGAATTTCTTTGGAATCGGGAGGGGAACAATACTTGGTTTCCAAGGTTGTTGTGAGTATTTATCCGTATCTATCCCTTTAATTACGGGCGGCACCCTGTTGATACCCAATTTTTTCTATGTATGTTTATATACACAATACTTTCAAAATAACATATACACACACATATAAGCATGCCCAAGAGTTTTGGTATTTTTTCCTAATGTTTAAGATTTTAAAATCAATTTATTGTCTATTTTTAGCAGTACAAAATCCAATAATTATTCCCAAGATTATCATTTTGATGAATAATTTATTTTATTCCAATATTTATACTAAAATATAGTTAAGGTGATTTTTGTATATTCTTACAAATTTATTTGATATTTAAAAGACTAAATTGCATATAATTGCAATTATAGCCTACTTTAAGATTAATAAAATTTTATAATTGTAAAATTGAGTCCAGTATTTTTAAATCAATATTTATATACTATTAATTGTTACTGTACTTTTCAATTGCTTTTCAAAATCATCTTCACTTTTTGTATAAAATAAAAAGGGAAATTGGCTATTTAATATTTAGCCCCATTTTTTATTTCAATAACAGCCCCATTACATTTCAATTGTAACCCTTAAGTTGACTCAATTAAACCAGCCCAATTCTATTTGGACCCAATCCACGATCCAATTCCAAATCACCCGCCCGGTTCCTACTATTGATCCAGGCCGTTGATCATTTTGATCAACGGCCATAAACCACCCTTACCTTTTTTGACCCCAAATGACTACCCTGATCCCTCTTTTCCCATCTCTCAGCCGCCTTTGAAACCTCTCGTCTCTCAAACTCTCCGAAACCCTAGCCTCCTTCTAACCCTCTTCAACCACCACTCCACCGGAATCCATGGCTTCTCAGGCCATGGATGGTTGGTACTCACTCCCCTCTATCAGTAAACCATGGTTGTTCGAAGCTTCGAGACCTGACCTCGATGGTTCTCCTTCAGATCCTTCTCAGATTTTTAGATCTATGGCTTCTCCGTCCATTACTCCGGCATATTCAAGCACTATGAGCCTTTTTGACTCAGGATCTGACTTTCCTCAACACCTTTCTCATTTCTAGGGTTTTCTCTGAAACCTTAAGCTGTCCGAGGTTCTTTACTTGCTTATTTTCTTATATCTAGAAAATGTCTGTGTTCTATTGAACTTTTTAAAGGTTTTCCCCAAATTCTCTTTTCAAAATCGTTTAATTTCGATTTAGGGTTTCTGAAAGGTTTTCCAAAAGCATCTTTCTGATTCTTTTTGTTATTTCTTTATGTGTGTTTGTCTGTGTTATGCTCGTATGACTTCTTTTACTATGCATGTACTATTCTTCTACTTCCTTTTTCTACTATACACGTTACTCATGTACTCACATGTTAATCCGTGTTATGTTTTTCTTACTCTTCTACTATATGTGTTTACTGTGAGTTCTTTGATTTTGTTCACTTTATTTAGCTTTGTTTGTGTTCTTGCTAAGCATATTTCACCTGCTTTTGTTTAAGCTCGTATCATCTCTTTCTTCTGAACTTGTTTAAACTCCGAGTTTTCTCAAACATGTTCTCATGACCTTGAATCAGTTCTTTCTATCATGTATGTTTGTTTCTCATAAAGTCTTTGGAAGAGACTTTTGAGCCTCTTTCAATGACCTGTTCTCTCACCTCTATGTCTGACTCAATTCGACACCCTAGGATTTGGGGGTTTCTTTGGCAAGTGATATTAGGGTTCCACTTTGGGACCCTAGGCTTTCAGACTCACTATGAGTCTGTAACTGAACTCGATTCCTTTTTGTTTGTGACTCTAAGGCTTTCAATGTTAGACTCTTTCCCTGAGTAACCTGACGATTCCTTTAGTTTGATTGGTATGCTTTATATATGTGAAATTTCTCTTTCAAAAGGTTTTTACCAACTGATTGATTGATTCTGAAATCCTTTTAATAAGGCTGATGAATTGTGACTGATTTTTCTTCGATTGAACCTCCTTTACCTTTCTTGACTTGGTTCATTCGAATTGAACCTGTAATTTTGGTTTCACGGCTGTTTGATTGATTTCCTTGCCATATTTGGCACAAACCATGTACCATTGATGGTTTTCCTTAAATAACATCTATGTATTTACCCCTTTTGTGCTACTTTGAAAGGTTTTAATTAAAATTTATTTCCTTAAATTGCTTTTACCCGTTGGAATCAGAATCCCTTAACCAAAGTGAGATCGATTTCAATGATATTTCCTTGCCTTTCTTACTTGTTTCTCTGCACTATAAAAGGGACTACCCTTCTGCACTTTTAAGAGCACTTTAAGTTCAATACCTCGAACTTTTAGATCAATACTTTCAACTTACTTACACATTTTTTTGCTTTGAGTTCAATACTCGTACAACATTCTGCTTTTTTGGGATCTCTTGGAACTTTTGCTTGCAACTTGGCTTTTTCAAGACTACTTTTACTTATTTTTTTTTCCCTGAAACTGGTATGTTCTAATTTAGCTTTCCAGCCTCACCCCTATGTGTTTATTTACAGTTTTTTGCAACCCTGTTTACTTTGTTGTTCATGATTGATGTTAACTATGTGTGTTCTTTCCTTGCATATGTTTTCTGTTATGAATCCTTACCCCTATTTCCTTCTATGTGTTTGAGTTAAGGTTCATGGCCTGGCAGTATCCAAATTACTGCCCAGGTCCAAACCTGGTCCTTAATGGATCCTAACTCCTAATTTGGCTGACAGGCTGGTCAAGGGTGTGCTAGCACTCTTAAATTGCTGGGCATGACCACCAGCCTGCCATGGCCTTCCCTAATCCCCCTCTATGCACATACACTTACTCTTAGATTCTAAGTTTTGTCCCCCTCTTATGAGCCTTGCTTTGGGATCTTGAGTTCCTTCTGAACTTGGACATTTGAGGGCTGACTCTTCCACACTGCACTATAATCTAATTCTGCAATGTGTTTGGGGTGTAAGCACTGCCCTGAGTCCCTTTGAGACTCTTAGGAACTTTGACACATCCCAAATAAGAGAAAGGCTTTTTGAAAAACGGATCCTGGAAGTTGGTCTATCTCATATTGCTAGACCTTGAGTCTGAATTAGGCTGTTTGGTTGCAGCTGAAAGTTCTAATGTATTTTGTTTTGATTCATTAGGGTCTGTAATAATTTGTAATAACTATGGGATTCTAGTGAAAAAGGGGAGGGTCATTTATGTATGCATATGGGTAGACAACATCCTCATAGGGATTACTATTTACAAATTCTGCATTTATGTATATCATATAGTACTCCTGCCTATAAGTCGTCTCATTATTACATTAGGAACCATGCCTATAGGTTTCTGCATATAGAAATCATGTATAAGTTTCTGCACTCATGCATTTAGAAATTCTGCCTATAAGTTATGAATTACACATAGAAATCTTGCCTATAAGTTGTTTCATTACTGCATTAGAAACCATGCCTATAAGTTTCTGCATATAGAAATCATGACTATAGTTTTGTTTCTGCATTTCTGCATATTCATCTGTCGTTAGGCAAACAATCATAGGTTTAATAATAATCATCTTCATTCTAGATACCATGCCTATAGGGCTCCTGCACTTACATAATCGTTTTAAAATCAATAACGCTTAGAAATCATGCCTATAAGAGTAGCCGTCTGAATCTGATTCGTATATTTTATCTATAAGTCTAAAATCAGTAGTAATGTTTGTTTAATATCTGCAGAATTTAATTGGTTCTAAAATCAGAAACCCTTCTTTAAAATCAGTATACTTCCACCTAGGTAAGCAGTAGGTAATTGTTTAACTATGTCAGTTTTAACAAATTACAACCAGACAAGGCCTAATTCGGACTCCTCATCTAAGAAATATGTGATGAAGCAGCATGTCCTAACGCTTTAAATTTAATTCAGACTATAACCAGTATTTGAAGTCATGCTAAATAATTTGCTCCTTTAAGTGATGAGGCATGTTTGAGCCCTTAAACTGCTATTTGTTTCCCCCTACTTGCTTATGTGTTTTGTTTGTCGCATTAGAATTTTGTCCTTTTAAAACTCTGAAAAGCCCCAACCTCCCTCCCTTTAGGACTAGTAGTCCTAAATGCCTCCGGGACTGATAGGATCGGGACGGGTAATAGCATGCAATAAGTAACGACACTATTCCACATTTAATACCTTAACAGGGTGGGAAAGGGTAGATATGGACATGATGACCGGTGCGCTAATACCACGTGCGACCCCTCTTCTGAGGAGTGATTACTGGGTATTGCATTTATGTGATCCATATTGTTTGTAAACCTAGGACCCCTTCCCCTTTACTTGTTATCCCTTTTTTAACTGTCCAGACTATTTGCTTAAGATTTCTGTTTTCTTTATCTTTCTTCAAACTTTCAATTCACTTGTACCATCTCATGTTACTTGTGACTTCACTGCTTTTTTATTACCTTTATTTAATGTCTTTACCTCTTTTCTGCTATGAAACTGACTTGGCTCTTTGTTTCTTTTCTTTAATGCTTTCTTTTACCGCTTTCCTTCAATGTCGTTGTAATTATGAGCAATTATTTTAATCATTACTTTATGAACGTGCAAATGCGTGACAACTTGTTTCATTCTTGTAATTGCATATTCAACATCATATTCCACTCGTGCCAAACAAAATACCATAGCAACACTTATAATGAGTGGTTGCGCCCTTCCAATATTATCACCCCCTAAATTTGGCAAAGGCGTATTTGTGGTAAAACCAGTCGATCAGCGGTGCAGTCGATGGTTCCGTGCCTTTCCCTCTTGAGTTGTCCGCTCAAGGGTACTGGTCTAATACCCATAGAAACCTTACTCTGTTCAATTGTGCATGCATCACTATCAAACCTAGTCGAGTCAGTTATGTTTTCCGCATAATGACTCTTTAAGATAGCCTTGTCCAAAGTCCACTGGGTTTTCTTGAAACCCAAACGGACGCTACCACATCTGTGCATTTATTTTGGAGAACTAAATGCTGCTTATGCCAATTATTGATATTTAAATAGTCGAGTCTGGCGGGGGTAAGGGTCTAACACTTTATTTTGCAGAAAATGAGGCACGAAGTCCCCAGATTCGGCATGGTAACCAAGCAAGTCAAAGCCAAGGTTCTCAGGGTAGTAGAGTATCCAACATGGTTAGCCAATATTGTGCCAGTGCCGAAGAAGGACGGGAAGGTTAGAGTCTGTGTCGACTACCGGGATCTCAACCGGGCCAGTCCGAAAGACGACTTCCCCTTGCCGAACATACACATTCTAATTGACAACTACGCCAAGCATGAACTGCAGTCGTTCATTAATTGTTTTGATGGGTATCATCAGATATGGATGTATGAGGAAGATGCGGAGAAAACGGCTTTCATTACGCCATGGGGGATGTATTGTTACAAGATGATGTTGTTTGGGTTAAAGAATGCTGGGGCCACCTACATGAGGGCCATGACTACTATTTTCCATGACATGATACACAAAGAGACCGAGGTGTATGTAGACGATGTCATCATTAAATCCAAGAGAGCCACTGACCACATGGAAGATCTGAGGAAGTTCTTCAACAAACTAAGAAGGTACAACTTGAAGCTGAATCCCGCCAAGTGTGCATTCGGGGTTCCTGCCGAAAAACTACTTGGGTTCATTGTGAGTCGCCGAGGAATAGAACTGGATCTATCAAAGGTCAAAGCCATCCAAGAATTGCCACCACCGAAGAATAAGAAAGAGGTTATGAGTTTCTTGGGAAGACTTAACTACGTCAGTCGGTTCATAGCTCAATCCACTGTCATTTGTGAGCCAATCTTTAAGATGTTGAAGAAGGACGCCGCTACCAAATGGACTGATGATTGTCAGAAAGCCTTTGACAGAATCAAGGAATACCTATCAACACCGCCAGTTTTGGTCCCGCCCGAGCCGGGTAGACCTCTATTACTCTACCTTGCAGTACTGGATGGAGCTTTCGGTTGTGTCCTGGGGAAGCATGATGAAACGGGAAGAAAGGAGCAGGCCATCTATTATCTCAGCAAGAAGTTCACCCTGTACGAGGCCCGATATTCTCTATTAGAACGCACCTATTGTGCTCTGACTTGGGTAGCCCAGAAGTTGAGGCACTATTTCTATGCATATACTACTTATCTCATATCAAGAATAGATCATTTGAAGTACATCTTTCAGAAGCCCATTCCCACTGGCAAGCTAGCCAAGTGGCAAATCCTGCTGAGTGAATTCGACATTGTTTACGTGACTCAGAAGGCAATCAAAGGACAGGCACTGGCAGATCATCTTGCTGAAAATCCCGTGGATGGAGAATACGAGCCTCTAAAGACGTATTTTCCTGATGAAGACGTATCTTTCATAGGGAAAGATATTGCAGAATCCTATTATGGTTGGAGAACGTTTTTCGACGGAGCAGCAAACTTCAAAGGAGTTGGCATAGGAGCGGTCGTAGTATCAGAAACCGGCCCAGTATCATCCAGTGTCTGCCAAGCTCAGGTTCCCATGCACCAACAACATGGCCGAGTACGAAGCCTGCATCTTAGGGCTCAAGCTGGCCATTGACATGAACATTCAGGAATTGCTAGTGATCGGAGATTCAAACCTGCTTATACATTAGGTCCGAGAAGAATGGGCAACCAAGAACTCCAAGATACTTCCTTATCTGCATCATGTACAGGAGTTGAGGAAGAGGTTCACAAAGACAGAGTTCCAACATGTTCCCAGAGTTCAGAATGGGTTTGCCGATGCATTGGCTACCCTATCGTCCATGATACAGCACCCAGAAAAGAATGTCATTGATCCTATTCCAATAAAGATCTATGATCAGCCAGCTTACTGTGCTCATGTAGAAGAATTAGCAGACGGAAGACCATGGTTTCATGATATCAAGGAATATTTGACGAAGGGAGAATATCCAGAACTCGCAAATCCTACTCAGAAGCGCATACTTCGGAGATTATCTAACAACTTCTTTCATAGCGGAGGAATCCTGTATAGGAGGACTCCTGATTTGGGATTACTAAGGTATGTCGATGCAAAAGAAGCATCCAGGCTATTGGAGGAAATTCATGCAGGGACCTGCGATCCACATATGAACGGTTTTGTCTTAGCCAAGAAAATACTCTATGCTGGTTATTTTTGGATGACTATGGAAAAGGACTGCATCCAGTATGTCCGAAAATGCCATCGTTGTCAGATACATGCAGACATGATAAAGGTGTCTCCAAACGAGCTTACTGCAACAAGCTCGCCATGGCCGTTCGCCGCTTGGGGAATGGATGTTATCGGACCTATCGAGCCTACCGCATCAAACGGGCACAGGTTCATTCTAGTGGCAATTGATTATTTCACCAAATGGGTTGAACCAGCATCGTACAAAGCAGTAACTAAGAAAGTGGTAGCAGATTTTGTCCGCGACCGTATTGTTTGTCGGTTTGGAATTCTGGAGTCAATCATCACTGATAATGGTTCCAATCTCAACAACGACCTGATGAAAGCCATGTGTGAAACCTTCAAGATCAAACACAAGAATTCTACAGCTTATAGACCTCAGATGAACAGAGCTGTAGCAGCCGCCAATAAGAATATCAAGAAGAAACTAAGGAAGATGATAGAGAAACATAAGCAGTGGCATGAGAAGTTATCATTTGCTTTATTGGGATACCGCACCACAGTTTGCACATCAACCCGGGCAACTCCCTATATATTGGTTTATGGTACAGAAGCAGTCATTCCCGCCGAGGTAGAAATTCCCTCCTTGAGAATCATACAGGAAGTAGAACTTGATGATGCAGAATGGGTAAGGAGTTGCTACGAGCAGTTAGATCTTATAGATGGGAAAAGAATGAATGCAGTTTTCCATGGTCAACTTTATCAGAACAGAATGTCCAGAGCCTTCAACAAAAGAGTCAAGCCGAGACAGTTTACACCGGGGTAGTTGGTGTTAAAGAAGATTTTCCCACATCAAGATGAAGCCAAAGGGAAGTTCTCTCCCAATTGGCAGGGTCCACACATGGTTCACCGGGTTCTAACTGGAGGAGCCTTCATACTTGCAGAAATGGACGGTGAAGTTTGGCCGAAGCCGATCAATTCAGATGTAGTGAAGCGATACTATGTGTAACTCTTACGATTTCCTGTATAATGTATTTGAACTACGCCTGACCTGATTCCCGTTTAAGAGAGGATACATAGGCAACCCTATGGGTTCGGTCACAATTCAATAAAATTTTCATTTCCCCCCGCTATTGGAAACTAGGGTAGAATTTTGAGGAGGACCCTCAAATTCCGAAGTTGATTTCAGCCATTTATTGCATGCAACCATCAGAAGCACCAGCCCAGTAAACTGGGGCAGAATTTTAAGGAGGACCCTCAAAAATTCCGGAGCGAGAGAGGTTGCAATGTCTTGAACCACGTTGCATTCGTTGGTTTATCTAAAGAAAACTATTTTAAATTATGTATTTATGTTACATTTTTTCTAAATCATGCATGTCTGGTATCAAAATTGCTTTATTTAGCAACACTACCTCAATGATACACAACGCAAGCAGGACAAGCGAAGCTCATGGGGAAACGAACTAACCTTCCCCCCTTTACAAAACTCACGATTTTTCTTTGGATGCAGGCACTCAAGTCGTAAAATCATCAGATATATCTATGCACTCATACTTCCCGGGAATACAACTCTCGGAATCATCACCTATTTACAGTTGTTATCCGTACACGACATCCACAACAGCCATGATATAGCAATCAGCTATCAGCTATCATCTATCAGCTAAGAGATTTCATTACTATTCGCCTTTTATTTTTTGCATTGCATAAGGCTACCTTTCTGCCTTCCGAGGTTAAGCTCTGCCTCCATCTGCATTTCTCTGCATTGCATAAGGCTACCTTTCTACCTTTCGAGACTAAGCTCTGTCTCTATCTACATTTTCTGCATTGTATAAGGCTACCTTTCTGCCTTCTGAGACTAAGCTCTGTCTCCATCTGCATCTTCTGCATTGCATAAGGCTACCTTTCTACCTTCTGAGGTTAAGCGCTACCTCCATCTGCATTTTCTGCATTGTATAAGGCTACCTTTTTTCCTTCCGAGGTTAAGCTCTGCCTCCATCTGCATTTCTCTGCATTGCATAAGGCTACCTTTATGCCTTCCGAGACTAAGCTATGTCTCCATCTACATCTTCTGCATTGCATAAGGCTACCTTTCTGCCATCCAAGGTTAAGCTTTGTCTCCATCTGCATCTTATGCATTGCATAAGGCTACCTTTCTGCCTTCCAAGACTAAGCTCTGTCTCCATCTGTATCTTCTGCATTGCATAAAGCTACCTTTCTGCCTTCCGAGGTTAAGCTCTACCTCCATCTGCATCTTCTGCATTGCATAAGGCTGCCTTTCTACCTTCCGAGACTAAGCTCTGTCTCCACCGGCATTTTCTGCAATGCATAAGGCTACCTTTTTGCCTTCCGAGGTTAAGCTCTACCTCCATCTGCAACTCCTACATTGCATAAGGCTACCTTTCTGCCTTCCGAGGTTAAGCTCTACCTCCATCTGCATGGCTGAAATACCGCCATCTTGTTTCTCTTGCATGGCTGAAATATCGCCACTCTATTTCTCTTGCATGACTGAAATACCTCCATTTTATTTCTCTTACATGGCTGAAATACCGCCACCCTTCATTTACGTCTTGCATCGGCTGAAAGATCGCCATTTTTCTGCATTTTCATGGGCTGAAAGTTCGCCAAATTATCCAAAGGCGTCATTGTTCGGAGGTACCATTTTCATAGCCCGAGAACGCCATGCCATGGCCTGAGGGACCCATTTTATCTTTTGCATATCATTATTCAATGACATCATGGTTCAGAGGCATCATCCTCATAGCCCGAGAACATCATTTCATAGCCTGCGAATCCTTTATCATACGCTTCATGGCCCAGGACATCATGCTCCGAGGACGTCATCCTAACCGTCCAAAGACAACATTCACGGTCCAACGGGAACTTGCATCACGTTTAAATTTATGTACAATATATATATATATATATATATGCTGGTATTGTTCATTCGCAGGTACACCGGCTAGCAACGGCCGTCTCAGTAGGAACGATCCCGCTCCAGTTCCCATAGCCTATCAGACTCTGACCACCCTTTCTCAACCTGAACATCGCGTCCGATTTTCGAAAATCTCCATCGGCATACTCCGCCAATGGATCCCGAACTACATATGGACTGATTCCTGTAATACTAGGGATATATAGGCAGCTCAGAAACCATAGCACGGTCAAAACTCTTCAAAATCGTTTCATTCGGTCAAAATTGGCCATCATATCTTTACCCGACAACTCTTTCATCCTTCACGGGTAAAGAGGGGCAGCTTTTGATACCCAATTTTTTCATATGTATTTTTATATACAAAATGCTTTCAAAATAGAATATACATACATATATAAGCATGTCCAAAAGTTTTGGTATTTTTTCCTAATTTCTAAGATTTTAAAATCAATTTATTGTCTATTTTTAGCAGTACAAAATCCAATAATTATTCCTAAGATTATCATTTTGGTGAATAATTTATTTTATTCTCATATTTATACTAAAATATAGTTAAGGTGATTTTTGTATATTTTTACAAATTTATTTGGTATTTAAAAGACTAAATTGCATATAATTGCAATTATAGCCTACTTTAAGATTAATAGAATTTTATAATTGTAAAATTGGGTCTAGTATTTTTAAATCAATATTTATATACTATTAATTGTTTCAGTACTTTTCATTTGCTTTTTAAAATCATCTTCACTTTTTTTATAAAATAAAAATGGAAATTGGCTATTTAATATTTAGCCCCATTTTTTATTTCAATAACAGCCCCATTACATTTCAATTGTAACCCTTAATTTGACTCAATTAATCCAGCCCAATTCCATTTGGACCCAACCCACGACCCAATTCCAAATGACCCGCCTGGTTCCTACTATTGATCCAGGCCGTTGATCATTTTGATCAACGGCCATAAACCACCCTTACCTTTTTTAACCCCAAACGACTACCCTGATCCCTTATTTCCCATCTCTCAGCCGCCTTTGAAACCTCTCATCTCTCAAACTCTCTGAAACCCTAGCCTCCTTCTACCCCTCTTCAACCACCACTCCACCGGAATCCATGGCTTCTCAGGCCATGGATGGTTGGTACTCACTCCCCTCCATCAGTAAACCATGGTTGTTCGAAGCATTGAGACCTGACCTCGATGGTTCTCCTTCAGATCCTTCTCAGATCTGTAGATCTATGGCTTCTCCGGCCATTACTCCGGCATATTCAAGCACTATGAGCCTTTTCGACTCAGGATCTAACTTTCCTCAAGACCTTTCTCATTTTTAGGGTTTTCTCTGAAACCCTAAGCTCTCTGAGGTTCTTTACTTGCTTATTTTCTTAGATCTGGAAAATGTCTTTGTTCTATTGAACTTTTTAAAGGTTTTCCCCAAATTCTCTTTTCAAAATCGTTTAATTTCGATTTAGGGTTTCTGAAAGGTTTTTCAAAAGCATATTTCTAATTCTTTTTGTTCTTTCTTTATGTGTGTTTGTCTGTGTTATGCTCGTATGACTTCTTTTACTATGCATGTACTGTTCTTCTACTTCCTTTTTCTACTATACATGTTACTCCCGTACTCACATGTTAATCCGTGTTATGTTTTTCTTACTCTTCTGCTATATGTGTTTACTGTGAGTTCTTTGATTTTGTTCACTTTATTTAGCTCTGTTTGTTCTTTCTAAGCATATTTCACCTGCTTTTGTTTAAGATCGTATCATCTCTTTCTTCTGAACTTGTTTAAACTCTGAGTTTTCTCAAACATGTTCTCATGACCTTGAATCAGTTCTTTCTATCATGTATGTTTGTTTCTCATAAAGTCTTTGGAAGAGACTTCTGAGACTCTTTCAATGACCTGCTCTCTCACCTCTATGTCTGACTTAATTCAAAACCCTAGGATTTGGGGGTTTCTTTGGCAAGTGATATTAGGGTTCCACTTTGGGACCCTAGGCTTTCAGACTCACTATGAGTCTGTAACTGAACTCGATTCCCTTTTGTTTGTGACTCTAATGCTTTCAATGTTAGACTCTTTTTCTGAGTAAACTGACGATTCCTTTCGTTTGATTGGTATGCTTTATATATGTGAAATTTCTCTTTCAAAAGGTTTTTACCAACTGATTGATTGATTCTGAAATCCTTTTATTAAGGCTGGCGAATTGTCACTGATTTTTCTTCGATTGAACCTCCTTTACCTTTCTTGAATTGGTTAATTCGAATTGAACCTGTAATTTTGGTTTCATGGCTGTTTGATTGATTTTCTTGCCATATTTGGCACAAACCGTATACCATTAATGGTTTTCCTTAAATAACTTCTATGTATTTACCCCTTTTATGCCACTTTGAAAGGTTTTAATTAAAATTTATTTCCTTAACTGGCTTTTACCCGTTGGAATCAGAATCCCTTAACCAAATGGAGATCGATTTCAATGATATTTCCTTGCCTTTCTTACTTGTTTCTCTGCACTATAAAATGGACTACCCTTCTGCACTTTTAAGAGCACTTCAAGTTCAATACCTCGAACTTTTAGATCAATACTTTCAACTTACTTACACACTTTATTGCTTTGAGTTCAATACTCTTACAATATTCTACTCTTTTTTGGGATCTCTTGGAACTTTTGCTTGCATCTTGGCTTTTTCAAGACTACTTTTACTTGTTTGTTTTTCCTGAAACTGGTATGTTCTAATTTAGCTTTCCTGCCTCACCCCTATGTGTTTATTTACAGTTTTCTACAATCCTGTTTACTTTGTTGTTCATCATTAATGTTGACTATGTGTCTTCTTTCCTTGCATATGTTTTTTGTTATGAATCCCTACCCCTATTCCCTTCTATGTGTTTGAGTTAAGGTTCATGGCCTGGCAGTATCCAAATTACTACCCAGGTCTAAACCTGATCCTCAATGGATCCTAACTCCCAATTTGGCTGACAGGCTGGTCAAGGGTGTGCCAGCACTCTTAAATTGCTGGGCATGACCACCAGCCTGCCATGGCCTTCCCTAATCCCCCTCTATGCACATACACTTACTCTTAGATTCTAAGTTCTGTCCCACTCTTATGAGCCTTACTTTGGGACCTTGAGTTCCCTCTGAACTTGGACATTTGAGGGATGACTCTTCCACACTGCACTATAATCTAATTCTGCAATGTGTTTGGGTTGTAAGCACTACCCTGAGTCCCTTTGAGACTCTTGGGAACTTTGACACATCCCAAATAAGAGAAAGGCTTTTTGGAAAACGGATCCTGAAAGTTGGTTTATCTCATATTGCTATACCTTGAGTCTGAATTAGGCTGTTTGGTTGCATCTGGAAGTTCTAATGTATTTTTTTATTTATTTATTAGGGTCTGTAATAATTTGTAATAACTATGGGGTTCTAGTGAAAAGGGGGAGGGTCATTTATGTATGCATATGGGTAGACAGCATGCTCATAGGGATTACTATTTACAAATTCTGCATTTATGCATATCATATAGTACTCCTGCCTATAAGTCGTCTCATTATTACATTAAGAACCATGCTTGTAAGTTTCTGCATCTAGAAATCATGTATAAGTTTCTGTACTCATGCATTTAGAAATCTTGCCTATAAGTTATGCATTACATGTAGAAATCTTGCCTATAAGTTGTTTCATTACTGCATTAGAAACCATGCCTATCCGTTTCTGCATATAGAAATCATGACTATAGTTTTGTTTCTGCATTTCTGCATATTCATCTGTCGTTAGGCAAACAATCATAAGTTTAATAATAATCAACTTCATTCTAGATACCATGCCTATAGGGCTCTTGCATTTACATAATCATTTTAAAATCAATAACGCTTAGAAATCATGCCTATAGGAGCAGCTGTCTGAATATGATTCGTCTATTTTATCTATAAGTCTAAAATCAGTAGCAATGTTTGTTTAATATCTGCAGAATTTAATTGGTTCTAAAATCAGTAACACTTCTTTAAAATCAGTATACTTCCACCTAAGCAAGCAGTAGGTAATTGTTTAACTGTGTCAGTTTTAATAAATTGCAACCAGACAAGGCCTAATTCGGACTCCTCATCTGAGAAATATTTGATGAAGCAGCATGTCCTAATGCGTTAAATTTAATTTAGACTATAACCAGTATTTGAAGTCATGCTAAATAATTTGCTTCTTTAAGTGAGGAGGCCTATTTGAGCCCTTAAATTGCTATTTGTTTCCCCCTACTTGCTTATGTGTTTTGTTTGTCGCATTAGAATTTTGTCCTTTTAAAACTCTGAAAAGCCCCAACCTCCCTCCCTTTAGGACTAGTAGTCGTAAATGCCTCCGGGACTGATAGGATCGGGATGGGTAATAACATGCAATAAGTAACAATACTATTCCGCGTTTAATACCTTAACGAGGTGGGAAAGGGTAGATATGGACATGATGACCGGTGTGCTAATACCACGTGCGACCCCTCTTCTGAGGAGTGATTGCAGGGTATTGCATTGATGTGATCCATATTGTTTGTAAACCTAGGACCCTTTCCCCTTTACTTGTTATCCCTTTTTTAACTGTCCAGACTATTTGCTTAAGATTTCTGTTTTCTTTATCTTTCTTAAAACTTTCAATTCACTTGTCACATTATGTATAAATCTCCTTCTATTTGAGACCTTTATTTGCTTACTTGTTAGTTAAAGTCATCATTGTAATATGGTCGCAAACCACACTAGTGGATCTTGGAGGGTGCCTAACACCTTCCCTCGAGATAATTTCTAGCCCTTACCCGAACTCTGGTTTTTCAACTCGAACTCTTCTTTAGTGTCCTAATGCACTTTAATCATTAGGTGGAGACTTTTCAACCCAAAAATCCAATTCCTAAGAGGGAACGAGTTGTCCTCCCAAATGTCATGAACCCGATTTTGCTTTTAGAAAAAAGGGGGCGCGACACACCCTGGGTATTTGCTCTATGCGGTCACTTTACTCCTTGAGCTGTTTCTGCAATGTTAGTACTAAATTTTATAAATCAGAATTGACTAAGTTACCTGGTTCTCCCTCCTGTGATTCGTTGGGGGTTCCACCGCTACTTGAGTTGACAAGCCCGGAACGAGGGTTCTCCAAAGTGTTGTTGTTTGGAGTGGGTGTGGGTGGTGCAACAGGTAACTGGCTAGCAAAAGCCTCAAGAGCTTTACTGACCTGTGCAACAATTAGTTTCTGCAAAGCTTCATTGATAGCTTCAACATGTTCAAATTGAATGATTCCATTTGTATGAGATCCATCAGGAGAGCCTTCACGAGACCGCCAAGGAGAGCCTCGTGGAGAAGGGACCGGGGTTTGATTACCTTGTGGATTTCCCTGAACTTGTTGGTTTTCTTGGTTTCCTTAAATGCTGTCATTGTTGTTTGACATGGTTGATGCAACAAGGAAAGTGAAGCTAAAAGAGAGTAGATTATCAGATTCCCCGTAACGGAACCAATTTGTTTAACCAAAAAATGAGATTTTGGTCAAAGCTTTAACTTTAGAAGAACTCGGGTTACTGATAATCAAAAGTATATATGAAAGAGAGTAATTTTACTGGTAATGATATAATCAGAAGAAAGCAAGTAAACCAGTATATTCAGATTGTTTTTTTCGTGTCCGTTACAATTGACCCACTCTCCCCCTTTTATAGCTATTTTGGGAATATGCGTTTTGCCTTTGTTATAATAAGGCTATTATGGACAATTAAAGATATTAAATGCTACGTTACATAATCATTGCATTTAATACAGATTCTCTAACGTTTTTAGTATTTAAGGCTCAATAAATACTGTATCTATACTCCCATGTAATGTCAGATTCATTCCTCTTAATTCTTGGACTTAAATAAGCACGAGCGCTGAGTCTTTTACATAAGCGCTCGTGCCTCTTCCTTTGCCTTTGCTCGCATCTGTTACAACTCGTGCCTCTTTGCCAATTGTATTTCTTTGACCAGTCTATGTGTCATGACACGCCATCTTTACACCACTTTAATATGTAAACTCAATTTTCCCAATACAATATAGACAATAGAAAGGGAGGGGAAAAAACCAAATAATGAGATAAGAAAGCAAAAAGGAAAATAAAAAGATAATTGTTTAAGTGTCAAACTTATGAGTTTGACTCCCGTGATAGCATAATGTCAAGTTTTAGTGATTGGTATAACTTTTTTGCAATTTCACTCGTTTGAATAGAGGTAGCTTAAGAATAAGGGAGAACGTTGTAGCTGCAAAAATGGAATGATAACTTGATCACTTATGGCCAATTACATGTCCGTTGGAGCAGTGTCTTCATGTCCCGAATAATTAGGGTGGGCATATGTCGGGTAAAACCGATAACTCGAACCGTTAATTATTTATTGGGTTATCGGTATTGGGTTATTGGGTTAACGGTTCGTTAATGGATTAATTTTTTTTATATTGGGTTATCGGTTCGGGCTCGGTTTGGCAATTCTGTTATTGGGTAAAATCGATAACCCAATAAGGATTAACTAATTTACTAGTTTACCCTTAAGTATATACATACTAGGTTTCATAATTCATAGTTCACTCTTTGATTTCCCTATTCCTTCTTAGTTTCTCCGCCTCACGCCCTCACCAGTCAGCCCGTCAAGACTCAGGCAGGCGTTGGTCGCATTTCTCAGCTTCTTTCTTTCACTCTTCAGTCACATCTTCACTTCATTTCTCAAATCCATCAGATTCTTCAGTCGTATCTTCACTTCACTCTCCAGCCGCATTTTTCAGTTTTATCTTGATTCTTCGTGTAAGTTTTTAGTTGCTTCATCTTCATTTTTTTCTTAGTTTGTTTGAAAGCATTCTGGCTCTGGATTTTTCTTAGTTTGTTTGAAAGTTAAAGTGAGATTTGTCGTGTGCTTTAATTGTTGAGTTGTTACAAAGTTATTTTGTGTCAGTTGTTATAAAATTTGTATTTCATAACTAATAAACTTTTTAATCTATATACATAATTATGTACTAGAGTAAAAACGTAGATATCAATGTACAAAGAGTTACTGCTAGTCGTTTGAACAAAGAAGATCTTAAGAATACTGATTTTACCGAAACTGTTTTATACATTGTGAAACAGTTTTTTACTTTGCGAAACTGTTTTAATTGTTTTATCTTATCGGGTAAGCCGATAACCGAATCGATAATGACCGATAACCGATAACCAATATCTTATCGGTTTGGTTATCGGGTTATGATATTTGTAAACCGATAACCGATAGGCAAAACCGATGAGATTCATAACCGAACCGAACCGATCGATGCCCACCCCTACAAATAACTACTTTTTCGAGGTACAACAAACTTATTTTTCAACCAACATAATACTGTATTAAAAACCTAAAAAAAAAGAAAATAAAAAATATTGCAGAACTATAATTAACATCCTTTAAACTAATTTAGCTGATAACATGGAGTGTACCAAGAAAGAAGAAAAATATTAGTAGTATTTAACAGAAAAAAGTGAAAAGGCAAAAATAAAGAAAAAATAAACCTTCATGGCATGTTAGTTGAGAGTGATAGTCTTGTTCATGTTTCATGGATTATGGAAAATTTGTGAGGGTTACAAAAAATAATGGAGGTATGAGATTATTATATAGAGAAGGTAAGATAGGGTATTTAGGGAGCTGAAGAGTATGTTTTTAAAAAAAAAAATAGATATGGAGGTTTTTTTAACTCTTGAGACATAATGAGATGTAATAAATAGGGTAATTAATTTTGAGTTATAAAACAAATTGAATAAGAATGATGAAAGGTCTTGGTGACATCCGTTTTCGGTAAAATGAGGATAATGGTCTGAAAGATTTAAAATATTGATTAGGTACTAAAGATGGTGGTAAACATTGAGTAATTGGAACAAAATAGTAACGTACATAAATTAAGTTTATTAATTGTAAAAATCCATTGAAAGGAATGAAGATTGTTGGACAAAAGAAAATCCAAAAAAATGAGAAAAAAGATAAATAGCAATCCTAGTCTTAGAGAGGTGTCGAGTCATTATTTGCATTCCCTCTTTTATATATACTAGTCTCTACGTTCGTGCGATGCACGAATATTTTATGTCAAATGTTATCAAACACTTTTCAAAAGTAATAAACATTCTAAAATGACATAAATATGTAATTGAAGTTGTAAATCGCTTAAAGAGTACAATAATACTTAATATTATTTTTTTAATTGAATGATTTACTTTAATTTAGTTAAGCCTTAATGATCCAAGTACATAAAAGTCATATTTCTTTAAATTAAGATACATTAATAACGAAGAATACAAAGATAAAAAATCATTATGTAATAATTCAATTTCAAGATTTAACTCCAATCGTGATTAATTAAACTCCAATCATGTGTCTCTTCCAAAAGCGTACATGCTCGTGCATTAAATAATTTAGTATATCCAAATATCGATTATCACTCATGTATCTATATATGCGTGTTCTTATTTTTTTCCCTCAATATAATTAATGTGGTTGTTCATTATTTGCATTATATTTGAACAATTATTTTATATTGGTAAACTATTTTATTATATCAGTATTTAGTTGTGATTTTTTGGTTCAACTCTGTAGTGGCTAAAGCTTTATATATTATGATCCATCCAACAAAAAATTATTTTCTGGAAGAATGTATAATTTACCTTTTAAAAGGCACAAAAATCAATTTACATAACGTATGACATAAAATGCTACTTTTTTTTCATCTACCATTTTCTATTCATTTTCGGGCCTAAATAATTCAGTTTTTTTTTTCCTCTTCAAAATTTTGGAATTAATATTGAGCATATATTTTTCTTTGACATGTAAATTTAGAGGATATCACTTAACCCAAAATCGCAAAAAAAAAAAAAAAAAAAGAAAAAAAGAAGGAAGAGTGATTAGACGGAAATTTATTAATTGTTAAATTTTCTTAATTTTAAGAAAATTAAAAAAAGATCATAAAGTTAGTTAGTTATGTACTTTAGCAATTTGTATGAACAAAGATTTTTTAAGTTTTTTCCATGCAAATTTATTGTACGAATCACCCATTATTTATTTAAGAATAATATAAAAAATACAGTAAGCAGAGACAAACATGTAAAAAAGTAAAATCGAAAATAAGCATATTCATGATTGAGAAATGTCTAAAAAAGATGTTTTAAACATTTATTTAAACATATAACTAAATAAAAACTTAAAAAATTAAAGTCTAATATATTAATATTCAAAAGACTGCGTACTATCCAAATAAAGCTAACCATTTAAAATATTGTACAATACTCTCGGAAGTCGGAACCAAGTTACTCAATAAAGGAAAGAAGGAAAAAGGTTTTAAAAGCCATTACTACATTATTTTTGAAATACCAGAAACAATCACAAGTTTTATTTTGTAGTCCTACTTGAAAAGTTATACAAAACTTAGAGCCCGTTTGGACATAAGAATTTTTTTTTTTCAAAAAAGTTTCACTTTTTTTCGAAATTAGCGCGTTTGTTCATAAAATTTTCAATTTTCACTTGAATATGCATTTTGAAAATTTTCAAAAATTTGAAAAACTTTAAAAAGCTGTTTTTCAAAATTTTCACTCAAATCACTCACAAAATTTCAAAAACAACCCAAAATTATATTAATGTCCAAATACAACTCTAAATTTCAAATACTATCATTTTTCACTTAAAAATTTTATCACCGTATTTTGGAATTTTACAATTCTTATGTCCAAACGCGCACTTATTCTTTTTTTTCCTTAGATAATAAACCCAATTCTTTTACTGTTGCAATTGATTAGTAATAATAAAATATGTGAGCTGGCATTTGTATAATTGAACACAACTTTTTTGTTGACATTAATTACTTTGTATATATTCTATAATTAATTGTATTAGACAGTCCGAAAGTAGTTATAATAATAGGATTCCTAAAGCTATATCATGTAGGATTCCTGCCATGTAAGATTATATCCTAAAACTAATAGGATTATAAAGCTAATATTTAGAATTCCGGTTATATCCTTTTATTATGAGTTATTATGCTTAATATTATAAGGTTATTTTTGTAAACCAACGTTGTATTCATGCTTTTATATGAACGTGCGTATGTTATTATGCTTTTAATATTATAAGGCTAGTATCTATGAACGTGCATTGCACGCTAATAATAGCACATGATGATTTAAACATTTATTTATATGAAGGTACAATAAAATTTAATTAATGAGATAAATTTTATGTATAATAATACAACAATCATCTAAATGTCGAAAAATATTATTACAGTAGCATAATACATGAATTTAAAATAAAAGGACATTATCAAAACTCACACAAATGATCAATTTTGTCATGTTAGTTAGATAACTGGAACGGAGGGAGTATTATAATTTAAAAGAATTTAGTGTGATAGTATCTTAAGAGATATTTTTTTTGTGTACAATATTTGTTTTGTGTATGTCACTTCTTAATGTTTTGGTTACTCTGCCTTAACCAAATCTCTTGTAGTCGATCTTGGTATCCCTACTGAAAGTGCAACTAACAGTTGTTCGTGCAAGAAAATATATTGCGGTTAATATAGTCTAATATTTAGGATGTTTGTCCTTGTGCTTTATTTATTATATTTGCAAAACATAAACATACTAAAAATTATTTTCACACAAATTTAAAAGGATATTCCTTAGTTTCGAAAGACGAAAGTGGAATTTATATTTCTTGTTTGTTGAATCTTTTTATTTGAGGCCAGAAGTATAACTTTGGCAAGCTCGCTTTTACAGTCTCTGGTTTTGTTGATTTTGGAATTCCTGGTAGTACTTGACATAAATTACCTCTAAAATTGTTAATTTTCATCAAACGGTTCATTTTATCCAATATCTCTCTAGAACTCCGGGCAATTATTTCGATCGTTTGACACTTAGCCATACGTGTTTTACCCCAAATTATCAATTTTGCTTTCCTTATAAATTTAGCACCATTGTTCTACTTTGATATATTTGTGATGGTTATTTAAATTATTTGAAGAGGTATATCAAATCTAAAGTGGGTGGTCTCACAATAAAATCGTTATTTGTATATCACTTGCTATTATTACTAACAATGTCATGCTTCTTAATATGATATTTGTAAATAATACATGACATAAAAATATTAAATTTTCATGTTATCGATCCCAGTTAAATTGCAAATATCAATTTCTTGGAAGTCTTTTTTAATTTTACCAAATTCGTGCGTGCTCCAATGAATGAAACAATGCCTCCTTTACGTAGTATGAAACGGCGGTGGAAATTATCTAATTTATACTATATGACTATGGAACATAACAATGGGTAGGAATCTTGCTTTGTATATGAACCCCATGCGAATTATTATAAATTAGTAAACGTTTTCAATGTTACAATTTTATCCGCACATGAAATTATATTAAAAGTAATATGATTACATGACTAAAGATATTTACTTGTTCAATATTATATGAATTAGACAAATCGAAAATAATTATACTAATAGAATTCCTAAAGGTAATTATGTAGTATTACTAAGGTGTAGTATTATGTCCTAAAACTAATAGGATTATAAGACTAATCTTTAAAATTTCGGTTATGTCCTTTTATTATGAGTTATTATGCTTAATATTATAAGGTTATTTTTGTAAACCGATATTATATTCATACTTTTATATATATATATATATATAGAAGGTTACACGTACCATAAGCAAACAATAAACTAGAGGAAAAAAAAAACAGAAAGGAGAAAAAAATTGGATTTTCCATTAGTCCATAATAACACAAGAAAAAAATCACTACTTTCTAGTAACATAAAAGTACAAAAAATGACTTAAGTGAAAGGAAAAAAAGAAAGTACAGAGAATCGATTGATCAAAGGAGTAAAAAAGGGTTTTTTCTAGGAAGAAAGCGAGTGGACGTATCGAATTACCACCTGAAAAAGACTTCAAGTTATGAAACATGGAAGAAACCATCAGTTTCTTCTCATCTTCTTCCTTCCGTTATAATTTTCTCAGAGGTCCGAAGAGTGTTTTCCTCCGCCGTCTTAGCAGGACGAGAGAGCTCTAGGCCAAGTGTTGACAAATCAAGAAACGTCCAAAATATTTATGTCTCTTTTGTACATACAAAACACATACACACACACTATACTCATTCATTCAAGAAAACCCTATATCTCTGTGTATTTATTATCTCCCTTCTCTTTATATAAATAGTAGTTAGAAGGATCTTTTACTTCTCAAGTCTCACATTCTTAGCCCTTCTTGGTTTTTTGGCTTACTTGTAATACCCTTTTGTCTCCAGCTAACATTTCACTTCTGTACTTTTCTTCCGTTACAAAGCCAAAATTTTTCGTTCTTTAATTATATATGTCGTCGTCATCATCACCACCTTCATCTTTAGGAGGAGTTGGAGGAGGAGAAGAGCCTTCTTCCTCTAGGAGCCGTAGACGTGCTGGAAATGATGTTTGGCCAGAGCCTTTCGTGGAGGATTTGGCTTTGCTTGTTGCCTCTGATGCTTCTCGTTCCATTGGCCGTTTGGCTGCTGCTCAAGCCCTATCCGTTATTTTTCAGGTAACTTATTAATTTAGGGTATTATTTGCGGTTCTTGTTAGGATGTGATGTGCTTGGTGCTACTCTATCTTTAAGTTAGGGGTAAGGTTGGTATATATATTACCATCTTCAGACCCTACTTGTCAAATTACGTCGGGTTTATTATTGTTGTTTGTTGTTGTTGATGTTGTTAGGATGTGATGAAAATCTTGGTCACATTTAGCGTAATCATTTTTCCATAATGACATGCTTAAAGATGATTTGTGCATATCTTTAACCAATGAACCTGAGAATTATAGGCTGTAGTTACATAGCAAGATGCAGATTTGCATTAAAGATTTTCTGAAAAAGTAAAAAGAAATCATATATCGATGCATAAAGGAAATATTGCAAGTACTGGATGATGTAAATATGTCCAAATAGCTAGGCAGTAGCTGTATCATGACCTGCAGGATAAAGAATTTGAGCATCAAAAGTATTAAGTTTGAGGAAGGTTGTACTTGTGGATCAGACATATTTTTATAAACTTTATGTTGAATTTTGTTTTTTCCTTTCATCAATTTCTCATTTTGTGCTTGTTGACGGGAATATATAGTAAGGCAGCCATCATTTTCACCTTTAGATTATCCATATTTAGATGGCCCTCTTTTTAGCATATATATAGTCATAAGGGAAAAGGGTTCTTTTGGTTTCTTCAACTTCCTTTCCCTTTCATTGCACGATCCTTTTCAACACTGCCAACAGAATGTGTATATTTAGTTAGAGATGTGGGCAACTAATCATACCATTTTCACTATTTGGTTTTGCTTATGAGTACTCTCTCTTTTAAGAATTTTACTTTTTGTTCTTTAATTTTCCAACATTCCTGTATAGTATGATCCTGGTAACCAAATATGGAGACAAGAAGAAGAAAAAATCCGAAATTATTGCTCATTTTCATTGGGACAAAAACATTGATCTTTCCTCATAATCCTCTGGGTTTTTTATATTATGTTTTCTTGTTCCCACATTCTCTCTCAGGTATATTAAAAGTGGGACCAAGATTGCAACTAAAGGACAGTAAATAAATCACACTGTTTTTGAATATGTAGTACTATGCCAGGTTTAAGCTCATATGCTCCAAATCTTTTTGTTATATGGACTCTTTTGTCATCCCGAATTATTCCCTATTTTTGGCATCCTAAAATTAAACTGTTAAATTCTAATATTTATATGGAAGTCGCTCCATTTCTCTATTTCTCTATTTATTGTGTCACTTTTGTTAATTTTTAGATGTAGACTAACTTAAAGGTTCTCATTAATAGGTACCCACTAACTACGCACTATAGGTTAAAATTGTAGTCTTTTAACTTCTTGTTGATTTAATTTAAGATGTATAGAAGACCATATATTTGAGAAGTAAGAACCCATGGTCAAAGAAACAAAAATAAGTTGTCGCAAATGCAAAAAAGAGTATAAAGATTCGACGCTTCTAACGAGAAAGGCCATAAGGCTCCTTTCTTGGAAATGAAAGAAAGAAAGGATAAGGGGGTCTCGTCGCTATATAAATATATTGAAAAGCAATAGTTATAACATCAATCCGATGTTTATATGTATAGTAAAAGATTTTTGATGAGGTTGATATGCTCGTGCTTATGGTATTCGTGTATGCTGTGGACCACAAAAGTGCACAAGAAACTAGTCACTGTCCTGTTTAATTTTTTGTATATATATGTTTGGATTTTCTTTTACAAGTCAATCTCTTTTTCTTCTGTCAGTTTTGACCCTTCAAGAGTGTCTTTGTCCCTTCTGTATTCTTCCTTGTTTATTGCTCCAAAAAGACTTTGGGCTGGGGAATCACACGTTCCAAGTTAATAAAAGCTCAATTCTTTATGTGATTTATAAGTGTTTAATGGACAACAGTGAATTATTTAAAACATAAAAAATGTTGTAGCTTTATATTCTTTAATCATAAAATGTTATGACATGTTAAAATATATAGGCTTATCTTTTTGCTCAACTAGATAATGTCATATAAAGTCTTTTTCTCCTTTTCTATTGTTAAAGAATACTATTAAGTAGAGAGATAGGTAATTAAATTGGCATTTAAGGGTCGTACTAGTGTGTGTTAACAGTACCTTGTGTTTGTAAGCCTGGATGGTGTCATTAAAAGGACGAAAAATGTCAGTATATTTCTTCTTCAGTAGTAGAGAGACATATGATGAGATCTTGTAGTACCCTAAGACTGACTACCATGTTTACCTCTACACTGCCTACTACTACCCCTACTACTTCCTGACCCCCTTTCTGACTTCCCCCATGCATCACCATCCTCCCACTTCTTTTCTTCATTAGGTTTTTCTAAGTGGGCGTTTGGACATAAGAACCGTAAAATTCCAAAAAAATTATTTTTTTGAGTGCAAAATGTTATTTGAAATTAGAGTTCTGTTTGGACATGAATATAATTTTGAGTTGTTTTGTAGTTTTGTGAGTTTTGAGTGAATTTTGAAAAATAGCTTTTCGTTGTTTTTCAAATTTTTGAAAAATTTTGAAATTCATTTTCAAATAAAAATTGAAAATTTTATGACCAAACATTGATTTAAAAAAAAATGAACTTTTCGAAAAATGTAAAAAAATTCTTATGTCCAAACGTTCTCTTAAGTAAAACTTTGATTTCCCCCCCTTCTAATTTGCTTTCTAATTGTAAATCAAGTGAGCTAGCATGTTAGGCATGCCTACAATGACAAAGAGTGAAAGTGCCCTCAAAATTGTGATTTTACACGTGTCTATGACTGTCTCTCTCCATATATATGTATTTCTATTTGACTCTACTTCAGAACTCTTGGATTTTGGAATTGACTACGGATGAGCTTCACTAATCAGGGATCCAATAATTTGATTTTTTTGTAGTAGGCATGTCTTGGCTTTATGGTGGCATGATACTCTAACTTTGTACTGTTTAATGACAGAAATACTTTTATTATGTATCATTATATGGAGCCTTTAACATTCATTACTCACAATTAAGATTTCAGATTTTTTTTGTTGTGCTTTTTTCTTATTTTCTTCTTTTTCATATGGCATGATTATGAAATTGCTAATAAATTTTATAATGGCCACTAAATTCAGGTTTGTTCAACATGGCAAGCAGTGTCACACTCCGATCTACTATGGCAAAACCTGACCCGCCGGATATGGAACCGCCACTACCTTCTCCGCCAAACATGGCGGGAGGAGTACATATATTGGCACCAAACAGCCAATAATTTCCTTCACCATAGATACACATATAATACCCTCCATTTCGTGCCAGAAAACAACGACAACGACGACAATAACAACAACATCGACAGCCTATTTTGTCGACGTTTAGCCTTGTCTGACCACCATCTAGCCGCGGGGTTCTCCGATGGCTCGGTTCAATTATTTTATATACCTACGAGGCTACAGTTGTCGACCTTCCACCCTCATCACCGTGATCGCCTAGGCCCATTCTCTAGAGCTGTTTCTGGGATTATTTTGTCTGATGTTCAACTTGTGTTTGCTTCTCTTGATGGTGATATTCATGTGGTGGTCATAGGTGATGCTGCACCACCTAGACGTGCTCATTTAGGGGACGTAGTTAATGATGGTGCTTTGGTTGATTTCACTGGCTGTGACCAGTGGTGGGTTGGCTTATATGCAGGTAGTTCTTCTTTTCATAACATATCTATTTTCTTGGTCACGTTGAAATGTGTGGATAGTAGCAAATTAAAAGGGAGGATCTAAACGTTTTGGATTTTTAAAATATAAGTGTGGAGTGTTTTTTAAAATAAGAAGGGTAAGGATCGTAACTTCTTGATTTGTGTGCTATCCTCATTTTGATACAGGGAAAAGATTAGGCTAACACTTCTAGTAGACTTTTGAGGAAAGGTCAAATTCTTGACCAAGTAGTAATAGTATATTCACTCTAATATTTTACTGTCATAAATGAAGTAAAGAAATGTTTTGATTTCTCCTTTTATATTAGAAGTTATAATTAGAATAACAATCTGATCACTACAAAAATTAAGTGGGTAACGAAGGAACTACACAGATACTTTAAGTAGGCAATTTTTGCATTTGTTTCAGGTGTTCCAGGACGGGCATTTCACATATGGAATAAGGAAACAGAAGAACTACTCTTTGTTGGTGGTGAATTGACAGATCCAGAAGCGTTAATGGGTTGGCACCTACTGACCGAGGTGACCGAGCTCGTGGGCCGAATCAGGGTGACAACCCGAGAGACGGCCGTGGCATGCACCAGCCTGCAGATCATGGTAATTGACTTGCAAAACCAAGGCATAATAATAAGAGCACAACCGTTCCGAAGAGGGCTCATCGTGGCATCATTTGATGCCCGAAACGAGACGCTGGTGGCCGTGGACAACCGGGGCATAGCCACCGTGCGTAGGGCGGACAATTTGGAGGAGATATGCAGGTTTAATGTTGGAGGAGCAAACCAAAGGGGAATTGTTGGGTGCATGAATGGAGGGTATGCATTGATGTGGATAAGGAATGTGATTAGGGTGCGGGAGATACAACATGGAGCATATCTATACAGTATTAGGGAGAGAATTGGTGATATAAATGCTATAATTGCAGATGAAAGGTATTTAGCAGCCTGTTCCAGTGATGCCACTATCCATTTGTGGGACTTTGGTGCACAATAGTAGTATGGAGCTATTGCTTGATGTAGCAGAAAGGAAGTTAATTGGATATGCTTGTTTTTTTTTTTAAAAAAAAAATTGGTTTTCTTGGTAGGGGAAAGGGTTTTTAGATGGGAATTAGGAAGGGTTTTAAGGTACAGTTGAGCTGACTTGATTGAATAGGAAAAGAACAGGAAAAAACACATTCTGAGAGATATAATCTGTTGTACCTAGAATCTTTTATGCAATGCAAAGTTCATTTTACTTTCTGTAATTTCTCTCCAATTTTCACTGTGCTTTTGCCTTCAATTTTCTCTCTTTTTTCTTCGGGTTAGTATGAAGGAATATTAGTCTATGAGATTGCAAATAGACCTATGTTTATTCCGGAATTGGAATTTGTTGTTAATGAATTTAGTCACCATTTGTTTTATATTACATTTACTTTAATTTGAATTTGAGAAGAACTAGGGTGAAGTGGTCTTGAAAAAGATGTTACCGATATTTTTGTAGACATTTTACTAGAAATAATTGGAAATCTAACCTTATAGAGAAAGCATGAATATCAATAGCTTGATGGGAATATTCTTGTCACTGATCTATCACTAAGCTATTGTACCACTTCTCTAACCCTCTACTTCCAATCGGACAAGTCACTCGCAAAAATATTCACTGATGAGTTGAATTATCCCATTTTGTGCCTATTCTTGTTCTTCCATCTCTTTTTCAATTGTTTGTTTCCTTTTCAATTTTTGTTTAAGGATGCTGTTATTAATTTCTAAGTCTTTCCATTTCAAATCCCATTTCTAATAAATCTGAACAAGCAGGGAGGAAATTTATTGCCACAGTTCACACCTTTGTTGCTCTAACAAGATGACCATATATAAAACCAGAAATTATGTGGGGCTGTACTGGAAACATGGACACCATCAGGGGCGGCCCTTCCATAAAGCAAGTAAAATAATTGCTTTAGGCCCCACATTTGCGAGGATCCCATTTTTTATTACACTTAATAGACTATGTATAAGTTTAAAAAAGGTTATGTGAAGTTAAAAAGTTTGACTTCTTTCTTTAACAAGTATAGAGAACAATGATTTGCAACTGCTATGATTTCTGCCAAGAAAATTACACTTGAAATGAATATCGAACCCGAATTTCGTAAGAAACGTGTGATATATAGGAAGTAACAATTTGATGAGAATGGATAATAAAATTTCAAAATCTTTCGAAGAGTCCTTTGGAGTTGAATTACTTTATACATAGTAGATAAAACTATTTTTTTTTCACTTCAAAATAGATTTGAACAATTCAAAGCATATGAAAATATTTCTGGTATCCTATTTAGCAATAAAAATTAAGATCACTAGATCATGGAAATTTGAAAAAAATATTGCATTAATCTTGAATGTTCCTTAAAGTATAATAATCAATTCGATATTGATGGTTTAAATTTATTTTCAAATGAGGGAAAGGGTTACCAATACGTCAGTGTGATGCCGAGGCGGAGTCTCGGTGCCCTTTTCCCTGGATATAAGGGTGTTCTCCGGAATATTTCCCTGGACCCATTTTTCCCTGACGGCGAACATTTTCACTTCCCATTTTATGAGCCCTCGGAGGGTGTCATTGCTCCTTCACTGTCGTGGTAATACGTCGTGGCTCGTTCGCTTCATCCTTCCCGGATGCCTTCCTCCCTTAGGGCTGGACTCAAGCCTGACCGCTCGATGGTACTTCGGCGGCGATTTTTATTGAGCAGCACAGCTGTCGCCCTTTTGAGCTGGTGGTTATTTTTGATCCCGTGGTCGCACGCGCCCTATGGTTCCCGCGCCGGGTTGTGGTTCTTTTGAAGGGGTCTTGGTCGAATAGGTCTAAGTGGTTCGGCGTCCCTAGTTTCGCTTATGGTGATCACGATGTTTGACATGGTAATGTCGAAATAGTACTCCATTGGGCGGGGTTCCTCTGCCGGTAGTGGCTCGTCAGATCTGGTTCCACTGAAGGTTCCTCAAGGATGTTGCCTTCGAACTATTTCCCTACCGTTGCGAGGTAGGTTGCATCTTGTGGTGTTCCTCCCATTTGCGCGCATGGATGGTACCTCCATCTGTTGGCCGTTAGTTTCTTTGCTGGTAGCCTGCTTGGGTATATCGGGCCCGTAGAGGCTCCCGGACGGTTGTCCATGGCCCTGATTCATGGCCGGTGCTAGGTATGGTCATCCGACCAGGTCTCAACTGGGTATTTGATTAAGCTTCGTTTGAAATGACCCGGAGTCGTCTAACATGCTTCTATTAAACTTTGGGCGAAAGCTTGGGTCGCCCAGTCATCCGAAATCGGGAACGATCTCATTCATCCTATCAGGGAATGAGGCGCGACTTCCTGTGGTGTTTCACTCTCTCTTTGTTTGGCCTCAGATGTGTCGGGCTCTTCCGTTACTGCTTCGATGGCATCAGTATGTGCTCCTGCGGGGGGTATTTGCTGACATGGTAAGCGAGTTTGTGAAGTCAGGTGCGAGGCTACAACGCCACATCATGGTTTCTCTCGAGAGTGTTTCCCCGAACATTTTCAACGGGACGGGCTCGAACTCATCATCTTGAAGGTCGCTTCCGTTTTCCGCAAATATGTAAGTGGTGGTGCGCTTGTCGGGATCCGAGGTTCTGTCGCACCTAGGGAGTTCCAGCGTTCCGTATTTCTATGGAGCGGGTTCCGGGACCGCTTCCCCTGGAGATAACTGTTGCATGAGCCTCCATGAACATGACTTGATTCTCTTGGAGTGGTCCTCCAGCGTCTACGTTGTGGCGGGGTCGGTTATCGATCCATGGTTTCTTGATCTTTTGGGTACTCGTTCGGCGCAGGGAGTCGTTTCCGGTGCTACTGTACTGGGGATCCCCAGATGGCTCTGCAACTGAGCGATAGCCAACTGCTGTGCCTGCAGTATTTCAAAAATGTCATGAAGACTAACTTCATGTGTTTCCCGAGCCGGGGTTTGTTGGGCTTCCTGTTGGTCCATATGCTGAATGCTCCCATCGGTGTGCGAGGCCTCGTCGACCTGTTGTGCGCCTCGCGAACTTGCGTCCGCTGGAATTAGCCCAAATGCGTTATCGGGGTTCCGCGGCGTCGTGCCAACCACTGGAACAGTCTCACCATTTCCGCTGTGACTTTCGGGGTAAACATTCTCGACTCTGCTTACCGAGCCAGACATTTTTGACCTGAAATCAAAGGATCTTGGACAAGAAAAAGTGTAAAAGATAATGTGCGTTTGTGCAATGAAACTAACAAGAAAATAATCACTATTATTTTTAGCCCCACAGTGGGCGCCAAACTGTTTACCGTAAAAATGGTAACAACAATTAAATTTGTAGATGAGATTCTAAAAATGCGTGATCTATTCCCGAGCTAGTTGTTAGAGCAGTTGATGCTGATAATAAGGAGTTTAAAGATTAAATGTAAGCTAAAACGAGATAGTAATCGAACCGAGGGGCCTGTTGCCCGGGTATAGGTCTGGTCGATGGGGGACCTCGGGGTCAACGTCAGGGTCAAGCTCAAGCTATCTGGGATAGTCGGGGATGGGATAACAGTTGAGGATATAATTAAACAAGGCTCTTCACGGCCAATACTAAGCAATTCGATGAAGAACAAGTAAGAAAGCAATGAATATCAAGGTGACTTCGGGCCAGTAAGAACAATGAAGTTAGAAAGAAAAGAGAGAGAGAGAGATTATTGCACTTGTGGAGAAATGGAGCAACATCAATCCGTTACAAGGTAGTGTGAGTCCCATTTATATAGGAGGGGAACTCGGTTACAAGTACGTGGAGATTAATTACAAAGTATGGAGATGGGATGGCTTGACGTGACGCCTCAACATAGGCTCTGGATAGGCCGCCCTGTCAGACTTAGTCGTGTGCCTTGGGAGCTTCCCCCTCTGTCTTGGCTTCGATCTCCATCTTCTCTGAGTCGGGCCTTGACGAGCCCCGAGATTGGGAACTCGGCCGTGGCTTCCTGTCCTCGGGGTCTCGAGGCATTCAAATGACTTTAGAGCGAGAAATCAAATCCTCTAATTTCACCGCGTACAATATATATATATATATATATATATATATATATATATATATATATATATATAGAAATCTTATTAACGTATTTCTTATGCATTTCATTCATTTATACATGTGCATTGACCCATGACCAGATGGCATTATATACACATATATTATATGTATATGGGATATGGGAAAAGGTTACTGCGTTATATACGCACCACCACCTGATCATCTGGTATAAGTTGATAATTTTGCCCACAAGGCCCGAGATGATATGATGGGATGCTCTTAGAGGCCTGATGATGTTATAAAACATGTACCTAAGCACGACACAACATTCATACGCATATGCATGACACTATAATTATTTCATGATTTACAAAGTTATCCAGACTTACAAGTGGAGTCATTTACTCTATATTTCCTCCATGTCTGTTATGTACTTATTTATGTGCCTTACATACTTAGTACATTATTCGTACTGACGTCCCTTTTTCCTGGGGACGCTGCATTTCATGCCCACAGGTCCCGATAAACAGGTCGAGAGCCCTCCAAGTAGGTTATCAGCGCAGCGGAAGATGTTGGTCCACTCCATTTGCTTCAGAGTTGCTTGTTTTGGTTAATATGAGCTATATGTGTATTGTTTGGTATGACGGGACTTTGTCCCGACCTTTATTAAAATTATGTATTCTTAGAGGCTTGTAGACAGATGTCATGTACACAAAAGATCGTATGGCATTGTCGGCCTACGTTCAGTGTTCAAGTGGTTATTTTGGTCTTAGAAGCCCATATGTCTTATGTATAAGTTGGCATTACCTATTGTATTCTACCTATTTCACGGCAGCCTCTCCGGCTCAGTTATTTATGATAGTATGATATGAAAAGATACGTTATTTTGGTACTCAGTTGAGTAAGGTACCGGGTGCCTGTTGCTCCCCATCGGTTTGGGTCGTGACAAACATCAAGTTAAGAACCACATAAGTTTTCATGTAAATTTCTATGTTTTTAGGTTGGGAGATCTTTAGTACCGATATACTATAATTCACAATACCACCGTACTTTTACACGGAGTCCGATCACGCCTGATCGGCTAGGCCACCTCATTTGAGACATCAACCACAATCACAATTTCAATTATAATTTCCAGCACCGTCACCATCATATATACGACATGGCATCCGATCATAGCCCAATCGGCTAGGCTGTTTCGCCTGATACAATATCCTTTTCTATCTATCATCCTTCTTCATACTTCTTTTACATCTTTTCAATTCATTGGCGCTAGTGGCCACAATTATTATATCATTCTTGGCACTTGGCCGTATTTCATATTTCATGCTCCCCTTTTTACTTTCACACGTCATCATCATTACTAACAACAAGACTTTTCAATCCAGCACTTTAGGTATACATGTGAGCAATTAAGAGTCTTAGACATATAGAGATTTTTCACATAATTTGGCATGATTACCTTCAGTCAAACTTGAAGAAGTCGTAACATTTATAACACACAACCCATACTTTGAATATATCCTCAAATGATAACATAGCATGATAAAAGCATTTGGAACACATGTTGAACATATATCTTTCAACACCAGTTTACTCGGAATAACTAATTTCATAACGATCAACTCGAGTCTTACATAACTTACATGAACACCATGAAATTCAATTCTAAGAAAGGGGTTTAGCCAACATACCTCAATTGAACTTCCTTAAACTCTTAAATATTCCGGAATTCTTAGCTACTTCAATCTATTTTAGAAATATAACAAGTTGAACCAAAATTAGAAAGATGATTATGATTCTAGCTCATTTGAGCATTTTGTCAAATGCTAGGTGTGCATTAAGGTTTTAAGGTCCTTGTATGAAAGATTCCATCATCCAACAACCCATTCTTTACCATTTTTAGCTCACAATCTTCCTACACCTTTTGATAACACATGCATGCAATATAAACAACTCCCATACCCAAGAATTGTCTTGCTAATTACTCATTTTTAGTTAAATTTCGAATTTAAAGGCTAGGGTGTAGACTCTTACCTCTAGGATGAAGACCTAGTGAGTTTTTCCTTGTTAATCTTCAAATATTTGAGCAAGAATCGATGGACAACTGAGTGAATATCACTCTCCCACTGTAAGGCGCTCTCCCACTCTCAAAATATCAGATTTTAGCTCAAAAATGGTCCATTGCATCTATTTTATCGAAGTAGGGTCGGGTTATAAAAACCCAAAAAAATGAAGCCTTGGAACAGGATCTGCGGTGACATATGTGACCGCATAATGCTTCTGCGGTCCGCGAAATGGCTCTCCTGAACTCGACTGGTTTGCCCCACTCTACTGCCGTTATGCGGCTCGCAGACCTGTTCTGCGGTCTCATAATGTGTCGCAGAACCTCCCTCCAAAAAATTTCAAGGCTGGATATACAATCAAAGTGCAGCCGGCGAATTGGTTTTGCAGTCGTATGTTGGGCCGCGAAATTGACATAAAAATGGCCCAAAATACTTTCTCACTCTGCTGTCATTTTGTCAAACATTTTCCTTCAACTTCCCAGTGCACTGTTCAACCTACAAAGTTCGTACCTTCTACTATCATTAACATCTACGTCTACCCCAACACAAGGAAACCCTGTTTTTAAGAAAAATTCTACGGAGCCTTACAACTGATCGACACTTAAGATCATTCGTTCTCGAATGAGGGTCAAAGTTCACTATTAGCATTTCTCATCTCTTCCTCGGCCTCCCAAGTAGCCTCTTCACCCTGCTGGTTTCTCCATGACACCTTCATAGAGGCAATTTCTTTATTCCTCAACTTTCGGACTTGCCTATCAAGAATGGCAACTGGAATTTCTTCATATGACAGTTCTTCATTAAACTTAATAGTCTCAATTGGCACAATAACCGACGGATCTCCAACTACCTTCTTCAACATAGACACATGGAATACCGGGTGCACTAATGACATCTCGGGTGGTAGCTCAAACTTGTACGCCACCTGACCAATCCTCTAAATGATTCTGTACGGCCCGACATACCTCAGACTCAATTTCCCTTTCTTTCCAAACCGCATTATACACTTCATGGGGGAAACCATCAAGAATACCCAATCATCTTCTTTGAACTCCAAATCTCGGCAACGAACATCCGAATAGGACTTTTGACATTTCTGAGCAGTTTTCAACTGCTCCTTAATGATCTTAACCTTTTCCATAGCCTGATGCACGAGGTCTGGTCCTATCAACTCAGCTTCCCCAATCTCCAATCACCCAATGAGAGATCTACATCTCCTACCATATAACGCCTCAAATGGTATCATCGGATACTGGCATGGTAGCTGTTTTTATAGGCAAATTCTATGAGCAGAAAATGATCATCCCAACTACCCTTGAAGTCAAGAACACAAGCATGCAACATATCCTCAAGCATCTGAATAGTCTTCTTTGCCTTTCCATCAGTTTGTGGATGAAAAATTGTACTAAGATTCACCTGAGAACTCAAACCTTGCCCAAATTTCTTCCGAAAATTGGCCGTGAACTAAGTTTCTCGATCTGAAATAATAGAAGCTGCAGTGCCATACAGCCTGACTATTTCCTTGATATACAACTGAGCATACTATTCCGCTGTGTCGGTAGATTTAACTGGAGAAAGTGTGCTAATTTCGTGAGTCGATCCACAATCACCCAAATTGAGTCAAACATGTGCGGAGTGCGCGGTAGTTCTACCACAAAATCCATATTAATCATTTCCCACTTACACATTGGAATTTCTATGTTCTGTGCCAACCCACCAGGCCATTGGTGTTCGGCCTTTCCTTGCTGATAATTCGTACACCTTGCCACAAAGTCCGCCACATTCCTTTTCTTATCATTCCACCAATAAACTTCCTTGAGATCATGATACATCTTTGTAGATCCCAGTTGTACGGAATACCTAGAAGTGTGAGCCTTGATCATGATTCTTTCCTAGAGACTATCCACATTTCGAACACATAGCCGCCCTTGGTAACTTAGTGTACCATCATCCATTCCAAGAGAAAAACCATAGTTTCATGTTTATGAATCCCCTCCTTCAATTCAACCAACAATGGATCATGGTATTTCTTCTCTTTGACTTCCACAACAAGCAATGATTCAGCCCTATTTTGCACAATTACCCCTCCTTCAGTAGAGTCCGCAAGACGAAATCCCAAACTAGCTAACTGGTGAACCTCCCTGGCCAGCGGCCTTTGACATGCTTCCAAGTGAGCCAAAATACCCATAGATTTCCGGCTAAGAGCATCTTCCACAACATTAGCTTTCCCCGGGTGATAGAAAATATCGATGCAGTAGTCTTTGAGTAACTCAAGCCATCTTCTCTACCTCGGATTCAACTCCTTCTATTTGAAAATATATTGAAGGCTCTTGTGGTCCGTGAATACATCCATATGGATCCCATACAAATAATGATGCCACATCTTTAATGCAATAACCACCGTTGCAAGTTCTAAGTCATATGTTGGATAGTTCTTTTCATAATTCTTGAGTTACCTAGAAGCATATGCTATAACCTTGCCATGTTGCATTAATACACACCCAAGCCCAATCCTTGAAGCATCGCAACATACCACAAACCCATATGTACCCTTTGGTAGGGTCAACAACGGCGGCGTAGTCAATCTTAATTTCAACTCCTGGAAGCTCCTTTAATAAGCATCGGACCATTGGAACTTAACCGTTTTTGTATCAATTTAGTCAACAAAGAGGCAAGAGTAAAGAACCCCTCCACAAACTTCCTGTAATATCTAGCTAAGCCCAAAAAACTGCGAATCTCTGTTGGAGTTGTAGGCCTTGGCCAATTCTTCACCGCTGAAATTTTCTGAGGATCAACCTTAATTACTTCTTTTGGAGACGACACGACCCAAGAATGTGACATATTCAAGCTAAAATTCACATTTTGAAAACTTCTAGTACAGTTGGTGCTGATGAAGAGTCTGTAGAACTGCCTTGAATGATCGGCATGGTCCTCTCGACTTCGCAAATATACAAGAATATCGTCAATGAACCCTATCACAAAGGAGTCAATAAAAGGCTTGAAAACCCGATTCATAAAATCCATGAAAGCTACTGGGGCATTTGTTAGCCCAAAAGACATTAGCAGAAATTCAAAGTGCCCATACCAGGTCCTAAAAGCTGTTTATGGAATATCCTGCTTGTATCGGCTTGAATTCACTTTCACTTTAGGAAAGTATTTCTTTCTCCTCAAAGTAGGTGTTCGCTCTGCAGCCCGAACAGGTCGAGATGTGATGTCAATCACATCGGGTAGGGCCATTCTCCTAGAGAAGAGCTTGAAGAAAAGGTCAGAACTTTAGGCGGGGGCCTCTGTCGATAGAGCTAAAGCAGTCATTCATTAATCCACCCTTGAGATACTAAGAAAAACGGCTGATCCAACTACAGAACAAATACAGACATAAACATAAAAGAATACTGCACAGAGCACCCGCTCTAAAAAGCTGACCTCCAGCATTCATCATTCAAACTACCCATCAATCATCCAACACAACCAACTATTCATAAAAGAGAAATGAATTACAGAAATGAGTGAATGAAATAAGGCGATAAAAAAAGACCTAGGAACAAGCAAGGAGGATTGGTTTCCCCACATTAAAGTACCAAGCATTTTAGGGGTCTAGCTCGCTGATATAAAAAATCGGAAGATTTAATTCAGTCCCAAGCGTCCCTGGATTGAATCCTTAGTTAGAGAGAGGGCTAAGTATATGTAACGCTATGGGAACAACATTTTTTGTCCGCTTTCAGCTATGCTATATAGATGGGCTACCCTGTGAAATAAAACATCATATGTAAGTAAGTAGCATCTAGAATAGAATCCAGAGCAGCTAAGACAAAAATCGAGTAGCTTGCGGGCCGGTCGTCATTGCACACTAGCTGGTTAGTGGGGGTGAGAGAGTGTTCTGTTGGTGTTCTCATTCTCAGTGCAACCTTGCTTGGTCAACAAGGGGATCAAAATGAGCGAGTTCTCATCCCATGCTCAAGTCTGACTTCGATCATCGTCTCCCGTCTACGCAAGATAGATTTGGCTTCGGTGATTCACAATTTGAAAGACAAAAGAACACTATCGGCACAGAACCAACAAAGTTCGGTTCTCTTTCAACCGTAGGTATTAGTGAATGAATTTAGAAAGAAGGTATCTGTGAATAAATTCATTAAGTCTTAATGCCAATGTTGGCCAATAGGCTTAAAAACAAAAATAAAATAGAAATAAATATTGGAGTCTCCTTACTTCTCTGCCCTAAGCTAAGTCTTCCTCAATGACCGATCACTTTTCAGCATATTCTAGTAAAGCCTTAAAGGCAAGGAAAGCTTTCAAGCTAATAAGCTACTTAAGAAAGAAACTAAAGTATGAAAAGAATTGAAAAGACGGAAAGGAAAGAGTACAAAGAGAGATACGGAAAGGTTGAAAAGCAGGGGATAAGACGGTAATAGGATGGCATTTCTCGTATGAATCGATTAGGTATAGGTGGAAGGAGATGAAAGCTGGCGCATAATTAATGTAATGATGGCTAAGGGCTTTCTTTTTACCGGTTTGAAAGGAAGAGTGTGCCATGGTGAAATACAAGATAGAACAAAAAGCAAGTAAGGTGAAACGGTGTTGGCAAAATCCAATACAGAATGTCCCGAGGGGGCATTGTTGAATGAATTGACTTCGGTTTGATTTCCTAAAACACAAGTGGATCGGAACAATAGAACTAATAATAGAATAAATAGAGAATAAAGAAAATATTTGAGAACTCAGGAAAGGAGAATAAGCCTCTCTAAGGGAAGAAGACCTAGCCCAGCTTTCTTTCCAAGCCATCAATAACTGCGGGCTTTCAACGTGTCCGGCTATCCTTTCACCGGCCAGTCAGTTATGGAAGACTCTGCTGGGTAGAAGCCCGAATATCATTAAGAATATCTTAACATTTTTTATTTGTGTGTGTTTTTTTTAAATAATGGAAGGTAATATATGAATAAGAACATATAGCATTCTGCTAGAGAGAGAGAGGGGGCGTTAGCCCGGGTACGTAAGTATAAGGTCCACCAGTACACACAATTATTCTGTTATTATCTACTGCCCGTTTAACTACTCCTTGAGACATTTCTACTGATGGGCCCTGGAATTATAGCAGGAGCAACCTCAATTGCCGTACCCAGGCGCCGGCCTCTAGAAGCTTTTGGAATATTCAATTTGTATGGCCTCAGTGATGAGAATATTTTGTGTGCCACTTCTGATGATGCATGCATTGGGCACAAGTATATGTCAGTTTCATAGATCAAGGCTTTCAAGGAATCTTGAGTTGGTGATTTGTCACTAGGAAGCACATTACACATTAGCAAATGGATGTTATAAATTCCTCCGAAAAATCATAAAATATTGTGCGGCCATACAATATACTCTAAATTCTCGTTGTCAAGGAAAGTGAATCAACAAATGCATGCAAGGAGGGATGTAATTCAGGAGGTGTAGTTCATCGAAACTTTCATCTATAACAAGAACAATAGATGCAGACATTCTGGAATCAGAAACTGGAAAAAGAATAGGTCTCTTATTCTAGTTTTTTTCTTAATCAACCATAGGTGATGACAGTTCTGGAAAATTTCAAGGAAGCATGGAAAATATGTTAATATCATTTTTTTAAGAGAAGAAGAAAGTCTAGCCGGAATAAACGTTTTTACCTAAGCAATAAACTACATGAAAGCAAGCAGAGGAAGCGGAGAGGTACTTGAGAGAATGGAGGGCAGGGGCCCCTAATTGAATGCAAGGAAGAAGAGTGGATTCCCCTAAGTAGTTGGAGGCGTCTTCTTTGAACTAAAAAACAATTTCACTTGAATTATTCCTGTGAGTGAATCCTATCAACTAGACTCTTTCGAAATTGCGTAAGTAAAGAGAAAGAGATTCGCTCCTTCTGTTCCTAACAGGGCATCAATTTGGAACTGAAATTATCCACAGCAGATCTGAAAGCTTTAGAATTTTCTAGAGAACGATGGTGCTCCTTGATCTTCAATTGGTGATCCCCGGATCGTAAATCAATTTTAAAGAAGTACCTAGCACCCTATTACTGATAAAACAAATAATCTATTCTTGGTAATGGGTACTTGTTTTTTATTGTGACTTTGTTGAGCTGCCGGTAGTCAATACACATCCTTAGTGACCCATCTTTCTTCCTTACAAAGAGAACTGGTGCACCCCAAGGTGACACACTCGGTCGAATGAAACCCTTCTCTGAAAAACCCTTCAATTGTTCCTTTAGCTCACTCAATTCTTCCGGTGCCATCCTGTAGGGCGGAATAGATATAGGTTGCGTGCCTGGCGTCACATCAATCCCAAAATCAATCTCCTTATCTAGAAAAATCCCAGGGAGCTCGTCAGCAAAGACCTCCGGAAATTCATTCACAACCGACATAGACCCGAGTGTAGGTGCCTCAACATCGATATCTGTAACCTGGACCAAATGATAGATACACCCCTTGTTAATCATCTTTGTGGCCTTAAGTTAAGAAATAAACCTACCTTTTGGCACCACTTATCCCTCTTCCATTCAACAATTGGCTGATTTGGAAATTTAAACCTCATAGTTCTAGTTCGACAATCAAGTTTGGTAAAACATGAATAAAGTTAATCCATTTCCATTATTACATCAAAATCAACCATCCCCTATTCAATGAGATCAGCCATGGTGTCCCAACCACGTACCGTGACAACACAACCCCTATAAACCCGTGCGACCACAATAGAGTTGCCAACCAGAGTAGATACAGAGAAAGTCTCATGAATCTATTACAATTCTATCCTAAATTCCATAGCAACATAAAGAGTAACATAGGACAAAGTGGAACGGGGATCAATAAGAGCATACACATCATGAGATGGATAGTCAATATACTTGTGACAACATTTAGAGAAGCCTCAGCACTCTGGCGACCACTCATAGCATAGAAACGGCTGGGTCCTCCCGAAATCTGCGCACCACACCTTGCGGGTGCTAGAGTGCCTCAAACCGGATGGGGTACTGAAGATGTAGTAGCTATAGAACTGGATGTTTGTGCTGTTTCCCTGCCCGCACCTTGGCGGGATGAACGACAGTCTCTCTGAATATGACCCCTTAATTCACTCCTATAACATATAGGTAGGTCCATGTAGAAGATCCCCAAGTGCATCTTGCCACACCTGGGGCATGGGGGCTCCTATTGCCCTGATTGGGCCTGAAACGACTCCCATGCTACTAACTGGGCCCTGATGGAAGTGCACTGGCTGAAGACTGAGCAAAAAACTGGGATGACCCTGATGACCCTCCCATAAATGCTAACCTACCACCACCAAATTAATCTCCAAGGTTGCCCGTGGACCGGGCCTTACTGCTACCCTCTAGTTTCATTATGTTCTTCAATTTACGATTCTTTCTAGCTTGAGTAAATGCCACTAACTTCCCATAGTTCATATCATAATTCAAGGAAACTGTAGTAGCCTCATTGATATCCAAGGGGCTAAGGCCATGCACAAACCGGTGCACTCTAGCCTCCATAGTAGGCAACATGTGAATATCATACTTGGACAGGCGAGAGAACTCAATGTAATACTCCTACACACTCTTGCTACCCTGTTTAAGGTTATCAAACTCTACGGCACGGGTTGACCTAGTCTAGACAGGCAGGAAATGGTCCATGAAGGCGTCAAAAAACTCACCACCTTGCTGGAGGGCTCCCCTCCTCACGGGAGTTCTCCCACAGCTCAAACCAAGAATAGGACACCCCTTTCAGACGGTAGGCGGCCAACTCCACTCCCTCTGTCTCAGTAGCGCGCATAATTGGAAGAGTCTTGTGCATCTCATCAATGAAGTTCTTGGGTTCCTCCTCCAGATAAGCACCCATGAACATTGGAGGATCTAACTGAAGAAACTTGTTCACATTGGAACCAGTAGAATCCCCTTGTCGGCTAGAAGAAATGGGTACAACATTTGATCTTAGGGCCTAGGAAGCCACTTTCTGTGTCAATATCTGTATGGCTCCCCTAAGATTCCTATCAGAAATACCATAATCGGAAGCTGGGGCTGCAGGTGGAGCCAAAATATCAGTTGGAGGAATCGTTGCACCCTTAGTAGGTGCAGAAACTGGTGTAGCCTGGTCAGGTGTAATGGAATCAGGAAGTGTAGTAGTCGGGGTAATATTCTCGCCTCTCGAGTACTCACCTGCATCATCCAATAAAGAATCAACTACCACTCCTACGACAGCATTGGCTCTTTGGACAGTTCTTGCTTTCTTCTTAGGTGCCATGTACTGAAAGTTAGAGCAATGCACGATTTAGAGAAGGAACAGTCTCACAATTGGTTTTATTGCACGATCCAAAATATCAAAGAAGGGTATTATTCCTAAATGTCCAGGTAGCCTCCAACTTATAGATGTGGTCGATAACACACCGATAAGAAGGACTCTACTAGACACGGCTCTGAGACAACCAAAGATACTTTAAAACCTTAGGCTCTGATATCAAGTTTATCACGCCCCCAAAATCGAGGAGCGCGACTAGCGTTCAACCGAGGGAACCCGGCCGAGCAAGCCTATTAGAAACTTTCTACCCAAACTCATTCATGACAATGAGAAGACATATTTGCATTAATTAGAAAATAGGGAGATCGTGTATACAATACCAAATCATTTCCATTAGTTATATCATTTTTAATGTCTCAAAATACGCACATTTTCATAGTCTAAAGTGGAATAAATGGTTCAAACACAACATCACTCGTTTGACTTTCCGTACACCCATATATAACCCACACTTTATCTACGGAGCCTCTAATAATTAGAAAGAGTACGATAGTAGTGCCGGCAACAAGGCTTCAGCTATACCTTAAAACATGTTAATATGATAAACAAAATATGTATAACCCCAGAAAGAAGTGGGTGTCACCAAGTCTGCTAGGAGGAGGGTGTATTGTTATCAGTGATCAATGTTGCCTACTGTGGAACCACCTGCATCCATTTAAGATGTAGTGCCCCCGGCAAAAAGGGACGATATTATTGTCGAATAGTGCTAGTATATATAACTAAACACCATCTCAATAGAATGAATAATAATACACGGGAGAAAAATCATGAAATCAAAAGGAGCCTCAAACAATACCAAAACATCAAGAACCACATAAGTTTTCAAGTAAATTTCAGTGTTTTTCGGTTGGGAGATCTTTAGTACCGATATACCATCATTCATACTACCTCTGTACTTTCACAGAGTTCGATCATGGACCAATCGGCTAGGCCGCCTCATTTGAGACATCAATCACAATCACAATTTCAATTATAATTTCTAGCACAATTACCACCATGAGTGCAGCATGGCGTCTGATCACGGCACGATCGGCTAGGCCGTCTTGCCCGAGACATTACCTTTTTCTATCAATCATCTCGCTTCATATTTCTTTCACATCTTTTTAATTCATTGATGCTAGTGGCCATAATGTTTTTTAAAAATATTTCCCAACTATACTAGGGGTGGTGTATTAATCAACAAAAAGAGTTTCATTATTACAACACAAAGGTAGAGCACACCCTTCAAAAGATGAGGCATATGAGATTATAAATAGTCCACCCGCCTCTAATTACAAAATACACATAGCTAACAAAAAAATTGGCCTTATCATATTTGTATCTTATGCTAGACATCTCTTCTTCATCCAGCATAAGAGGTCCCTAAGCTTCACTGGGCATATGTTGGTTGGAGTAGAAGAAAGTAGCATGTTGATTTTTTTGCTGCCATTTTAGCTAAACAATCAGCAAGATGGGTCGCCTCTCTACAACAATACATTATCTATATTTCGGATGTGTGTAGAATGCCTCTAATCTTGTTAGCGATTTGGCTTAGTTTATAGTTAGTTGTGCTCTCCTTACAAACAATGTCTACAATATACAGAGAGTCCAACTCAAGGATGGCTTGTGTGAATCCATTCTGCACGCACCAATTGATACCAGTCCATGCTGCCTGAGCTTCAGCAAGATTGTGATTTTCTCCATTGAACGGTATTGATAAGGCCATGATTATGTCATCATTCTCATCTTTACGAGCTCCTCCTAGCCCTGCCTTTCCTTCTCCTTGTAGATTGCTCCCATCAGTGTTGATCTTAACCTTGCCCCTATCCGGTTTCCTCCATTTGACAACCATGCATTTATGGACATGTTATAATCTTGTCAATAAATCACATAAGTTGTTCCATGGCATTCTGAGTTTGCAATTGGGGTAAGCCTTATTGATTACAACTTCAACACTCCAAGAGATTTGATGATTCAATCTATATATGTTGAACTATATTTTGTCACCATACCTGCACACACACAATTCTTTCCACAAGAACCAACATATGATAATAGGAGTTATATTTAGCACTAATCTATGTACATCATTGGTTGGCTTAGTAGTCTAGGTGTTAAGCATGTATCTAATGGGGTGGGGGTGATAAAGGATACCAATGGCATTTCCAAATAGATTCCAAATATAACTACCAGCTTGTCCCTCTATATATACATGATTCATGCTATATGTAGAAGGGTTTAGGCAATAGTTACATTTAGAAATAATTTATTTGCCAAACTTAGTAATCACTTCATCAAAAGGGAGTTTACCTTTCCATAATCTCCAAACCAAAAAGGACATTTTAAAAGGGATATTAGAGTTCCATACCTTGTTGATGTATTGCACTTTTAGTCTAGACTTCCTTACCAGATTCCATGCACTCTTGTTAGTGTATTTGCCATTTTCAGAAAGTTCCTAGAACACTTGATCCCTATTGTCTTGATTGCCAATGACAATGGAGTTAATGTGATGGACCAATTGCTCTGGTGGAGTGTCCTTCAGCTTATAAATGTTCCAATGACCGTTTGTTATGAACTCCCAACCAAGGTCTTAGCACTCTTACAAGTGTTAGGAACCAAAGCTGCCAATGGATCCTTTAATGACCAATTATCCTACCAGAAACTACTAGACCCAGAGTTTACGTACCAAACAATATGCTTCTCTGCAATATCCCTCACCTTGAGAACATGACTCCAAGCATGAAAATTACCTGGAACCAGTTTCTTTGAGGCTAAATGTGCCCTTACACAGTATTTGTTTTTTATGAAGGTAGCCTAGAGAGATGATGTAGACATAATCCTCCACCACCTTTTCATGGCTAACATGTCACTAATATCCTCCAATCTCCTCATTCCAATGCCACCTTCCTCAGTAGGAAGAGCAAGATTATTCCAGGAACTCGAATGGTATTTTATATGGTCAACAGAGTTACCCCAGAAAAAAATGGCAAAATGCTTTTCAATTAATCTAAACACACATTTAGGGGGGACATAGCAGATAGAGTATAGCCAAGATGGATTGAAGCATACTTTTAATCAAATAGCTTAACCACCATGATAAAGAAACTTCCCCTGCCAGCCATTAAGACTTTTAACAATCTTACTAAGCATGTTGTCAAACTAATCAATTTTCTTCCTTCCCACATAAAGAGGGCAACCTAGATAGGTAAAAGGGAAAGTCTTATCCATAAAACTTGAACAATTTCTAATCATGTTGATTCTGATAGCGCGGTGTTAGGAGCAGTTAAGAAATAACTTTTATCCCTATTAACAAGTTGACCATAATTCCTTTCATACTTAGAAATAGTGTTCACAACCAATTTAACAGAGATAAAGTCACCACTACAGAAAATAACAATATCATCAGTATAGGCTAAGTAGTTAATCTTTAGATCATTAGCAGGCAAAGAAAATGGGATGAAATTAGGATTCCTATATAAACAGTTAAGAGATCTAGACAAGACCTCAACAACTATTATGAATAATGATGGAGACAATGGATCTCCTTGTTTAAGCCCTTGAGAGGATGAGAAGAAGCCATGTCTAGTACCATTCACAATGATTGAGTACCACACATTAGAGTTTAGATTATGAATTAGTCAAATCTGACTATCAGAGAATCTAAACTTTCTTAAAACAACATAAATAAAATCCCAAGATATTCTATCATATGTTTTATCCATATCAAGCTTAATAACCACATTACCACCTTTGTTAATATGAGCAATATTGTGAATGATCTCCTGATCAAGTAATACATTATCATATATCAACCTATATTTTACAAAACCACTTTGATTTAAAGATACTAATTTTTGCAAAAGAGTATTAACTCTAACAGAAATGATTTTAGAAATAATTTTGTTAGTAAAATTTGAGAGGTTAATTGGTCTAAAATCAGCAAAGGTAGCAGGATTATCAGTTTTAGGAATTAAAACCAAACATGTATGAGAGTAGAATTTAGTCAAACCTTTTCCCTTGAAGAATTTTATCACAAAGGCAGTTACCCCTTTTTGAATGATGTCCCAGCAGCTCTGAAAAAAGGTACCACTGAAGCCATCTGGACTTGCAGTGCTATGAGGGCTCAGGCTAAAAATAACATTTTTGATTTATTTTTCATCTGGTACCTTATTTAGAATATCATTTTCTTCCCCTGATATACAAGAAAGGATGCAATCTAGAGTAGAAGTGTTGATAGCCGGAGGAGTAAGGTTGAAAAGAGATTGAAAGTGATTAACAACTTTCCTAGCAATCTTCTCATCCCCTTGATCCAATTACAATTTCTGTTTTTGATTCTATTAATCTACTGTTTTCTTTTTCTTTCTCTAAGGATGGAATGAAAGTAACTAGTATTGTTATCCCCCTCTTCAAACCATTTCGCCTGGAATATTTGTCTGATCAATGAATCTTGAAGACTAAGCCATCTGATATATTGAGCATGAGCCTTGTTGACATCCTCTCTACTCTTTTCAGTATTATTCTCAGTGTTAATATCTTCTAAATCTTGAAGCCTTTCTTCCCATCTTATGACATCTTCATTAATATCCCCTATATCATTCCAGGACCATTGAGTCAATCTCTTACTAAGTGCCTTGAGCTTGGATTGAAGGAACCATATTGGGTTGCCTACAACATTCATATCCCAAACTTCCTTGACAATGTCAAAGAAACCATCTTGGTTCATCCAGCAATTCAGAAATCTGAAGTACTTAATTTGATTTTGGCTGCCATTCAAATTCTTCATTAGAAGAGGCCTATGATTAGAACCAGTCCTAGCTTAGTGGCTAATAGAGCACCTTTGAAAGAGTTGATCCCACAAATCATTAACAAAAACTCTGTCCAACCTTTTTCATATTCTCTTGCCAGGACTTCTGTTGTTACACCATGTATAGTTGGAACGATTATACCCAATATCAGTAACCCCACAGTTGTCGGTACATGTTTGAAACTCCAAGCTTCTATGCGTCATGTATGGCTTACCCCCTAGTTTTCCATTAGGATCCAAGATTACATTAAAAATCCCCCCCCCCAATGCACCAAGGGACATCCACCACTAGAATGTCCTGTTCAAGAACACACCAAATTTCTTTTCTATCATATGATTTGCATTTAGCATAAAATGCAGTAATGCAAATGTCTTGTTTTCTAATTGCTTTATACATTTTGATAGTAATATGTTGGTCACTGGTTGTAATGATCTTAGTGGGGTTGTAAGCATTCCAAAAGTACCAAATTTGACCATTGTTGTTTAAATAGTAATGTAAGCCAAGGAATTTTTTGTAGCCATTTGTTTTTCCTTATTACTAAAGCGTTCAAAGATGGCCACAAATTGAGTTTTGTTGAGATTAATCAATTTCTTTAGCTTGTGAATGTTTTTTTTGGATCTAACCCCCCCTAATATTCCAGGAAAGAGCAATAATTATTGGAACAATTAGGGGTGGAATCCTCCTTTTGGATCCTTCATTGAATGTTGAGTCTTGTTTCTGTTCCTTTTGCCACTTTTCCTGGCTTCACGTCTTCCTCGCCTTGCCATATTTGCTGTTCTTTATTGTGACTTTGAGACTCAATATCCTCATTTCTCATTTCCTTTTGACTGCCAAAATATTCAACCATCTAAAGATTGTCAATATTATCCCCTACTAGATTAGAGTTATTTCCATTTTCCTTGTTCCTATATAGATCCACAACCAATTGCAATCCAGGCTGGTTACTTATTTCAGTAAGAACAGTTGGTGAATTGGAGTCACAACAGTGTTGTACAAGATTATCTTTCTCCTCGATCCTGCCTTCCTGAATGATATTCTGCATGAGATTGTTCTAAACTAGCTGCTCCTCTTTTGTGTTAAGATCATCCTCCTTGGTTATGCTATCATTGTTGTTGAGCTCAGCGTCACTGCCTTGATCTTGGTGTAGAGTTTTGCCATCACTACTGGGACTTAATAGTCTTTCCTCTATAGCCTGCTTTGAGTGATAATTCTGCTTTGCTATAGAGGCAGAAGTTTCTTTTCTATTGTTGCTGGTTTGAGCATGTTTGAAAATCACTTTTCTTTTATTTTTCGGCATCTTTTTGGTCTTCTTTTTCTTGTTCTTTTTCCTCCTAGCTTTCATGTCCTTGGTGTTAACATTCTCTTTTTGCTGAATTTGATCACTCTCCAAGCTTGGAGAGTTTTTATTCTCCCTTTTATCCTTGAGAGCTTGTTTGCTCGCTTCTATCCCACTGTCTAATTTAGTTTCCTTGTCCAGTTCCATTCGCTCACCCTCTTCCTTTTGTTCTGCTTTCGTTTTTTCAAAACCACTGTAGTTGATCATATAGTGGCCTATTTTTTTGTAATGCTTACAATATTTAGGAAGCCCTTCATACTCCAATTTTTGTGTGTTCCACTCCTTAAGAGGAGAATCCTCATATTCATGACCAACAAACACACTCTATGGCAAAGGTTTAAGCAGGTCGACTTCAACTCGGATCTTGACCATACTTGGTCTTGTTCTCGCCATCGTAGAAGCATTGAGGGCTAGTGGAGTACCAACTGAGCTCCGCAGCTGCTTTATATAGTGCCAATCGTTCATATGGAAGGGTAATACTAGAATAAGAACCCATGCTGGGGCAACGGGTAAATCATTTTTAGGTTTGAAGTCCTGAGACCATTTTTGCAACCATCTGCATCCCATCGATTTCAACAACCCTACGGAACCAAACAGTTTTCCAATCATCCACAATAAACAAGTTTATAAAAACATTATGGTTGTCAAAAACCCCAATTCTTACTAACCCTTTCAGAGAAATAATTTCTTTGAATCTAGACCTAATTCGATCAATTTGGGGGTGTGGTCTAAGAAACCAACCCACAATAGTGAACTTACATAACTCAGCCATGATACCATAATAATTTGAAGCTTTAAAGATAACAGCATGCATACCATTGTGTGTTGTCTGTCTTGTTATCACTTTCTCTTTCACTTGGCAGATGGAGTTCGGAGAAGAGCTTGATGGAGATGTAATCATGTTAGCATAAGAGTGTTTCCCTAACAGATTCTCGTTCGTGTGTGTAATCTAACCCTTAGATTGATTTTGGTCACCTGGACGTGCCAATTGGAGGCCTCCCGGTGGCTCCATCTCCTGGGGCATGGTCAGTACATGCAGTGAAGAGAGCCGTTAGAGAGACATTGCAGAGAGCATTTATATTAAGAGAGAGGTGCTTTTTTTTCAATGTTAGGTTTGCTGTTCTAGTGGACACAATTATAATATCATTCTTGGTATTTGGCCGTGTTTTATATTCTATGCTCCCTTTTTTACTTTCACACGTCATCATCATTATCAACAACAAGACTTTTCAATTCAGGACTTTAGGTACACATGTGAGCAATTAAGAGTCATAGACATATAGAAAATTTTCACATAATTTGGCATGATAACCTTCATTCAAACTTGATTTGAAGTCGAAACACTTATAACACCCATTCCATACTTTGAATATATCCTCAAATGGTAACATAGCATGATAAAAGCATTTGTAACACATATTGAACATATATCTTTCAACACCAAGTTTACTCGGAATAACCAATTTCATAACGATCAACTCGGGTCTTACATAACTTACATGGACACCGTGGAATTCAATTCTAAGAAAGGGGTTTAGCCAACATACCTCAATTGAGCTTCCTTAAACTCTAAAATATTCCAGAATTCTTAGCAACTTCAATTTATTTTAGAAATATAACAAGTTGAACCAAAATTAGGAAGATAATCATGATTCTATCTCATTTGAGCATTTTGTCAAATGCTAGGTGTGCGTTAAGTTTTTATGGTCCTTTTATGAAAGATTCCATCATCCAACAACCATTCTTTATCATTTTTAGCTCACAATCTTCCTACACCCTTTGATAACACATGCATGAAAGATAAACAACTCCCATACCCAGGAATTGTCTTTCTAATTACTCATTTTTAGTTAAATTTCGAATTTAAGGGCTAGGGTATAGAATTTTACCTCTAGGATGATGACCTAGTGAGTTTTTCCTTGTTGATCCTCAAAGATTTGAGCAAGAATCGTTGGACAATTGGTTGAAGATCACTCTCTCACTCTCTCACTATCATATTTTAGCTCAAAAATGGTCCAATCCATCTATTTATCGAAGTAGGATCGGGTTATAAAAACCCAAAAATGAAGCCCCGGAATAGGATCTGTGGTATCATATGTAGCCGCATAATGCTTCTGCAGTCCGCAAAATGGGAAACGAAATGTCCTTCCGGAACTGGGCTAGTTTTCCCTACTCTACGGCCGTTATGCGGCCCACAGACCTACTCTGCGATCGCATAATGCGGCGCAGAACCTCCCCCCAAAACATTTAAAGGCTGGATATGTAATCAGAGTGTGCCCGCAAAATAATTTTGCGGTCGCATGTTGGGCCGCGAAAATGACATTAAAAAGGCCCAATAGAGTGTCTCACTCTACGGTCATTCTGCCAAACATTTTACTTCAACTTCCCAACGCATTGTTCAACCCAAAAAGTCCATACCGTCTACTATCATTTACACTTATGCCTACCCCGGCACCATGAAACCTCAGTTTTTTGGAAAAGTTTTACGGGGCCTTACAGTTGATCGACACTAAGGTTATATAAGCAAAGGAAGTTGTAGCAAATGTTCGCAATAACCCTCTCCCAGATCACAGAGGTGAGGGAGTGAATGTGATATAAACTTATGAGGAATGGGATCAAGAAGGGTCCATGTGCTCATATAACATCTCCAGTCATCCTCACGCCAGTTGTGGTACAAACCTAGGCGCCATTTGAAGTTGAGGCTACACCCTTCACCGTAATAGTAGCTCCCACACCATCTTACAAGTCTGATGCTATCCTGTGGGATTGTGTTACAGAAGAAAGAAGAAAGGATAAAGCTAAAGTGGAAGAAATAGGTGTTGTGCAAGGTATGACTAGAACTGGCAGAGTTTTCACACCTGAAAATCTAGGAGGATCAAGCAAAGAAGTTGCACCTAAGCCGCCTATTGTCGAGACTGGCACTAACAATCTTTGGAGGGATATACAAGCAAGGGAGTACTCTGTTGTTGACCACTTGAACAATACTCCTGCTCAGATATGCGTCTTATCACTATTGCAAAACTCAGCTTCACATAAGAATACTTTGATGAAGGTGCTAAGTGAAGCTTATGTACCTGGCGACATTACTAGTGGGGAGATGGCTAATGTGGTCAGAGAAGTATTGGAGAGCCACAAAATCACTTTCCACAAAGATGAGTTACCACAAGAAGGACTGAGTTCACAATAGGGTGTTGCACATCACAGTGCTTTATGATGAACATTGAAAGTTGGTTCCGATCAAGTCCTCGAATCGGGCTCGATTGTAACTAAATCAATAAGCAGCTGAAGAACACTTTGAATATCAATTAGAGAACAAAATTGACTTTTGCCAATAGTAATCTAAAAAGAAAAGGTTCTCCCTTTTATATAGTAGGGGAGTTTCAATCCTAGTACAAGTCTAAATTAGGTAAAAAATCTTTCTCTTCTAGTATCGCGTTATCCTCTTAATACTTTCCCGGGAAATGGGGGGGGGGTAAGTTTATCCCCAATTTTACCCGCTTTTCAGAGAGCATATTTATAGAAATGACGAGAAGTTATTAACTGACCCCCGGTTCCTTCCTCCATACGCTAAAAGTGGGTTGACAAGTCAGCAAAATGTCCCATTAGTCGCGCTGTTCTGACTTTGAACACGTGTCAGCCTCCGGTTGACCATCCTTAGTAGGCATCGAATATAAAACATCACGCATTAATTATTTCCCTCCTATAAAAGCTTCGGTTTCCTTTTTTCACTTTTTTACTTTCCGATTTCGAATCTTCTTGAGTTAACCTCAAAGTTTTTACTTGTTAATCATTCCCTCAAATCTTAACCAATTGTTCTTCACATCTTTATTTCTTTGTCTCCAATTTTCAAATCTTCATACTTTGCCTTTAAACTTCAAGCTTGACCTTCAAATCTTCATATCAATCTTTAAACCTTCATATAAGCCTTCAAACCTTCATATTCCCATATAAAAATGGCAATAACCTTAAAATCGGGGCTTCAAAACAATGTTTCTTCAACATTTACCCCAGATACAGAGGCAACCCTTTCGGTGGTAGCCACATCCTATCAAAGAGTTTATTCCTAGAGGCTGCTCCACAGATAATGACTTTAAGATCGAGAAAGCCTCCAAACAAGGAGATCGGGGTAAGGAGGCATGGAGGTATATCTGCTCTATCACCAAAGAAACGCTCCAAGCGGTCCAGGAGGACTGCAAGTGGAAAGGCAAGGACGTAGTCATTTACCATCCTGACGAGGACATCAAAACGCATGTGGAGGGATACTTAAGCATTTATACATATCCCTTCACGCTTGGTCCGATTGACATGGTAGTCCTCGACTTTTGTAAGAGATAGGAGGTCTGCCTCGAATAGATCCATCCGTCCTTTGGAGGATCGTGACCCTCCTCTATCACTTTGACAACAACACGGAGGAGCCTTGGTTCACAATAGACCATTTACTTCATGTCTACAGTCCCCGAATCTTTCGAGGGGGGTAAATCAAGCATGCCCAATGGGCAAAAAAGGCTCTCTTCTCGAGCATCAATGAGGACAAGGACCGAGGCTGGAAGGGGAGATTTGTTCAGGTAAAGACCGAAAATCTCATTCCCTTCGAGTTCCTGCCATTCCTTGATAAGTGAAACTCAACACGTGAGTTCATCCCTCATAAGTTGTCAAAATAACCCTTTGAATTTACTCTTATTTCACATTACCCATCTTTCCTGATATGAAGTGGTAGTTTGTGTCCCGATGCAGTCCCTCATTTCACAAATTGGGTCGAGGGAATCTTCAAACAATTGAAATACTTCGACCTTCGGGAAATTACCGAGGTCATGGCCTCATCCCCATTTGAAAAACCCTCTGCTCCGGGACAACCTACTGCCAAGGCTGCTGTGAAGAAGGAGGAGAAACAAAGGAAGAAGAGAAGGTCCTCTGAGTCCTCGGATGCTCCCATCGATGCCAAAAGAAGAGGATCTCGGTCAAGGTCAGAAAGAGTGCCAAGAAAAGTACTCATGCCAAGGTCCTGGACCCTAATTCTCTATATCGACTCAAGGACTACCCCGATGATGATGACATAGAGTTTGTCGTGCACGAGCCGGCCGACGCTGCACAAGATCTGGCAGTACCGGAGGGGGATGACGGTAAGGTTGAACCCTCCTCAGCTCAGGAGCCCGAGGAAGAACCTGTGGACACTGCCCCTCAAAAAGCTACTCATATTCCGAGAGAGGCTGCTAGTGTCATTGACATCTCAGAGTCACCATCGCACACTGAGCGTTTTTTCGATAAGGCTCAGGCCGTTATAAAAAAATCCGACCAAGGTATCTCGAGCCACAGATGAAGCCCTCAATTTGTTTTTCGAAGAAGTGAACGTCGGGTGCTGGAATATTACTCCAATTTTGGCCACATGGAGATCCCAAAAAGGAATGTGCTACCGGGGTCAGGCGGGCTGAGTTTGAGCCCAAAGCTAGTGAAGTAGTTCCTCATTCTGAGGGCGGTCCCTAACCAGAAGAAGACAGTCATGTTTACAATACCGACAGATATTAGGATGCTATCTGGGCCGGTCGGTGTTGCCAGTTACCTTAGTTCCTTGGTAACCAAAGAGGACCAAGTGAAAATTAACGAGGTGGATATGCCGAGCCTCTTCAACGAGGCATAGAAGGCGCTCAACATGGTATATTTCTTCCCCTTGTATCTTTTAAAGAGTCTATTTTGCCTTAGCGGATTTTAATGAATTTGCCTTTTTTTATTCTTCAATGGTGATTCATCATGAGAGCTTCCATCGGTTCCAGAAAAATGACATGTACAAAGCTCTTTTTGGGCAAAAAGATGAGTTCCTCAAGGACCAATCCGTCCTCCAAGCCGAGCTGGAAAAAGCTCAAAAAGATGCTCCGAAGGTGAAACAGGAACACACCCTTATGATAAAAAAGGTAAGAATGTTTAAGATTAATAACGAGAGGTTAAGCGCAAATGCTAAACGGCAACCTCGCAGGCCCAAGAGTAGATAGACCTGATCGAGAAGCTTAGGGACAAGATGGACAAGGTCAAAGCCTCAGTCGAGGAGTTAAGGAGCAAAATAGATCTCCTTGCCTCGGAGTGGATGCCACCAAAAAGGATTTGGCATCGACCAAAGTACAGCTCCAGGTGATGAGGGAAAAAATTAACAAATGGTCTCACCTGAATGAGGAGCTCCAGGCACAACTCTACTCAGCCGTTACAAAACGGGATACTCTCGACCAAGAATACACTGCGCTGAAGTCCAAGTTAGAGGTGGCTTTGAATGAGGCTTTGATAGTTCAGGACATGTTGGCCCAGTACAAGAATGATGTGGAGGTAGCCGAGGCCTGTGTAATAATGAAGGCCAAGTATGTGAAAATGGTTGTTTGGGGAGAGACCTTTGAGGAGATTCATGTCTGGAGGATTTACCTAGTGGCCGAGATCAAAGTGTCGAAGAGGCTTGAAGCCGAGGACAAAGCGAGATACCAACCCGATGGTTCAGGCAGCGATTCGGGCTCCAATGAAGACTAGGCGGGAAATGCCTTAGTTTATTTTTGTTTTTTCTTGTAGCTATTTTTAATTTTGGGGCTGTTTTAATAAGCCTCTATAAATACCTTTTGGTACATATGTATATAAAGAATTTTTCTTCGGCTATGCATTGTGTCATTTACTTTTTTGTATTTGTTTATGTCTAAGACTTGTAATATGTTATCGATGCATTAGCGTAGAATTTGACTACACTTAAATCGTTTGTTCCCTCAAAGCCTGGGTGAGGCATAGATTTAGTAATAACTCTGAATTGGAGAATGGTTGAGTGGAGTGAGGTAGGTTTTCCACGTATATGGGGTTGTTTTGGTGAGTGCCAGGGATTTGGGTGTAGTGGTGGTCGTTGGTTGAGTTTTGAGGATCGGGAATAGGTTGTGGTGTGTTCTGAAAAGTATGATAGGCAGTGGTTTGTGGGTGCTGGGTTGGTTGATGATGGTGTTGTGGGGGAGTTGGTATCGGTAGAGGATTAAAATTTTTGTTGGTTGACGTCTGGGACATTCAGAGTGAGGGAGAGCTTTGCCAAGTTGCGAACTTGCTCAAGTTCTCCTTGTAACTCCAGTATTTTCTGCTCTAATCGTAGGACCAAATCATTCTGGGCTGCAATACTCCGACCGTTTGAAGTTTCAATATTCTTAGAATATTCCTTTCGGATACCACTAAAATCATCCATCTTAGCTTTTCCTCTGCTTTTTGGATTACTCGGTGGAGGAGGAGGTGGAGGGCCTCTAGATCTGGTATGATATGCTAATGATGTCAGTATGTGCGAAACAACCTTAGGGGATGAGAATAATAAAAATAAAGATAAACAAGTCAGTAAGGATTTTAAAAATGTTTGCAATATTTAAACACATATTGCGGGAATGTAAATTCGCGTCCTAATTTGGAAGCCTTGTCGTGCCCGAGGTAGGCCTAGCGACAAATAGATTTGGAGAATTTCATTGCCAATAATTGCCTCATTTCATTAATGTAAAAATAGATGAATCTAAAACGACACTAAATAAGATAAGTCACTAATGGCACTTGGCATTATTACATTTGAAAAAGCAAATAAACCTAATCTACTTGGTCCCAGAAGGACCTTCTCTAGGCTGAATGTTTTTGGCTTCGTCGATCAAATTCCCCAATGTCTTCCTCATTTTTCCCTCCAATTCCATTAGATTGTACTCCAGATATTCCAACCTTTCACTTGATTTGACAACCCTCTCCCTCCATTCATTAATTAGTTCCATGTCGGTCTTGTGTTTCTCCATGTGCTCGGTCTTGGACTCGTGAACTCTCTTGCACAGTTTGTTGTACCTCACTTGTGCCTCAGCAACTCCATCTATGACTCTATTCCCTAGACCAACCCTTGGCTCGAATATTCCTGCTATGTTATCTTCTAACCATGATGGGTAAAAGTACACATGACCAACATGATATCGATCTGGCTCGATGGTATCCTTTTCAACGATAATTTTCAAATGCCACATGTGCTGAGCTTCACATTTGTATGGGACGTCGTCATCCTGAAAATCTTCCCTGTAGTGACTCATTGTAGAAACTTGCGGTATGACCTGTCTCCTGCCTGCCTGTCTCATAACCTTGAGGGGAGCATAAGGGTATATGCCCCTTAACCCAATCAACACCAAGTGTGGAACATCCCTAGATCTGATGATGAACTCATCGGTAGGGAACCATTCTAACATCCATTGAATTTGATCCTCGGTCAAATTGCTGAAAAACTACGCCCACCCTATAGCATTTTCAGGTTGATCAAATCTGTCTAAGATATAAGTCATTCTCTTGGGATGATGGAAAGCTATGTGATCATTCCACGGCCTTCGCGGAAGCTCTTGACGGTATTGGCCCTTTTGGAGATGCTCTAACAACCAAACTTGCAGCAGCAGATTACAACCTTCGAAGTATTTGTACCCCTTCTGACAGCGCTCTAAGGCCTGGTATATGTCTGCTATGATCATAGGGATAATGGTACATGTCTGACCCTCGATCCCATCCATCAAGGTTTTGGCTACCATGGCCAATCTGATATGGATTCTGTCCCCTTGTATCGGGAATACTAACGTACCCAAGAAACAGACGGTAAACACAAAAACCCTATGGTGAATCCAACCCAAGGAAGTGATGGAGAATTCGTCATCAAAAATACGATAAGATTTGCTATGACCGTATCGTTCATAGAGGAAATAGAATGGTATGTAGGAATTTTTAAAGCACTCCAAGTCATCATTCTTCTTTAATCCTATCATCTTCAGAAACCCCCTAGTAGAGCGATTTTTCGGCACCAATAAACCAGGACTATCCCAAGGTAGCCCAGCAAATCTCCCTATTTCTTCCAAGAGAGGGGTCATTTCTATGTTTCCAAAGCGAAACACGGCTCTTTCTTTGTCCCAGAACATTGTGGCATCTTCGATCAACATGTTGTTCGGCTGAAGGCCCAATAGAAAAGGTAAATTTCCCAAGACCCTTTTCACATGATTTTTATCACTTGGTGGAAGATCCTCCCACCAATCTAGCAACAGTGGTGATATGTTACGGATCATGCCGAACCTAGGGACTTCGTGCCTCATTTTCTGCAAAACAAATATGGTTAGGCCCCTTCCCCCCTCCAGATCTAACTATTTATACAACAATGATAAGCATTTTGGCACTTATTTCTCCAAAATTAATGCACACAATCATGGTTGCGTCCGTTGGGATTATGGAAAACCCGATGGACTTTTGGATGAGGCTTGTCTTAAAGGGTTATTATGTGAACAACATATTAACCTGGCTAGGTTTGACCATGATGCATGTACAATTAATCAGAGTAAGGTTTCTAGAGAGGTCTATACTGGTACCCTCAAGTGGAAAACTTTAGGGGAAAAGGCACGGAACCGTCGACTGCACCGCTGATCGACTAGTTTTATCGCAAATATGCCTTTTCGAATTTAAAGGGTGATATATAGGAAGGGCGCAAACACTCATCAAGCGTTGATATAGGATTGATTACGCACGAGTGGAATATGATGTTGAGCATGATTAATGCAATAATAAATAGCATGTTGTCACATATTTGCACATTAAAAATGATAAATGCGATATTTAATAATTGAAAGACGTTTAAGAAAGAAACAAGAAGACAAGTTAGTTTCTGTAATAAAAAAAGTCATAAATGCTTGAAAATAGGTAATTAAATCCAGATAAGGGGGGAAAGGGAAAGAGTGCACATGTATTAACAAGATAAAGCATGCTTAAGACTAATTCACAAAAACAAGTTCATTATGGTAAGAGCCTAATAATATCCCTAGCAGAGTCGCCATGCTGTCGTGCCCCCTTTTTCCTCGCAGAGTACGAGTTTCGACATTTTGGGGACAACTCCTTTCTTTTTGGGAAATTGGGTAAGAGATTTGAAGAGTCACCACCTAACAGATTAAGGTGCGTTAAGGCACCTAGAAAAAATAACTTGTGTACTAGTTTACATTATTAGAGATTAGGTAAGGGCTCAAAATTACCTTGAGAGGAAGGTGTTAGACACCTCTCGAGGTCTACAACGGTGGGTCCAGGCCAAACTCAATTTAAGCGAATTAGTCTTATAAGCAACTTAAACAAATACAGATTATTTTAAAACATGAATAAAAGGGGTCCTAGGTTTATTAGCCTATAGGATCACTTTTGTGCAATACTCGGTAACCTTCCTCAAATAGAGGTGTTACGCGTAGCATTAACGCACATGTCATCATATCCTTTACTACTCGATTACCCTCCCCTTAATTATTACCTAGGCGTTCTAACAACATCAAATACGTATCCTATGTGTGCACTACCAATCCCTTACCTCTGGCCCTGGAGGTGTTTAGGACCTCTATTTAAGGTGGTTCTAGACTCACCTATGGTTCTTAAAAGGAGAAAATCTAAGCGAAAAACAAAAACATGTAGGACTGTCACATAAAGAGCAATTAAGAGGACTCAATTTACCTCCACAAATAGACAAAAGAAGTGCACGCCATTCAAACCGGTAGTTTTTATAATTTTAGGAGTCCTATAGGCAAGATATCTAAATGAGTACGAAACAGAATATGCAGCAGTTTTATTAAGGCGAGGCAGTGAGTACTTATTTGTTTGCCTACTGATTTTATCACTTACTGAATTTGAGTTTAGAGGAGTCTCATGGACCCTAAACAGTGCTTACACTGGGGGTGGCAGGACCCTACACAACTAAGAGTAGGAATTGAAAATAGTATATAAAAAGTAAGAAGTAGTTTTAGGAAAAAACAGTTTGGATTTTTAGAAGTGAATAGAAACATATTACCAGATTACAAGGACTATAAGCAGACCACATTTAGCAGATGGAGTTCAGACTGAACTCTAGTAGTCTAAGAACAGAGTCACAAACAAGGTTTCACATTACCTGACATTAGTTATTACTAGGTGAGCATATATGCATATATTAAACAGAGAACAACATGCTGGGATCAAGTTACTGATCATACAATTATACAGAAAAGGTAGCAAAAGTTGAGAGCATAGAAATCATGAATTAATTAGGAACCTATTAAGGTAAACACATAAAACAGGACAGGGATTGAAACATGCTAGTTAAGAAATAGGTGAACAAGTATCCTGGGTCGAGTAGGAATATGCTAAAGTGTATTAACCATACTAACATATTGGACAAGACAAATTCACAGGAGTTAAAGCATGCTAGTTAACAGAAACATAAGGGCAAACAAAGGCATATTGATATCTACAGTAGATTGACTATATAGCATATTGAATAGGACATGATAACAGAGATAAACATGTTGTTTAGAAGTGGTAGACAGGAAGAACATAGATCTAATTACATAGCATATTGAATGATAGCAGAAGTGGAGACATACCGATTAAGAGATATCAATAGGAAAGTGAAGCAAATAGGATCCAAGATCTAGCCTTGGCTTTCAGCCGGCTAGACAGTGCAACAAACACAAGTAATAGAAAGAATTGCAATAGAGAGTGTGTATGAATAAGAGTTTGTGTGTGTTTCTGTGTCTTTGTATGTATGTTCGTGTGTTTGAAAGAAGTCAGAATGGGGGAATTATATAGCACTTAGCAGGGTGAAACAAATAAGGCAAAGAATAATTCAGAATTCACAAATAAGGTATACAAATAAAATCAATCAGTTAATCGGGGCTAAACTAAATCAAATAACTCAACAGAATTCGGGAAAAACCCCTTACAATAGGGGAAATCAATTAACAGCCCAAGTTAGAGGTTAAACAAGGCAATAAAATCAATCAAAGACCATCTAGGAGTCAGCTAAAGCAATCAAATCCCCATAAATCTTGTTAATGAACTAATTAAAGCAAGTAGTACCAATTAGGAGTCACAAATAAGGAAAATAAGTAAAAATCACAGAGAAGTATCAATCTCGGTAGAAAAATATAATTTGAAACCTAATAAAATCAGTCAAGCTCTTCTAATTGATAGAGATGAAAAATAACGGGCAAATATTGAAATAATCAGTGAAATAAGCAGAAACCCTCGGGGTTTAGAACATAGACATGAAAAATCAATCGAACCAATAAAAAGAATCAAATTTAACACTTAGAAACTTTAAAACCCTTTTGCAGGGAACTTAAAGATGAAGCACTAGTTTTAGAGAAACATTAAAATCGGTTAATAATAAGGAAGAAACAAAAGGTTTTGAAGAAAAATACCAGATAAACTTAAAATTATTTCAGATCTATAAGGATCTGAACAGAATCAGGTAAAAAAAAGATGAGGGTTTTGAGAAAAGGAACAAGGTGAGAAAAATCCAGTTAAGAATCGGAGTTTTAAGTCATAAACATGAAGATAAAAATACTCACAGACATAGCGATGAACACAAGGCAGGTTCATCGAAGAAATGAAGAGTTTAGGTCGACTCTGGTTGAATCTCTTTGAGATTCCTTCAAATAACAGCAAAATCGAACAACCAGTGAAGATAAGAGGCCGACTGAGGCCTAAAATCACAGGGAAACCCCATAGAACGGAGGGTTTTCCGGTGACGATGGATAGGGTTAGGGGAGCGTATGAGAGAGAATAGAGGAGATAAAGGAAATGAGGGCGGCAGAATGAGTGAAATGGGTAGGGTATAGAGGTGCTAGGAGTAATTAAAAAAGGCAATTGATCCTGGACCGGTGATCTTTTGAGATCAACGACCAAGATTTGATTTGACAAGGTGGGTCCCAAATTGGGTCAGAGTAATTGGGATAAGGGTAAAAGTTTGGCTAGGCCGGAAATTAAAATAAAATTAAAAGAGCCTATTTGTTAAATACCCAATTATTTGATAAAATAATTTATAAAATAGCTAATAAATGATTAAAAATGATATTTATGCATGAAAATATTTTAAAATAATTACTTAATATTATAAAAATACAAAATCTCATTTTCTTGTGAAAATAAGGTAATCACGCACTTGTGGGCTATTATTGCAAAGTTATTACAATTATAACCCTAAAATGTAAATGACTATTCATGGAATAATTAAAGCTTAGTATAAATATAAAATGATAAAATTATGCAATCAAATTATCATAAAATTGTTTGTGATACAATTAGTAATTATTTATATAATAAAATACTAGAATAAATTAATTAAAATCCTTTTAAAATTACAAAAAAACATGGAAAATGATGGTTGATGCTCATGCACTATTTTGAAAGTATATACGCATTTTTTAAAATATATGAGGGAAAATTGGGTATCAAAAGAACCTATTTTCAAGAGTTTAGATACCCTGTCTTTAAAGAATGTGTGTTTGATTTCGGACTGCAGCCTCCTCTTCTATTTGCCCGGGTGGAATTTCTGATCCAGGCTTAATTTGTAAGTTGTCACCTCTGGTGGGATTCCTATCATATCTAAGTGGGACAGGGCAAAACAATCGGTATTAGCATTAAGGAAAACAAAGTTTTTTCCTAACGTCGGAGGTTAACCTCGTGCCCAAATATACCTTTCTGTCAGGCAGATACTCGATCAGTATGACTTGTTTTTCAATTCCTCGATCATCGATTTGGTGGCATCGGTATCATCGGGTTCTATAAAGGATCTCGGGACTCGAAATCATCTTCCTTATTCATTGAGCGTTCCTCCTATTTACCCGGCCCGATCAGGTCAGGACTAGTGATTTCTATTTGGTGCCTTTCTCTTCAAATAGTCCCTCACCTTTTGATGTTATGATAGTGGGCACAGAGATCATCTCCTAGATAGCGAACATCTCCTTTGTGGTCGGTTGTTCCCCGTAGATCATTTTGATTCCGCCTGGGGCAGGAAACTTCAGCTCCTAATGCAAGGTCGAAGGCACCGCTCTCATGCCAGAGACCCATGGCCTCCCAAACAAGGCATTGTATCTCATGTGCCCCTTGATAACATAAAATTTTATTTCCTGGGTGGTCCCGGTAGTGTTTACCAGTAGGGTTCTTTCACCTTTCGTTGTCTCGCATGCCACGTTAAACCCGTTCAATACTCGTGCTGCCGGTACGATTTGGTCCAATAATCCTAGTTGTTCTATGACTCTCCATCAGATGATGTTGGCCGAGCTACCTGGATCAATAAACACATGATTAATTCGAGATTTATTAATAAGTGCGGATATTACCAATGCATCATTGTGAGGTTGAATTATGACCTCGGTGTCCTCATCTCTGAACGAGATGGACCCCTCCTGAACATAGTCCCGAGTGCGTTTTTCCCTTGTGATAGAAACTTTGGTGCGCTTTAACATTGGCCTTTGTGGTCCATCTACTCCCCCAATGATCATGTTGATCACATGTTGAGGCTTCACCTGCTTAATTTGTTTGTTGGCGTCGCTATTTTTGAAATGATTTTTGGCTTGCTCACTTAGGAATTCCTGAAGATGCCCATTGTTGAATAGACAAGCTACTTCTTCCCTTAGCTGTCGATAATATTCGGTACTGTGACCATGAGTATTGTAGTCTTTACATATTAAGTTGTGATTCATCTGTGTGGGATCAGATTGAAGTGGCCTTGGACATTTGGTCTCCTTGATGCGGCCAATGGCCGACACTATACCCGCAACACCTATGTTGAAGTTATATTTCGATGGTCTCGGGGCTTCTCTGCCTCCAAGTTATCTATCGAAGTCTTTCTTACACATCAAACCTCGGTTGCTAGGACCCATGTCACTTATCCTGTGGTTCCTGATTAGGTGGTGACCGGTTCCATTCCACCTTCTATCTGAGTTGTATGGCTGACACTTATCTCGGGTCGGCCTTGGCTTCTGGTTCGTAATTCTTTTAGACATGTTTTTCACTCCATTGGGGTAAATGACCTCGAAGGGTCCCCCAGCTGGTCGTCCTCTACCCTGATCTTTGACTGGTACATGTTATGAGCGTTAGCCCAAGTAACCGCCGGTACTCTACCAAGTTTTTCTTCAATTGTTTAGAAGCAACCAAACTTTGGGGGTTGAGCCCTTGAGTAAACGTTTGAACCGAACAATCATCTACAACCGGGGGCAGGTCCATCCGTTCTATCTGGAACCTCGAAACAAACTCCCCGAACATCTCGTTATCCCTTTGCTTGACTTTCAAGGGGTCCAATTTCCTCGTCTCGACCTTGATAGCACCAGCATGGTCTTTAATGAAGGAATCTTCAAGCTTAGCAAATAAATTAATAGAATTTGAAGGTAAGTTATGGTACCATATTATTGCCCCTTTAGCTAAGTTTCCCTGGATTTCTTCAACAACATCGACTCTATCTCGTCATCATCTAGGTCATTGCCTTTTAATTTGCACATGTAGGAGGTTACATGCTCATTTGGATCCGTGGCCCATTATATTTGCGAATATCGGTAATTCGAGAACTCTTCGAAATTGGCTTCGGTGCCGCACTCGAGGAAAAAGGTTTCTGAATGAACTTTTCAGAATCTGGTCCTTTTAATAGTGGAGGCGCTCTCGGGATCTGATCGACCCTTAAATTGTAAGTTTCCACCTTCTTATCATTTGCCTCTCTCCTCTTTTCGCCAGACTCCACCCATTTTATTAGTGCTTTGAGCATTTTCATCACCTCAGAAGTCTCTCTAGGTCTGAACTCATCTGGTTCTGTGATAATCTGTTCGTCTCTCTTATTGTCTTCTCTAACCCGCTCGAGTTCGGTAGTGTTTTGTGTGTGATTTTGACTCTACAATTGTGCTATTTCCACTTGATGAGCTTGTAGCATTTAAAAAATCAATCGCAATCTAAATCCATCACCTTCCACTTCAGGCGCTTCTCGAGCTGATGTCCGGGGTGCCCCGCGAATGCTATTTTCGGGATCAGTCGGCAGGTTTATATTGATGGCAACTTGTGTGTTGGTGTAAACTAGGTCACCGATTAGGACACTATTAGGATCAATAGGGGGTACCTTATTTCTGGGTACCGCATTATTATTTTCACCGTGGTGGCCTGACTCGATGTTAACGTTCAAGTGAGCAGACTGAGAATTTGACATTATTAATATACCTAAAATCAAACTTCATATAGAAAGTGTAAAATACAATGTGTTATGGAGATTTGTATTAAATAACCACTATTATCCTTTGCTCCACGGCGGTCACCAAACTGCTTGCCCTTAAAATGAGTAACAATTGAATTTATACATGGTTTAAAGTATAAGTGATTTAATTTAATACGAATGATTTAAGAATAGCAACTAACTGAATTGAAGGAAAACAAAACGATCAAACCAAATGCGATGGATGGTTAGGCCTGGCTTTATGATGAATGACGAGTGCAAAACACACACTTAAATATGCTCGTTAGTCGAATATAGTAAAATATAGTATCGTATCCACAGGGATTGGAGTTAAACAATATTATTGCAGTTTGTAGCTAGATTGCTATCCAAGATGCTCAACAATTTTAGAATTATGTGATATAAAACTAAAATTAACTAAGAGTCCAAACTATTGACTAGTGACAATCAACGCAAGTAATGAGCAAAAAAAGAAATCAATGGGAGAAAACATGGTTTTGATAGGATAGGTGCAAGATAATTGGTTGGGATCTAACTCTAGATAATTCACTTCTAGTGTTTAAGTGAGTCTTTCAAATTCACTTGGTTATTAGTTCAATTGTTTAGTAAAAACTCCTCTTTTGATTAAGTCTCAACCTCACAAGATGAACTAAATTAAGCACGTGAAGATGTGCAAGAATTCGTAGTGGATTGGTCTTTAGGAGAACCATTTCGATTATACTCCTAATGTTTAATCAACGATTCAACTAGCCTCTTCCGATTACTAAGAAGAGTTAGTGAAATCAACAAAAAGATAGAATGCAAAGATATAAGAAGTTATGTCTCTCTCTTGATTACATGACTAGTGAATATAGATGCAACGATTAAAACATCCAAAATGAGTCAATAAATAAAAACTAGATCTATAATCTACAAACAAATATCAATACACCAAATCCATCAAACTCTAAAATTAACTACTCCATAGATATGGATATTTCTAAATATGTTTAAGTTAAAGGAAAACATAAAACGATCCAAACTCGTGTCTTGCGTAAGGAATGACTGATGAAATCCTTGTGCTTTTGCCTCTCCACCTCCTCTTTTGCTTCTTTAGGTCTAATATGTGTTAAAATTCCCAAAAATAACATTTTTATATGTATTTATACTAAGTAGGGTCGGGCCCAAACGAAACCACCTTCTCCTAGACGAAATTGGATTCTTATCTGGGAAACAATCCACAGGCGTTCCGCATGGGGAGACACGCCATGCGGTGTGGTAGTGGAGTTGATCATGGTGCAAGTAATTTGACTGGCAGTAGCAATTTGGGCAGCCGCGGCGCGCCACGCACTGCGGGTGTGGAAAATTCTCAAAGTCTGGCTTTTTCTTGACTTTTTGATATCCAGACGTGGTTCTCGGCCCTCGAACGCGATCTCGGCTTAAGCCCTTGGAATTTTACTCATACTTCAAAGATCCAAATATTTGAATTCATTCCATAACATTTACATCACTAGGAATCACTCCTACAAGGCAAACACATAATTAGTGCACAACTCAAACTCAATTAAAGTGTAGTAAATTAGAGTGTAATTAAAGACTAAAATACGAGATTATAACCTACCCTCACACCCCACACTTAAACCATTGCTTTTCCTTGTTAAATCAAACTACACTTTATAAAGACACGACCTTATTAAACAACTCTCCTAACTCATCACACCAAGAATATTTAAAATAGACTAAGTACAATAGTGTAACATCCTCGCCTCGAGACTTGACTCACAAATACCACATATTATTCACAACTCGCTTACTTACTCTAATATAGATGTCAACGACATTACCTTTCCTTCATGAATCAAGTTCCCTCACACAACAATAGAGAGTAGTTCCACACTCAATAAAAGTTAAGAACAATTAGGAACTCAATATAGAAAGAATTCACTCACTCTCAGAAATAACATTTATATGCCACAAGAGATGAACCATAGGATTACCCGTAGTGTACTACTCTACTAATTGAGTTCATTCATTCAAGGATCAAGTAGGACTTTAATTGGTTGTAAGGTAGGATGCATGATGGGTAGGATACATTTAGATATAAGAGTGACTATACCTCCCTAAGAACTGTAATACATACACTTTACCTTTCAAAACCCCATACTTATATCAATCCATAATCCACAATAACATTAATATGCATTAACTCCCTACTTATTTAAGCACACTTACATAAGAGTTACCACTTATCAATGAATATTTTTCACTATAATACAACTATTTCTTTCTTCATTTTCAATTCAAGTGGCTTTACTTTTTCGCAACAATGCACCTTTCTCCTTATTTCGTTAGTTCCACTCAAAAGCCAGACCACCCACCCCACACTTCAAACTTTACAAAGTTCATAACAAATTCCAGTGCTCATGAGAGGTACAAGGATCAAATAAATGGTTAATTCAAACAAATGAGTAAGGCACATAATGTTATTGCCAAAGAAACAGGATTATAGGCTCAAAGGGGTTAACTAAAATACATAACAATTAGGTGGGTAAGCACATATAACTAGATCAACAAAGAAACACCTACATCACTTCCAAGACTGAATAAAACTACGATTTCGCTTTGCAAACACACAGGGCATGTTCTAGACATCAAATGTAATGCACAGAATATACAAAACTTTCACACACACATGACATATAACTCATTCAGGATCGGACTCATCAAGACACTCTAGTCAAAGCAGTTAAGCAAAGTTAAGACCATACAATTTAAGATACTTATACAAGAGTCAAAAACTGAGCCTAAGCATCACAACTAAAGCACCCACTATTCTCAAGGAATAATAAAGTCAAGAAATATTACTTTCAATTCAAATCGAAGCACAAGGTTTCCTACACCTAACAAAAATAAAAACTAACTACACCTGATTCAAACAAAACCCTTGGAAAAGAATTGCGGCCCAAAGAAAAACCAAGGGGAAATTGTTACACTACCTAAAAAAAGAAATTTTTTTGGTCTTTTTCCTTCAATTTTAATCTCTCAAGAAACCTGTCGAATGATATCCATCCTCGGGAAAAGTCAATTTTTTTAAAAATTAATGGTTTTTTCAATTTTTCTATCTAATAAAAAGCAAAAACTAACACATATACATACAATATACAATTATCCCCCACCACACACTTTAAGTTGTGGAATGTCCCCATGACACACAATTAAAAAGCATAAGGTAGAGGAAACTTCCTTGAATCTCTAGTCGGGGTCTGATCAAAGTCGGGCTCTACTCCACGCTGGCGAACTAGTACACATCCATGCAGATAGCTTCTTCTTAGCCTTCTTGGGGTACACCCCACACTTATCTTTCTCAATCACTGTAGTTTTCTCTTTCGAGTTCTTCACCTTCCACTCAAGACTTGCAGCAGACTTCTCCTTTTTCACCCCTATTTATACATTCATCCCGAAAGTCATCGTCTCTTCAGCCACTCTAAGCATGAGTTTTCTATCATGTATATCTAACATTTCTCTACCCATTGCTATGAGTGACCTTACTAGGATAAGGGGGACCTCCTTATCTCTTTCATCTTCACCACTATGAAATCTATAGGAAACACAAACTTATCTACCTGCACTAAAACATCTTCCACTATCCCCTCGAGTGTTACAATCATTTGGTCCGCCAACTGCAAAGATATTGGAACTGACCATATCTATCAAGTATCCTTCTCCAGTTTCCTATAAATAGACAACAACATTAGATTAATTGAGGCACCAGAATCACATAAAGATTTATAAAAGTTAAGAGTGCCTAAAGAGCAAGGTATAGTAAAACTCCCTGGATCTCCACACTTTTGTGGGAGTTTATTTTGCAAGATTGTACTGCAATGCTCTGTGAGCTTGACCACTGAGGTCTCTTCTATCTTCCTCTTCTTTGTAAGATCTCCTTCAAGAACTTGGCATAAGCTGACATTTGGGAGAGAACTTCTGTGAATGGCAAATTTACATTAACTAATTTCAGCATATCTAGAAATCTCTCAAACTACTTGTCCAACTTTTCTCTATAGAGCTTTTGGGGAAAAGATAGAGTAGGCATGTGCTTTCTTTCTTCATTAGATTCCTCCCTTCTCATGGTTTCCTCCCTTTTCATTTTCTCTACTCCCTTCTTACCTTTCTTCTTCTTCTTCTTATCATCTTCAATTTTCAGCTCATTCCTACTTTCTTTTTCAGGTATCACCTCTTTTTGGATTGGAGTGGGATATTTCAACACTTGTCCACTTCTCAAGGTCACAACATTTACCATTTCTTTGGGATTCTTTTCAGTATCAACTGGCAGAGTACCTAGGATTCTCTTAGATAATATAGTTGCAATTTGTTCCACTTGTCTCTCTAAGTTACACAAACATGTCCCAAGTTCTTTGATAGCTACACCATGAGCATCCAGCCGGTAATCTGTCTTGACAATGAATGATTTCATCAGATCTTTTAACCTAGACTGAATTGGCTATTGAGGCTAAACTATGGCCTCTGCTGATTTTGGAAGTCTGGGCTCCTTGTCCCTAAAATTTGGGGTTGTTTTGTTGTGATGCATTTGATGTACCCCCAAGTGAACACTATGAAAAGTCGGGGTGCTTCTGACCCATTGCATTGAAGCTATAATTCCCAACAGCATTAACTTCCTCAGTTGAGGCCGGACACTTATGAGTAGGGTGTCCTCTTCCACATATGTCACATGCTGCATGAGGCTCATTATGTATCGAGGCTAAGGTCAGCTTCCTTATTTCTTTGGCCATGGTATCAAGTTGCACTTGCACAGATGTGTTAGCACCAAATTGGTGAACACCATTTGATCTTCTTCATTCAGCAATCTTAGAGGGTCACTGATTTTCATCTTCAGATAACTCATCTAGAATTGTGACTATCTCCTCTGGAATTTTTTTCATCAATGGACCTCCAGCTTCATTGCTCAATGTTCTCCGTGAGGCCGGTGTCAATCCATCCCAAAAATCCTAGAGTTGCATCCAGAGTTCAATTCCACTATGTTGACACTTTCCTACTATCTCCTTAAACATATCCCATGCTTCAAACACAATTGTACTCTCATTCTGGAAGAAGTTATGGATTTCTATTCTAATCTTAACCGTTTGAGCTAAAGAGAAATACTTAGTAAGAAATTTTCTGGTCATCTCCTCCCACGTTCTAATTGATCCTTGGGGCAAGCTTCGAAGCCAGTGCTTTACATCATCTTTGAGTGTGAAGGGTAATGCCCTCAAATAAACTGCATCTTGTGACACACCATTGTATTGAAAGGTGTTCATAATCTCCACGAAGTCCATCAGATGATTGTTTGGATCTTCGTTCATCTTTCCTCTGAAGACACAGCTGTTTTGGAAGGTTTAGCGCAAACCTTGCTTCAACTCAAAATTATTGGCTGCAACTGAAGGTGGTCTCTGTCACACCTCCTTTTTCCGCTCCCGCGAGGGGCGTAGGGGGATTTTCCAATTAAAGGACAATCGAAACGGGATTTGTTTATTTATTTTAGAGTCGCCACTTGGGAGATTTAGGGTGTCCCAAGTCACCAATTTTAATCCCGAATCGAGGAAAAGAATGACTCCATATTACAGTCTGCGTACCAGAAATCCGGATAAGGAATTCTGTTAACCCGGGAGAAGGTGTTAGGCATTCTCGAGTTCCGTGGTTCTAGCACGGTCGCTCAACTGTTATATTCGGCTTGAGTATCTGATTTTATACAAATATGAACTTATGTGCAAATTTTATCTTTTAACCGCTTTATTATTATTATTGTTAAAAGAAATGTGAACATCGCTTAAAACACGTCTTTGGACTGCGTCACATGAAATGAACCCACAATCCGGAACATATTTTATTCGACGTTTTGGGATTTTGGATTTGGGTCGCATGAAATGCACACCCGAGTTTAAGAAGATAGATTATTAAAGGCGCGCCTAAAACAACTAGCATCTTGTTATTTTGGGGAAGGCCATAAAATTTACTAAACGGCACGTCCCTAATTCTAAGTAATTAAAGCACACATTTTTTTTGTGAGGGCCCCGCAGTCTGTGCATTTTATTTGGCGAGGCTCATCTCGTCCTTATTTTAAAAGGATATCCTATAGCAACTACGTTTCTTGTCGCGTTTGTCTCTACTAATTGAAAACAGAGATAGCCCTAGTTAATTACATGCTTGCAGGTTATTTATAGCAGGCTTCAAAATGCTTTTACAGAACAAGAAAACGTGGCTATGCGTACGGACAGCTAATCGAACATTATGGGCCCAAATCCAGCTCATGCGAGATAGGCCAGACCTGGGCTCGCCCCCGTGAGGTCGAGGAACGCAGACTTGTGCTATTTGTTATAAGGGTTTGGTTTGACAATTATAATGAGGCAGTTTATCAAAAGGAAACGAAATTAACTAACATGGATAGTTTTATGTTTTGACATACATTTAAAGACATGCCAATCACAAAAAAAACACAACTCATTTCCAGGTTATAGCCTATTATACTGCCAATCCTCTAATCTGTCAAATTACATACCATATGATATTAAATTATCCTACATTTACATTCACTATATGAAATGACCAACTCCAGTACCCAACAAGAATGTAAACCAATACACTCTACATGACTCTCGATATAACAACTACATGTGGACCTAAACGTCTTCAAATCTTCTCTTTTGTATTCATGCTCAACTTTCAAGTTACATGGACAGTATTAGTCGTGTACCTGGTATAGAGGAACAAAAGCAGGAGAAGAAGAAAGGTGTCATCAACAGGAAACCAAACAGCAACAACACAGCAACAACAACCAGCAGCAATAACCAGCCACAATTATGAGGCCCTCAAGTGATAGAGCACCAAGCAGAAAATCCCAGAAAACAGAGTAGAAAAACAACAGCAGGAAGCCCAGAATATTGAATGTAACAGCGCCAACAGTTTAACAATTACACACAGTTCAGCAAATAACAGCAATTGGCCAAGACAGCTTGGCCAGCTTAAATTCTTATGCTGTTTTCAGACAGTCTTGTTACAATGTTCTGAGATTTCTTTTTGTTTCTTTCTTTCAGTTTTTTTTAATAAAACCTTCTCTCCAGGCTCCAAAAATAATCCCCTCTTCTAATGGAAGGTCTGCCTCTTTTATAGCCTAAACTCAGCACTTTACAGTCTGTTTGACAACTCAGAATTTTCCCCTCCCTGCTATTTTTCCACTCAGTTATTTGAAATAACCAGACCTCCCATGAGATCCCTGACAGCCCCTCTCTATTTTTTGTTGTTAAAGTGTCCTAATCTCTTATTTATTTAGCCAAAGCATGGGCAACATGAATATAATCTAACAGCACATGCTGTCCAATTATTTTAATTCCTTAACAGCTAACCATACACATGCTGCCCACAATCTAAACCAAGAGAACATGTTATCCATTTAAAAATCACAGCCTGAACTGCAACTATAACGCACCCTCAAATGTTTTTTGATTCAATTTGAACAAATCTCTGGCAACACACTCAGTTCCTAATTGAATTCAACAAAATCTCAGCAGGCAAACCAATGACAAAGATCAGATTATCGCCATTCCAAACTGAACTAATTGACGACGTATATCGACTCGACTATACTAATTGTAATACATACAGTCGAAACCAATGATCATAAATCCAAAAGTATCAGCGTGATTCAAATTGTACCGACATAAACTAAGTTGTACTGGGGACTAATTAATCGATCAAATTTAAATTCAACTGACTGCACAGCTTACAAACACACACAAAAAATGAAGACGGGCTTGACCAAACACAGAAACCTTGGGCAAAATGGAACGGGGCAGTCAGAATTCACAGCAAATCAACTACAGACAATTAACCATACAAACAGACCTTTAACTATAACAAAACACATGAACCGATAAAGTAAAAATACCTGGGAGTCTTGGAAAAGGAATCAGCAAATCCTAACTCGGATTTGAATCGATCTTTATTGGGGTTGAACGGGCTTTAATCGAAGTGTTCTCCACTGAGAACACTTCGATTAAGGTCCATTAGACCCTAATCGTCTGGTTCAAATGGACACCGACCGGACATCAGGATTTCTAGGGTTTCTAAAGGCGGATTTGAGATTTATGCTTCCCTGGTTAGATTCGGACCAAACCAAGCCTGGTTTGGTCACGAGGGAGGTCTGGGGAGTGTCTGGTACGAGTATGGTGTGGTTTGGTGTAGGTCGTAGTTCGACTCGAATCTTCAAAGGAAGATTCGAGAAGCTAAGGACTGATTCGAAGCAAAAGGATAGTAGATCCATGTTCAGGACAGTGAGGTGGTCCTAGGGTGTTCAAGAGGTGGTCATCGGCGTCCATGCCGCCGGCTTTAATGGCGAGGGAGATGGGGCGGCTAGGGTTCCTAATGGGAGGTCTGGGTTCGAGCTTGGGGACGACGGGAGGGGGGTGCTCGTATAGGGGGCTGGGTAAAGGGTTAGGTTTATATACGTAAAGAGTAATTAGATCCTGGCCGTTGGATGCATCGAGATTGATGGCCAGGATCTTTTACTTAAAACGGAACGACACCGTTTGGCCTCAGTTGGGGGGTCGGTTCAGACTGGTTCCTGGGTCGGGTTTGGAAATGGGTTACTGAAAGGGAATCCTGGGCCATTGGATTGGCCTGGACGGATGGCTCAGATTAGATGGCCCATACAGCGTCGTTTTGGGGTCTTGCCTGGGCAAGTTTGTTTGGACCGGATGGTGGGCGTGGTTTGGGCCTACTGTTTTAACTTTTGGCCCAATCCGAGTATCCTCATTTTCTTTTACTTTTTTTCTATTTTAATTTAAACACAAAATTCCTAAATAAGACAAAGTAAAATTATATACCCACAGATTAACATTTAATAAAAATCAACATATGATAAGAAACATTTATGCATATATTTTTGATTTTCTTTTCTTTTGGAGTAATTCCCGTGAAGCAAAAATCACGTGCTTACAGCTGCCCCTCTTTGCCCGAAGACACGAAGGGTTTTCGCGCAAAGATAAAGCGGGCGATTTTTGCTCGTCCGAGTACTCCGTGTGAAGCATTTTTTGAAAAAGATTTGACCGAACCTTTGCTTCAGAGGTTTCCTACATATCCTGGGCTGAACAGGAATCAGGTCAATGTAGTTCGGGAAATTTTGGTAGCTGAGACTACCGTATGACTGTAGTGTTCGCTGCTGTTGTGCGCTGTTGCATGCTGCTGTAGGATGCTACCGCTCACCGATCTCCTTGTTACATTGTTCTGAAAGGGAAAACAAGAAGCTACGTTAGACTAGGGATCATGAGATCTCATTTATCTTCAACTTGTTCTTGTCGCCTTGCTTTCTTGTCGGCTAGCGCTGTCCTCCTATGCGTTTATTTTGTGAACTTGGGGGGATGATACTGGTCTTTTGCTTTTTCTGAATGCCAGTTTTCATCATTTCGCTTGGTCTGCTGGGGACATGGCCCTCTTCCTTAAGCCTTTCAATGGTTTCTTCAGTGGTGTGACTTTCTTCATCAAAATTGTTATGCTGGGCATGCTATAACGTTCCCAAACTGCTTCTTTCAAGACGCGTCCCTTCTTCCTTTTGAATTGCGCGCTTGCCTTTGCAACCTTCTGCTTCTTGGTGCTGGGGATTTTATTGTTTCCTGCCTGGGGATCTCTGTTGTAACCTTCCGCCTTCTGGTGGGGTTACTGATTCCAGAATCTGTAATATAAGACCCAAAAAATTGCTTAAATGCAAAATTATGAAATGCATGCCCGCATTTTACTGATGGGCGACCTAGAGCTGAAAAAGTATTCCCGCATTTTACTGGTGGGCGACCTAGAACTGAAACGTATTCCCGCATTTTACTGGTGGGCGACCTAGAACTGAAAAGTATTCCCGCATTTTACTGGTGGGCGACCTAGAGCTGAAAAGTATTCCCGCATTTTACTGGTGGGCGACCTAGAACTGAAAAGTATTCCCGCATTTTACTGGTGGGCGACCTAGAACTAAAAGTATTCCCGCATTTTACTGGTGGGCGACCTAGAGCTGAAAAGTATTCCCGCATTTTACTGGTGGGCGACCTAGAGCTGAAAAGTATTCCCGCATTTTACTGGTGGGCGACCTAGAGCTGAAAAGTATTCCCGCATTTTACTGGTGGGCGACCTAGAGCTGAAAAGTATTCCCGCATTTTACTGGTGGGCGACCTAGAGCTGAAAAGTATTCCCGCATTTTACTGGTGGGCGACCTAGAGCTGAAAAGTATTCCCGCATTTTACTGGTGGGCGACCTAGAGCTGAAAAGTATTCCCGTATTTTACTGGTGGGCGACCTAGAGCTGAAAAGTATTCCCGCATTTTACTGGTGGGCGACCTAGAGCTAAAAAGTATTCCCGCATTTTACTGGTGGGCGACCTAGAGCTGAAAAGTATTCCCGCATTTTACTGGTGGGCGACTTAGAGCTGAAAAGTATTCCCGCATCTTACTGGTGGGCGACCTAGAACTGAAAAGTATTAAAATGGTTTCCTCGTTCTTCCGAGAAATTTTTTGACAATCGGCAGAAAATTTTCTGCCCCGGTTTTGGTGATTTCCCTGACATCGCGTCCTGCTGCCATCATCAATCCTTTGTTTTCATGTAGCAGACAAAAAGGATTTAGTTAGTTTTAATCATGGTGGGAGGAGGTGCCTTTCCGGTGGATGATTTTTCCTCTTTTTCCCTTTTCTTGCTCTGTGCCCCCCCATAACTGGTTGGTAGACAAAGTTGCTTGCTGGGGGTTTCCGGCCTGCTGGGGATTGGTTTTCAATTTATCCCCCTTTTCTGCTTTCTCTTTACACTACATGCTGTGGGAGTCTGCTTTTACTCCCGAAACCACTCCCTTTAGGAGTTTACTTCCTCCAAAACTGCAGGGCACAACATTGCATTGCCTGGGGCTAGCCTTTAGGACTGTTGGGGTTACCCTGCATCGGATGAACCCCCTTTCGGTCTCTGGTAGTAAGCTTTGAAAAATCCTTTTCAAGACAAATTTTTAGAAAGAGAAATAAAAAGATAGAAAAGGAGAAAATGTTTCTGAACCAATACTTGGTGGGAAAAGAAATCCAGAAGAACTTATCTGGATGACATTACTGGTCCCCGTGCTTATGACGTGCACCATAGATTCCCGACCCAGTCTATTTGTATCAATCGACTTGCCCGATGGTCTGACTTGCTGGGGATAAATGAGTGTCCATTTCTTTGCGAATGTGGACCCTTTTGTTGATCTGTCTTGTCGCCTCATAGTGCCCTTCGAGGGGTTTTCACTAATGAGACTCTCTCTTTTCTCTCAGCTCCCGGCGCCTTTATGGTGCCTGTGAAGGTTTTCACCAATAAGACTCTCATTTTATATCTCTCATCTTACGTCGCCTTTCGGTGCCTGTGAAGGTTTTCACCGATAAGACTCTCTCATTTTATTTCTTCATCGAGGAATCGGGGTGTTATCGATACGACCCTCTTTTCTGGAGATTCCTTTGACCATCAATTCATTCCCAGTCTTATGATCCTCTTCTTCGCTGGGGATCGGTGTATTATTCTCGGCTTTATTTGCCTGACTTGGCATCTCTTGGATATTGATCGGGAAGTCTTTTGGACGTCGATGTTGGTTTTGGTGTGGGGGCTAGAAGAAAGGCTTATCAAAAAATGAAATAATTTCGACGGGTGATCTGCTACAACTTTTGGAATCAAACCTTTGTTGGAATTTTAAAACATAGCCTCTGCCCCAGTTTTCTTGCTTGGGGGATTCTATTTTTTACTCTATGTTGAGCTATGTGCGTTATGTACATTGTGCCTTATTATGCGTATTTATGTATACTATGCATCCTATATACACTACGATGCACACTATGACCGAGCCGTGAGGCGCCTACGCATCCTCTTTGAGGAATCAGGTCAAACGTAGTTCCCACGGTTTGTGGTTTTTATCTTCTTTTTTTTTTTTTTAAATTTTTCCTTAAAAAATTTCTTTTCTTCTTTCTCTTTTCATATCTTTTCCGTTAGTGATTCCAAAAGAGGGGTATGAAAGAATAACTTAAGGCTCAAAAGGGGAAAATAAGGGTTAAAAGTGTTTGGATAGAAGAAAGAACTGCCTCTGTCATTTCATTATCCAATAAGCACCAAGTACAAACAAACGAACCGATAATTGCCATAATTAAAGAAATTACGCATAATATCTCTTGACTACATCAGAATTGATAGCCATGTCGACACATCTCCCCTCGATATCTGTCAAACACAAAGCACCGTTGGACAACACTCTGGTCACAATATAAGGCCCTTGCCAATTTGGGGCGAATTTGCCTTTTGCCTCGACCTGATGTGGGAGGATCTTCTTTAATACTTGCTGCCCCACTTCGAACTTCCTGGGGCGTACCTTCTTATTATATGTTCTCGCTATCCTCTTCTGATACAGCTGACCAAGGCACACTGCTGCCAATCTCTTCTCGTCTATCAAGCTCAACTGTTCCAATCGAGCTTTGACCCATTCCTCATCATCAATCCCGGCTTCAGCGACAATCCGGAGGGACGGAATTTCGACCTCCGCTGGTATTACAGCCTCAGTTCCATACACCAACAAATAAGGAGTTGTACCTATGGAAGTCCGGACGGTAGTGCGGTAACCCAACAAAGCAAAGGGTAATCTCTCGTGCCATTGTCTGGACCCTTCCACCATCTTTCGTAGTATCTTTTTTGATGTTCTTATTGGCTGCTTCGACTACCCCATTCGCCTTGGGACGATATGGGGTGGAATTGCGGTGTGTAATCTTGAATTGTTGGCATACCTCTCTCATCAGGCTGCTATTAAGATTCGCACCGTTATCCGTGATGATTACTTTTGGGATCCCAAATCTGCAGATGATATGGGAGTGCACAAAATCCACCACTGCCTTTTTAGTTACCGACTTGAAGGTTTTAGCCTCAACCCATTTGGTGAAGTAATCAATGGCTACTAGAATGAACCTATGACCGTTGGATGCTGCCGGCTCGATAGGTCCAATGACATCCATGCCCCATGCCACAAACGGCCAGGGTGCTGACATTGTATGTAACTCTGTTGGCGGAGAATGAATCAGATCTCCATGTATCTGACACTGATGGCATTTTCTCACAAAAGAGATACAGTCATGCTCCATGGTAAGCCAATAATACCCTGCTCGAAGGATCTTCCTTGCCAGTACATATCTGCTCATATGTGGCCCACAAACTCCAGCATGTACCTCTGTCATAACCGTCGTGGCTTGACCGGCATCTATGCATCTCAACAATCCCAAATCCGGGGTTCTTTTGTACAAAACTCCTGTGCTGAGGAAGAAACCATTTGACAAACGCCGAAGGGCTCTTTTTTGGTCTCTAGTGGCCTGTTCCAGATATGTCCCCATTCTGAGGTATTCCTTGAGATCATGAAACCAGGGCTCGCCATCTGCTTCCTTTTCTACGGTGTTGCAATAAGCGTGATGATCACAGACCTGGATGTGCAGAGGATCAACATACATTTTGTTAGGGTGGTGCAACATTGATGCTAAGGTGGCCAATGCATCTGCAACCTCGTTATGAACTCTCGGGATATGCTTGAACTTCACCGATCGAAATCGCTTGCTCAGATCATGCAAGCATTGTCGATATGGTATGAGTTTTAGATTCCGCATTTCCCATTCACCCTGAATTTGATGTACCAAGAGGTCTGAGTCTCCCAAGACCAAGACATCTTGGACATTCATGTCCGCAGCCAATCGCAGACCCAAAATGCAAGCTTCATACTCGGCCATATTATTGGTGCAATAGAAGCGTAGTTGAGCCGTAACAGGATAATGGCGTCCTGTTTCAGAAATGAGTACTGCTCCTATTCCAACCCCTTTCGCATTTGCAGCTCCATCGAAGAAAAGCTTCCAACCCGGTTCTTCGGGTAACTCCAGCTCATTTGTATGCATTACCTCTTCGTCGGGAAAATACGTTCTTAAGGGCTCGTATTTTTCATCAACGGGATTCTCTGCCAAATGGTCGGCCAGCGCCTGGGCTTTCATGGCTGTCCTCGTCACATAGACGATATCAAACTCTGTGAGCAGAATTTGCCATTTTGCCAACCTTCCCGTGGGCATAGGTTTCTGAAAGATATACTTCAATGGGTCCAAACGGGATATGAGATAAGTAGTATACGAGGACAGGTAGTGCTTCAACTTCTGAGCTACCCAAGTTAGGGCGCAACATGTTTTCTCGAGTTAAGTGTACTTGACCTCATGTACTGTGAATTTCTTGCTAAGATAGTAGATGACCTGCTCCTTCCTTCCCGTGTCATCATGTACCCTAATCGTTGAAAAATGATGAGTCATTTTGAAAGAAAATCGAAGAACCTTCGAGAAAACACTTAAGAAGTTCATAATATGCACAGATCTAAGATAGACCTGAAGAAAATTGAAAGATCTTAAAGGTTAGGGTTTCAGAGAACCCAGAAAAGTGAGGAAGGCTTTGAAAAGTTACCGATCCAGTCTAAAAAGTCAAGGATCTGACTTGAAAGGCCATGGACATAAGTTGATCAAGGACTAGACCAGATCTCTTTGAGGTTTGTCCATGAAATCACACAAACGAGGCCACCAGAGGGTGTAGAAGGCTGGTATACATCTCAAACGACCATGGGAGACCATGGATTAGGTGGGGATTGAGGTGGATTAAGGTGGAATTGGGTGGGGGCGGCTAGGGTTCATGTGAGGCTGTAGAGAGAATTGAGAGGAGAGGGATTCAGGGTCAGCGGGTGGTGAGAAGTGAGTTAGGATAAGGGGTCATTTGGATTTAATTATTGAAGGGTGAATGGTGGTCGTTGATCTGAATGATCAACGGCCTAGATTAAAAGGGTAGGTGGGGAAACCGGGTTTGGGTTGGTTGAAATTGGGTTGGGGTCGGGTTTAATTGAAATTGGGCCGGGGAAATTAGGTTTGATTTGGGGTTAAATTTAGGCTAAAAATTAAATACAAATGGGTTGTTATTTTAATAGCCAATTTTCACTTTTTTTAATTCTAAAAAATAGTAAATAAATTTCTGAAAATAAATTGAAAGCATTGAAATAATTTATACCACATAAATAACAAATTAAAAATATAGGGCTTAATTTTATGAATATAAAACACAATTAAATCTTAAAAAGGCTAATATTGCAATTATAGGCAATTAGAAATAATAATTTTGGACATAATTATTGGGATTATATGGATAAAGGGGGACAATAAATCAGTTTAAACCTTTGAAAATTATGGAAAAATAATAAAACATTTGGATATGCTTATATATGCATATATATATATATGCTATTTTAAAGTATTTTGCATATTGAAAAATATAGAGGGAAAAATTGGGTATCAACAGCTGGGAGCCTAGAGGAGGTGGCGGTCGAAGGAATCACCCTCGAGGGTGCGCGCTCGAGGGGGCGACACTCGAGGATGCTGATATCGGAGATGGATCTTCAAGGGCAGACCGGTCTCCTGGGTTTCATCACATGTACATCCTTCCATTCTTCCGCTTTAGGTGTAGACTTCTGTAGGCTTTTGTAATTGTATGCGATAACCTCTTGAGGGGTGTTGTACAAGGATCTTTACAAATATGAATATATTCCATTGACTTCTGCTTTTGATTCTTGCTTTATAATTGCATGCTTTCATGCCCTTCGAGGCCTTTTGGATGTCTTCTTTTATTTGTCGATCGTCGATATCTGACTTGGGCTTCAGCGTTCTTTCTGATCCTCTATTGGTCGACATGGCTCTCTTTCGAATCCATGGTCATACCTCGGACCATTCTTGGATTGATCTGATAGGCCCGGGGCTGTCGGGGCCTTCCGATTTGTATGGAGATAATACGACGAATTTCGAGGCCTTCGAGGACGTTATCCTGAATGAAGGTTAGCTTCGGGTACTTGGAGGTCCCTTTTGATCATGATGTAGATAGCCCCTTTAAAACGTATAGGATAGACTTCTGCTGAAGAGGCGCCTGTACTCAGGCGCTGCCTCGGACCTTCGTGGAGCTTTCGTGATCGCATCTTCCTATGCTTGTTCCTGTTTTTTTTAGAAAGGGGGAACCATGAGCCAAGGTACTTGACTTGCGTCGAGTGATGGAGTTGATAGCTTCCCGAAGTCCGACTTCTTCTGGGCGGGTCTCGAGCTTGGAGATAATGCATATGGCTCCTCGAGTCTTGGCTTATCGTCGAAGGATGCTTTCGGTATTGGGTATCACCCCGTCGATATACATCGAGGATGTAAGTTTCTCAGGGTTCACTCCGGGTAGGCGAGTCGCCACTGCTTCTCGCATATATGTGCGGCAGCTTCGGCTTTTTCGCAAGACCTCACTATTTTATGATAGTTGCCCTTCCGCTCTGGCATAAGGTTCTTCATTTATTCAGGTGCAAAAAGTGTTAGCACGCCCTTGCTCTGATCTGTTAGCTTTTCCATAGTCATGGCAACCACTTCAGGGCCGGGCCGGCAGGGAGTGGGGAGTGCTGCTACCGGCGCTCAGGAACCGCGGGAGTTCGCTCTGAAGATGGTGTCTTTGATAAGAGGGGAACATCTGGAGATGGCGAGGAGATACTGTGGATGGAGCGAGGGGATAGCGCTGCGTGTGCTTCCCCTGGATGAGAGTATTACAAACTCTGCTGATGGATTCTTGAGAGTATACCTATATCCTTTCGCATTCGAATAAAAGTGAAAGCACGTCTCAATTGGTGTATGCTCGTGTATTAAGAAGCTTAATGTATTATCATGAACTGTACACTGTCACACCTCCTTTTTCCGCGCCCGAGGGGCGCAGGGGAGTTTTTTCCAATTAAAGGACAATCGAAACGGGATTGGTTTAATTATTTCAGAGTCGCCACTTGGGAGATTTAGGGTGTCCCAAGTCACCAATTTTAATCCTGAATCGAGGAAAATAATGACTCTATATTATAGTCTGCGTACCAGAAATTCGGATAAGGAATTCTGTTAACCCGGGAGAAGGTGTTAGGCATTCCCGAGTTCCGTGGTTCTAGCACGGTCGCTCAATTGTTATATTTGGCTTATTTATCTGATTTTTAATACACTATGAACTTATGTGCAAATTTATCTTTTAACCGCTTTACTATTATTGTTTTTAGGAGAATGTGAACATCGCTTAAAACACGGCTTTGGACTGCGTCACATGAAATGCACACACAATCCGGAACGCATTTTATTTGATGTTTTGAGATTTGGATTTGGGTCGCATGAAATGCACACCCGAGCTTAAGAAAGTAAATTATTAAATACGCGCCTAAAGAGACTATCGCGTTATTATTTTGCGGAGGCCGCGAAATTCGCTAAACGACCCTCCTGAATTCTAAGTAATTTTAAACAAGTATTTACTGAGGGCCCCGCAATTTGTATTTTTATTCGGCGAGGCTCATCTCATTCTTATTTTTTAAAGAATTTGCAACGTCATGGAAATGCATCTCGGGCCACGCCACAATCAATGCGCCCGTGACTAGAGACATATTTCGACTCCGTTGAGATTTGGATTTGGGTCACATAAATGTGCACCCGAGTTTAGGGAGATAACATTATTAAAGGCGCGCCTAAAGCAACTAGCGCATTATTATTTTTGGGGTAGGGCCGTGAAATTTGCTAAACGACCCATCCCGGAATCTAAGTATTTAATACATATACTTTGTGAGGGCCCCGCAATTTGTCCCTTTTATTTGGCGAGGCTCGTCTCATTTTTTTTTTATTATTATTATTTATTTATTTATTTATTTTTTTATATTTTTAAAGGGATGCCATTTTTTACGCTTTTAACCATACTAAACCTTATAGCTTCTTTACAACTAAAATCTCATAACTTGTTAGAAGTTTAATAAAAGAGTTTTAGCGAATGAGTATTTCGGGATTAGTAATAACATGTACTAATAATAAAAATTTTTGAATGAACTAAGCGAAGTAAAGGACGAACAAATTAACGTCAAACTTGTGTCATAGAACAACTAGTCAAACTTAATTAAACGACATCAAATAAATAAGAATAACATAACATGAGAATGAACCAAAATGCGGACAATGAAACATAGGCAGAAAGTTTCCATACCAATTTTTATATTGCATCTCAATCATTCAACGTAAGTTTATTTATCTAATACTTCGAGGTTTACTAACCTTAGCACCTCGACAAACTCAGAACGACAAACACGATTCCGACGGAACTCAAGTCGGACCTCTCTGAACGAAGAACAACGACGGAACCTCGGACAGCACCTCGACGTACTGGACCTCGACGATCAAAACAACCTCACCGGACTGAAGCAACGGCTGAGCTACTCAGCAACGCAGCGACGCAGCAACAGCTGCTATATTTTCGACGCAGCAACTGTTGCGAGAAGCTGCAACAAAGGGGTCGTTAGAGGTGATGAAAGGAGCAGCTATGGAGGTCTGTTTGGCTGTTGACGGAGCTGGTTGTTGCTGCGTTTGGAGAGGTCGTTTGGGCAGTTGACGACGGGGGGGTGGTTGGACGACGCAGCAGCCGGAGGTGGTTTGGGTGAGGGTTTTCGTTGGTTTTGGTCGTTGGGACAGAAGGGACGGAGGGAGCTGTTTGGGGTGTCGGAGGGTGGTTGTTTGGGAGGCTTGGTGGTCGACGACGAGGGACATGGCAACGTGGGCAGTGACGATGGCGGAGAGGGAGCTGAACGGAACAGCAGCAATGGTTGTTTCGAGTCGCGACTGGTTTTTGGTGGAGCTGAAGCTCGTGGCGGATGGCAATAGTGGTTGACGGAGGTGCGTCTGGTTCGTGATGGAGGTGGTTTTGTTGGTTGTTATGGGGATGGCGATGCAGTAGAGTCGACTGGTTTGGGTAGTGGTCGACGGGCTGTTTGGAGGTGACGGGGTGGTTTTTGGGCTGAGTTTGACGCTGGTTTTGGGACTGGTTTTGTCGACTGTGAGGCTGTGACGGGACGTAAGCTGCTGTTCCGGCGTCGGGGAGGGTTTGCGACCGTAGGGGTGCCGGGGAAGGTGACGGGTGGTGATGGAGGTGTTGTTTATGGTGGTAATGGAGGAGTGAGCTCGTAGGGTTTTTGCTTCTTCTTCTTGAGGAAGAAGAAGCGTGAACAGTAGTCTATTTCCAAATTTTCAAGTCCTCCTGGTTCTTTTTTCCCCCTCTCTTTCCCTTTTGTCTTCTTCTTTTTAAGAAGAAGATATACAGTACCCCCTTTTTCCAATTTTTTAAAAGTTCCCATGCCTTTGTCTTTCATCCGTGCATTTAGCATGGGTTTTACCCAGAAAAATGAGCCCACGCGTGGTGGGGTTCGAGGCATATGTCCCCCACGCGTGGTGGGGTTCCCCATGTGTCCTGGACACTGTTTATTATGGGCTAGGTCCGAAAATTAGGCCTAAAACCGGGTAGTTTAAACCCGAATATTATTCTTTTTCCCGGACCCGAGAAATAGGAACACGTTGCTTAACTAGTCCTATGTAAGCAAAATAACTACCAAAAATAAGACTAGTATTTAAACAAAACTATATCTTTTTAAATATTTTTCAAGGTTTAAAAATAGCTACAAAATATTAATAAAACTATTTTTTGTAATTTTCGTTTTTAAATATTAAGATAAAATATGAGGTAATATTTTTGTATTTTTTCAAAGTTAAAAAATGCCTATAAAACTTTAATAGAATTATTATTTTTGTATTTTTTCGAAATTATATAAGGTATAAAAATAAAGTGCAATTTTTGTATTTTTCAAGTTTATGAGAAATACATAAACTAAAATTTTTATATATATTTTTTTGAAATTTTCTTTTTTTTTGCAACGAAATAAAGTAAAATAGTCAAAATAGCTATACTAGACCCAATTTCACATATTCATGCTAAAAATGTGAAAATTCTCGGGGAGGGTCAAAAATCACGTGCTTACAGCTGCCCCTCTTTGACTGGAAACACGAAGAGTTTTCCGACAAAGAACGACTAAACGTGTTTTTGACCCGGCCATTACTTGGACGGACTACACTTAAGGAAAGGGAGGGATTGTGACCGAGCCCTGGTATCTGAGCTGCCTACATATCCTTGGTTATACAGGAATCAGGCCACGTGTAGTTCGGGATGAGAGAGATAGTGAAGTTGTACCGAGGTGGAGAGCCGATCGAGGTGCCGTTCCATCGAGGTTCCGGTCCGCAGTCCTGTCATTACAACAAAAATGAAAAACTGAAAAAGACTAACTAAGCCTATTAGCTACTAGTTACAAGGTTTCCTATCTCTTAAGTCTTCTGAAACTTGGTCTTGAGTCTTGAATGGTGCTTCATACAGACTTTGGATTTTAATCTTGATACTTGCTAGTTGTAGGCGCTAGTTCTTGAACATACCACATTTGTTCTCCACTTCCGTATTTTTCTCCCTTTTTGTTTTTCTTCTTTTTCTTCTCTTTTTTCTTTGTTTTTGTTTTTTGTGACTAGCTTTTGTTGACCCTCTCAGACTGTTGACTCGCATTCTTGGGGCGAGCTTCTTGTTGCTTCTATCTTGGATTGAGTGCTGGGGACTTCTATCGTAGCCTTCTGCCTTCCAATGGGTCACTGCTTGATTTTGAAAAATGTTCTCCATTCTACAGGCGGGTCCCTGACAAACAAAACAAACAAAATTTCCTAACCCAGTTTGTACTGGGAAGGTTTGTGAGTCGTTAGCAAAATTGTAACTCACTTACACTACTGATGCAATGATGAGAGTGAACTAAACACTAGACTAGGATGTATTACCTTGTTATACAGGTGGGCGCCTAATTTCAATGCTTGAAATGTAAGGACTGAAATGTATTCCTCTGTTATCTGGGCGGGCTCCCAATTTCAACACTTGAAATAAAAACTGGAATGTATTCCTCTCGTTATACAGGTGGGCGCCTGGGTTTAGGAAAATGACTCTTTTTTTCAAACGTTTTTTTTTCAAGACAACTTAGGAGGAAATGCATCTCCTATGGGTAAAACTCAACTTTGAGGAAGTGCGTTTCCTGTGGGTACAATAAACTTAGGAAGTGCGTCTCCTATGGGTACAATAAACTTAGGAAGTGCGTCTCCTATGGGTACAATAAACTTAGGAAGTGCGTCTCCTATTGGTAGAACTGAACTTAGGAAGTGCGTCTCCTATGGGTGAAATGAACTTAGGAAGTGCGTCTCCTATGGTGGAACTCGCTTAGGAAGTGCGTCTCCTATTGGTGAAGCTTGCTCTAGGAAGTGCGTCTCCTATGGTGAAACTGAACTTTAGGAAGTGCGTCTCCTATGGTGAAACATATCTTAGGAAGTGCGTCTCCTATTGGTGAAACTGAAACTTAGGAAGTGCGTCTCCTACTGGTGAAACTTATCTTAGGAAGTGCGTCTCCTACTGATAAAACTTGCTTAGGAAGTGCGTCTCCTACTGGTGAAACTTGCTTAGGAAGTGCGTCTCCTATTGGTGAAACTTGCTTTAGGAAGTGCGTCTCCTATTGATAAAACTTGCTTAGGAAGTGCGTCTCCTACTGGTGAAACTTGCTTAGGAAGTGCGTCTCCTACTGGTGAAACTTGCTTAGGAAGTGCGTCTCCTACTGGTGAAATATTTTTAGGAAGTGCGTCTCCTATTGGTGAAACTGAACCTAGGAAGTGCGTCTCCTATTGATGAAACTTGCTTTAGGAAGTGCGTCTCCTATGGTGAAACTGAACCTAGGAAGTGCGTCTCCTATGGTAAAACTGAACTTAGGAGGAAATGCATCTCCTATGGGTAAAGACGTGGAATGTATGCCTCTATTATCTGGGCGGGCTCCCAATTTCAACACTTGAAATAAAAGACTGAATGTATGCCTCTGTTATCTGGGCGGGCTCCCAATTTCAACACTTAAAATTAAAGACTGAATGTATTCCTCTGTTATTATGGGCGGGCTCCCAATTTCAACACTTAAAAAATAAAAAGACTGAATGTATGCCTCTGTTATCTGGGCGGGCTCCCAATTTCAACACTTAAAATAAAAGACTGAATTTATGCCTCTGTTATCTGGGCGGGCTCCCAATTTCAACACTTAAAATTAAAGACTGAATGTATTCCTCTGTTATTATGGGCGGGCTCCCAATTTCAACACTTGAAAGTAAAAACTGAGTGTATGCCTCTGTTATTTGGGCGGGCTCCCAACTTCAACACTTAAAATAAAAGATTGAAACCAACATATCCTATTTGAGGGCGGATGAACCCAACATATCCTATTTGAGGGCGGATGAACCCAACAGATCCTATTTGAGGGCGGATTAACCCGACAGATCCTATTTGAGGGCGGATTAACCCAACAGATCCTATTTGAGGGCGGATTAACCCAACAGATCCTATTTGAGGGCGGATGAACCCAACAGATCCTATTTGAGGGCGGATGAACCCAACAGATCCTATTTGAGGGCGGATTAACCCAACAGATCCTATTTGAGGGCGGATTAACCCAATTTCAACACTTAAAATAAAAGACTGAATGTATGCCTCTATTATCTGGGCGGGCTCCCAACTTCGACACTTGAAAAAATAAAAAGACTGAATTTATGCCTCTGTTGTCTGGGCGGGCTCCCAACTTCAACACTTAAAATAAAAGACTGAAACCAACATATCCTATTTGAGGGCGGATGAACCCAACATATCCTATTTGAGGGCGGATGAACCCAACAGATCCTATTTGAGGGCGGACTAACCCAACAGATCCTATTTGAGGGCGGATTAACCCAATTTCAACACTTAAAATAAAAGACTGAATGTATGCCTCTATTATCTGGGCGGGCTCCCAATTTCAACACTTAAAACTAAAGACTGAATGTATGCCTCTATTATCTGGGCGGGCTCCCAATTTCAACACTTAAAAGTAAAGACCGAATGTATGCCTCTATTATCTGGGCGGGCTCCCAATTTCAACACTTAAAAGTAAAGACTGAAACCAACATATCCTATTTGAGGGCGGATGAACCCAACATATCCTATTTGAGGGCGGATGAACCCAACAGATCCTATTTGAGGGCGGATGAACCCGACAGATCCTATTTGAGGGCGGATGAACCCGACAGATCCTATTTGAGGGCGGATGAACCCAACAGATCCTATTTGAGGGCGGATTAACCCAACAGATCCTATTTGAGGGCGGATTAACCCAACATATCCTATTTGAGGGCGGATGAACCCAACAGATCCTATTTGAGGGCGGATTAACCCGACAGATCCTATTTGAGGGCGGATTAACCCAACATATCCTATTTGAGGGCGGATGAACCCAACAGATCCTATTTGAGGGCGGATTAACCCGACAGATCCTATTTGAGGGCGGATTAACCCAACAGATCCTATTTGAGGGCGGATGAACCCGACAGATCCTATTCGAGGGCGGATTAACCCAAAATATCCTATTTGAGGGAGGATGAACCCAAAATATCTTTAAGACTTGAAAATGTCTTACCTCGAATACTTGCTGGGGATTGGGATGAACTTTTCCTTTTCTACCTTCCCCATTTTTTATATTTATTCTCTTTTTTTTTTATTTATTTATTTATTTTGTTTTTGCATAGCTTCTTCCTTCGAAGACTACCTCCCTTGATTTACTTACCTGTTGGGGGTAAAATGTTATCAGCTGAGGGTACCTGAATTCCAGAAAATTTTCTGAATGAAAAGAAAATTTTCTGCCCCAGTTTGATAATATCCCTTGTGGCATGCGTTTCTGCATCAATGCCATTTCCTTAACCTGTTTCAAATCAAACAAAATTTGTTAGTTTAAAACATGGTGGTTGGTTGTGATACTCCCAACGGGATAGATTTTCCTTTTCCCTTCCTTGCTTTGCGTTGCACAACTTGTTGGGGATGATATTATGTGCTGGGGATAATCCCTTCCTCCTGGGGGATATCCCTTTTCTTTTGTGGCATAGCTTGGAAACTGGCATTTCCCCGACCTTTTAGTCTAGCATTGATTTAGCCAAATCATGCTCACTGCTCTCCTTGCTTTGTTCATGGGCCTTTTGCTGGGGATATATATTTTGACACTGGCCTCGCGCTTGTTCCTTGCTGACTATACCACTTGGATGTACTAGTCAGATCTCATTTTGGAAAGCTGATGGCCTATTTTGAAGTCATTTCATACTTGTTCTGACCAGACAGACTCTATTGGGGATTTTTCTATGAAAGGAAAAAGATAAAAGGGAACAGAATAAAAAGACAAAGAAAAAAAAAACATGACTCTTTAACAAAAGAAACTATAAATAAAAACCTATCAAACGCAGATACCGACTCTAATGGCCATGATATGCATATGGGGCCTATCCTTTACCACCAATCATCTTTCAAGATCCTCAATTGGCGATTCCCCATCTGATTCCCAATCTTATTCGACTTGCAGTGCCCGAAGGGTTTTCGCTATCAAGTCTCTCTCATTTTTGGCTTTTCTCTCAGCTTTCATCGCCTTATGGTGCCTGTGAAGGTTTTCACCGATAAGACTCTCTCATTTGTATCACTTTTCAGCTGGGGATTTGGAGTGCCGCCGGTATGACTCTTTCTGCTGGAGATTAGAGTCCTTTCTGCTGTGGAACAGAATGTTATGTTCGCCGGTAAGACTCTTCCTTTGTCTGACTTGGCATCTTTTGAAGGCTGGTCAGAAGGTCTTTCTTTGGACCGTAATGTGGGTTTTGGATAGGGCTAGAAAGAAAGGGTATAAAAGGCTCAAAAAATGCATTAATTTTGGGTTATTAATTACAACCTTCGGAATTAGATTTATTTACAACAAACGCAACTTTTGCCCCAGTTTCTTGCTTGGGGATATTTTAATTGATGATTTTTCATTTTTCAAAACTATGACCGAGCCGTGAAGCGCCTACGTATCCTCTTTGAGGAATCAGGTCAAACGTAGTTCCCAATTCCTCTTTTTCATTTGACTTTCCCTTTTTTGCTTTTTGTTATCATTTTTCTTTTCTCTTTTTCTTTTCTCATTTTCTTTTGTCGTTTTTTTTTCTTTTTCTTTTTCTTTCATTCTTCTTTTCCTATTTTGTTGTTTTCTTTTCTTTCTTTTCTCTTACCCGCCATGCTTGCGTATTTTATTCGTTGCTACTAACTCCGAACGAGGGGTATGAAAGAAAATAAATAAGGCTCAAAAGGGGTAACGAAGGATAAAGTGTTTGGGTAGCAGAACAAAATGCCTTCGTCATTTCAGTCTTCAAAACATGCCAAGTGCAAACAACACACTTTAAATTTGTAGTCTCTTCTGATGGTGCTGGACTTGACAATTATGTTAAACATTTTATTTTTCCTTTGTCATTTCTAAGCACCGTTGGGCGACACTCTCATTATCATGACCGAACCTCATGCCAATTTGGCGAATCTTGCTTTTAACGGTTTTCTTTGTGCTTAACTTGCCCCAGTTCCATATCACCCGGGCTCTGTATAATCTCAACCGTCCTTATTTCTTTAAATGTTCTGATCACCTTCTCGGGGTTTTATGATTAACTTTAAAGACTAGGCCCAAAGTGTGTACGCATGTCATGTCCCTAGAATCGGCTTTGAACAAAATGATAAAAGGACTAACAGAAAGGTGAATGGAAATAATAAAAGATTGGATTTTGTGCTAGACTACCGGTGAAATGGTTTGAATAACAAACAAACGAAATAAAATCCTAAACAACCTGGACAAAACTTAAACAAACCGCTATGACAAAACGGAAAGATAAGCGGAAAGATATTGACACAAAACAAAATCCGAATTACAATCCTAATAATCCGAACAAACAGGAATGACAACAAAATAAGCCACCAACTGCTTCTTTCTTGTTAACCAAGGAACGGAGCGTCCTCCCATTTTATCAAACTTGGCGTCGTAGCCACTGAGCTTTGCATTAGTATTGCAATGACCATTGCCAACTTCCATATCATTACCCTTAGTCAACAAGTTCCCAATAGGACTCGACTGCTTCCGTCATCAGGCCTGATAACCGCAGAGTGTGCATCAGGAGGTGCAAGTAAACGATTCTGGGTGTCATTGTCCGGCTTACCACAAACCAACCACCTTAACTTATTTGCAAAACAAACAGGTTAGAATGGACTCAGTCGGTCCTCATTATTGACAACATCTTTTCTTTCTTTTTTTTCTTCTTTCTTTTTTTCGTTTTTCCATTCCATTTTTTCATTTTTTTTTCATTTCGTTTTTTTCATTCTTTTTTTTTCATTCTCTTTTTTTCATTCTCCCTTTTTTTCCATTTTCTTTTTGTTGTGGTCGAATCTTATGGAGATTGCCTACGTATCATGACCCCGCATGAATCAGACCTTGCGTAGTTCGGACCAATAAAGGATAAACAATAATGAACATTTTTTTTCTTTTCATTTTTCATATTAAAACAAACTGGGTTTCAAAGGTTTGAAGATGACCTGCAAACTCAAAAATCAACCAAACCACATATTTTAATCAAAAGCTTTACAAACTCAAGAACAAAAGGCTAGCTCCCTTTCTCTGTTCGACAAATGCAACCAAACGGTTATTTTTGCAAATGCGGCCCCTTCCAAATTTCACATGAATTTTGAGGCCGGGGAGGATTATTTTGACATTTTACAAACTTGTCCATTCTTTTACGAAAATAGCCTTTCGACAACTGAAAGATACTCTAAGGCTATTTCGGCAAGAACGGTTTAAGATGCGGCCGAAGCTGGCTCGGCTTATTATGACAAAATTTGAACGGTATTCACCTGACCGTTGACTAGTTGTTGTTTGTTTCAACTTATAATAAAAACCTGGTATTGCAAACACGGCCCTTCGGCGCCTCGGGGACGAAGATTTATAAGGCTGTGTGGGTCAACTAGACCAAAAATCCTAAACATGACCCGAAGGTGGCTATTTATGCAAAGTTAGTCTTCCGGCGTCCCTTTCGGGATTCGGCTATTTATGGCAAAACAACGTCACCTGACTTATTTATGACTCTTTTTATCATTTTTTCAAATTAGAAAACTCAATATTGCAAGCACGGCCTTTCAACGTCTCGGGGACGAAGATTTTTAAAGGCTGTGTGGGCCAATTGGACCAAATCCCAAAACATGACCCAAAAAGTGGCTGTTTATGCAAAGTCAGCCTTCCGGCGTCCCTTTCGGGAACATTCGGCTATGTCTTGATAAAACAGCGTCACCCGACTTCTTTATGACAAAACTAAAATTTGACATGTATTTTTTTTATTATTATTATTATTTGTTTTTTTGGCTTTTTAGCAAAAGGTGGGGTTGGACCCGATGAGGGTTGCCTACGTATCTCACCTCCGGTGAGAATCAAACCCGCGTAGTTCGGGTAAATAAGCTATTTTTGAGAAGACCCTTTTCCATTTGTATTTTTTTTTTTTATTATTATTCTTTTTTCACAACAATCAAATAGACTATTATTTTTCATTCATAACAAACAAACAAATTAACGAAAAACATAAAACATTCCTTCTTTTTGAGAAGGTGGGGTTGGACCCGATGAGGGTTGCCTACGTATCTCACATCCGGTGAGAATCAAACCCGCGTAGTTCGGTCAAAAGAACTACTTTAAAAGAAGAAAGGAAGCATTTTTGATTGATTTTCTTTTTACAAGAAACACTTCTAAGACATATTTTTGAATTTTCATTTGCTCTCTTTTTTTCCTTTATTCGGAATTTTGCTTTTAATAAAAGAAATGCTTCTCAAAATGTTTTTTTTTTGGATTTTGAATTTTCTTTTCAACTTCTGAAAGAGAATCAAAATATTTTTGGATTTGTTTTATTTTTTTTTTTTTTTTTTTATATTATATTATTTTTTTGAAAACAATTAGAAAGACTTCCTAGAGAAGCTAATAATGGAGAAAATATTTTTGGATTATTTTAATTTTGTCATTTTCATAAACAAATAAATAACACATATTTTTAAAACAGGACTCTCTTTTTTCATTTTTATGGCAAGACAAACAATTTTCTTTTCTATTAATGCTTTTTTATTTAATAAAACAAACTAATAAGACATATATTTTTTATTTTATATTCTCAAAATTTCGACAGAGTTTCGACACTACTTGGACATTGGTTTTTTCTTTCTTCTAAAATAAGTAGCATATCTCTACGGTGTCATTTTCATCTTTCACAATTTTCTAATTTGTGGAAACGTACAAAATCTTTTTTTTTTCTTTTTGAATTTCCAATGTTTTTTTTTAATTTTATATATATACATATATATTTTCAAAAATGTGGCATGGGGGACATAATGATTTCCAAGACTCCTTGGATTCCGCAAAAGCTCCCCATGCGCTTTTCCCAACATATGAAGCGTGGGGGACATATGGGAATTCCAAGACTTCTTGGATTCCACAAATGTTCCCCATGTGCTTTCCCAAAAAGCAAGCGTGGGGGACATAGGGAATTCCAAGGCTTCTTGGATTCCACAAATGTTCCTCATGCTTTGATTAAAATAACATCATGCTGGAAATGACCAAATGACCCATTCGCCCTTGACTGAATATAACATGTAGCACATAGGATGCCATAAGATGGTCTATTATTTTCAGGTTGCTTGTCCTAGACGGACCCAACCCTTGTGTTGAGTCCCCTAAGTCAAATGCACATGATGCAAATAAACGTTCCTACTAGGGATCCGGCATGTGGCTTTGTTATACTAGGTTCAGAACCTGGGTGTTTGTTCTAGACCTGGCTTACCCGAGCGGACAGCTCGAGCCGAGGGGGGGCAGCGTACCGGGAATACAGAAGCTTCACCGGCTTAGCAACTTATCCGAACCTCGTTCTAAATTGGGATTTGACACTATACAGAAAAGAAGTCATACGAAGTATGCCCTTCTTCATGATTTAGAAGACTCAGAAAGTATAGGTTTCGGCACAATTTATATACAGTTCACATAATATCAAAGCGGTAAAAGCAACATTTAGCACATTAGGCTCAAACATGTAAAAATCAGATAATAAATAAAGCCAAATAATATCAATTATTCTAAGCTCGAATTCTTAACCCTGAACCAGTGGTTCTGGGTTTTAATCCCCAGCAGAGTCGCCAGAGCTGTCACACCTCCTTTTTCCGCGCCCGAGGGGCGCAGGGGGAGTTTTTTCCAATTAAAGGACAATCAAAACGGGATTGGTTTAATTATTTCAGAGTCGCCACTTGGGAGATTTAGGGTGTCCCAAGTCACCAATTTTAATCCCGAATCGAGGAAAATAATGACTCTATATTATAGTCTGCGTACCACAAATCCGGATAAGGAATTCTGTTAACCCGGGAGAAGGTGTTAGGCATTCCCGAGTTCCGTGGTTCTAGCACGGTCGCTCAATTGTTATATTTGGCTTATTTATCTGATTTTTAATACACTATGAACTTATGTGCAAATTTATCTTTTAACCGCTTTACTATTATTGTTTTTAGGAGAATGTGAACATCGCTTAAAACACGGCTTTGGACTGCGTCACATGAAATACACCCACAATCCAGAACGCATTTTATTTAATGTTTCGAGATTTGGATTTGGGTCGCATGAAATGCACACCCGAGCTTAAGAAAGTAAATTATTAAACACGCGTCTAAAGAGACTATCGCGTTATTATTTTGCGGAGGCCGCGAAATTCGCTAAACGACCCTCCTGAATTCTAAGTAATTTTAAACAAGTATTTACTGAGGGCCCCGCAATTTGTATTTTTATTCGGCGAGGCTCATCTCATTCTTATTTTTTAAAGAATTTGCAACGTCATGGAAATGCATCTCGGGCCACGCCACAATCAATGCGCCCGTGACTAGAGACATATTTCGACTCCGTTGAGATTTGGATTTGGGTCACATAAATGTGCACCCGAGTTTAGGGAGATAACATTATTAAAGGCGCGCCTAAAGCAACTAGCGCATTATTATTTTTGGGGTAGGGCCGTGAAATTTGCTAAACGACCCATCCCGGAATCTAAGTATTTAATACATATACTTTGTGAGGGCCCCGCAATTTGTCCCTTTTATTTGGCGAGGCTCGTCTCATTTTTTTTTATTATTATTATTTATTTATTTTTTTTTATATTTTTAAAGGGATGCCATTTTTTACGCTTTTAACCATACTAAACCTTATAGCTTCTTTACAACTAAAATCTCATAACTTGTTAGAAGTTTAATAAAAGAGTTTTAGCGAATGAGTATTTCGGGATTAGTAATAACATGTACTAATAATAAAATTTTTTGAATGAACTAAGCGAAGTAAAGGACGAACAAATTAACGTCAAACTTGTGTCATAGAACAACTAGTCAAACTTAATTAAACGACATCAAATAAATAAGAATAACATAACATGAGAATGAACCAAAATGCGGACAATGAAACATAGGCAGAAAGTTTCCATACCAATTTTTATATTGCATCTCAATCATTCAACGTAAGTTTATTTATCTAATACTTCGAGGTTTACTAACCTTAGCACCTCGACAAACTCAGAACGACAAACACGATTCCGACGGAACTCAAGCCGGACCTCTCTGAACGAAGAACAACGACGGAACCTCGGACAGCACCTCGACGTACCGGACCTCGACGATCAAAACAACCTCACCGGACTGAAGCAACGGTTGAGCTACTCAGCAACGCAGCGACGCAGCAACAGCTGCTGTATTTTCGACGCAGCAACTGTTGCAAGAAGCTGCAACAAAGGGGTCGTTGGAGGTGATGAAAGGAGCAGCTATGGAGGTCTGTTTGGCTATTGATGGAGCTGGTTGTTGCTGCGTTTGGAGAGGTCGTTTGGGTAGTTGACGACGGGGGGGTGGTTGGACGACGCAGCAGCCGGAGGTGGTTTGGGTGAGGGTTTTCGTTGGTTTTGGTCGTTGGGACAGAAGGGACGGAGGGAGCTATTTGGGGTGTCGGAGGGTGGTTGTTTGGGAGGCTTGGTGGTCGACGACGAGGGACAGTGGCAACGTGGGCAGTGACGATGGCGGAGAGGGAGCTGAACGGAACAGCAGCGATGGTTGTTCCGAGTCGCGACTGGTTTTGGGTGGAGCTGAAGCTCGTGGCGGATGGCAATGGTGGTTGACGGAGGTGCGTCTGGTTCGTGATGGAGGTGGTTTTGTTGGTTGTTATGGGGGTGGCGATGCAGTAGAGTCGACTGGTTTGGGTAGTGGTCAACGGGCTGTTTGGAGGTGACGGGGTGGTTTTTGGGCTGAGTTTGACGCTGGTTTTGGGACTGGTTTTGTCGACTGTGAGGCTGTGACGGGACGGAAGCTGCTGTTCCGGCGTCGGGGAGGGTTTGCGACCGTAGGGGTGCCGGGGAAGGTGACGGGTGGTGATGGAGGTGTTGTTTATGGTGGTAATGGAGGAGTGAGCTCGTAGGGTTTTTGCTTCTTCTTCTTGAGGAAGAAGAAGCGTGAACAGTAGTCTATTTCCAAATTTTCAAGTCCTCCTGGTTCTTTTTTCCCCCTCTCTTTCCCTTTTGTCTTCTTCTTTTTAAGAAGAAGATATACAGTACCCCCTTTTTCCAATTTTTTAAAAGTTCCCATGCCTTTGTCTTTCATCCGTGCATTTAGCATGGGTTTTACCCAGAAAAATGAGCCCACGCGTGGTGGGGTTCGAGGCATATGTCCCCCACGCGTGGTGGGGTTCCCCATGTGTCCTGGACACTGTTTATTATGGGCTAGGTCCGAAAATTAGGCCTAAAACCGGGTAGTTTAAACCCGAATATTATTCTTTTGCCCGGACCCGAGAAATAGGAACACGTTGCTTAACTAGTCCTATGTAAGCAAAATAACTACCAAAAATAAGACTAGTATTTAAACAAAACTATATCTTTTTAAATATTTTTCAAGGTTTAAAAATAGCTACAAAATATTAATAAAACTATTTTTTGTAATTTTCGTTTTTAAATATTAAGATAAAATATGAGGTAATATTTTTGTATTTTTTCAAAGTTAAAAAATGCCTATAAAACTTTAATAGAATTATTATTTTTGTATTTTTTCGAAATTATATAAGGTATAAAAATAAAGTGCAATTTTTGTATTTTTCAAGTTTATGAGAAATACATAAACTAAAATTTTTATATATATTTTTTTGAAATTTTCTTTTTTTTTGCAACGAAATAAAGTAAAATAGTCAAAATAGCTATACTAGACCCAATTTCACATATTCATGCTAAAAATATGAAAATTCTCGGGGAGGGTCAAAAATCACGTGCTTACATTGGCGAGTGGTGCTAATGATGAGGTTCTTTGCAGAGAAGGCTGGGCTTGAATTTACACTTAACCATCTTGTCAGGCTATACCGACCTTTTCATCACCAGGGCCTGCTAACCCTGAGGTGTCATTTGTCCACGCCCTTTGTAGTTGAAGATGAAGAGGATGGGGATCGATAGTGGGCCAATTGGTTTATCTGGGTCCAGACGGTCGACATTATCCCAATGGAGCTTTTGCCATTTCCCGAAGGGTGGAATTATGCACGTGAGTGGAGCATCTGGTGCCTTTTCAGATTTTGCCTATAGCAAAAATTAGTTGAATAATAGCATTTTCTCCCTTGTTGCAGCAACCTCATGGACGTCGGGCGAGGTCCTTGACCTACCCGGCTGGGTCCAAAGGCTAGTGACCCATTCGACCTGTGATGAGCGTCGATGGCGAGCTGTATTCCATGCTAGATGGGGAGCGAAATACCGAGGTATGCACGCACGCTGCCTTTGCCTTGGCCTTCATATATTTGAGGTAACATTTCTCTCCTTTCTTTTGTATCGATTTTGCCGTTTGTAGGTATTGGGCGGTTCTTCGGGATGACGTAGTGCTCTTCCAAATGGGAGAAAGAGGCCTTGGTCTCTAAGCCGATGGACGATGGCGATAAACGGGAATGGCACCTGTAGTGTGATGGAGCTTTTAGTGGTGCTGAACGGGCTCATGTTTTCAAGGATAAGGCATTGTCTGAGTCTGCTGCTCCCGGAGTATCTGATTCCCAGTCGGCAGCTCCTCCGAGTGAATATGCATTGCCCGAGGTCAGTTCTTCTGGGTCGAAGAGGCAAGATCGATAGGAGTATACTCTGACTTCGAGGAAGTTCGTCGGCTTCACTTCATGGTGAGTTTAGGCTCAGTTTTCCTGTATTCCAAGTCTTCCTCCCTCTATTGAACTTTTCTTGTGCAGGCCTATGATAGGCTTATGTCTGAGATGCTTCGTCAAAGGGCCAGGCTTCAGAATATTCTGGATGAGGGCGAGTCCCATAGGCTCCTTAGCAAGGTGAAAGAGGATGAGTTGCAACATTGGCGATATGAGGCGTACCAGATCTCAAATTATGAGAGCTATTTGATGGAGTAGATAACTTTTTGCAGCTCACGCTTTGCTCTCTTTGGCCCTTAAGGTTAACCCCCTTTTAGTTGTATTAGTTGCAGAAAAAGACGGAGGCTTTGGAGTACCTCAAGGGCGACATCGACCGTGTCAGAGCTGCTTGTGGTGAGCTAAGGGCTCAGGTGCAAGCTCAAGCTTTAGAGGAGACAGGCGCCTTGGTCAAGGTCCCTGCCTTCGAAGCCTAACTCCGCTTGGCTGGTGATAATGCCAAAGTTCAAGCGAACATGATTGGGAAACATGAATCTGATCTCTCGAAGATCAGGGTTGAGATAATTGATGCTCGGGATAAAGCAGTACTAAGCCAAACCAATGTTGATCAAAAGATGGAGATTCATATGAAAGACGTTGCGGATGCTCAAGCCGAACTAAAGTGAGCCCTCGATCAGGAGAAGAGGGTAGAAGAATATGTTCGTTGCAGATCCCGAAGAGTGGTACTCGAGGAGATCGGTGCGAGGGGCTTCATTCTCTCGGAGAAATGGCTCGAGCAAGGGCGGACGAGCGTGACGCACAGTCATTTCTTGCTGACGACGTGAAGAGCGAACCCGACAAGCTGTAGCCCTTTGGAGCGGAGTGTAGATTTTGTTGTTTTCCTGCTTTGTATTTAATATATGTAGAGCATGTCTGTAGGTGGAGAGTGTGCCTTTTTGCATATATAAGATAAGAGGAAATCGAAGCTTTATTTCTTCTGCATCTCTTTCTATTATTTCTTTCGACTAAGCGGGCTGGTTTCAGTGCTTGGCGGGATCCCCGTAGGTCCGGAACTGATCGGGCAGGCCTGGAGGCTCTTAAGTGTGATCTTTGACGTGAGCAGGCGTTGGGGCTTTCGTGCTTTGCCCAGATGTTTAGGATTAGTCTCCGAGTCAGGCCCTTACTCGAGCTTTCTTACCCTTAAATCATCTATGCCCGTGTAGGCAGGTAGTAATTGTTCCCATTTCTTGCCCTTGGGCATTTGCCTTTTCAACTATTTTGGGTTCAGTCTCCGAGTCTATTGCGATTCGAGCTTCAATTGGCCCTCAAGTTTTATCCTGCCTGTATGGGCGGACGGCGATGGCCTTTTGTGCTTCGGGTAGAAGTGACCTTACAGGTGGGTGGCCTGGAGGCTCACTCGACTGGCGATAATGGCATTTATGTCATGCCCTTAGGCATGTTTTTAGTTTAACTATTTGAGTCCAGTCTCCGAGTTGCATTGCGATTCGAGCTTTAATTGACCCTTAAGTATTTTCAGACCGGAGATAGTGCCACTTGCGATGTTTTGGTCATTGAGACCTTTCAATATGTGGCCCAGAGGCTTGTATAGTTAACTATTTTGGATCCGGTCTCCGAATCAGGTTACGATTCGAGCTCATTTTAATCCTTAAGTTGTCAATTTTTAGCTGGCAATAATGGCTCTTACGTTGTTTGGTCGTAGAGACCTTTTAATATGTAGCCCTGAGGCTTGCTTAGTTAACTAATTTGGATCCGATCTCCGAATCGGGTTACGATTCGAGCTCATTTTAATCCTCAAGTTGTTAATTTTTAGCTGGCGACAATGGCTCTTACGTTGTTTGGTCGTAGAGACCTTTTAATATGTGGCCCGGAGGCTTTCTTAGCTGGTGATAATGACTCTTACGCTGTTTTTGCCTGTGGGCTTTTTGTAGGCTTTGTTTTCCGCTCGTTAAGGTCTTTTGAAAGATTTTTACCTGACCAGTTGTCGGTTCTGGAAGAACCTCGATTTCAAGTCACTATCGGCGATGTTTGAGCACCTCGGAAGGTTCATAGCTCGTAGGCTGAGTAGGTCGAAGCCTTGTGATTTGGAGCTGACGTGGTCGAAGCTCGTTTTTGCCTGTTGAGGGAAGCCTATTTTAACCGGTTCTTCCCGAAGTATATTCGAAATAGTGGCCTGCGATTTTTGTTTAGCGACGATTGGCTATCCCTGAGTCACATTAGTTTAGTTGTATCAGCCGTTTTGACCGTAGTCATATGCGTTTGGCTGGAGCCATTTTTGATCCCAAGTGACAATTTAGGTGTCTACACCGAGGGTATGCCCTTTCAGGACTCTTACAAATGCGACGTATAGCCTAAACTTTGGAATTTTCATGCATGTTGAGGTCTTTTGCTGAGGTCTTACAGTTTGTCATAACTATTGAGGTCTTACAGTTTTGGGTTTTCCAGCGCATGGCGATTGGCGATGAATGATAGTCTTCGAGTCATCGAATTTGTTTAAGCGTGAAGACCGCTTTTCGTGAGCTCAGAGTTGCCTTTTAGGGGCTTTGTGAGACCGGAGTTCTGACCCTGGGGTCGTGCGAGTGCCAAATTGTTGACATTAAGTCTCCGAGTATTTCGGGATGCATTTGGTGGAGTGGTCCCCGCCGGAAGTATAATCGAGATTCCTTGTTGGGAGAATAAGATGCTGAAAATATGTCCTTTTATTGCTTGGTATAATCATACATTGTTTCATTGTCGTGAGCTCGGCCTGCGCGGGCGCGGATCCTCGGACCATTCGATCCGGTACATAATTCCTGATTGGGTCATAGTCTTCCTAGTCCTCCCGAGGGGATGGTGCCCTTGGAAGAAGATCATCTCTTGTCGTTGGATTGTAGAAGAAGGCCTGAGACCTTATCGGATCCTCCTCTAGGGGGGTACGTTGCTCCGCTAATAATCTTGTTGACGAAGCCCTCTTCAGGGCGAAAGCCCAATTGAGGGGAAAGAGCGCGGCGGACCCTTTTTCAAGGCCTATGGATCTCCGGGTAGAGTTAGAACTTTTGAATATCCTGGCCAGTTGTCTGCATATAGGTTAGTGAAAAAATAATGAGGGAGTAAAGCAGTTCTTTCTCACCGCGGGATGTGTAGGCGACGTTTTGAGATTTGGTATGTTCCTATCCTTTCGAGGTGTGAGTCCCGATACAGTCCCCCCTGTGTCTTATCAGGCTTGGACGAAGATGTCGTTTTCTTACCCTTTGATCCTTCTAAGGGTGGGGGAATTGATGCCGGCAATGCGCCAGATGGTGAAGAATTTCCTCTTGTCGCGTATTGCTTTCTGTGAACTTATTTTAGTCCAGCCCTTTGTGAGGGGTTTCATTATTTTGGCGAAACGGGCTGATGTTGTCCCCGAGTGGTGTGCCGACAGTCTTCTGAATAAGATGCCCATGCTTTGCGCTTCCTTTGATGATACAGAGCTCGACGTCCCGGCCCGAGCTCAGACGGGCCGTATCAAGAGAATGGTCTTTGTGATGATTGTCGTTCGAGATTCACCAGGGATTCGGGATACGGGAGCGATTTGGTCCGTTAGTCCGGACAGCCCACTGACTTTGGTCCGACATCGTTGTTGCACATGGCCGAACCACCTGAATTCATGAACACGTGTTTTATTCAAAATGAAAAGTATTAAGAAAAATAGTACAATTAGAAGATAATAGTTTAATTGATATACTCGGTCAAATGAAAAGATTTGATTCTTTTTCTAATGCCTATATTGCTTGTGGAATAATGCTAATAACTCTTGTTACCGGCACTTCATCGGAAAGAAGTTTTCAAAATTAAAATTGATAAAATCTTACCTAAGATCAACAATATCTCGAGAAAGGTTAAATGGATTAGCTATATTATCAATTAAGAAAGACTTATTAGGAGTTGTTGATTATAAAAAAATTATTAATAACTTTGTTTCTAAGTTAGCTAGAAAAATAGATTTCAAATAAATAAATATTTATAAAAATAAAAATAAAAAGTTAAGGCCTCCTAAAGTTTGGCTTTAGACCACAAAACTTGTTGGGCCGGCCCTGGATACCATGTGTCGTTTGGTGGGAATATAAGTTATGCTGGAATTAGTTATATTGAGATTAGTTAAGCCGAGAAAAGTTATCCTAATATTATTTCTTATTAACTGTTTGATATATATGTTGTATTAATTCTGGAATTGTTAATTTTACTATTTTATCCTAGGATTACTATTCCACCCTTTGACAAGTACTTCTTTTGGTCCACAATAAGTGACCAATATGCCTTTTTATTTTGATCCAAAATAAGTGTCCATTTATATAATTAAGAAATAATTCAATTTATTTTTCCAAAATTACTCTTATGTAGGTATCCCTTAAAAGTCTTTTACTCCTCATATTAACTATGCTGCAACATTTAATTAAAGGTAGTTTAGTCACACTAACTATTTTTATCTAGAATTTAGTATTTCCTTAATGGGTGTGCCCAAGACAAATTGGTTACTTATTATTTACCGGAGGAAGTATAAGTTATCTCAATACTATTTTTAATTTTGGGAGAACATAACCCAAAATTAGTAACCAAACAAAGAATAAAATGATACAAAATTTTTAATCGAGAATTATTTTTGCCAATCCATCATACGAAACAATCCCTTACAACTTCTGAGAGTAACTCAGCTCCTATAAAGCCAATTATATCCCATATATCTAGTCTAGGACATTACGAGACAGCAGCTCTATTGGTGTTAACAAGTCCGTCTCACCAGAATCCAACAATTTCAGGGCCTCTAACACCTCATACAAAGTGTTGTTATGCACTACTTTGATGTCGCTTAAAAATTGGGGCCAAGAAGTAAGACTTTACAACATCTACAACTTCAGACCCAAATTCACGTAACAAGGTGACTTGTGATAATAGGTCAGTTTCGCTTGGGGCATTTGTATCTATACCCACTTTTTGGGTTACGCTTTAACTTGTGTCCGCTTTGTAAAAAAAAATTGCAAGCGTACCTATTTTTTCGCGTAACTTCAGCATACACGGCTGAAGTAGCAAATGCAATCACGCAAAACATCAGCATTCTAGTAGACGGGCCTAAAGTAGTAAAGTACGCTGAAGTTTTTTTGTCCGGGTTAAGCTTTTTCAAAAATTTCAGCAGAAGATGCTGAAGTTATTTAGTTTATTTGTAAAAACTTCAGCACTAAATAAGCTAAAGTTTTTTTGTCCTGGATTCATTAGTTTTGTCATAAAGCTTTTTCAAAAACATCAGTAGAAGATGTTGAAGTTATTTAGTTCATTTATAAAAATTTCAGCACTAAATAAGCTGAAGTTTTTTGGTCCTGGATAAGCTTTTTCAAAAACTTAGCAGAAGATGCTGAAGTTATTTAGTTCATTTGTAAAAACTTCAGCACTATATAAGCTGAAATGTTTTTGTCTCGGATTCATTAGTTTTGTCATAAATCTTTTTCAAAAACTTCCGCAGAAGATGCTGAAGTTATTTAGTTCATTTATAAAAATTTCAGCACTATATAAGTTGAAGTTTTTGAAAAAGCTTTCTAACATACTAGATAAATAATCACCTTATGCTTTCATAGTGTATTACTACTATAAAATAATCCGATTACCAACAATATCTAAATCATAAATTTTGGAAACAATAAACGTGAAAAGAACAGAATTACGTGTAAATATTTACAAATTATTGTCTACTAACTTACGTAATTATTTATAATTTATTTTTAAATAATTTGATAAACATACTTATGGCAATCATTCCATGAACTGAAGTTTCATAGGCACCAACAACATTGAGAAGAAAGAAGAAGAAGAAGAAGAAGAAGAAGAAGAACGAAAGAGCAGAAGGAGGAAGAGAAAGGGGGCTGAAGTTATTTAAAAAGTGAATACAAATTAAAACTTTAAAAAAAATGTATATAAGTTAAATGGGGGCGACCAAATAAAACGTCTCATGCAATTTTTACGTGTCGCTTGCACCGAAGAGCGGTAACCTGCAGCTCGAGCATCCAATGCACATGAATACTTTGATTCTAACACTTGAATGCTAATTAAACAAAGTGCGGACACCTGTATACAGAGTTTAAAAGGCACATACGCAAGGAGCAAATTCTAGAGCCAACATAAAGATAGATTTTGAAATCTTTTGTCCTAATTTCTATCCTTAAATATTCTGTCAATGTATCCCATGCAAAACCATTAGTAATGAGAAAGCCATTTTGAGTTTGTTAAGATGCAACTACTCTCTCTAATAAACTGAAAAACACTTCTGCTGGCCGATGAAATGCGTGCAGAGTTTTGTAGTAGTGTTGAATAAATGGCCGATTTGGAACAAGACCGAATAACTTTAAAGGTGGTCCCGATATTAGACTCTGAAGATAGCAGTCGATCGTTCATTTTCTCTCCCTAGTGGCTTCGAAAGCCAGACATGAAAGATTAAAGTAAATAGGAAAAAAGAGCACGGGGATATTTAGCTTTGTGTGTGTAAAATCGGGGATAAAATGACCCCCGATTTCTCGGTAAAGAAACGAGAGGACAATGCCATCCAATATGGCCTCGGGTAAAGCCGAGTGCTCCCATAGAGCAGATCCCGGGAGGACGAATGGTGCGCCAAGAATCGGACACAGCCAAGCATTGAGCTCGAGCAAAGTAAAGAACCGAGGTTAAGGGAAAGACGGTTAGATAAGACAAACGAGGGGCCGAAATATCCGCCCGTAACCGGATATTATGGTGCAAATCTCACCCGATATCAACTACGTATCAATATTTACTAGAAGATAAAGATTTTTATCTTATTTAGACTTGTACTAGGATTGAAACTCCCCTACTATATAAAGGGAGAACATTTTTATTTTAAGATCATTGTTCGAACGCATATCAAATCTATAAAAGTCAATTTTTATTCTCTAATTACTATTCAAAGTGTTCTTCAGTTGCTTATTGATTTAGTTGCAACCAAGTCTGATTCGAGGGCTTGATCGGAACAAATTTTTAATATTCATTGATGGTAGGCTATAGTCTCATGTTTTAGTCGCTTATTACACTCTAATGCATTGCACTTTAATTGAGTATGAACTTTAATAGCTAGTGTTGTGCACTACTTATGTGTTTTATGCCTTGTAGGAATGATTCCGAGTGATGTAAATGTTATGGAACGAATTCAAGCTATTTGGAGCTTATAAGTCTGGGTAAAAGTCCAATGGATTAAGCCGGATCGCGTTCGGGGGTCGAGAACCACATCTGGATATCAAAAAGTCAAGAAAAAGCCGTACTTTAAGAATTTTCCACACCAGCGACGCGTGGGGTGGCACGTGGCGCACCACGACTGCCAGTCAAATTAAATGCTCCCTGATAAACTCCACACCACACCGCATGGCGTGTCGCCCATGGGGCACGCCTGTCCATTTTTTTACAGAGTAGCAATCCAATTTTGGCTAGGAGAAGGTGATTTCGTTTGAAACCGACCATACTTAGTGTAAATACATGTAAAAATGTTATTTTTGGGACTTTTGACACATCTTAAACCTAAGGAAGCTAAGGAGGAGGTGGAGAAGCAAAAGCACAAGGATTTCACTATTCAATCCTCACTCAAGATAGAAGTTTGGATTGTTTTATATTTTTCTTTTACTTAAACATATTTATGGTGAATTGCTCCATATCTATGGAATAGTTCTCTTTATGGTTTTATAGATTTGGTGTATTGATACATGTTTATGGATTATAACTCTTGTTTTAATGTATTGAATCGTTTTGGATGTTTTAATCGTTGCATCTATATTCACTATTTCATGTAATTTAGAGAGGCATAACTTGTGATATCTTTGCATTCTATTTTGTTGGTTGAATTCATTAATTCTTCTTAGTAATCGGAAGAGGCTAGTTGAATTGTTGATTAAACCTAGTTAGGAGGATAATCGAAAAAAGTTCTCCTAAAGACCAATCCACTACGAATTCTTGCATATTTTCACGTGCTTAATTTAGTTCATCTTGTGAGGTTGATACTTAGCCGAGAGAGGAGTTTCTACTAAACAATTGAACTAATAACCAAGTGAATTCGAGAGACTCGCTTGAACGTTAAAGTGAATTATTTAAAGTTAGTTCTAGCCAATTATCTTGCACCTATCCTATCAAAACCCTGTTTTCTCCCATTGATATCTTCTTTTGCTCATTACTTGCGTTGATTGTCACTAGTCAATAGTTTAGACTCTTAGTTAATTTTAATTTTAAATCACATAATTCTAAATTGTTGAGCATCTTGGATAGCAATATAGCTACAAACTACGATAATATTGCTTAACTCCAATCCATGTGGAGACGATACTATATTTCACTATATTCGATTAGCGAGCATATTTAAGTGTGTGTTTTGCGCTCGTCAAATTTTGGCGTCGTTGCCGGGGATTAGTAGTTAATAGTGTTTGAAATAGTTTGTAGTGCTAATTCAAGAATTTTTTCTTTTATTTTATTTTTCTCTTTTTGCATTTGGGTGCTCCTTGACTATACGCAGGGTACAGGTTAGATTGGTGCATGACTCAATCTTCTGGGAAAGAATTGCTACCATATGAACTAGAAATCGAGAAACAACTGCAACAGTTGAGGAAGGAAAAAAATCTCCCCGAGAATACAGAGACGGTTGGGCAATCCTCAACCAAAGACAATATGGTTGGAGACGATGATAATGTAGATTTGGCTGCGAGAGAGGCAGCCAAATCTAAGAGAAAAAGCTGCTCGGGATGTTAAGAAAGCAGCTCTTCGAGATGCACAAATTGTCTATGAAGAGGAGAGGGCTTGGAGAATTGCTCAGAATCAACCTTTAATTCCAGATCAGTTCGAAAACATAGCTCCCGGTGCTGGGAGACCACTTGGCGATTATGCTAGACGGGTATATAACCACGGCTTATCAAGTGTGAGACTGTAAGCACGTGATTTTTGCTTCACGGGAATTACTCCAAAAGAAAAGAAAATCAAAAATATATGCATAAATGTTTCTTATCATTGGTTGATTTTTATTAAATGTTAATCTGTGGGTATATAATTTTACTTTGTCTTATTTAGGAATTTTGTGTTTAAATTAAAATAGAAAAAAAGCAAAAGAAAATGAGGATACTCGGATTGGGCCAAAAGTTAAAACAGTAGGCCCAAACCACGTCCACCATCCGGTCCAAACAAGCCTGCCCAGGCAAGACCCCAAAACGACGCCGTATGGGCCATCTAATCTGAGCCATCCGCCCAGGCCAATCCAATGGCCCAGGATTCCCTTTCAGTAACCCATTTCCAAACCCGACCCAGGAACCAGTCCGAACCGACCCCCCAACCGAGGCCAAACGGTGTCGTTCCGTTTTAAGTAAAAGATCCTGGCCATCAATCTCGATGCATCCAACGGCCATGATCTAATTACTCTTTACGTATATAAACCTAACCCTTTACCCAGCCCCCTATACGAGCACCCCTCTCTCGTCGTCCCCAAGCTCGAACCCAGACCTCCCATTAGGAACCCTAGCCTCCCCATCTCCCTCGCCATTAAAGCCGGCGGCGTGGACGCCGGTGACCACCTCCTGAACACCCTAGGACCACCTCACTGTCCTGAACATGGATCTGCTATCCTTTTGCTTCGAATCAGTCCTTAGCTTCTCGAATATTCATTTGAAGATTCGAGTCGAACTACGACCTACACCAAACCACACCATACTCGTACCAGACACTCCCCAGACCTCCCTCGTGACCAAACCAGGCTTGGTTTGGTCCGAATCTAACCAGGGAAGCATAAATCTCAAATCCGCCTTTAGAAACCCTAGAAATCCTGATGTCCGGTCGGTGTCCATTTGAACCAGACGATTAGGGTCTAATGGACCTTAATCGAAGTGTTCTCAGTGGAGAACACTTCGATTAAAGCCCGTTCAACCCCAATAAAGATCGATTCAAATCCGAGTTAGGATTTGCTGATTCCTTTTCCAAGACTCCCAGGTATTTTTACTTTATCGGTTCATGTGTTTTGTTATAGTTAAAGGTCTGTTTGTATGGTTAATTGTCTGTAGTTGATTTGCTGTGAATTCTGACTGCCCCGTCCATTTTGCCCAAGGTTTCTGTGTTTGGTCAAGCCCGTCTTCATTTTTTGTGTGTGTTTGTAAGCTGTGCAGTCAGTTGAATTTAAATTTGATCGATTAATTAGTCCCCAGTATAACTTGGTTTATGTCGGTACAATTTGAATCACATGCTGATACTTTTGGATTTATGATCATTGGTTTCGACTGTATGTATTACAATTAGTATAGTCGAGTCGATATACGTCGTCAATTAGTTCAGTTTGGAATGGCGATAATCTGATCTTTGTCATTGGTTTGCCTGCTGAGATTTTGTTGAATTCAATTAGGAACTGAGTGTGTTTCCTGAGATTTGTTCAAATTGAATCAAAAAACATTTGAGGGTGTGTTATAGTTGCAGTTCAGGCTGTGATTTTTAAATGGATAACATGTTCTCTTGGTTTAGATTGTGGGCAGCATGTGTATGGTTAGCTGTTAAGGAATTAAAATAATTGGACAGCATGTGCTGTCAGATTATATTCCTGCTGCCCATGCTTTGGCTAAATAAATAAGAGATTAGGACACTTTAACAACAAAAAATAGAGAGGGGCTGTCAGGGATCTCATGGGAGGTCTGGTTATTTAAAATAACTGAGTGGAAAAACAGCAGGGAGGGGAAAATTCTGAGTTGTCAAACAGACTGTATAGTGCTGAGTATAGGCTATAAAAGAGGCAGACCTTCCATTAGAACAGGGGATTATTTTTGGAGCCTGGAGAGAAGGTTTTATTAAAAAAAAGCTGAAAGAAATAAACAAAAAGAAATCTCAGAACATTGTAACAAGACTGTCTGAAAACAGCATAAGAATTTAAGCTGGCCAAGCTGTCTTGGCCAATTGCTGTTATTTGCTGAACTGTGTGTAATTGTTAAACTGTTGGCGCTGTTACATTCAATATTCTGGGCTTCCTGCTGTTGTTTTTCTACTCTGTTTTCTGGGATTTTCTGCTTGGTGCTCTATCACTTGAGGGCCTCATAATTGTGGCTGGTTATTGCTGCTGGTTGTTGTTGCTGTGTTGTTGCTGTTTGGTTGCCTGTTGCTGACACCTTTCTTCTTCTCCTGCTTTTGTTCCTCTATACCAGGTACACGACTAATACTGTCCATGTAACTTGAAAGTTGAGCATGAATACAAAAGAGAAGATTTGAAGACGTGTAGGTCCACATGTAGTTGTTATATCGAGAGTCATGTAGAGTGTATTGGTTTACATTCTTGTTGGGTACTGGAGTTGGTCATTTCATATAGTGAATGTAAATGTAGGATAATTTAATATCATATGGTGTGTAATTTGACAGATAAGAGGATTGGCAATATAATAGGCTATAACCTGGAAATGAGTTGTGTTTTTTTGTGATTGGCATGTCTTTAAATGTATGTCAAAACATAAAACTATCCATGTTAGTTAATTTCGTTTCCTTTTGATAAACTGCCTCATTATAATTGTCAAACCACACCCTTATAACAAATAGCACAAGTCTGCGTTCCTCGACCTCACGGGGGCGAGCCCAGGTCGAAACAGACCGGGCAGGCCCGCATCGGATAAACAGTAGCCCAGGTCTGGCCCATCCCGCATGAGCTGGATTTGGGCCCATAATGTTCGATTAGCTGTCCGTGCGCATAGCCACGTTTTCTTGTTATGTAAAAGCATTTTGAAGCCTGCTATAAATAACCTGCAAGCATGTAATTAACTAGGGCTATCTCTGTTTTCAATTAGTAGAGACAAACGCGACAAGAAACGTAGTTGCTATAGGATATCCTTTTAAAATAAGGACGAGATGAGCCTCGCCAAATAAAATGCACAGATTGCGGGGCCCTCACAAAAAAATGTGTGCTTTAATTACTTAGAATTAGGGATGTGCCGTTTAGTAAATTTTACGGCCTTCCCCAAAATAACAACACCCTAGTTGTTTTAGGCGCGCCTTTAATAATCTATCTTCTTAAACTCTGGTGTGCATTTCATGCGACCCAAATCCAAAATCCCAAAACGTCGAATAAAATATGTTCCGGATTGTGGGTGCATTTCATGTGATGCAGTCCAAAGACGTGTTTTAAGCAATGTTCACATTTCTTTTAAAAATAATAATAATAAAGCGGTTAAAAGATAAAATTTGCACATAAGTTCATATTTGTATAAAATCAGATACTCAAGCCGAATATAACAGTTGAGCGACCGTGCTAGAACCACGGAACTCGGGAATGCCTAACACCTTCTCCCGGGTTAACAGAATTCCTTATCCGGATTTCTGGTACGCAGACTGTAATATGGAGTTATTCTTTTCCTCGATTCAGGATTAAAATTGGTGACTTGGGACACCCTAAATCTCCCAAGTGGCGACTCTGAAATAAATAAACAAATCCCGTTTCGATTGTCCTTTAATTGGAAAATCCCCCTACGCCCCTCGCGGGAGCAGAAAAAGGAGGTGTGACAGCTCTGGCGACTCTACTGGGGAGATCTGACCCAGAACCACTGGTTCAGGGTTAGAAATTCGAGCTTAAATAAATTGTTATATTCAGCTTTATCTGATTTTGTTACATGATCTGTGCTCAATGTCCTAACTAACTGCTTTACCGCTTTGATATTTTGTGAACTGTATATAAATTGTGCCGAAACCCATATCCTCTCTGAGTTTTCTAAATCATGAAGAAGGGCGTACTTCGTACGGCTTCTTTTCAGTATAGTGTCAAATCCCAATTTAGAACGAGGTTCGGACAAGTTGCTAAGCCGGTGAAGCTTCTGTATTCCCGGTACGCTGCCCCCCCCTCGGCTCGAGCTGTCCGCTCGGGTAAGCCAGGTCTAGAACAAACACTCAGGTTCTGAACCTAGAATAACTCAACTTCATGCTGGATCCCTAGTAGGAACGCTTATTTGCATCATGTGCATTTTTGACTTAGGGGACTCAACACAGGGGTTGGGTCCGTCTAGGAATAGCAATCTGAAACAGAAAAGGCCATCCTGATGCATCCTGCTCATTGCTTGTGCATTTATTTGCTTCGAACATGCATGATGACCGGTTGTGAATGTTGGGAAAATTTTACAAAAAAACAATAAATAAAAATAAAAAAATAAATAAAAATAAATAAAAAAATAAAAATAAAAAAATAAAAAAAATAAAAAAAAAAATAAAAAAAATGACAAAGTTCAAATAGAGGAGAAATTGGGTATATTTTAACAGTTTGTTATACTGAAGAAAAAAAAATTAGTTTATTTTTAAGTTATAAATTTATAACGAGGAATGAGTTTTTCTTTTAATTTGCTTTATTTTCAAGTTATAAACTATTTAGTTTATTACTCGAACTACGTCGGTTTGATTCTCACCGTTTGTGGAATACGTAGGCAACCCTCATCGGGTCCAACTCCCTTTTTCGTTTTTACCAAATAAAGATATAATAAAGTATATATGTATATATATACACACATGTATATAAATACATATATTGTTTTTTTTTCTCAAAGAATTTTGTTTGGAGTCGAAATAAAGGTTTTTGTTTTCTCCTAAAAAACGCCTTAATAAATGTGCAGGATGAGCACAGAGCCAAATGAACCATTCTCTGCCCTCAGCGAGGTCCCTCTACAACTCCACATGTGGTGGAATGACTTGGAAGCCGATAGCAAAGGGATAGTGGGAAGAGTATTGGGAGGTTTTGTCAATCTGTTGGGTGTTAGGACAAGGACAGATATTCTTGAGGCTCTGATACCATTTTGGGACCCAACCCGCAATGTATTCCGCTTTGTCGACTTTGAACTTTCACCAACACTTGAGGAAGTCGCCGGATATGCGGGATTGAATGAGAGGTTAAGAGGACAATATTTACTTTCGCCGAGGCCAGTGTCTCCGCATGCGTTTCTGGATCTACTAAGCATCAGTCGGAAGATACAACATGATGATTTATCGAGAGGATGTTATGATCTCCATTTCTTGTATCAGCGGTACGGGGCTCCGCAGGGCTTCGAGGAACCAAACCTTGGACTAACTCATGGCGGAAACAGAAACAAATGGGAAGCAAGACGTACTTTGGCTTTCATCACAGCATTCTTGGGAGTCGTGGTCTGTCCACGGGAGGATAAAATGATAGAGATAGGCCTTGTAGGGATGGCCGATGTTGCAATCAAAAGAACCGACAGTACTGTTGTTCCTTTGATTTTGTCCGAAATCTACCGAGCCTTGACGATATGCCGAGAAGGAGGCAAGTTCTTCCAGGGTTGCAATCTGTTACTTCAGCTATGGATGCAAGAGCACCTCCATCACCGAGTAGGATACATGAATCACGGGTTGACCGGGAGGAATTGTATCAGCGGCTTCGAGAAGCGCATGACAGGCGTCAGGTTTCCTGAAGGTGTCGAAGCATGGTTTACACGATTAAGGTCAACAACAGCTGACCAAATTGAATGGGCATTCGGCTGGTTGGTTGATACAGAGGTAATATACATGGCAGCTGAAGAATGTCATGTTCTCTTAATGGGACTTCGCAGCATCCAGCCATATGCTCCTCATCGGGTATTGCGCCAGCTGGGCAGGTTTCAAGTAATCCCTACTGATGAAGACCTGAGCAAGCACGCCATTGAGCTAAGCCCGGGAGTCATATTTCCCGAGGGAAAGATTAGAAAGCTGTGGCACGAATGTAGATTCTTGGAACCCAAGACCATGGTGCGAGAACTAGCTAAAGGTGAGGTAGACCCAAAGTACGATGCTTGGTTCGAAAGAAGATTCTAGATTCGGCAGAGACCTGCTAAAAGAGCTCATATCCAACAATTCACGGATGATTCACAGGAGCAATGGGGATGGTTAAAAAGGGAAGAAGGTTACCTGGTTGAAATCGGGAAACTAAAGCAACAAGTTGAAAGGCTTGTATTTGAGAACAACGTGCAAGTCGCCTCGGAGCAGGCTGAAAGAAACAAGCTAACCCAAGAAAACCAAACCCTAAAGGCCCGCCTTCGCCAAGCCAGCAAAAGTAACATTGACCGACAGAGACGTCGCTCCGACGAAAGGTTGATAGCAGGTTTAAAAAATCAGGTCGTCCAAAGCCAAGAAGAATTAGAGCAATCAGAAGCTCGCGTGGCCAGGATGAAGGACAGTTGGGCAAAATGCACAATGGCCCGGAGGCAGCGTCTGCAATAGGTCATAAGGGATTATGAAATGAGCGTCGGGATATTAAGGAAAACGAACTCCACCCTACATGATCGGATCATCAAACAAGCACGAGATGCCCAGGCCGACAGAAGACATTGTTACGATGCAATGGCCTGCATGGAAAGACAAATGGAGTTGTTCCAGGATCGACTTGCCAACAATGCTCAAGCATTGGGATTAAAGAACCAGCAAATAGAGCAATTATTCGCTGAAAGGGACAACATTCGAGGAAGGATCGACGAGATTGGACATTACATCTACATGAGATGCCTAGCATGCGAGCAAATGCCTCGGAAAACCCTCCTTGATTCCATCATGGGCTGCGTCCACCGGATCATGAATGAATTGAAAGGCTTGCAGAGAGACCTCACACCTAGAGCCGCGAAAAGGCCGAATGATGCCTCGCGGGCCCTTAAGTTGGAAAATTAATCCTTGCTCAAGTCCTGTTTATTTGGCTTTGTTTTCCCATATGTTGTTTTCTTTTCTTTTAGTCAAATCAAGTTAAAAACTGTGGGGTCTGTACTGTTGCTACTTTTGTTTGAAATAATGTGTAATAGCAAATTTTGATAATGAAATGAAGTGACTCCAGAAGAATTTTTGTGTCTTTACTTTGTGGCAGAACTACGCCTGGTCTGATTCGCGCGGGGACGTGATACGTAGGCAATCCCCATAAGATCCGACCGCTTTTAATAAAGAGGAATAAAATAAAACGCAGGGTTTCCCAAAGTACTTTAAAAAGGGACAAATTAGCAAGTCGGGATAACGCATGTTGTTTGAAGCAAAGCATGTAGAAACGGTTAACTGCCTAGGAGCATTGCATCCTCTATGTGTTGTGATCAAATCTGTTAAATTCTAACGCTAAAAAAGTTTGTTGTTGTCTGATACCAGACAAGTTAGTTGTTAAAGAACTCTGGCAACACACTCCTACCAAACCAGATCCAAAGGACCGGTAGCAACAAGCATGACTACTTCAGAGAATAGTAATAAGGAAGAAAGGCCGATGAGCCAGTTGTTAAAAGAAGCGATGGAAAAGATTGAAAGGATGGGACTAGAGATGAATGCAATGCAGCTAGCCCTAGCCAAAGCACAAAAGAGCCCTGAGCCACTGGGGCACATGCCGGAATACCCTCACTCCGGCCCTTCAACAAGCCTCCAAAACCCCCGTTATCATCAAGAAAGAAGCCCTCACGATTCCCAAGTTCCACCACCCCATCAACCTCTCCCAACACCCAATATTCCCACTTTTGTGGGACCCACATCAGCCCTCTTGCAAAGAACGACCAGTGAGCCATTGTTTCAGGCTCACGATATGCAATACTATCCCCCTGAGCCTACATTCCATGCCCCCGAACCACATGCTTACAATCCACACTTGGAGGTACCGGCAGAGATTGAAAAGCCGGTTAAAACACCTGAACAGGATGAGGTATTGAGAAAGTTCAAAAGCCTGGAGCAGTCCTTCAGGAACCTGCACGGTTTGCGCAACCAGGTCTGCGTAGCATATAAAGATCTGTGCCCTTTCCCAGACGTCCAACTCCCGGCTGGGTTCAAGATGCCTAAGTTTGATTTATATGAAGGGCACGGTGATCCCATGGCACATTTGCAGGGATTCTGTAGCAAAATGAGAGGGGCAGGCGGCAAGGATGAGCTGCTAATAGCTTATTTCGGCCAAAGTCTGAGCGGATCTGCACTAGAATGGTATACCAGGCAGGATTCCAGTAGGTGGTATACTTGGGATGATGTGGCGCAGGCTTTCGCAGGTCATTTCCAGTACAATCTCGAGATAGTCCCTGACCGTCTCACATTATTAAGAACTGGGAAGAAACCCGGGGAAAGTTTTCGCGAGTTCGGGTTTCGCTGGAGAGAACAAGCAGCTAGAGTCAATCCTCCCATGAGAGAGGGAGAGATGGTGGATTATTTCTTACAAATAGTGGATCCAACCTACTTTGGTCACTTAGTGACAACGGTTGGAAAATCCTTCAACGAGGTGGTCAAGATAGGGGTCATGATAGAAGAAGGTCTGAGGTCTGACAAAATCTTGAATTATTCGGCACTCAAGGCCACGACCCAAGCTATTCAGAGTGGCACCAGAGGTGCGTTGGGAAGAAGAAAGAAAGAAGAAATTGCCACGATCGAGGCAGGCAGTTGGTCCAGGGCTAGCAAGCCACACTACAACCAACCCAGGCCTCACAGGCCAAACTACCCATACAATCCACCACAACATTTCTATCCGCCTCAAGAACCACATTGCTCCGTACACCAGGCCCAGGCATACACTCAGCCTCCGGTTCGCCCGCAATGGCGCGCGCCGGCTCCCCAGAACATATATGCACCACCACAACACACCTATCCTCCACCGAGGGCGTATAGAAACCCTCCAGGGGCAGGCTTTCGGGGAAATCCAGATGCTAGGAATGACAGGTTGCGGAAACACAGAACTTTCACGGAGTTGGGAGAAACCTACACCGCTTTGTTCCAAAAACTGAGGCAATTGGGTTTGGTTAGTCCTGTCCAGACTCAAGAACCAAATCCCCCACCCCAGAATTTGGATCGATCAATAAGTTGTGAATACTGCTCAGGGATGCTCGGGCATGATACCGAAAAGTGTTGGAAATTGAGGCATGCCATACAGGATCTTATTGATACCAATAAGATCGAGGTCCAGACACCGGAGGCTCCCAACATCAACCAGAACCCACTGCCAGCGCACCACGAGACTCACATGATTGAGTTGGTGTATGAGGGAGGAGAGTTGAGAAAACCCTCACAGACAGTGATAATGATCCAGGCCACCCCGAAAGAAGTCTCAACCAGTGGGGGAACGAGGGTACAGTCGCAGGGAGAAGGCGTCAAGCCAGTAGTGATATTTGGAAAGAGCCCGTCCGCCACAACAAGCAAACCCGAGCCAAACAAGTTGGTAATATCAGGGATTCTGCCCGCACCTGCAGTTGTATTGAAGGGGGGTATATAGAGAACTGGTCACCATAAAGCCTGTAGTCTAGCTGCCGATGATTGATACCAAGGCTGTGCCGTGGAAATATGAAAAGGCGGTGGTGATGTACAAAGGAAAACAGGTGGAAGAAGTTAGTTGTGAAGCGCAAGGGCTGACTCGATCAGGTCGATGTTTTGCTCCGGTGGAGCTAAGGAGAACCAACCCAGCTGCAACCAAGAAACCTGTGTCCGAAGAAGAGGCGGAGGAGTTCCTGATAAAGATGAAAGTGTAGGACTACTCTATGGTCGAACAGCTGAGGAAAACACCGGCCCAGATCTCGTTGCTGTCATTGCTGATCCATTTTGAGGAGCATCGTCGAGCCTTGATGAAGATATTGAACGAAGCTCATGTACCCAACGAGATTTCTGTAAACCACCTGGAAACCATTGCCAACAAGATTTTCTAGGTGAACAGGGTGACATTCTCAGATGATGATCTGCCGGTGGAAGGTACAGAGCATAATAAAGCTCTATACCTAGCTGTCAAATGTGAAGACTCGGTGGTAACTCGAGTATTGGTGGATAACGTCTCAAGTGCCAATATTTGTCCACTATCTACCCTGAACCAGTTAAAGATCGACCACGGAAGAATCCACAAGAACAGCATCTGTGTCCGAGGGTTCGACGAAAACGGAACAGCTACTGTGGGGGATGTTGTACTTGAATTGACCATCGGTCCAGTCCTGTTTACCATGGAGTTCCAGGTGTTAGATGCCACAGTATCTTATAACCTTCTGTTAGGACGGCCATGGATTCATGCAGCCAAAGCAGTGCCCTCCACCCTACATCAGATGGTGAAGTTCGAGTGGGAAAGACAAGAGGTCGTGCTACACGGCGAGGACACGACGTGCACCATGGGCGGCGCCATTGTACCTTTCATAGAGACCGCTGATGACAAAGGTCCTTGGGTCTACCAGATTTTCGATACAGGGTCGGAAAACAAAGTTGCTGAGGGAGAAAGCATCCTGCACCCTAGGGTATCTGTTGCGACAGTCATGATGGTGTCGGAAATGTTGGGTAATGGATTTGTGCCGGGAAAGGGCCTGGAAATCGAGCTTCAGGGGATTGTCCAACCTGTCACCCTGCCTAAAAATCTGGAAACTTTCGGATTGGGGTTCAAACCGACCGCAGCAGATAGGAAGCAAGCACAAAAAATGAAGAAGAGGGTCTGGTTTCTGCCCAAACCGGTGCCACGACTATCAAGATCTTTTGTCAGAGCAAGCGCCAAAGGGCCACCATTCCCAAAGATTCTAGGACCATTGATTGGTATGAATGGGGACCTGAATCAGAGTTTCGAGAGGCTATTCACTGATGTCAGTATGGTAGAAGTTGGAGAAGGTTCCAGCAGAACAGAGATACAGTTTGTGGGGCCTGAGGCCAAAACCAACAATTGGACAGTTACTCTTCTTCCTGTCCGAGGGGAGTCTTGGTAGTAGGCTTCGATTTATGTTTTGTGTGTTTTGTTTTGTTCGGATTATTCCAGGGTGTAATCCAAATTTTACTTTTGGTTTTGTAAAAGTGTGAACCCTTTTATCCCGCAAGTTTAATAAAGTTCTCTTCTTTTGTCCCATTTTAATTTTGTTTTGTTCTTTTTCTTTCTGAACAGTTCTCTTTTTACTGGTTCTAATGACATGGCATGCACAGCAGATCTTCGACCTAGTCTAATAAATCAATCTGAATCCGACTCAATGATGCAAGAGGTCGTTTGCGACGATGAATTTTAATATGACGAAGATAAGGCCTTCGAAGAGATAAACCGAGAACTGTGCCAATTTGAAGAAAAACCCAAACCTAACCTAAATGACACTGAGGCTGTGAATCTAGGGGACGCTGATAATGTCCGAGAAACCAAAATCAGCATCCATATTGAGCCAAGTGTCAGGGAAGAATTGATCAAAACCCTCGTGGAATTCAAAGATGTTTTTGCATGGTCATATGATGATATGCCGGGATTAAGCACCAATTTAGTGGTTCACAAATTGCCCACTGACCCGGCATACCCTCCGGTCAAGCAAAAGCTAAGGAAATTTAAAACAGAAATGAGTGTAAATATCAAAGAAGAGGTGATTAAGCAGTTGCATGCGAAGGTCATTCGGGTCACTCGATATCCCGAGTGGTTGGCCAATGTGATACCGGTTCCAAAGAAGGATGGGAAAATCAGGGTGTGCGTCGATTACCGCAATCTCAACAAAGCAAGTCCCAAGGACAATTTTCCACTGCCCAACATCCATATCCTGATCGATAACTGCGTTGGGCGCGAGATCGGATCATTTGTGGATTGCTATGCGGGATATCATCAGATCCTAATGGACGAGGAAGATGCGGAAAAGACAGCATTTATCACGCCATGGGGAACTTACTGCTATCGGGTAATGCCGTTCGGACTGAAGAATGCCGGGGCAACGTACATGCGAGCAATGACTGCTGTGTTTCACGACATGATACACAAAGAAATTGAGGTGTACGTAGATGACGTGATCATAAAGTCTTGGCGTCAGGAGGACCATGTAGCAGACCTAAGGAGATTCTTCCAAAGACTCCGAAGGTATGATATCAAGCTTAACCCGGCCAAATGCACATTCAGGGTTCCATCAGGAAAGTTGTTGGGATTCATCGTCAGTCGACGGGGGATTGAGTTAGACCCATCCAAAATCAAATCCATCCTAGATTTGCCGCCGCCAAAGAACAAAACAGAGATAATGAGTTTCCTGGGTAGACTCAATTACATCAGCAGGTTCATCGCTCAACTCACAGCAACTTGTGAGCCCATATTTCGGCTGCTGAAAAAGGATGCTGCGGTAAGTTGGACGGCAGAGTGTCAAGAGGCTTTCGACCAAATCAAAGGGTATCTATCTAATCCACCCGTATTGGTCCCGCCTAAGCCAGGGAAGCCCTTAATTCTTTATCTGACGGTCTTGGAAAATTCATTTGGTTGTGTACTGGGGCATTCTCTTAAATTTTTAAAGATTTATTCTATACTTTTAATGTTGTTTATGATTTTACTACATTCAAACAACTTGTTTATGCTTTCCTTCTACTTGATTCAGCATGTTTGAAACCCTAGGTCTTTTTTGGTCTTATCCGGTTTCTGAAATTGTCCTTGTTTGTTTAAGTGTATGCTTGTTCGATTAAGTTCTTTGTCCCTGTTTGACTTATTTGATTTCGAGTTTTTACCATCTTTTAAACTCGACTATTGTTGAAAACCCTAAGTCTTTTGGTCTTATCCGAGTTTTGAAACTGTTTGTTTGTTTATATGCTTGTTCGATTAAATTCTTTGTTTCTGACTCTCTTTTCTTTGTGTGACTTATCTGATTCTGAGTTCTTATCATCTCTTAAACTCAACTATTGTTGAAACCCTAATTTCTCAAAAAGTTTTCCTCGCTTATTACTATGAGTTTGAAGGTCTCTAGTTGTTTCTGACTTTCTTACCTGTTAGTTTGGATCTCTACACGCTGATTCTATGTGACTACTTGACCTTGTCGACTACTATACTTCGAGTAGATTTCTTTTACTACTGAGTCCTCGCTTATTCCTACTACTACTGTATGTTTGTGTTGCTTCTTTTTGTCAACATGTTTGACCCTGCACGCATGTTCATTCCTTGCTATTTATGTGTCCAGATGCAGAGTCATGACTCTTTCTTGAATGATCCCGATTCCCTCAATATTGCGACTGATTGCAAAAGTTTTTTTATGAACCCCAATTTTACTCATTTTTTTGAATTGATTGATTCCACTCCTTTACTGTGATGTTTTACCTTGAATCCTTTCCCAAAATTAAGAATATTTTTGTACTTAGACTCAATCATTTACTTCATACTTTTACTGCCCCCATATATGGCAAGAATCAATCTGCTTCTAGCTGATTTCTTTCCTTAATTAACCCTGTTAGTATCCGTTAAGCAGTGATTCCTTAATTAAAGGGAATCACTTGTGCTAATTGATTCTGATTGTGAGTATTGTATCAAGACTTTACTTATTACCTTATTCTTCACTCGTTTTCAAAACTATAAATACCCTACCCCCTCTTCTTTCAAAGACACGAACAATTTGAGTTCAGAACACACACTTACACTCAAAAGCTATCTACTTCTTTACTACAACTTGTGCTATTTCTTTGTCTAGTCGGCTGAAAGCCACAGCTAGCCTCAACAACAACATGCTTTTTTAGTTGCTTCAGTTTCTTTCACTCTTGCCTACTTCTGCTCATGTTTCTGCAATCAAGTTACATTATTAGCATGCTGTAATATGTTCCCTTTTCCATTACATTAATGCTTCCCTTATGTGTGTTTTAAAGCATACTCTGTCTTATGAACCCCCAAACCCCCATATCCCCTCTATGTGTTTGTGTTCCTTTGATTGGTTTGTGGCCATGGCAGCATCAGTTATTGTTGTTCATGACTAAACTAGACCCCTACCGGGTTCATGTGATTATAGGCAAATGTATCTCCAAAATCCCTTGACCCCTTTGAATGACTACTGATTCGGTGTAGTTTTGAGTAAAATAACTTCTGTCACTAATTGCTTTCAAAATGGACTATCAGTCCAGCTTTTAAAAATAAATCTCTTTCTCAAACTATGTTCTGCACTTCCACTATATTCTTAAAATCTAGGTTCTGCCCCTCTTGTGTGAGCCTTGCCTTGGGACCCTTGAGCTCCCTCTGAACTTGGACACATAAGGGCTGTCCCTTCCAAACTACACTCATTCTATTTGGTTATGTAAATCTGGGTGTGAGTACTACCCGGGATCCCTTGAGGTCCTTAGGGAACTCTGACACTCCCAAGTATGAGAAAAGGCTTTGAAATTCTGGCATTGAAGTGGTTCCTTATATAACTCAGAGAGGAAGTCAAGATCAGGCTTCAATTGGTTGTAATTTCTTATTTCTGCACTTCTTTTGTAATTCAATCATTTGGTCTGTAATAATTTGTAAACAATTATGGGGTGATTAGTGAAAAAAGGGTGGGTAGTTGTATCTTGTGGGTAAATTGGGTAGATAACATGGCTAGAGGGTCTATTATGATTTTAAATATGGTCTGTTAGATAACATGCCTATAGGATCTGCTTTGGTTTAAAATAAATTCTGCATGCTTTACTTTTCACAATTAGAAACCATGTCTATAGGGTCTAAATGGCTTTAACAGTAGAGATCATGCCTATAGGGTTAAAAATCCGCTTTATAATTAGATATCATGCCTATATGATGTAAAGTAATTGAAGTCTAATTTTTCATTACAACATGTATCCAGATTCGTTTCTCTTAGAGATCATGCCTATAAGTCCAAAGTTAGCTTTTAATAATTAGATACCATGCCTAAAGGATTTAAAATCAACTATAATAGAAATCATGCCTATAAGGTCTAAAACCAGTTTAGTTAAAAATCAGTTTGACTTGTGCCTGTCTGTATCAGATTAAATAATATACTTTTTTTCGTGTTAATCAATATCATTAGAAAGCATGCCTATAGGATCCAGATCGCCTGTTTAAAATTAACCACTGCTCTACGACATTCTTAATCAATATAGATATCATGCTCATATGACATCTCTATTACGCCTAGGCAAGCCTTAGGTAACTGTTTAAATAAAACTAGAATTGCTTTGTTAATTACCAACTGCTACAACTAGCAGGCATACCTGATTCAGACTTCTTTTCTGAGTTATGTAATGAATATGGTTCTGACTCAAACTCTGCTTTAGGATTTTAAAATTAAGACCTTAATTGTGTTTAAGTCATGCTATTTATATGCATTGTTTGCAGAGGTATATATATGAGCCCTCTAATTATTTATATGTCCCCATCAAAATGCAATCCTATGTGTTTTGTATGTCGTCTTAGCCTTTTTACCTTTAAACCTAAGAGTCAGCCTAAAATCCTCCCTCTTATAGGAATAGTAGTCCTAAATTCCTCGGGGATTGATAGGAATGGGACGGGTAATAGCATGCAATAGAGGTCGAAACCAATCCGCACTTTACTACCTTAACGGGGTGGGAAGGGTAGATATGGATATGATGACCGATGCACTAATACCACGTGTATCGTCTCTTCTGAGGAGTGTCATACCGGGTATTGCATTGAGGTGATCCACATTATAAATAAACCTAGGACCCCCTTTCATTTTTAGAAGCATGTCTAGCTTATAACTCTTTTTCCAAAACCTTGCCTTTTAATAATTGTTTGCACTTGTGTATTTAAACTTAATTACCCTATTACTTAAGCCTTTTATTTGATTACTTGCTAATTGCACAGATTCACAAAAAACTATCTGGCCGGGAACCACACTAGTGGATCCTGAGGGGTGCCTAATACCTTCCCCTTAGGATAATTTCAAGCCCTTACCCAATTTCTGATTATCAAACATAAGTGCAAAAGAACTCTATGGGTGTCCTAATGCACCTTAAATCATTAGATGACAACTCTTCAAATAACCAATTCCCAAAAGAAAATGAGTCATTACACCCCATGAATGTTGAAACTCGAAAACTCCTCTCTGTTGGAAGGGGGTAAAAAAGAGGGCGCGACAACATGGCGACTCTACTGGGGATATTTAGGCTTTTACCATTTCAGACTATTCTTGTGAATTTGTACCTACATTATGTGCAATTACTTGTTTAAATTTCTTTAAGCATTTAATTTCTTTTTCAAATGCGAAACTGACATGTCTTCCTTGTTTCTTTCCTTTATTGCCGCTTTAAATTATAAAGCTGCTGTATTTATCGCTTTCTTAACGTGCAAATTCATGTCAACATGTCTTTAATTATTGCATAATCATGCTCAACCTCATACTCCACTCGTGCCAAACAACTACTGTAGCAATACTTATAATGAGTGGTTGCGCTCCTCCTAGATCATTACCCCCTAAATTCAGAAAGGCATATTTGCGGTAAAACTAGTCGATCAGCGGTGCAGTCGATAGTTCCGTGCCTTCCCCCTTGAGTTATCCGCTCAAGGGTACCAGTCTAAAACCCCATAGAAACCTTGCTCTGTCTAAATTGTGCATGCATCATGGTTAAACCTAGCTAGGTCGGTTATGTTGTCCACATAATGATCCTTTAAGATAGCCTTGTCCAAAGTCCACCTGGTTTCTCTAAACCCAAATGAACATCACCACATTCTGTGCATTTATTTGGAGAACTAAATGCTTCATGCTAATTGTTGGTATTAAATAGTTGAGTCTAGTGGGAGTAAGGGCCTAACCTTATCTGTCTTGCAGAAATATGAGGCGCGAAGTCCCCAGATTTGGCATGGTCACCAACATCCACCCAAGACTGCTAAGCTGGTGAAGAGATTTACACTATAGTGACCAAACTCTCATTAGAAAATACCTGGGAAATCTACCATCCCTCCTGGAGATCCAACCTAACAACATGATCACAGAAGCTGCGACACTGTTTTGGAATTGTGAAATGGCCGTGTTCCACTTTGGGGACATTGAAATGACGCCTTTCCTATAGGAGATAGGAGGAATGGCCGGTCTAGTGTGGAAACTCCGGGTTTGCTAATTCCTAAGAACTGCATAGGCAAGGGTTTCTTCAAAATAATGGGTTTGAAGAAGATTACAGAATTGACATGTTTGAAGGAGTCATACATCCTTTTTGACTACTTGTATGAAAGGTACGGTCACAGCAAATCCTACCGTACCTACCCTGACGAGTTTGCCATCACATCCTTGGGGCACATCTATCGAAGGGTATTTGTGTTCATGTTTTATTTCCTAGGGCTGATCGTGTTTCCGATGAAGAAAGGGAGAATCCATACCAGGATGGATATGGTAACTAAGACCCTAATAGAGGGGATTGGTGGGAAGCCATTCAGCATCGTGCCCATGATCATTGCAGACATATATCGAGCCTAGAAGAAGTGTCAACGATGAGCAAAACACTTCGAAGGCTGCAATTTATTACTCCAACTCTGGCTCATGGAACATCTCCAAAATGGCGAATACCGACAAGAGATTCAACGAAGGGACTGGGATCCCCAAAGCAAATGAATTACATCCCCAATATGTTCGCTCAGCCTGAGAATACCAAAGGATGGGTTGAGCTATTTGACAATCTGACTGAAGAACAGGTTCAATGGATGTTCGAGTGGTTTTTGACCGAGGAGTTCATCGCCCGATCCAGAGATGCATCTTCTTTGATACTGATTGGTCTGATAGGAACATACCCTTACGTTCCTCTCTAAGTTATGAGGAAAGCTTGTAGGAGGCAAGTAATAACCAGGGTCGAAAAGATGAGTCATTTCCGAGCTGACTTCCAAAATGATGATAGTCCCTACAAGTGCCAAGCTCAGCATATGTGGCACTGCAAGATCATAATAGGGAGAGATACCATCAAACCAGATAGGTATCATGATTGTTGTGCTACTTTCTACTCAGGTTGGTTGGAAGACAATCATGATGGTCTAGGCTAGCCAGGGTTTGTTTGAGGTCAGAAGATTATAGATGAAAAGGCCTAGGCACAGGTCAAGTACAACCAGCTGCGCAAAAGGATCCGTAAGTACGAAAGTAAACATTGCGAAATACAAGAATCCAGCCAGAAGCTGATTGAGGAATGGAAGGACATGGCTATCAGTGCTAACAAGTGGCTGGGGTACTTGGAGCGAGGCACAGTGGAACTGGAGAGAAAAATTCTCAAGAGGGTCGAAGATTGTCAAAATGCTGAAGGGACCGAAGGCGGACATCTAGCCATAGCGACCTATTGCTAGGACTTCGCGAGATGGGGAAGTTATTTGATGGAGCCAAGGATGCTGAATCCGGGGAAGGTCCTTCTGGGACCAAGTAGATAGGAGTTTATCTTTTCTCTTTATAAATGTAATAAGGCCAATGGCCATTAGTAACTTTTATTTCCTATTTATTTAGTGTCGATTTGGGATTCATCTTGTTTTATAAATAAAGAGGCATTTAGCATTCTATGTTCTCCAAACAAATTTGTCGTTAGGCCTACCTCGGGCATAAAGAGGTTCCCAAATTAGGACACGTTTTGCATTCCGCACTACGTGTTTAAATATTGCAATGCATTTTACAGTCCTCACTAACTTGATTAACTTTTTGTTTTTATTTTTTTGTTTTCTTTATGTTATTCCCCTCCCCAAAGGTTAGTTCGTGCATTCTGGCATCGTCATCTTATTTCACAAGATCCAAGGGCCCTCCACCCACTCCTCCTCTTAGTCCTATGAAAGGCAAGAACAAAGGCAAGATGGAAAATAACATCAGGAAGGAGAACATGGCTGAAAGGTAGAGGCCATTAATAGCTAGGGTATTCGGGTTCCAAACGAGAATGTGTGACAACTTGAACAGAAACTACTGAAATTCGAAGAAGAGCTCAATCAGGTTCGGAAGCTGGCAAGCCTGTCATTTTGCCTCAGCACCCCAGATATCAATTTCCCCAACACTCAAAACCCTACACCTCCTCAAAATATCCCAAAGCCACAGAATCATCCCGCTCCTCACCATCACACTGTTCCACTAAAGACCCAATGCAACACCTTCCATATCCCAAACAACACTCCACTACTCACCCTAGAACCTCAAAACTCCACAAATGACCATTTCCACACCCATACACCAGGCTACCATAACACTTCTATCTACGTGGAGACCATGCCACACTCCACCCAACCTATCTCCATCACACCTAAGTCTGATGAGAAGGATCTGCTTATCAGGAACCTGGCTGAGGAACTTAAGAAACTAACCAGCCAGATTAAGGGCGTTGAGGGAAGTAAAGAAATCGAGGGGCTGAACTATGAGGATCTTTGCATACAGCCCGATGTTGAACTGCTCGAGGGGTACAAACCTCATACGTTCGAAATGTTTGATGGTACGGGTGATACAAGATTCCATCTGAGGACATACTATGACAAGTTGGTTGTTGTAGGGAAAGACGAGAAAATCCGCATGAAGCTGTTCATGAGGAGTTTGAAAGGAGATGCATTGTCTTGGTACATCAACCAAGATACAAAGAAGTGGTAAATCTAGGTAAGCATGACGTACGACTTTATGGATAGGTTCAGGTTTAATACAGAGAATGCGCCAGACATGTTCTACATTCAGAATCTAAAGAAGAAGCCCACAAAGACTATTCGCGAGTATGCCACTCGCTGGAGGTCTGAATCTACTAAGGTCAGACCTACTTTAGAAGAAGAACAGATGAACAAGTTCTTTGTCCGGGCTCAGGACCCGTAATATTATGAATGGCTAATGATGATTGAGAACCATAAGTTTTCCGACATTATCAAACTGGGTGAAAGAATCGAAGAAGGTATCAAAAGCGGTATAGTTACAAACTTTGAGGCCTTGCAAGCTACAAATAAGGCCTTACAATCCGGTGGTGTGTACAAGAAGAGGGATGTAAGGTCCGTGATGGTTACACAAAGGACCAAGTCTCCCCTCAAATACCAAACTTACCTAACATCTCCACTCATATATCAGCTAACCCCAAATTACCAAGCACCTTCACCCTCATACCAAGCTCCACCACCAACTTATCAGTCACCTCCACCTCCTACATATCAAACTACTACCTCACTCAAATACTCCCAACCCACTCATGTCTACCAAGCCTATAATGCTCAACCATCCCATTATCATGCACCTCCTACACGCCAAAACTTTCCTAGACCCTAACCTAATTTTGATCACAAACCTCCAAAACAATAGACAATCATCGCTAAACCCATTGATAAGCTGTATGAGAGACTCAAAGCTGCTGATTATGTCACTCCCATCCCTGTTGCAACCCTTAAGAACCCTTCTTAGTGGGTTAACCCAAATAAGTCTTGTGCATACCACTCTAGCATGAAAGGACACACCATCGATGAATACTTCTCCTTGAAGGACAAGATACAGTCCGTGATTGATAGCAAGATTATTGTGGCAAAGGAACCCGCTCCAAATGTCTGCAGCAACCCTATGCAATACCATAAGGGTGGAGGTGTCCACACGATTGTAATAGAGGATGACTGGGATCCCGGTGGATCAATCGGGTTGATCGCAGAAGGTGATGATACAAAGAAACCAATAATTACTCTCAATCCAATCATAGTCCAGATTCTACCGTTTGAGGACACTGAGGTGAATATATCTGTACCACTTGAGTTTGAAGCAATGTCATCTACAAACACACCAGCACCAATTGAGGTCGAATTCATGTCTCCAGCAAATGCACCCGCACCATTTGAGGTTGCAGTTTTGCCACCCAAGGCACATGCTCTATTCGGAGTAGGATAGCCACGCCAATCCAAGTGGCAATGTCGACCGTGACACCGTTCCATACAAAGGCTGTACCCTGGGACTATACAGCCAAAGCGAGAAGGAAAGGCAAGGTCAGGTTCGAAGAGACTGTTGCTACGCATGGTATGACAAGAACTGGTAAAGTCTATACCTCTGAACATCTAGTTGAGTCAAGCAAGCAGGACTCCAACCGACCACCCATCATTAAGACAGGTCTAAAAAGACAGGCCAAGGAGTATTCGGTCATCGACCAGTTAAACAAGACGCCAGCACAAATATTCATCCTCTCCTTGCTGCAAAACTCTGAGGCACACAAGAATGCTCTGTTAAAAGTGCTGGGTGAAGCATACGTACCGAGCAATATCACTGGCGGGGAAATGGCTAACATGGTAGGGCAAGTGTTGGAGAGCCATAAGATCACCTTTCATGAGGATGAACTGCCACTTGAAGGGTTGGGGCACAACAAAGCACTGCACATCACCGTGCAATGCGAGGACTATTTTATCACCAGAATCCTAATCGACGGAAGTTCCAATCTCAACATTTGTCCACTGGTAACACTCAAGAAGTTGGGTAAAGGACTACACGAGATAAAAAATGGAGCTATCAATGTGAAAGCCTTCGACGGTTCCTAGAGGTCCACCATTGGGGAGATTATCCTATGCATACAGATGGGACCAACGCGGTTCGACGTTGATTTCCAGGTGATAGATGTGCCAGCATCTTACAACTTGCTGCTAGGGCGATCATGGATTCATGCTGCTGGGACTGTAGCATCAACATTACATCAAGTAGTAAAGTTCGAATGGAATCACCAGGAAGTGATCATTCACGGCGATGGTAGCAACCCTATATACAGTCGTCAGACTTTTCCGGCAATCGAGGGAAGAAGGAAGCTAGAAGGAGAGACTTACCACCATATTGAACGAGCCAATGCTATCGACAAAGAAAAATGGTGGGACAACAAAATCGAGAGTATGCTGAATTGGAGTGGGTACGAACCTGGCAAGGGGCTCGGCAAGAACCTCCAAGGAATCGCTAAGCCCATAAAACTCAAGAAACATGGCACTACTTTCGGTATGGGATATGAATATACCTGGGAAGAATTCAACAATTGGTCGTCGCCATGGCACGGTCCTTACTATCCACTAGAGCAGCCTATACCACATTTGGAGAAAACTATCCAGCGGGCCGACATTGTTTATGGGTCAAACGAAGAAGAAGCGCTGGCAGCGGTAAAGAACTTGTTCCTAGAAGACAATAATATAGACTATTGTATTATTCTCGAGAAGGAGGGGGAGGAAGGCCCTTCCATACAGGCTGTGAGCAGAGGGGCATGCCTCAATAACTAGACCATCAGGACAACCAGAGCCCGACGAGCCTCGGGATAGCAAGGCTAAAACAAACATTATCCATTGTTTTTGCTAAATGATTTTCTTTTCGCATTTTTAATGTTCAAAACAGTTATGCAATTTATCAAAGTATTTTGACTTTTCTTATAAATCAACACTCATTATTGTTTTCTCTCATTACTTTACATATACAACATTACTATTACTTATCTTGATGAACCAATGACTGTGACATGCAATGAGACAACGCAACAAACTGACATTGATTCAGAGGAAGATGACATACCTGACGAGATTGTCAAAGAGGTTGAGAACTTTGAGAATAGACCTAAGTCCAACCTAGACGAGACCGAAATTGTCAACCTGGGGAATGGACGTTATTTGACCAATCGAGCCTACCACTTCCAAGGGACACAGGTTTATCCTGGTAGCCATAGACTATTTCACCAAGTGGGTAGAAGCAGCATCTTACAGAGCAGTTACTAAGAAAGTCGTGGCAGATTTTGTCCGCGACCACATTGTTTGTCGACTCAGAATTCGAGAGTCAATCATTACTAATAATGGCTCCAACCTCAACAGTGACTTGATGAAAGCTATGTGTGAAACTTTCAAAATTAGACACAAGAATTCCACAGCCTACAGGCCTCAAATGAATGGAGCTGTAGAAGCTGCCAACAAGAATATCAAGAAGATATTGAGGAAAATGATACAGAAGCATAAGTAGTGGCACAAAAAGTTATCATTTGTTGTATTGGGTTATCGCACCATAGTCCGCACATCAACTGGGGCAACCCCCTATCTCCTGGTTTATGGTATAGAGGCTGTCATTCCCCCTGAGGTAGAAATTCCTTCCCTAAGGATCATACAAGAAGCTGAGCTCGACGACACAGAGTGGGTAAAAAGTTGTTATGAGCAACTAGCCCTTATAGATAGGAAAAGAATGAATGGAGTTTGCTACGGTCAACTATATCAGAACAGAATGTCCAAAGCCTTCAACAAAAGAGTAAAGCCAAGACAGTTCACACCGGGGCAGCTGGTATTAAAGAGAATTTTTCCGCATCAATATGAAGCCAAAGGGAAATTCTCTCCCAACTGACAGGGTCCAAACATGGTTCACCGTGTTCTGATAAGAGGAGCCCTCATACTTGAAGAAATAGATGGAGAAGTTTGGCCAAAGCCGATTAATTCAGATGCAGTCAAGCGTTACTATGTGTAATCTTTATGCTTCCCTTTTATGATGTAAAGTGAACTGTGCCTGACCTGATTCCCGTTTAAGAGAGGATACGTAGGCAGCCCTATGGGTTTGGTCACAATTCAATAAAAATTTCATTTACCCCCCACGATTGGAAACTTGTGCAGAATTTGAGGAGGACCCTCAAAATTCTGAAGTAATTTCAGCCGATCGTCGCAAGCAACAGTCAGAAGCATCAACCCATTAAACTAGGGCAGAATTTTAAGGAGGACCCTCAAAATTCTATAGCAAGAGTGGTTGCAATGTCTCGAACCGCGTCACAGTCGTCGGTTAATCTAAAAACCATTTTTTAATTATACACTTATGTCATACTTTTAAAAAAATCATTGCATGTTTATTATCGAAACTACTTTGTTTAGTAACGCTACCCCAATGATACAGACAATATCACCAGATCAAAGCCGAGCAAGTCAAGCAAATCCAGCGGGGATACGAACTGACCTTCCCCCTTTATAAAACTCACGATTTTTTCTTTGGATGCATGCACTAGGATTGCAAAATAATCAAACATACTATACACCCATGGGACAAACAAAACCGTTGTAGTTACCAACATTTACTATCTGCACACACTAGTGATTTTTCGTCCGACATGATGCTCTCAGTAATCACAATATCGCAATCTGCTATCAGCTAAGAAAACTCTACTATCATTCGTTATTTCGTTTTGCATAAGGCTACCATTCTGCCTTCTGAGACTAAACACTGTCTCCATCTGCATCTGCATTGCATAAGGCTACCATTCTGCCTTCCGAGACTAAACGCTGTCTCCATCCACATTCTTGCATAAGGCTACCATTCTGCCTTCCGAGACTAAACACTGTCTCCATCTACATTTGCATTATATAAGGCTACCATTCTTCCTTCCGTGACTAAATACTGTCTCCATCCGCATTCTTACATAAGGCTACCATTCTGCCTTCCAATCTTCATAAGGCTAACTTTCTTCCTTTCGAGACTAAACGCTGTCTCCATCTGCATCCTGCATAAGGCTACCAGTCTGACTTCCAAGGTTAAGCTCTACCTCTTTCTACATTTGCATCTTGCATAAGGCTATCATTTTGCCTTCCACGGCTAAGCTCCGCCTCCCCTTTTCTTTGAAACTGCACACTATTTATTTAACTTTTTTACGGGCTAAGCTCTGCCATTCAATTCGCAAGACTAAGTTCTGTCTTGTCTGCATAACGCTACTGCATCCTTCATGGACTGAAATATCGCCAACTCATCTGAAGGCGTCATCGTTCAGAGGCACCATCTTCATAGCCCGAGAACACTGTCATGGCCTGAGGATCCCTTTCAATCTTTTGCATATCATTATTCAAAGGCATCATGGTTCGGAGGCACCATCCTCATAGCTCGAGAGCATCATTTCATGGCCTTCGAATCCTTTATCATACGCTTCATGGCCCAGGACGTCATGGTCTAAGAACATCATCCTAATCGTCCAAAGACAACATTCATGGTCCGACGGGAATTTGCATCATGTTTAAATTTATGCACAGTATACGCTTGTATTGTTTCATTGTAGGTAAACCGGCAAGCAACGACCATCCCAGCAGGAGCGATCCCGCTCCAGTTCCCGCAGCTATATCAAACCTAACCATTCCCACAAGTCGTCCACTCACCCCGCCCTGGATATTGCACCCGTTCTTGAAAAGTCTCCATCGGCATACTCCACCGACGGATCCAGAACTACATACGACCTGATTCCTATAAAACCAGGGATATGTAGGCAATTCAGAATCCAAGGTGCAACCTAAAATTTTTCTACAAACCGTTTCTCTCGGTCAAAATTGACCATCATATCTTTACCCGACAACTCTTTCATCCTTCCCGGGTAAAGAGGGGCAGCTGTTGATACCCAATTTTTTCCTATATATTTTTCAATATGCAAAATACATTCAAATAGCATATATATGCATATATAAGCATGTCCAAATGTTTATTATTTTTCCAAAATTTTCAAAGGTTTAAACTGATTTATTGTCCCCTTTTATCCATATAATCCCAATAATTATGTCCAAAAATTATTATTTCTGATGATTCATATATTGGATCTTTATATTTATGCCAAAATATGGCTAAGGTAATTTTTACAATTTTATTTAGTATTTTTAAATCTAATTGCCTATAATTGCAATATTAGCCTTTTAAGATTTAATTGTGTTTTATATTCATAAAATTAAGCCATATATTTTTAAATTGTTATTTATGTGTTATAAATCATTTCAGTGCTTTCAATTTATTTTCAGAAATTTATTTACTATTTTTTATAAATTAAAAAGAGGAAGATTGGCTATTTAAATAACAGCCTATTTGTATTTAATTTTTAGCCTAAATTTAACCCCAAATCAAACCCAATTTCCCCGGCCCAATTTCACCTAATCCCGACCCCAACCTAATTTCAACCAACCCAAACCCGGATTCCCCACCTACCCTTTTAATCTAGGCCGTTGATCATTCAGATCAACGACCACCATTCACCCTTCCATAGTTAAACTCAAATGACCCCTTACCCTAACTCACTTCTCACCAGCCGCTGCCCCTGAATCCCTCTGCTCTTAAATCTCTCTGCAGCCTCACATGAACCCTAGCCTCCGCCACCCAATTCCACCCTAATCCACCTTAATCCCCACCTAATCCATGGTCTCCCATGGCCGTTGGAGATGTATACCAGCCTCCTACACCCTCTGGTGGCCCCGTTTGTGTGATTTCATGGACAGACCTCGAAGAGATCTGGTCCAGTCCTTTCTCAACTTATGTTCATGGCCTTTCTCTGGCCATCCATGGCCTTTCAAGTTAGGTTCTTGACTTTTCCGGCTAGATCAGTAACTTTTCAAAGTCTTCCTCACTTTTCCGGGTTCTCTAAAACCCTAACCTTTAAGATCTTTCAATTTTCTTCAGATCTATCTTAGATATGTGCATATTATGAACTTCTTAAGTGTTTTCTCGAAGGTTCTTCGATTTTCTTTTAAAATGACTCTTCATTTTTCAACGATTAGGGTTTTCTCTTAAATTTTTAAAGATTTCTTCTATACTTTTAATGTTGTTTATGATTTTACTACGTTCAAACAAACTGTTTATTCTTTCCTTCTACTTGATTCAGCATGTTGGAAACCCTAGGTCTTTTTTGGTCTTATCCGGTTTCTGAAACTGTCCTTGTTTGTTTGAGTGTATGCTTGTTCGATTAAGTTCTTTGTCCCTGTTTGACTTATTTGATTTCGAGTTTTTACCATCTTTTAAACTCAATTATTGGTAAAAACCCTAAGTCTTTTGGTCTTATCCAAGTTCTTAAATTATTTGTTTGAGTATATGCTTGTTCGATTAAATTCTTTGTTTCTAACTCTCTTTTCTTTGTGTGACTTATCTGATTCTGAGTTCTTATCATCTATTAAACTCGATTATTGTTGAAACCCTAATTTCTCAAAAAGTTTTCCTCGCTTATTACTATGAGTTTGGAGGTCTCTAGTTGTTTCTGACTTTCTTACCTGTTAGTTTGGATCTCTACACGCTGATTCTATGTGACTACTTGACCTTGTCGACTATTGTGCTTCGAGTAGATTTCTTTTACTACTAAATCCTCGCTTATTCCTACTACTACTGTCTGTTTGTGTTGCTTCTTTTTGTCAACATGTTTGACCCTGCACACATGTTTATTCCTTACTATTTATATGTCCAAATGCAGAGTCATGACTCTTTCATGAATGATCTCGATTCCCTCAATATTGCGACTGATTGCAAAAGTTTTCTTATGAACCCTAATTTTACTTGTTTGTTTCAATTAATTGATTCTTATCCTTTACTGTGATGTTTTACCTTGAATCCTTTCTCAAAATTAAGCATATTTTTGTACTTATACTCAGTCATTTACTTCATACTTTTACTGCCCCCTTATATGGCAAGAATCAATCTATTTCAAGCTGATTTCTTTCCTTAATTAACTCTGTTAGTATCCGTTAAGCAGTGATTCCTTAATTAAAGGGAATCATTTGTGTTAATTGATTCTGATTGTGATTACTATATCAAGACTTTACTTATTACCTTATTCTTCACTCGTTTTCAAAACAATAAATACCCTACCCCCTCTTCTTTCAAGACACGAACAATTTGAGTACAGAACACACACGTACACTCAAAAACTATCTCCTTCTTTACAACTACTTGTGCTATTGCTTTGTCTAGCCGGCTGAAAGCCAAGGCTAGACTGTGGAATCTTGCTTGCTTTACCTTTATGGACTTTGTTTCTCTACTGGTATGTCCTAGTTAATTTTTTAAGCCTCAACAACAACATGCTTCTTTAGTTGCTTCAGTTTCTTTTACTCTTGCCTACTTCTGCTCATGTTTCTGCAATCAAGTTACATTATTAGCATGCTGTAATATGTTCCCTTTTCCCTTAGATTAATGATTCCCCTATATGTGTTTTAAAGCATACTCTGTCTTATGAACCCCCTAACCCCCAAATCCGCTCTATATGTTTGTGTTACTTTGACTGGTTTGTGGCCATGCCAGCATCAGCTATTACTATGCATGACCAAACCAGACCCCTGCTTGGTTCATGTGCTTACAGGCAAATGTATCCCCAAAATCCCTTAACCCTTTTAAATGACTACTGATTCTATGTAGTTTTGAGTTAAATCACCTCTGTCACTAATTGCTTTCAAAATGGACTGTCAGTCTAGCTTTTAAAAATAATCTCTTTTTCAAACTATGTTCTGCACTTCCACTATATTCTTAGAATCTAGCTCCTGCCCCTCTTGTGTAAGCCTTGCCTTGGGACCCTTGAGCTCCCTCTGAACTTGGACACATAAGGGTTGGCCCTTCCACACTGCACTCATTCTATTTGGTTATGTAAATCTGGGTGTGAGCACTACCCGGGATCCCTTGAGGTCCTTAGGGAACTCTGACACACCCAGGTATGAGAAAAGGCTTTGAAATTTTGGCATTGAATTGGTTCCGTTCATAACTCAGAGAGCAAGTCAAGATCAGGCTTCAATTGGTTGTAATTTCTTATTTCTGCACTTCTTTTGTAATTCAATCATTTGGTTTGTAATAATTTGTAAACAATTATGGGGTGATTAGTGAAAAAAGGGTGGTAGTTGTATCTTGTGGGTAAATTGGGTAGATCGCATGCCTATAGGGTCTATTTTGATTTCAAATATTGTCTGTTAGATAACATGCCTATAGGATCTACTTTGGTTTAAAATAAATTCTGCATGCTTTACTTTTCACAATTAGAAACAATGTCTATAGGGTTTAAATGTCTTTAACAGTTGAGATCATGCCTATAGGGTTAAAAATCCACTTTATAATTAGATATCATGCCTATAGGATGTAAAGTAATTGAAGTCTAATTTTTCATTACAACATGTATCCAAATTCGTTCCTCTTAGAGATCATTCCTATAAGTCCAAAGCTAGCTTTTAATAATTAGATACCATGCCTATAGGATTTAAAATCAGCTATAATAGAAATCATACCTATAAGGTCTAAAACCAATTTAGCTAATTCAGTTTGAGTCATGCCTGTCTGAATCAGATTAAATAACATACTCTTTTTCGTGTTAATCAATATCATTAGAAAGCATGCCTATATGATCCAGATCGCCTGTTTAAAATTAACTACTACTTTACTGCATTCTTAATCAATATAGATATCATGCTCATAGGACATCACTATTACGCTTAGGCAAGCCTTAGGTAACTGTTTAAATAAAACTGGAATTGCCTTTGTTAATTACCAACTACTACAACCAGCAGGCAGGCCTGATTCAGACTTCTTTTCTGAGTTATGTAATGAATATGGTTATGACTCAAATGCTGCTTTAGGATTTTAAAAATCAGACCTTAACTGTGTTCAAGTCATGCTATTTATATGTATTGTTTGCGGAGGTATATATATGAGCCTTCTAATTGTTTATATGTTCCCCTCAAAATGTAGTCCTATGTGTTTTGTATGTCGCCTTAGCCTTTTTACCTTTAAACCTAAGAGTCAGCCTAAAATCCTCCATCTTATAGGAATAATAGTCCTAAATTCCTCTGGGACTGATAGGAATGGGACGAGTAATAGCATATAATAGAGGCCGAGACCAATCCGCGCTTTGATACCTTAACGGGGTGGGAACGGTAGATATGGATATGATGACCGGTGCGCTAATACCACGTGTATCCCCTCTTCTGAGGAGTGTTATACCGGGTATTGCATTGAGGTGATCCATATTATAAATAAACCTAAGACCCCCTATCATTTTTACAAGCATGTCTAGCTTATAACTCTTTTTCCAAAACCCTGCCTTTTAACAATTGTTTGCACTTGTGTATTTAAACATAATTCCTCTATCACTTGAGCCTTTTATTTGATTACTTGATAATTGCACAAATTCACAAAAAACTATATGGCCGGGAACCATACCAGTGGATCCTGAGAGGTGCCTATCACCTTCCCCTTAGGATAATTTCAAGCCCTTATCCAATTTCTGGTTATCTAACATAAGTGCAAAAGAACTCTATGTGTGTCCTAATGCGCCTTAAATCATTGGGCGACGACTCTTCAAATACCCAATTCCCAAAAGGAAATGAGTCATTATACCCCATAAATGTTGAAACTCGAAAACTCCTCTCCATTGGAAGGGGTAAAAAAGGAGGCGCGACACCAGCTCAATCCCCCGAGGGATCCCCACCGGAGAAGATGAAGAAGAGGAAAAGGAGGGGACACAAAGGAGGCAGAGAAAAGAGACATGGCCCGCCGAAGCCAAAGGTTGAAGATTCGGCGGGCCTCAACCTCAACGGCCGGTAATGCCACTTTATCCCTTCGGAAAGAAAAAACCCTAGGGATAAAGTGCCACACCGGGCCTGGGTAGGAGAGTGAGCAGTGGTGCATAATCCGAACAACTGTCTACATGAGGGTTAAACTGACTCCCCGTCCATCATCACCTCGGGCCAATAGTAGCAGAAAAGGCCAACATATCGACGACCACAACAATAGCAGGACAGCGCAATTACGCTCGACAAAGGGAAGTCCCGGCAAAGGGCCACGACATGATCTAAGGGAGCTCCTCCAAATGGCCTTGAGGACATGAGCCCCAACCATGATGTTTAAGGATAGAAGAAGACAATAAGAAGGAATAGGCAAGCAAGCCAATGAAGGCACTGGGATAGGAATAATAATGCCAAGACACCCCCATTTATAGGGGTTCCGACACGGTTGTCGAGACTTTGAAAGATTGACCGACGGGCGTAGTTAATGCATCCTTATAAAACTGAACCTATGGCAGTACCTTCACCTTGGAGAGTGGGAATCGGGAGGGAATTGAATGAAGTCGAAAATGCATAAGCCCGTGGATGCCCTGGGTGCCACAAAGCTTGCGCCATGAGTCGCATCATGGGAATGATATCGCCGTAAGGAGCTAGAGGAATCAAGTGTCAAAATCATTTCCCATCACTTCTCTATGGGAAACGCGGAGACTATCTGTACGCGGTGAAATCAGAGAACTTGATTTCACGCTCTCAAGTCATTTCTCAAGAAATGCTTTGAGACCCTGAGGACAGGAAGCCACAGTCGAGTTCCCGACCCCGGGGCTCGTTGAGGCCCGACTCAGAGAAAATGGAGATCGAAGCTAGGACAGAGGAGGAAGCTCCTAAGGCACACGACTAAGTCTGAAAGAGCCGGCCTATCTAGAGCCTATGCCGAGGCATCATGTCAGGCCATCCCATCTCCATACTTTGTAATTAATCTCCACGTACTTGTAACCGAGTTCCCCTCCTATATAAAGGGGACTCACACTACCTTGTAACGGACTGATGTTGCTCCATTTCTCCACAAGTGCAATAATATCTCTCTTTCTCTCTCTCTCTCTCTCTCTCTCTTTTTTCTAACTTCTTCGTTATCACTGGCCCAAAGTCACCTTGATATTCATTTCTTTCTTACTAGTTCTTCATCGAATTGCTTAGTATTTGCCGTGAAGAGCCTTGTTTAATTATATCCTCAACTTTTATCCCATCCCTGACTATCCCCGATAGCTTGAGCTTGACCCTGACGTCGACCCCGAGGTCCCCCATCGACCAGACATATACCCGGGCAGCAGGCCCCTCAGTTCGATTACTATCTCGTTTTAGCTTGCATTTAATCTTTAAACTCCTTTTTAGCAGCATCAACTGCTCTAAAAACTAGCTTGGGAATAGATCACGTATTTTTAAAATCCCATCTACAAATTTTATTGTTGTTATCATTTTTACGATGAACAGACACACACACACACACACACACATATATATATATATAACGCTATCTAGTCATGGGTCAATGTGCATGTATAAATACATGAAATGCATATGAAATACGTTAATAAGATATTTCTCAGTACGTCATAAGACCATTATGGCTTTGAGTACTATCATGAAGTAAACTTTTTTAAACTACGTATTTTCTGAGACCCATGAACAGAAGATATAATAATAATTCACATGGGGAATCAAGTATATAGACACCCCTAGTATTTCTATGAATAGACGTATTTATGAAAGTTGCGTATTTTGCTCATTTCATTTGTATTATTTGGATCATGCCAAGAGAAAGAAGGTATAACCTTAACATACCTGGACCGATTTTCTTGACAATTCCTCTAACATGCATCTTGTGTGACAAACATGTAGCGACGAGTTGAACTAGGGAAAAATCCGTATGATATTCTTAAGAAAGATTGCTCCGTACTCCCTTAGAATCGCAAAATTCTATTACTACTACGTAGTATAACTTTGTATGAAATTTTTGTTGAAGCAGAGTCATGTCAATCTATCTCACTCCGTAAATGAGTCACATGAAATATTGTTGAGTCTTTCACCCGTAAGTGCCTTTGTCTTTCTTTAAAATGTTGAAAGAGACCAAAATTAGAATTTTTCCATTCTTAAAAATGGTTAAAACATACATGTTTACCCTTGAATTAAAAAGGCCATATGTTGAATATATTGCCACCTAATCCCATAAATACTAAGAGTCATTGTCTATGAAGTGGCTTGCTGCCACGTTTTGATTTAATACTTATCCAAATATTTAGATTAATTTCCAATTAATCAGGTAATGTCCCGTTACCGGGTAATTAACCATTATCCGCATAATTAAGAATTATCTCAACTTACTTAAAATACTATTCGCTTTTAATATACCTTGTACACCTCATGGTCATGTAGTACCTTGTATGGCACTAGTCCATAAATACCTGGTATTTATCTCGGGCCGTATTTTACCCCAAAATGCCAAACATTGATGAAAATTTATTTTCTCTGACTTACTTTCCCTTTCACCTTCACGAATTTACTCATCATGTGTGAAATAGCACAATCCTTATAATCTACCAATAATCTTTTACTTGGACTGATGTCAATTATCTTATGACAAATTTAACGTATAATAATGCATGGTGCAAGATTGTCGTAACTTAATACTGCAAAGCGTAACATCATCATAATGTAATAATGCCAAGTGCAACTGTCGTAACTGAATACTGCAAAGCGTAACATCACCGTAATGTAATACTACAGGACATAACATCATCGTAATATTGCGAGGTGTAACAATGTTTTGGTATTGTTTGAGGCTTATATTGATTTTATGATTTTTCTCCCGTGTATTATTATTCATTCTATTGAGATGGTGTTTAGTTATACATACTAGTACTATTCGATAGTACTAATGTCTACAGTTGGTTCCACAGTAGGCAGCATTGATCAGTGATAGGAGTACACCCTCCTCCCAGCAGACTTGGTGAGCCCCACTTCATTCCGGGGTTATACCTCTTTTTTTTATCATATTAACATGTTTTGAGGTATAGCCGGAGCCTTGCTGCTGGCACTACTATCGTACTTTTTGTAATTACTAGAGGCTCTTTAGACAAAGTGTGGGTTGTATATGGGTGTTGGAAAAGTCAAACGAGTTATGTTGTGTTTGAACCATTTATTGCACTTTAGCCTAGGAAAATGTGCGTATTTTGAGACATTAAAAATGAAGTAACTAATGAAAACGATTTGGTATTGTATATACGATCTCCCTATTGTCTAATTAATGTGAATATGTCTTCTCTTTGTCATGAATGAGTTTGGGTAGAAAGTTTCTAACAGGCTTGCTCGGCCGAGGTCACTCGATTGAGCGTTGGCCGTGATCCCCGAGTTTAGGGGGCGTGACATCAGCATCTGAATCTTGTCTTTCAATATGCGACATTCCTCAATGGTATGACCCTTCATGCCTAAATGATAAGCACATATTTTTTTGGGGTGATTCATTGGGAAGGATTATCCACACCAATAGCATGAATTGGGGTGACGTAACCAGCAACCTTCAGTCTCTCATGCAGTTGGGCTATGGATTCAGCAATTGGGGTATATTGTTTAGGAGATTTGTGGTTGAAATATAGACGTTGCTTAGGGTAGTTTTGGCGGGTGGGTGGAGGTGAATGGCAATATACAGGTCGACTATTGTAGGTATGGTAGGTGGTGGCAGGGTACTGGTATTTTGATGTGATTGATATATGGGTGGATGTGTTTGGTATGGGGATACGTAGGGCCCTCGGTTACCATCATAGATCCCACCTCTTTCTTCTTTGAGATCGTTTACCGTGAAAATGGTAATAATAATTAAATTTGTAAATGGGATTCTAAAAATATGTGATCTATTTTTATGCTAGTTGTTAGAGCAGATGATGCTAGGAGTATGAAGTTTAATGATGAAATACAAGCTAAAACGAGGCAGTAATCAAATCGAGGGACATGCTACCCGGATATAGAGCTGGTCGATGGGGAACCTCAGGGTCGATGTCTGGGTCGAGCTCGAGCTATCGGGGATAGTCGAGAATGGGATAACAGTTAGATTATGATCAAGCAAAGCTCTACATGGCCAATACCAAGAGATAGAATGAAGAACGAGTAAGAAAGCGATAAATATTAAGGTGGCCTCGGGCCAGCGAGAACGAGCAAGTTAGAAAGAAAAGAGAGAGAGAGAGAGAGAGAGAGAGAGAGAGAGAGAGAGAGAGAGAGAGATAGATTATTGCACTTGTGGAGAAATGGAGCAACATCAGCCTTTTAAAAAGTGACATGGATTCCCCTTATATAGGAGAGGGAATACCATATAGTACAGAGTGTATTGAATGTAAAGGCATGGGGATGGGACGACTAGGCATGGTACTAGTGTTTACTGATTCTAGCTGCTCGCCTTGGGAATCCCCCATCCTCGGAACCTTCTTTGGGTCATGGACAAATTCCCTATCCTCGAAATCTTTGCTGGGTCATGGACGAACCTTAAGGGAGGGAGCTCGATCGTATTCCTGCAGGCTCGAGATGTTGATATGACTTCCCGAATGTACCTTAACGGTGAGAAATAGACCCTCCCTGATTTCACCACATACAGATAGTCTCCGCGTTTCCTAGAATGAAGTAATAGGAAACGATATTGAACCGTCGTCTCGAGGTCATTATTGCCGTGATGTCAACCGTCTAAGAGCATTAAATGCGATGCCCTAGAGAACCGTGCAAGGTTTCCATTAGATGCGGTAATCGAGAAACCCACAAACTGCCATCGATTCGTCCCTTCTGTTTCCCCAGCGATTCCTAAAAATGTACCGGTTGCTAGATACTTCCCATTTTCACCCCACTTACAAGATCGCGAGTCAAAATTTTGTATTTGACACTCTTTCTTCTTTTCACAGATGGGTTTTTACCATTTTATATGGCTAGGACTTCTAGGATGGTTCCCCGACGGAACGATATTGTATCTTTGTCCCGATTACCTAAGGAAGAAGCCTGATCGATTCCCACTTTGGAACAATGTACCCCACCCGATCTCGACACGTTAACGGATTTTGATGTCGAAACTACCTCATCTACGCTGGGCAGATGTGAGAACATGTCATGATATGTTAGCGTTGTGACCGATGTTAGCAAGGTGAGGGAGGACTGCCGATGGAGCAAGGCAGTGGAGGTGGAGATTCCTGATCCCAATGATAATATTACTGACTTCAAGGCTGGCTTCCTTTATGTATACACTTACCCAATCACCCTGGGACCTAACAAATCCGTCAAGTCTCCTCCCCTAGAAATCGACCCGGTTATTCTTGACTTCTGCGACCGATACCAGGTGACACTTGGTCAGATCTACCCTTCTTTTTGGTAGATAGTGTTGATGCTTCGACATTTCACCGAAGGGGTTGAAGGCGAGATTTTTACCCTTAGTCATCTGATCAGAATGTACAACCCTCCACTATATCGAGGCTTAATCAAGCTCCGCCATCGGTCCAAAAATCTTTTTCACAAGTGTTGACAAGGGGAAGGATCGAGGATGGATGAGCAGGTTCATCCGAGTAAGGACCTTGGATATCATCTCGGCCCGGAGAATGCCCTTTCCGTAGCGGTGGAAAGCCTGACGTAAGCGATTTTCCCTTTAGCCACTTTTCGACTACTCTTTCATTTGTCACAATAATCTATTTATGCTTTTTGCAGCCGCTGCCTGGCATCCGGAGGTGGTCCCATATTTGTCGTGATGGATCAGGCGGTTGAGCAAGAAATTTCCGTACCGCGTTCTATCTTGGACCGTCCTAGCTAAGAAGCACTGGGTGGCCAAGAATCACGGTGAGGTTACTTTACCGCCAGTGGGAGAGACTTGAAGGCGCCCCGGTCGGAGGCTGCTGAGTTCGGAACAGCTGGCTCTAGCCGGGCTCGTGGGCCGGGGGTCTTTGAAGAGGACGTTGATGTATCTTCAAATTGCACAACTGGATTCAATGTAACTTCTGCTAAGAGGATCGTTGGCATTGATCCTGAGGGATCGGAGCTCGGAGCCTTCCCTTAATGTGGGTTTCCACTCAGAGAAATCGGCGAACCGAACGACTTTATTTCGAACTTTCCGATTTCATCAGGGGAACTGAGGGATGGCCAAGGGATGATCGGCGCCACAGCTGGGACTCCTCCCAAAGGGGGATACTTTATTACCAACATTTTCTATGGCATAATCGACAGAGCTTCTCTTGATATTTCTGGCGCCGTTAAAGCGGCAGAGAAGTCCATGCAGCAGGTGATAGTCATTCCTCGCGTATTTCTTTCATTCTCAGGCATCATTCGTCCTCTTTCTAACTTTTCCATTGCGCCGCAGTGTAAGGAAATTTATGACCATGCCATCCTTTGTCTCCGTGGGGAACTTTCTTGTCACGAAAAAGAGCGCAAGAAAATTGCTTCGAAGCTACAAGATTTGGAGGTTCACTCCGCCCGAGGAGATAAAGAGGTGGGAGAGCTTCGGGTTGCTTTGGAGACAGCGCTCCGGGAGAAGGCCAATCTTGCTGCTCAGGTACTTTTCCTTGCTCAGACCCGACCTTTTACCCCATACTCTCATACATTTTGGATTCATATATTCATTGACTTGCCCTTCTTCCGTAGGTCGAGCAGAGTGGCTCGTAGATTAGTCACTTGAAAGCAGAAATCTCCAGGCTAAGAGAGCAAAATGAGACAGTGGCCGGGGAATTGGTGACATCCTGGATCTTCTCACGGACACTCGTAGGGAGATTGTTGCTTTGGCCGCGGCTAAGTCCGAGGCCGAACGAGATGCTGCCACTTATCGGGAGGATGTGGCCACAGCACATACAATGGTTCGTGACATATCCATGGTAGCTGAGCAGAAATTAATCCGAGCTATCGAGCATGCCAAAGCAGAGGTGAAGAGGGAGACCCTGGAAGAACTCGGGGCCAAAGGCATCGACCTGTCAGTTGATCTCAAGGAGGCCCGTGCAGCGGAGGGAAGATTGGCGCTCTTGATTGCCCCTGATAAAGGCGAAGACGATAGAGAGGAGGAGTAGTATCCGAGTCCTTTTTATGCCTTCCTTTATGCTTCGTATGCTGCCCCACCCCCAGGAAACGGATAGTGTAAAGACGTTTTTTCCTTTTTGTCAATGTATAAGAGGAGATTTCATTCTGTCAGCCCTTCTCCTTGCTTTTTTGCTTTTTCGTTCGGGCATCGTCCCTTCGGGGCTTTTTCTTTGGACAAAACAGGGCCTCGAGACTGGCCACATCCAGAGGTTGAATTGACAGCTCCTCCCGAACTGATATTTATGACATCGGGGATCTCCCGAGGTCCCACAGTTTTATGAGTCATGTGGGAGCCGGGGTGATTCTGCCAGTATACTCCCCTAGTAGAGGGTGATGTTAACGCATCCAGAATTTATTGGCCCTCTTGGGAAAGTGAGCAGTTGTCGCTCGGCTTCTATATATTTGCTCATCTGCCTCTTAAGGGCGAATTTGCAGTTCTTGATAAGCCTATCTCCTCTGCAGATCCTGGTGCTTTATGCTAGTACTTTCGCTTCCATGTTTCATAAAATATTTTTCCTGGATCCTCATCTTCTTCCCCCTATTCTGTCGTAGCCATGGCCGCTGCTTCGACGCCTAATCCTCAAATGAAGGGGAGTCCATCTTGTTCTCCACCTTTGGTCGGTACTAGCGGCTCGCCCTCGATGTCGGGAGAGCGAGGCTCGGGGTGCCCTGCCTCGAGGAGGGTTGTTACACCGGGGAGGCCTCCCAATGTTCCGGGAAATCGAGAGCATGTGTCGAGGATTATTTCATTGGTGAGGGAGGAAAACCTCGAGATGATTAGAAAAGAATGCGGATGGGGGGAAGGTGTGATTTTGCAAGCACCTTCCCTCGAGGAGAGTGTCATGACATATGTTGAAGGATTCTTGAGTGTGTATATTCACATTCTTGCGCCGGGTTCCCCGGACCGGGTCGTGCTTAATTTCTGTAGAAGATATCAAGTAACGTTGGCACAGGTTCATCCCTTTCTTTGGAGAATAGTGCAGTCAATGAGATATTTTGCTGACAAGGCCGGGATAGAATTCACCCTCGGCCAGCTCGTGAGGTTGTACGGGCCATTGCGCTATCGGGGCATGATTGCTCTTCAGCGTAGATCCACCCGAGCTCCTATAATCGGCAGCGAGGAGGATGTGGATCGTGGATGGATGAATCGGTTTGTTCGAATCCGGACGACCGACATTATCCCTAAAGAGTTTTTGCCGTTTCCTGAGAAATGGAACTTCACACATAAGTGCTCCATTTGAACTGCCTTTATCTCAACCTGATGTTGGCCCCGTAACGATATCTTTCGGTTCTTTTCTTATAGCAACTCACTGGTTGCCCGACGAGGTCCCGATTTAGCCGAATGGTCTCGTTAGCTGGCAGCTTGCTCAATTTATGATAGGCACCAGTGGTGAGATTTATCAAAAGGGAGAAGGGAGGCAAAGCATCATGGTAGGTGCCTGGAGTTTTACCCCTAAGATATAGCTTCCTTTTTGTTGGCTTATCTGATTTATCTGCTGTAGGTGCCGGGAATCCTTTCGAAGCGAGGCCGAGTTCCTCGAGGGAGGCAGAGAGATTGCTGGCCCCGGGGTCAAGGAGCACCGGTAAAAGAAAAGATGCTCTGGGGTGCAAGAAGGATTATAGTGAGGTGACTTCTTCGCAGTGGTTAACGAGAAGCGATTCGGCTGACCGACGATCTTCCGGGATTGGTGCACCATCAGACGTTGTTTCGGCCTTTGGTGAGGCTCAACACTTTGGACTTATGGTGAGTTTCGGCTATTGTAAGGATATTCTGGCCCTGCGCTCCTCTCTTTTTTCTTTTTATTTATCTAGCTTTATTTCTCAGGCTTTTGATAGGATCAAAGCCGAACTACTTCATTGCGAGGCCCCGTCGCGGGAGGCTCAAGATAGGGAGAAATCCCTCAAACTTCTTTTTTCGACACGGGAAAGTGAGCTCATCTCTTTACGGCGTGAGGTGGACCAGAGCCGGGCCTGGGAAGTCCTCTTGGAGAAATAGGTACCCTGCATTTCGCGCTGGCCTGCATTCCCTTTTTGTCTCACCGCCTTGATGTTTTTCTATTTCAGTTGAAGGATAAGGCGGATGAGCTGGAACAACTCTGGGGCGAGGTTGGCAAAGCCAAACGTGAATTTATCGAGCTGCAGGCGCATGTGAATGCCCATTCTATGGCAAAAGAGAAGGCTCAAGCCGGGGCTTCCTCTCTTAAGGCGCATATTCAGACCGCCCGTGTGAATGATTCTGCTCGGACGAAGGTGATCGCAAGACTCTCATCCGAGTTGTCAAGGGCAAAAACCAAGGTGGTGAATGTCCGGGCCGAGGTTTTGATGAATAATACCAGGGAATTACAGAAAATGGTAGCTTATTCAAGAAGCACTGCTGCTGCTAAAGCTGAGCTGAAGAAGACCCTCAATCGTGCAAACAATAGCAAGAAGTATGTGAGGTGCAGATCCCGGAGGGAAATCTTTGAGGAGATTCACGCCAGGGGCTTTGATCTCTCGGGGGAGATCCAACAAGACAAAGGAGAGGAGTACGATGCCAAGTTCCTACTGTCCGATGCTGAGGACGATGAGGAGGAGACCGTCGGGCCATAACTACTGGAAAAAGGGGGAATATCTATTCCCTGCCTTCTTTGTTGTGTATATAACTTTCATTATATGACGTGGCTGAGATTGCGCTCCATCGTCAATTTGTAGAAATAAGAGGGGGAACCCCAAAGTTTGTATCTTCTATATTTCTGCTTGTTAGACTTTCAATTGGGTCGATTCAACCTTGGACTTGCCCTTAGGCTTGTGTGCTTTAACCGTCTTTGGGTTCAATCTCCGAGTCGAGATCCGACTCAAGCTTAATTTACCCTCGAGTTTTGCCTTTGTATGGGCTGGCGATAGTGGCTCTTACGCCATGGGTCAGAGTGACCTTCTATATATGTGGCCCTTAGGCATGTGTGGTTAACTGTTTTGGATCTGGTCTCCGAATTGGGTTACGATTCGAGCTCATTTTAATCATCAAGTTTTCAATTTTCAAGCTGGCGACAATGGCTCTTACGCTGTTTAGTCGTCGAGACCTTTTAGTGTGTGGCCTGGAGGCTCATTTTGCTCGCTACAATGGCTCTTACGCTATTTATCCCGTGGGCTTTTTGCAGGCTTTATTTTCTGCTCATTAAGGTCTTTTAAAATAATTTTGCCCGACCCGTCGTCGGTTCCGGTAGAACCTCGATTTCAAATCGTTATCAGCGATGTTTGAGCACCTCAGAAGGTTTATAGCTCGTAGGCTGAGTAGCTCGAAGCCTTATGATTTGGAGATGACATGGTCGAAGCTCCTTTTTTCCTGTTGAGGGAAGCCTATTTTAACCAATTCTTTTTGAAGTATATTCGAAGTAGTGGCCTGCGATTTTGTTTAGCGACGGTCGGGCGTCCCCAAGTTGCGTTAATTGGGATGTATCAACCATTTTGAACATAGTCATATGTGTTTGGCCGGAGCCATTTTGTGATCCCGAGTGATAGTTTAGACATCTACTCCGCGGGTATGCCCTTTCGAGATTCTTACAAATGCGACGTATAACCTAAACTTTAAGATTTTCATGCCTGTTGAGGTTTTACAGTTTTATCATACCTGTTGAGGTCTTACAATTTGTGTTGCTTTGTAGAATAGATCTGGTTACACCGAGTCTGCCCGCTCGGGGTCTTACTATTTCGGGTTTTCCTGTGCATGGCGATTGGCAATAGTCTCCGAGTTATTGAGTTTGCTTGGGCTTGAAGGCCGCTATTTGTGACCTTGGGGTCGTGCGGGTGCCAAATTGTTTATGCTAAGTCCCCGAGCATTTCAGGATGCATTCAGTGGAAGGGTTCCTGCCGAGAGTTCACTGCGATTTCCTTGTTTGGAGAATGAGACGCTAAAGGATATTCTTTTATTGCTTGGTGTAAACACATATCGTTTCATTGTTGTGAGCTCGGCCCGCGTGGGCGCAGCTCCTCGGACCATTTGATCCGGTACATGATTCCCTATTGAAACTTAGTCTGCCGTTCCCCGGTCCTTTTGAGGGGATGGCGCCCTCGAAAGAAGATTATCGCTCATAGTTTGACTGTAGAAGAAGGCCTATGATCTTATCGGATCCTCCTCTAGGGGTACGTTGCTCCACTAATAATCTTGCTGGCGAGACCCTCTTTGGAGCAGAAGTTCGATAGAGGGAAAAGAGTGTGGCGGGCCCTGTTAAGGCCTTGAGATTTCCGGGTGGAGTTAGAACTTTCGAATGTCCCGGCCGGTTGTCTGCATACAGGTTAGTGAAAAAATAACAAGGGAGTGAAGCAGTTTTTCCTCACCGCAGGATATGTAGGCGACGTTTTAAGATTTGATATGTTCATGCCTTTTTGAGGTGTGAGCCCTGATACAGCCCTCCACTATGTTCAATCAGGCTTGGCCGATGATTTGGTTTGCTTACCCTCTAATCCTTCCGAGGGTGGAGGTATTGATGTCGACGATGTGCCATATGGTGAGGAATTTCCCCTTGTTGCGTATTGCTCCCTGTCGACTATTTTAATTCCGTCCCGTGACCATCTGAATAAAACGTTCGTGCCTTGCACCTTCTTTGATGGTAAGGAGCTCGGCATCCTACCACAAGCTTAGATGGGTTGTATCGAGAGAATGGTCTTGCTGCTTGTTATGGTGATTGTCGTTTGGAATCCATCAAAGATTCGAGGTGGGGGAGCAATTTGGTTCGTTAGTCCAAACCGCCCTATTGACTTTGGTCTGACATCGTTGGTATGCTTGATCGAACCACCTGAATTCATGAACACTTGTGTTATTTGAAATAGATCAAATGAGGGAGAGGGTTACTGATGCGTCAGTGTGAGGCTGAGGCGAAGTCTCGGTGTCCTTTTCACTGGATGTAAGGGTGTCCTCTAGAATATATCCATGGGCCCGTTTTTCCCTAGCGACGAACATTTTTACTTTCCATTTTATGAGTCCTTGGAGGGTGTCACCGCTGCTCCACTGTCGTGGTAATAATCTACAGCTTGTTTGTTTCATTTTTCCTAGTTGCCTTCCTCCCTTGGGGCTGGATTCAGGTTTGATCGCTCGACAGCACACGAAGGCGATTTTTTTGGAGTAGCACAACTGTTGTGCTCTTGAGCTGGTAGCCATTTTTGACCCCGTGGCCGCGCGCGCCCTGTAGTTCCCGCGCCAGGTTGTGGTTCCTTTGAAGGTGCCTTGGTCGAATAGGTTTGAGTTGTTTGGCATCCCTAGTTTCTCTTATGGTGATCACTATGTTTGGTATAGCAATGCTGAAATCGTACTCTGCTGGGTGGGGTGCCCCTACCAGCTATGCCTCGTCGAATTTGGCTTTGCTGAAGATTCCTCGAGGATGTTGCTCTAGAGCCATTTCCCGATCATTGTGAGGTAGATTTCATCTTGGGCGTTCCTCCTATCTGTGTCGCATGGATGGTACCTCCATCTGTATGGCATTTATTTCTTTGTCGGGAGCCTGGTTGGGTATACTGAGCCCGAGAAGGCTCCTGGATGGCCGTCCACGGTCCTGATTCGTGGCTGGTGCCGGGTACGGGCATTTGACCAGATCTCGGTTGGGTATCTGATCAAGCTTCGTTTAAAATGCCCTGAAGTCGTCGGGAATGGTTCGTTTAGGCTTTAGGCGAAGGCCTGTGTTGCCCAGTCATCCGAAACCCGGGGCAATCTCATTTGTTCTATTAGGGAATTAGGCGCAGTTTCCTGTGGCATTTCATTCTCTTTTTGTTCGGCCTCAGATGTGTCGGGCTCTATCGTTGGAGCTTCGATGGCATCGGCGTGTGCCTCTACGGAGGAATCTACTAGTACGGTAAGTGATTTTGTGACGTCAGGCGCTAGGATACGATGCCACATCATGGTTCCTTTTGAGAGTGTTTCCCCAAACTTCTTCAACGAGACGGGCTCGAACTCATCATCTTGAACGTCACTGCCTTTTCCCGCGCACGTGTAAGCGGTGGTGTGCTCGTTGGGATCTAAGGTCCTGTCGTACTTAGGGAGTTTCGGCGTTTCGGATTTCCGTGAAATGGGTTCCGGGACCGCTTCCTTGGGAGATAACTATTGCATGAACTTTCATGAACCTGACTCGATCCTCTTGGAGAGATCCCAAAGCATCTTCGCTATTGTAGGTTTTGTTACCTATCCGTTGTTGCTTGATCTCTCGGGTACTCGTTCGGCGAGGGGAGCTGTCTCTGGTGCTGTTGTGCTGGGAGTCTTCGGATGGCTTTGTAACTGGGCAATGGCCAATTGTTGTGCCCGTGACATTTCAAAAATAACATGAAGACTAACTTTCTGTTCTTCTCGGCCGGGGTTTTTTAAGCTTCCTGTCGGTCGCTGTGTCGTATGCTCCTATCGTTGTGAGAAGTTTCGTCAACTTGTTGTGAGTCCTGCAAATCCGCATCCGCTAGAATCAGTCGGGGCGCGTTATCGAGATTATGTGGTGGTGCTCCAGTGGCTGGGACAGCCACACTATTTTCCCCGTGGTTTTTAAGGTTGTCGTTCTCGACTCTGTTTACCGAGCCAAACATTTTGACATGAAATCAAGAGATCTTTGGACAAGAAAAAGTGTGAAAGATAACATGCGTTGGTGCAATGGAACCAGCAAGAAAATAATCTCTATTATTTTTAGCCCCACGGTGGGCGCTGAACTGTTTACCGTGAAAATGGTAACAACAATTAAAATTGTAAATAGGATTCTAAAAATACGTGATCTATTTTTATGCTAGTTGTTAGAGCAGATTATGCTAGGAGTATGGAGTTTAATGATGAAATGCAAGCTAAAGCGAGGCAGTAATCAAACTGAGGGACATGCTGCCCGGATATAGGGCTATCGATGGGGGACCTCGGGGTCGATGTCCGGGTCGAGCTCGAGCTATCAGGGATAGTCAAGAATGGGATAACTATCACACCTCCTTTTTCCTGCCCACAGGAAGGGGTATAAAGGAGTTTTTTCTAATTTCAGTGACAATCGAAATGAGATTATTTATTTAAAATTTAGAGTCGCCACTTGGGATAATTTATAGTGTCCCAAGTCACCGATTTTAAATCCCGAATCCCGGAAAGATTGACTCTGTTTATAGTCCGCGAACATAGAAATCTGGGTAAGGAATTCTGTTAACCGGGGAGAAGGTGTTAGGCATTCCCGAGTTCCGTGGTTTTAGCGCGGTCCCTCAACTGTTACAATTGGCTTATTATCTGATTTTAATACATGTTTTAGCCTATGGTATAATTTAATTTGTTAACCACTTTTAATTGTTTTTAGGAGGATACAATGTCATAAAAAACATGTCTTTGAACCACACCACATGAAATGCACCCATGGTCCGCGACACACTTTATTTAACGTTGTTAAGATTTGGATTTGGGTCTCATGAAATGCACACCCGAGTTTAGGAAAGTAATTTTTAAGAAATAGAGAGCCTAAAGCAACTCCGCATTTTCAAATTTGCGAGGACCATGAAAATTTAACTAAATGGCACGCCTCGATTTCTAAGAATTTAAATATTAATTAAGCGAGGACCATGCATTTTGAGATTTTATTCGGCACGGCGCACCTCGATTCCAATTTATTGAAAAGGACTTCTACGCTTGATTTTGAGGGCCATAGATTATAGCTTACTTAAAATGGCTCACCCATAACCTATTTAAGGGAATCTAATTAATTAATTGAGGACGGGTTGAAGAAATTTTAATTAGTCTAAACTAAGGTCTAAACTTAAATCATTAAACGGATGGGCCGTCAGTAAACGAGGTTTAGTTTATTCTGGGCTTGATGTGAGGCCCAATAGCCTAAGGCTGCAAGATCGTGGATTTCACAAAAGCCTCGTCCAGGCCCAAGTAGAGAGCCTAAAGCTTGATAAAACACGCATAAGCTGGAGGCCAGCGGTCCGTCGATCGAACCCATACCAGAACAAGGATGGCATTTGGACTTTTAGAAGCATCACGAGTGGATTAATCGCAAACTACATGCAAGCAAATTTGGTGCAAGATAAATCATCATCCAAGACAAACTACGACTAAAACATAAATTATCCAGAATTACATTACAACAGGTACTACCTATCAAACCTCTGTCATTCTCATTAAAAAAACAATTCACTACTAGTCATACTGAACCACAAATTTCTGTGTTTTTCTTAAGATTTCATACTTAAATGAATCTGATTTCAATGATTACTCCTATCACCTTAAACAACTTCAAGCCATCTAAAAACAAACCCTGACATGAAAAGCGAAATGTGCTTAGTTTAAGACTTCTATTACAATGACCTATACATATCACCATGAGCAATTCAATAATTTGAAAATCATATGAAACAGAGCTTCAATTCATCCAAACCAACAGTTCAACCAACTCAAACTTCTCATTTCTCACAGTTATGAAATCTCAAAATCTAGCATGTCATTCATTGAATCCAAGGCTTACAACCACTTTCTCAAATAGAACTAAATCATCTTGACAACATATTAAGAGCATGGGAAAACTGAAAATAACATGTATAACTTTGGATCTGCCACCGAAATGCTACAGAAATAGAAGAAACAAAGAAGCAAAGCTCAAAATAATTTCGTACTTAGTCAAGTTTCCACTCGAGAGGGCATGTTTACAATCACATGCCATCCATAGCTTACAGAAATACCTGGAATTGAAAGGAAATAAGATAAGTGAGGAATCAGTAAACAACAACAGCAGAGCAGCAATGGAGCAGTGTCAGAATCAGCAAATTATCCCCAAAGAACCTCGCCAATTTGATTTTTGGGATTTTAGGGTTCATGTCTTCAAATCCAGATTCGATGAGTTCGGGGTTGATTCGAGTGAAAGGAGTTAGAGATTTGGTATGAGGGCGTTATGGAGGTTCTATGGTGTTGATTTGGGGCAATTTGGGGGTGGCGCCGCTGGCTCGAAGCGGTGAAAACTAAGGCGGCGTTAGGGTTTTGGCTAAGGGTCTCTGAAGATGAGAGGGACGAAGGAGATGAATTTTGGTTTTTTGGGGGGGGGGGGTGACCCCAATTCCGAACATTATATGGTAGAAGACAATGCAGTTCTGAGCCCTTGGATGATATAAATCCAACGTCTATGATCAACAGAATAAAACGAGGTCGTTTGGTTTACTTAAATGACCAGACAGGGTGGGGAACAGATCTGGCCTGTTTTTAGACGGGTATTTGGTGAATAATGATTTGGGCTTGAGGGATTTCAATAGCTTTGGCCCAAAAATAAACTTTCCCCTCATCTCTTTTCCCTTTCTTTTATTAATTTTCAAATTCTTTTTAATTCCTTTTTCCCAAAAAAATAAAACCTAAATTAAAATCTCAAAACTAGATTGTCCTACCAAATTAAATTAATGGCCTCTAAATAATAATTATCACAACTAATTAAATACCAAATTGAAAGAAAAACTCCCAAAATTCGAAAATCAAAATTAAAAATGGAAAAAGTGAGTTATTTTTGTGATTTTTTCATTTTTATAAAACAAACTAATTTACTAATTAATCTAAAAATGTAAAATTAAATCCTAATTGCAAATGCAATATATTTTGTATTTTTTTTATGATTTAAACAAAATTAGACATGCACACAAAATGCAAACAATCAGGAAAATTCTACAATAATTCCTAAATTAACACATAATTAAAAAGAAAAATCTAGTTTTGGGAATTCTATAGGAGTAATTCATGTGAGGCAAAAATCACGTGCTCACAGCTGCCCCTCTTTGCTCGGAAACACGAAGGGTTTTTGGGCAAAGATAAATGAGCAATTACGAGGGATTTTTGCCCTTTTGAAACTCCATGAGAAGCATTTTTGAAAAGAGTCTGACCGAACCTTGCTTCAAAGGTTGCCTACATATCCTTGGCTATAAAGGAATCAGGCCAGTGTAGTTCTGGAAGTTTCGATAGCTGGGACTACCATTAAGCTGTGATTTCACTACTGTTTCTGCTGCTACTACTTACTGAACTCCTTATTACACCATCACAAAATAAAAGAAGCTAGACTAAACCATGACTTATGAATTACAAGAGTCCTATCTATATTTTCAAACTTGATCTTACCGTTCCTATTGCTCTGTTGACTTGTACTTTCCAGGTGAAATTCCCTTGTTGCTGACCTGAATTGTAATCTAAGGTGCTTTTTCCCTTTTCTCCAGGTGGGTGCCTGATTGCTGAACTCGAACCGTCTTCCTTCGAACATTGCTGCTTCCCTTCGTTCTTCAGGTGGTCTCCTGATTATCAACACTTAAACTGCTGCCTCCCTTCGTTCTTCAGGTGGGCTCCTGATTACTGACACTTGAATTGCTTCTCCCTTCGTTCTTCATGTGGGCTTCTGATTACCAACACTTAAATTGCTTTGTCCCTTCGTTCTTCATGTGGCCTCCTGATTACCAACACTTGAATTGCTGCTTCCCTTCATTCTTCATGTGGGCTCCTGATTACCAACACTTGAATTGCTGCGTCCCTTTGTTCTTTAGGTGGGCTCATGATTACCAACACTTGAATTGCTGCTTCCTTCCATTCTTCAGGTGGGCTCCTAATTACCAACACTTGAATTGCCGCTTCCCTTCGTTCTTCAGGTGGGCTCCTGATTACCGATACTTGAATTGTTGCGTGCCTTCATTCTTCAGGTGGGATCCTGATTACCGACATTTGAATTGCCGGTTCCTTTCGTTCTTCAGGTGGGCTCCTGATTACAAACACTTGAATTGCTGCTTCCTTCCGTTCTTCAGGTGGGCTCCTGATTACCAACACTTGAATTGTTTTCCCCTTGAATCCGATTTGTTTTTCCTTAGTTCTCCAGGTGGGCTCCTGATTGATAAACTTGAATTACTTCCTCTTGCGACTGCTTTTCCTTTGAATTATCTTTCCTTGTTTCCCCAAATGGATGCTTGAATGCTTGACCTCAAACTTCTTTCTATCCTTAACAGTCGTGTTGTTCTCCCGTGCTCTCCAGGTGGGTGACTGATTTAAATAAAATAGATAAAACAAGGAAAATTTTCTGCCCCAGTTTGGTAGTTGGGCGCATCTGTGAGTGTTAATTGAATCATGTTACCAAATATCTCTAAGAATTTGAAAGCTAAATCCCATTATCTAGGAGGGTCCTAAAAACTCCTAGTTAAATGACAGTTTTAAATTTAAATTATTTCTTCTAAAGGTGTGACTTCCGCTAAATCTTGTTATCTAAGAAAGTTTTAAAACCAAACCGTTGTCTTACACTTTTGACCTTTCCACCTGAACATCTGTATCTCCCGCAAGATTACTTAACCCTTCGACCAATGAAACTTTCCTTTAAACCTTATTTCCCACTTTACATCATGCTATCTTTGATATGCTCTGGCCGCACTGTACTTTGTGCAATTTTGGAAGTTGGTAGTGAACTTTGAAATCCGTTTTTATTTGCTTAAACAGAACTGACATTGGAAACATCTTAGAGAAATAAACCCAAAATAAATGAAATGCAATGACTTTGAGAGCTAGCAATAAGGAAGAAAAATCCAAAACTGGAAGAATGTTTCATGGGGAAAAAAAGAGACTTATCTGAGTGGAGCAGCTGGTACTTAGAGAAATAAACCCAAAATAAATGAAATGCATCTATGCATCTTAACAATCCGAGATCTAGGGTTCTTTTGTACAAAACCCCTCCACTGAAGAAAAATCCACTTGCCAACCATCGAATTGTTCTCTTTTGATCCCCTGTGGCTTGAACTGGATATATCGCTATTCTGATGTATTCCCTGATGTCGCGGAACCATGGCTCACCATGTAGTTCTTCTTCCACCATGTTACAGTATTACACATGTGATTTTTGACCCTCCCCAAGATTTTTTATATATTAGCGTAAAATATTTAATTTAGGCATAATATAGATATTTTAAGTAATTTTGACTCTTTTACTTTATTTTATTACAAAAAATAAAAAAATCACAAAAATAGGTTCATTAATATTTTGTAGTCATTTTTAATCTAAAGAAAATCTTAAAAAAATATATACAACAATAGTATCATATTTTTATTTTAGTATGATATTTGAAAAGACCAAAAATAGATTTGTGTTAATGGTTAGTTTTATTTTAAAAATTATTTTAATAGTAGGAATAATTAACAAATGGGCCCGTATTTTTAATCTCGTTCGCAGCGAAAGAATAGAGCTTGGGCTCGAGCAACCCATCTTTAGGCCTAATTTTGGACCTAACCCACAATTGCCAAGCCCATAATTCTTAGGCCCATACCCCTTAACCTAAAACCCTACCAAAAATCTAGACTATATAAATAAAAGAAAAGCAAAAAACGAAAGGAGACGGACAAAAAAATACACAAGAAAGCTACGCAAAAACAGACCCCCCTTGCACGTCATCTTCTCTGACGACCCCGGCGCAGCAAAGAGACCCCGCTGCCCATCGTCTTCAACCCGACATCCACACCCCTCATCGTCGAACCTCTCACACCGCTAGCCTTACCTGCCGGCTGCAACTCCATCCCAAACGATAACTCCGTCAGCCATAGCTTCTTCCTCTTCTAACCTTGAACTCCACTAAGTGGATCCCCACTGTTACACTCGCCTAGAAGTCAGCCGACTTGCATGCCCACACACTGCCTAACCGTCGTCCACCACGAGGCTACCATTTTCGGCGAGCTTCACCTTCACACACACATATGCACCACGACGCACACAACCATATACACACACACACAAAAAAGCTGCGCATCAACGTTAAAACAAAAATGCAGCTCATCATCTCCATTTTTCTGCCATCCAAAACAGCCCTGAGATCTACGTAAGCCGATAGTTTTCAGTCAGTAGTCTGTTGTTTCTTTGGGTCGTGCTTCCGCTCGAGGTCGCCGGGGTCAGGTTCGTCGAGGTATTCGTTGATACGTTGTCCGAGATGCCGTTTGTTTTAATTTTCCGATGAGCTGTTCCCGGCTGAGTTTCGAAGTTCCGATGTCTCTTATTAGCAGATCTATTCGCTGTTAGTTTCGTCAGCATGCTTTTCTTGGTACACTTTGAAAGTTAATAAATTGGGTACGTTTATATTATCCTCTTCTTTTTAACCCTGTTTGTTTACTGGATTGGAGTTTTTCTAAGTGGAAAGGTGCAGATATTTTGATTTTCAACAGTGGTCACTAGTGGATGAAATTGGTCTAAGTTTATTAAAGATGATAAATGTCTACTTTTGTTCCAGGGTCAAATGCATGTGAATTTTATCACTAATGGATGAAATTTGAAGGTTTTGATTGTGAAAGTATTTTGGTTGAAATGTATAGTTTGATATCTGGACTTGAATAATTTTTTTGGTTTCACTTTTGTTGAAACGTCGAATCCCTGCACATTATTAATTGAAAAGCATGACATCCTTTTAGTTTCATTGTCATTCATTGTTGCCTTCATTTTTTTCTTTTTGTTTCATTGTTGTTTTGTTTTTCCCTTTATAATTAGCCTTTCATATAGTTAAATATGATTTAAATCATTAAAATATGTCGTTGAATCTTATGAATGAGTTGTTACGAGCAATGATTTTTTACTTAATTGCTATACTAGCCTACCAATGAAGAACTCAATAATTTGGCCTATACTTTAGGCGTGTTGTTTTAATAATATTACCTTCCTAAACCCGGGTGCACATTTATGTGACCCAAATCCAAATCTCAACAATGTTAAAATATGTCAAAGACCGCGGGTGTATTTATGTGACGTGGTCCAAGACGTGTTTTAATAGCGTTGCAATCTTCCTGAAAATAATTAAATAAAAGAGGTTATAAAGTTAAAATTGAACCATAGGCTAAAACATGTATTAAATTCAGATAATTAAGCCAATTATAACAGTTGAGCGACCGTGCTAGAACCACGGAATCCGGGAATGCCTAACACCTTCTCCCTGGTTAACAGAATTCCTTACGCGGATTTCTGATTCGCGGACTGTATTACAGAGTCAACCTTTTCCTCGACTCGGAATTCGAACCAGTGACTTGGGACACCATAAATCTCCCAAGTGGCGACTCTGAATCTTTTAATAATAAATCCCGTTTCGACTGTCCTTTAATTGGAAAAACTCCTTTATATTATAGCCCTTTACGGGGTGTAGATGAAAAAAAGGAGGTGTGACAGCTCTGGCGACTCTGCTGTGGACCGAACCCAGAATCTCTGGTTCAGGGTTCAAGAATTCGAGCTTAGATGAATTGTTACATTTGGTTTTATCTGTTATATGATTTTATTACATTTTTGAGCCTAATGTGCTAAATGTTGCTTTTTACCTCTTTGATATTATCTAAATTGTATATATAAACTGCTACAAAACCCCTCTCTTCTCTCTCCCGAGGAGTGCACGCTGGTCGTGACTTCTTTCTATTAGTGTCATATCCCAAATAGAACGAAGTTCGGACAAGTTGGAAAGTCGGATGATCTTTTGGTTACTGGTACGCAGCCCCCCCTCGGCTCGAGTTGTCCGCTCGGGTAAGACAGGTCTAGAACAAATAAACCCAGGTTTTTTAAAACCTAGTATAACAATACCTCATGCCGGATACCTAGTAGGAACGTTTGTTTGCATCATGTGCATTTTGACCTAGGGGCCTCAACACAGGGGTTGGGTGCGTCTAGGACAAGTATACCCCAAAAAATAAAAGACCATCCTGATGCATCTTATGTGCTACATGTTGCATTTATTCAAGGGTAAAAGGGTCATTTGGCGGACCAATAATAGCTGAGGGTAGATGAAGAAATGAAAAAAAAATAATGAAAAAGAAGGAAGAAAGAAAAAAAAAAGAAAAAAGAGAGGGTGAAGTGTGAAGATAATACGAGTGGAGCCTAATTCTGTTTTCTGTTACATTTTGTTAAGAAAAAAAGAGCTTGAAAAATTCAAAATTTTTTTGTACTTTTTCATCATTTTTAAAAAATCAGAAAAAAAAGGGGAAATAGAGTCCAATCTTTCCGAATTACGCATACCTGATTCTCGTCTTTCGGGGCGTGATACGTAGGCAACTCACATAGAGTCCGGTCTTCCTAGTAAATCTTATGTTCTTGGCTTTGCGTGGACTTAGCCAAATTTTGCACTTCTAACCACTTTTGGCAAATAAGTCATTTTGCAAAAATAGCCTCAATCATGTCTTGCATGTGTCTAGTAGGGAATGTTATTGTCTCACATAGTGTTGGTTTAAGTTTTCTCATACAGGTGTGGATCCATTTACCGTAGTTTGAGCATGACAGATGCCCCAGGACCACCGCATTCAGGAGTTGCTTAAGGAGATTTTTTTATATTGGTTATTTTTATTTTATTTTTATGTTTGGAGTATGTTTTTTTACGTCATCTTTTACTTTCTAGTTTTGTACAGCAATGTCAAGTTTTTTGTTATTGTACTTTTATTTGAAAAGGTGTGGTGTAACTCAGAATCCAAAAAAGAAGAAGATATTTTGCGTTTTTATATTTCCGTTAGAATTTTCTTTAGAAATACTACTCCTAGAAATCAAGAAGAAGTAAAAAGAAAGTTTGAGGTGGTTTTATTTTAGATAGTTAGTATCTCGAAGTTTTTTTTAAAAAAAAAAATTGCTTTTATACTTCCCTTTGTATATTAGGACCAAAATTCAAAAACAAAAAGAAAAAAAAGATAATTTTCTTTTAGTACCTCTTTAAAAGATTTCTTTAAGACATTAATTCTAAAATCCAAAAAGATTTTCTTGTGAGTTGTTTCTTTGGGAAATTAATGAAAGATGTAAAAAAAAATTCTTTTCATTTTCGTTAGAACTTTAGGATATTGTATACTTTATCTTTTGTTTATCATTAGAATTTTTCCTTTAGGCAATCAAAATTAAAATCCAAAAATATTTTGTTTTATCTTTTTCATTGCTTGCTTCGAAATCTTGCGTCACGATATCAAATGAAAATTCAAAATATTTTTCTGTGGTTTATTCTTTCGATTTTCTTCCGAAAAAAAAGTATCAAAAAATATATTTTTTTTCTCTTCTAGGGTGTTTCCTTAATAATTTCACATAGAGTGTTTGTTTCAAAAAAAGAAAAAAAATCAAAAAATATATGTTCGTTAAACTTGAGTTTGCAATAGGTTATAGAACATTAAGTCTAGAAAATTCAAAAACAAAAAAGAGATTTGTTTCTTTTATTTCCCTTTTCTCGTTAGAGTCGTTAAGGTAAAAAGAAGAGAATGTTAGTTTGTTTCCTTTATTCCCGATCTGCCAGAACTACGCAAAGATCTGATTCATGCGGGGTCATGATACGTAGGCAACCTACATAGGGTCCGATCGAATCATTTTTTATTAAAAGAAAAAAAAAAGAAAAAAAAAAGAAAAGAAAAAAGAGGTGGAATTGTGGGATGTGAAATATGAGAGAAAGAGAGAGTAATGATTAAAAAAAAGAGAAATGAAGGAAAATGGACAAGCCAGCAAGTGCTAGAAAAGCAAAGAAAAGAGAGGTTGAAATGAACAAATTGGGATGATGCCAACTGACCTTTGTACCCTCGAAGTCATTTTAGAACCGATAAATGTGGCTAGGTGCATTGCACATAAAGTGAGATTATCTTATGTTAAATGCCCTAACGCTATCGTGATGGCTTTATTTTATTATATTCATAGCAGAAGGGTTTTTAAAGTCCGATCGAATCATTTTTTATTAAAAGAAAAAAAAGAAAAAAAAAAGAAAAAAGAAGTGGAATTGTGGGATGTGAAATATGAGAGAAAGAGAGAGTAATGATTAAAAAAAAAGAGAAATGAAGGAAAATGGGCAAGCCAACAAGTGCTAGAAAAGCAAAGAAAAGATAGGTTTAAATGAACAAATTGGGATGATGCCAACTGACCTTTGTACCCTCGAAGTCATTTTAGAACCGATAACTGTGGCTAGGTGCATTGCACATAAAGTGAGATTATCTTATGTTAAATTCCCTAATGCTATCGTGATGGCTTCATTTTATTATATTCATAGCAGAAGGGTGGTTGGTTTGTGGTTTTTAAAGTGGTAACTCTTCTCTACAACACAAAGTTAAAAAGCAATGGCAGACAACAACAGAACTCAGTTGGTTGATACCGGTGCCCGGAAGCAGTCAATTGAACAGGACAATGGGTTGGTTGAAGAGGTAAAGATGTTAAGACAACACATGGCAGACATGTATCATGCCTGGATGACTGGGAAGGCACCACCCCCGCCACCACCTAGCTTCCTAAATGCTACCCTTACCCGAACATCGGTCATAGTGCTAGATGATCCCGCATACTCTCCAGATCCATCCGCTTATCATGGCTTTCCCAACCATCCTAGTAGCTCCATCACTCATTCTCCAATTACCTATCCCCAAAATCGCCCTCCTGTCACATCTACTATCCCCGACAATGAATACTCATTCAAAGCTCATGATGCCCAATATTACCCCTCAGAGGTTGCCCACAAGGTTCCCAACTCGTACAAGCAGGGTCCGCGGGATGGGTCTTATGTTGTAAATGAAGAGTTCACAGGAAGAAAAGGGCGAGATGGGATACCCAGGAGGATGAAAGGCATAGAAAAGTCTTCAATGAACAAGCAAGGAACGGGAGACCAGGGTAGCATGTCTTACAAAGAATTGTCTATATCCCCCGACGTTCATCTGCCTGCGAGGTTTAAAGTGCCAAACTTTAACTTGTATGATGGGTGTGGGGATCCGGTAGTCCATTTAAGGGATTATTGCAATAAAATGAGAAGTGTTGGCGAGAAATATGATTTGTTGATAGCGTACTTCAGTGAGAGCCTGACTGGGGCAGCATTGGAATGGCATAATCATCAAGATGTTGGTAAGTGGCCTACATTGGGTGACATGGCTAAAGATTTTGTTCGATACTTTCAATACAGATCAGGTGTTACCCTAGACCGCTCCTCACTATCTAAAATGGAAAAGAAGCTGGAGGAAAGCTTTAGAGAATTTGGACTCAGATGGAGGGAGAAGGCTGCTCGAGTCAATACCACGATTGGGGAAGAAGAAATGGTTGAGCTCTTCCTAAAAGCCCAGGGGGCCCACCTACTTCAGTCATTTGATCCCGGCCTTGGGAAAGCCTTTCAATAATGTGTTAAAAATGGGGGAGCTAGTAGAAGAGGGAATCAAATCAGGTAAAATCATGAGTTGTTCGAAAGACATTCAGAACATCCTAGTAAGATTGGGTGGAAGAAAGTGAAACAGAAAAGATGATACGATGGGCTTTCCCGATCAACACTTCCAGCCTCGACATCGTCACCATGGATATCCTGATGCAACAGATGATCCTCCCCAATGCCACTTCTCTCCATGGAACTCCCAAAATCATACATCACTCTCTCAGTACCCAGCTCCACAAAATGCCTATCCACCCCCACGAGCCTATCGAAAACCCCCTGGATTAGGTTTTCGGCCCAATCAAGCATTTAAGAATGAGAGGTTGCTGAAAAATGAAAAGGCTTTCACCCCATTGGGAGTGTCATACGCCATTTTGTTCCAAAAGTTGAAGCAATTGGACATGTTGAAGCCGATCCAGAAAAAAATGCCAAACCCTCTTCCAAAAAAGTTTGATTTTTCTCAAAGGTGCGCATATTGCTCAAATGCCCAGAGGCATGACATAGAGAAGTGTTGGAATCTGAAGAAAGTAATTCAGAAGCTTATTGATGCAGGTGACATTGTCGTGCAAAATCCAGATGCAGCAGACACTAGCCAAAGTCCATCGCCTGAGACGCATATGGTGAGTATGATTTGTTTTGAAAAGGAATATGAAAATTCTTCTGAGATCCTCGAAGGCCCACGCGCTGCAAAGTTTTCAGTGCTATCAGAGGTTGATCTTAAGAACGAGCCAGCAAAGAGAACCCAAAAGCAATTTGTTAAGAACAATGTGATGGAAGTTTGTGAAGGTCCTAGTAATATTGATGCAGAATTCAGTGGATAAGATGCCGAGATTGGCAATTGGAAAGACGCTCCTGTCTTGGTTAGTCAGGGAGGAGTTTTGGTGGTTTATTTTGTTGGCATTTCTGTTGTCCGGGTTATCTCAGGGTTGTAATCCAGATATTGTCTTGTGACTCAAACCCTTCTATCCTCTTATTTTGCCTAGTTTGTATAGTCTAGTAGCCTGTTTAGTGTTGTCTAGGTTTGTTCTAGGTTTGTAGCCCCAGTATAGTTTGTTTGTTTTGTTGTCCAAACCCGGTCACCATCTGTCTAATGCAATTTTATGTTTTCTGTAATTTCTAGTCATTTTTGTTTAGTTCTCTTTTCTTTTATAGTTCTTTTTTTGTTGACTCTAGTGACGTGACATGCACGCGTAATTTTCAGCTTGGTTTTTAAAGCCAGTTTAATCACGAAGCAATGAAACAATGTTGAAGATGTAGGGACGTTTGAGGGAAATAAGTAAAGGGATTTTGAGATCACTTCAAGCCCGAATTGTGTGAAATTGGGGCAGATAGAACATAAAGAACTCCTATTGAAACGCACCCTGTCGCATCAATTTGAAGATAAAAGCAAGTTTGCCCCAAATTTGTAGGGGGCCACTCGTGGTAATGAGAGTGAGAATGTTGTCCAATGGTTTTCTGTATATAACAAATGTAGAAGGTGAATGTGTGGGTACGGTCATCAAGTCTGGCACAACCAAAAGATGTTACAAATGTTTTCCTTGGTTTGTTTAGTTGTGTTGTTTGTACTTGGCATGTTTTGAAGGTTGGAATGACGAAGGCATTTTGTTCTGCTATCTAAACACTTTATCCCTCGTCACCCCTTTTGAGCCTTATTTATTTTCTTTCATACCCCTCTTTCGGAATCAATAACAAATATCAGAAGCACAAGCATGAAAGATAAGAAAAGGAAGAAAGAAAAAGAGAAAGAACAGGAAAGAGAAAGAAACAAAGAAAAAGAAAAAACAAGAAAAAAGAAGAAAAGAGAAAAGATGAAGAAAAACAATAAAAAGAAAAAGAGAAAAGCAAAAGAAAAAAAAAAGAAGAAAGAGAAAAGGAAAAAAAACACAACAACAAAGTAATTTCTATGACATGACTATGTTTGAACTGATTCCTTTTAAGGATACGTAGGCAGCCTCACGGTTCGGTCCCACCAAAACAAAATCCAAAAGTCCCCATGCAAGAAACTGGGGCAGAAGTTGTGGTTGTTGTGAGAAACCTGATTCCAAAAGTTTTAATTATTACCCATTCGTATTGTTTTGAGCCTTTTATACCCTTTCTTGCTAACCCTGTCCAGAAGCCTAAATTACGGTCCAAAGAAAGACCTTCTGATCAGTCTTCGAGAAATACCAAGTCAAGCAGGTAAATGTAATTCATGTCAGGGGAAACACTCTGGTTCAAGCAGGAAAAAATAAAAATGAGAGAGTTTTATTGGTGAAAACCTTCACGGGCACCGTAAGGCGACGGGAGCTAAGAGAAGTCAAAAATGAGGGAGTCTTATTGGTGAAAACCCTCGCGGGCACCGTAAGGCGACGGTAAGTTGAGAGAAAAAACAGAATGAGAGAGGCTTGATGGTGAAAACCCTTCGGGCACTGCAAGTCGAATAAGGATTGTGAATCAGATTGGATGATCGGAGCATTGAAGCCCATTTTCATGGTTTAGAGGTATAACAGGAGTTGAACATCAAGCTTACTTAACAGAATAGGCTACAGGTGCATGTCATGGTCATTAGAGTTGGTACCCACATTTGATAGGTTTCTACTTTGTAATTTTCTTGTTAGGAGTCACCTCTTTCCTTTGTCCTTTACTCTGTTCCTTTTGTATTGTTTACTTCCTCTTCCTGAGTTTGTTTGGTTAAAATAAGTGAGAAATGACTTCAAAATTTGCCATCAGCTTTCCAATTGCACAAAACGAGATCTGGCTAACACATCAGTGTCATAAGTCAGGAAAGAACAACAAGCACACTGAGTTGGTAACAATCAACATGCTTTGGGGTCCATCAGAAATACAAAGGTTTGGTATATTTCAATTCGTGAACAGTGCAACAGATAGAGGATGTTGGGTGAATGGGTCAAAGGTATTCTCTGTGATGAGATCAACAAAGAAAGTGTTTAACCAGTAACAAGCAAGGTATTCCAAGCTGAAATCAAAGTTATCGTGACAAGTGAGGGAACAATAGACTTCAAGGCCAAGGCCTGTGATTTAAGTTAGGAAGGAACAACATGCACACTAAGTGGATGGAAATTAATATGCTTTGGAATTCATGTCAACACAAGAGCACGATGCAACAGATGGAAGGTGTTAGGTGGACGGATCAAAGGTATTTTCGGTGAAACACAAAGGTTGGTAAATGTCAGTTCATGAGCAATGCAACAGATAAAGGGAATTGGGTTTGAACGGAGAAGGGGTATTTTCTGTGATAAAAATGACAGAGAAAGTGGGTAGTCCATAAGCAAGCAAGGTCCTCGAGTGGAAATCAGTTATCATGGGAAGTGAAGGAGCAATCGCCCTCAAAGTCAAAGCCACAAACCAACCACCACATTTCAAACTGACAAAATTTTTGTTTGATTAAAACAGGGGCAGGAAATTTCGGTTGTTTCGGAGAAACCTTTCGTGGAGAAAGGTAGTCACCAAACAGGTTTGATTTTTGATTTTTAGGACCTTCTTGGAAAATGGGACCTAGTTTAAAGTTCATAAATAACATAATCTAGCATAAATGTATTCCAAAAGAATATAAGTTAGCTTAGAAGTTTGCATGTTCGAGATAGGATTCAATTAGGAGTTGTCAGGACCCTCCTGAATAATGGGACTTAGCTTTAAGATTTCTATTAGATAACAACATTTAGCGTAAAGTCTGTTGTAGGGTAGTATAATTGAACCATAAAAGTTGTCACTCTTAAGATAAAATTGGACTTTTGATTTTCAGGACCCTCCTGGATAATGGGGAGTAGTTTAAAGATCCTCTTAGATAGCAAGATTTAGCAGAAGTCACACTTGTAGAAGATATAACTTTGATTTTAAATTGTCGTTTAGTTAAGAGTTGTTAGGACACTCCTGAATAATGGGACCTAGGTTTCAAATCCTTAGTAATACTTGATAATATGATTTAGTTTTACAATCACATCTGTCCCCAGCCACCAAACTGTGGCAGAAAATTTTCTTTGTTTTTGTCTGTTTTGTTGAAGTTAGGAGCCCGCCTGGAGATCAGGGAATACATTTCAAGTTGAAGTTAGGAGCCCACCTGGAGAGCAGGGAATACATTCAAGCGCAGCAGTCAGGAGCCCGCCTGGAGAACAAGGGAGTACAATTTAAGTTTTAGCTTTCAAATTCTTTGTTTTGTCTATTTGAAGTCAGGAGCCCGCCTGGAGAGCAGGGAATACATTTCAAGTTGAAGTCGGGAGCCTGCCTGGAGAGCAGGGAATACTTTCAAATGCAGCAGTCAGGAGCCCTCCTGGAGAGCAGGGAATACTTTCAAGCGCAGCAGTCAGGAGCCTGCCTGGAGAACAAGGGAGTACAATTTAAATTTTAGCTTTCAAATTCTTTGTTTGGTCTATCTTGAAGTCAGGAACCCGCTTGGAGAGCAGGGAATACATTTCAAGTAAGAAGTCAGGAACCCGCCTGGAGAGCAGGGAATACATTTCAAGTCCAGCAATCAGGAGCCCGCCTGGACAGTAGGGAATACATTTCAAGTCAGCAATCAGGGAGCCCCGCCTGGAGAATAGGGTCAGTTTTTACTTTAGTCAAGCTTAGCTTACAGTTTTCCTAATCTATTCTTTAGTTTAATTTCATCACTGCATCAATAGTACAAGTGGTTTACAATTTTTCTAACAACCCACAAATCTTCCTAGTGCAAACTGGGGCAGAAAATTTCTTTGTTTTGTCTATTTTGTTGTAATCAGGCGCCCACCTGGAGAACAATGGGAAACAACTCAAGTTTCTAGGGAAAGTAGTGTCGAAGAAAGACAACTTGAGTTTCAAGGGAAAGCAGTTTCGAAGGAAGACAGTGCAAGTTTCAGGGGAAAATGGTTCAAGGTGCAAATGAAAACAGTGTCAAGTAACAAGAGAAGACGATTCGAGTTCAACAGTCAGACGTCCACCTGAAGAAAAGGAAAAGCATCTCAGATTGCAATTCAAGTCAGCAACCAAAGAATCTTGCGGCAAGAATGCGAGTCAATAGTCTGAGGTGATCAACAGAAGTTAGTCACAATAAAGAAAAGAGAGAAAGGCAAGAAGTGAATCCAAATGCAGAAGTTGATGAAAGATGTGAACTGCTTAAGACGTGGTGGAAGTCACAAGCACTACATGTCCGGTTCTGACCCAAAAGATGTAGAAGAACGAGCTAGCACCTGCAGCTAACAAGCGCCAAGGTTCAAATCTAAAGTCTGCATGAAGAACCATTCATGACTCAAGATCAAGCTTCAGAAGACTTATAGATAGGAATCTTGTAACTCGTAGTTGATAGGCTTAGCTTGTCTTTTTCATGTTTTGATTTTGATGTAATAGCAGGACTGCGGACCGGAACCTCGACGGAACTACACGTGGCCTGATTCCTTTATAGCCAAGGATATGTAGGTAGCCCAGATACCAGGGCTCGGTCACACTCTTTTCTCTCTTAGCATTATTCTCTCCAAATAAGGGTCGGGTCAAAAACCTGTCTAGTCAGTATTTGTTTGAAAACTTTGTACGTTTCCAGTCAAAGGGGCAGCTGTAGACATGTGATTTTTGACCCTCCCCAAGATTTTTTATATATTATTGTAAAATATTTAATTTAGGCATAATATAGATATTTTAAGTAATTTTGACTCTTTTGCTTTATTTTATTACAAGAAAACAAAAAAATCACAAAAATAGGTTCATTAATGTTTTGTAGTCATTTTTTATTCTAAAAAGAATCTTAAAAAAATATATACAACAATAGTATCGTATTTTTATTTTAATATGATATTTGAAAATACCAAAAATAGATTTGTTTTAATGATTAGTTTTATTTTAATAATTATTTGAATAGTAGGAATAATTAACAAATGGGCCCGTATTTTTAATCTCGTTCGAAGTGAAAGAATAGAGCTTGGGCTTGAGCTACCCATCTTTAGGCCTAATTTTGGACCTAGCCCACAATTACCAAGCCCATAATTCTTATGCACATACCCTTTAACCTAAAACCGTACCAAAAACCTAGACTATATAAATAAAAGAAAAGCAAAAAACGAAAGGATACGGACAAAAAAATACACAAGAAAGCTGCGCAAAAACAGACCCCCCTTGCGCGTCATTTTCTCCTACGACCCCGGCGCAGCAAAGAGACCCCCCTTCCCATCGTCAACAACCCTCATCGTCGAACCTCTCACACCGCTAGCCTTACCCGCCAGCTGCAACTCTATCCAAACGATAACTTCGTCAGCCATAGCTTCTTCCTCTTCTAACCTTGAACGCCATTGAGCGGATCCCCACTATTACACTCGCCCAGAAGTCAGCCGACATGCACGCCCACACACTGCCTGACCGTCGTACACCACTAGACTGCCATTTCCGGCGAGCTTCACCTTCACACACACACATGAACCACGACGCACACAACCATACACACACACAAAAAAGCTGCGCAGCAACATTACAACAAAAACACAACTTATCATCTCCATTTTTCTGCCATCCAAAACAGCCCTGAGATCTACGTAAGCCGACAGTTTTCAGTCAGTAGTCTGTTGTTTCTTTAGGTCGTGCTTCTGGTCGAGGTCGCCGGGGTCAGGTCCATCGAGGTGTTCGTTGATACGCTTTCCGAGATGCCGTTTGTTTTAATTTTCCGACGAGCTGTTCCCAGCTGAGTTTCGAAGTTCCGATGCCTCTTATTAGCAGATCTGTTCGCTGTTAGTTTCGTCAACATGCTTTTCTTGGTACACTTTGAAAGTTAATAAAATGGGTACGTTTATATTATCCTCTTCTTTTTAACCCTGTTTGTTTACTTGATTGAAGTTTTGCTAAGTGGAAAGGTGCAGATATTTTGATTTTCAACAGTGGTCACTAGTGAATGAAATTGGTCTAAGTTTATTAAATATTATAAATGTCTACTTTTGTTCCAGGGTCAAATGCATGTGAATTTTATCACTAATGGATGAAATTTGAAGGTTTTGATTGTGAAAGCATTTTGGTTGAAATGTATAGTTTGATATCTGGATTTGAATAATTTGTTTGGTTTCATTTTTTTTTTGAAACGTCGAGTCCCTACTCATTGTTAATTGAAAAACATGACATCCTTTTAGTTTCATTGTCATTCACTGTTGCCTTCATTTTTTTTCTTTTTGATTCATTGTTGTTTTGTTTTCCCCTTTATAATTAGCCTTTCATATAGTTAAATATGATTTAAATCATTAAAATATGTAGTTGAATCTTATGAATGAGTTGTTACGGGCAGTGATTTTTTACTTAATTGCTATACTAGCCTACCAATGAAGAACTCAATAATTTGGCCTATACTTTAGGCGCATTGTTTTAATAATATTACCTTCCTAAACTCGGGTGCGCATTTATGTGACCCAAATCCAAATCTCAACAATATTAAAATATGTCAAAGACCGCGGGTGCATTTATGTGACGTGGTCCAAGACGTGTTTTAATAGCATTGCAATCTTCCTGAAAATAATTAAATAAAAGAGGTTATAAAGTTAAAATTGAACCATAGGCTAAAACAGGTATTAAATTCAGATAATTAAGCCAATTATAACAGTTGAGCGACCGTGCTAGAACCACGGAATCCGGGAATGCCTAACACCTTCTTCCGGGTTAACAGAATTCCTTACTTGGATTTCTGGTTCACGGACTGTATTACAGAGTCAACCTTTTCCTCGACTCGGGATTCGAACCGATGACTTAGGACACCATAAATCTCCCAAGTGGTGACTCTAAATCTTTTAACAATAAATCCCGTTTCGATTGTCCTTTAATTGGAAAAACTCCATTATATTATAGCCCTTTACGAGGTGTAGATGAAAAAAGGAAGTGTGGCAGTAAGCATGCTGATCGCGGACTTGGATATGCAGAGGGTCGACATAAGCTTTGTCCGGATGGTGCAACATTAACGCCAAGGTAGCCAAAGCATCAACAACCTCATTATGGATCCTTGGAATATGCTTGAACTGTACTGATCAAAACCATTGAAATAGATCATGCAAGCATTGTCGGTACGGTATGAGCTTTAAATCCAGTGTTTCCCATTCTCCTTGAATCTGGTGCACCAGAAGGTCCGAGTCTCCCAAGACCAAGACTTACTGGACACCCATGTCTACAGCTAACCTCAAACCCAAAATGCATGCCTCGTACTCGGCCATGTTGTTGGTACAGTATAAATGAAGCTGAGCCGTAATAGGGTAGTGATGCCCTATTTTAGAAATAAGCACATCCCCTTTTCCGACTCCTTTCATGTTAGCAGCCCCATCAAAGAAAAGTTTCCAACCTATTTTTTCAGTCTGCTCTAACTCGTCATGTGCATCACCTCTTCATCAGGGAAATAAGTCTTCAAAGGTTCATATTCTTCATCCACCGGGTTCTCAGCCAAATGATCTGCCAATGCTAGGTCTTTCATCGCAGTCTGAGTCACATAGATAATGTCATATTCCGTGAGCAAAATCTGCCACTTTGCAAGTCTCTCTATGGGCATAGGGTTCTGAAAGATATACTTTAACGGATCCAAGCGAGAAATAAGGTAGGTAGTGTAAGATGACAAATAATGCTTCAACTTCTGTGCTACCCAAGTTAGGGAACATCATGTCCATTCAAGGTGAGTGTACATAACCTCATAAGATGTGAACTTCTTGTTGAGATAATAGATGGCTTGCTCCTTCCTGCCAGTGATGTCATGCTGACCCAATACACAACCAAATGAATTGTCCAAGACCGTCAAATACAGAATCAATGGTCTCCCTGGTTCTGGTGGGACAAACACAGGTAGGTGTGACAAGTACCCCTTTATCTTATCAAATGCTTTTTGACACTCATCTATCCACTTAACCGTAGCATCCTTCTTTAGCATCTTAAAGATAGGCTCACAAGTTGTCGTGAGCTGAGCAATAAACCTGCTGATGTAGTTCAATCTCCCTAACAGACTCATTACCTCGGTCTTGTTCCTTGGAGGTGGCAATTCTTGGATAGCTTTGATCTTTGACGGTTCCAATTCAATATCCCGCCGGCTGACTATGAATCCCAACATCTTCCCCTATGGAACACGGAATGCGCACTTCGCAGGATTGAGCTTAAGATTGTACCTGCAGAACCTCTGGAAAAACTTTCTCAGATCTTTGACGTGGTCAGACTGCTTCATGGACTTTATGATCACATCATCCATGTAAACCTCGATCTCTTTGTGTATCATGTCGTGGAATATGGTCGTCATTGCCCTCATGTAAGTTGCCCAAGTATTTTTCAAACTAAAAGGCATGACCCGGTAATAATATGTTCCCCATGGCGTGATGAATGTCGTCTTTTCTGTATCTTCCTCATCCATTATGATCTGATGATAGCCCGCATAACAATCCACAAAAGATCCAATCTCATGCTTTGCACAATTATCAATCAAAATGTGGATATTTGGCAGTGGGAAGTTGTCTTTTGGACTAGCCTTGTTGAGATCACGGTAATCAACACACACTCTGGTCTTGCCATCCTTCTTTGGCACAGGCACAAAACCAAGTGGGATACTGCGTGACCCGAATGACCTTTGCATCAAACTGCTTTGTGACCTCTTCTTTAATCTTCACTCATGTCAGTTTTGAACTTTCTCAACTTCTTCTTGACGGGAGGGAATGCCGGGTCAGTGGGCAATTTGTGAACCACCAAATCAGTGCTTAGACCCGGCATGTCATCATATGACCATGCAAAAGTATCTTTGTATTCGAACAAAGCTTTAATTATTTCTTCCCTGATTTGCGGTTCAAGATGGACACTTATCTTAGTTTCTCTGACATTATCTGGCTCCCCTAAATTGATTGCTTCTGTATCATTCAGGTTAGGCTTGGGTTTTTCTTCAAAATGGCTTAATTCTTTACTAATCTCTTCAAAGGCCTCATCCTCATTATATTCTTATTCATCAACACACTCTATTTCTTGAATTATTATTTTAGAATTAGATTGACTTTTAAGACTGGGCCGGAGATTCCTCATGCATGTCATGTCATTGAAACCAGCATAAAAATGGATGTATAGGGAAGAAAAGAAAAACAAAAATAAAACTATCAGGAATGATGAAAAAGGGAAATTGCATTTCATTGAATTAAAAGATAACATGGTTTATACATCAAAACGGATGGAACATAGTATCTAAATTACACTCCTGGAATAATCCAGATAAACTAAAAGAAAATCAAAGCAAACTACAGAAACTCCTTCCGGGTAGGGAGAGAAGTAGCCTCCCAATTGTTAAGCTTTGCATTTGGCCCGACAAACTGCACATCTGCTTTGCTAGAACCTTCTCCAACTTTCACCGTGTTCACATCATCGAACAACCTCTTGAACCTTTCAATTAACTCTTCATCAATGTCACCCACAGAACTGGGAACTACTGTCACTGAGCGTTTCTGGTGCCGGGCTTGACAAACGACCTGGAAAGACGTGGGATAGACTTTGGAAGTGCCCACGCCCTCTATTTCAACTTTCTAGACCTTTTCCCGTCTGGAGCTGTGGGTTTGAATCCCAGACCAAATGTACCCAAGTTTTTAGGGAGAGATACCGGTTGTATGATACCTTGCAGAGATGCACCCAGACCCTTACCAGGTACGAAGCCATTTTTCAGCATTTCAAAGGCCACCATGACTGATGCGGTGGTTACCTTTGGAATTGGAACGCATTTCCCTTCTGGAATTTTCTCGACTGACACTGTTTCAAAACCTGATAGACCCAAGGCCCTTTGTCATCTTGAATCTCAATGAATGGGACAATGTAATCACTGTGAGCGCACAAATTATCCTCGCCATGCAGTACAATCTCTTGTCTATCCTATTCGAACATAACCATCTGGTGCAGAGTGGACGGGACTACTTTGGCGGTATGAATCCAAGGTCGACCTAACAGCAGATTGTAGGAGACGGCTATGTCCAGCACCTGGAACTCCATGGTGAATTCAACCGGTCCTATTGTCAACTCAAGCACTATATCACCAATAGAATCTTTCCCTCCACCGTCAAATCCCCGAACACAGATGTTGTTCTTGTGAATACTCTAATCATCCACTTTCAATTTTTTTCAGAGTAGAGAGAGGGCAAATGTTTACACTGGAACCATTGTCAACCAATACCCTGGTAACCACGGAATCTTCATATTTCACCGTAAGATAGAGAGCTCTGTTGTGCTCAGTACCTTCCTCATGCAACTCATCATCAGAGAAAGTGACCCTATTCACCTCAAATATTTTGTTGGCGATCTTTTCCAAATGGTTCACTGTGATTTTTTTGGGAACGTGAGCCTCGTTCAAAATTTTTGTCAAGGCCCGACGATGCTCGTCTGAGTGGATTAACAATGACAACAATGAAACCTGATCAGGCGTCTTTCTCAACTGCTCCACGATGGAATAGTCTTGTACTTTCATTTTTCTCAGAAATTCCTCCGCCTCTTCTTCAGTTACCACTTTCTTCACTAAAATTGGGTTATCTCTGGAGGTTTTAGCTTTCCTTAACTCTTATGGGGCAAAGCATATCCCCGAACGAGTTAATCCATGGGCCTCATTGACTTCTTCTTTCACTTCCTTTCCCTTGTAGGTCACTATCACCCGTTCATAGTTCCATGGGATAGCCTTGCTGTAGACTATCGGCAACTGGGTTACAGGCTTGATGATGACATGATCCGTACTGGCACCCTATAAAATTATGACAGGCTTGTTTGCCATTCCTGGCACAACCACTTTTGACTTTTCTTGTTTTGCTGCAGTATCACTTGGGGACCCTTTCTCGACTACCGTAGATAGTTCACCGTTTGTCCTGCTCAACTTGTTCACTAATCCCTCAATTGTTGGTGTTTTAACTGGCTTGATCTCACTAGACTGAATCATCATGACGGTCTATGAAGGCTTCTTGGGCTCCCCTCCCTTATGTACTATTTCGATCATGTTTGTTTCCTAATAAGTTGTCAGTGGGTTCTGGTTGATATTGGGTGCCTCTGGAGCTTGAACTTCAATCCAGTTTGTGTCAATGAGCTCCTGGATAGCATTATTCAAGTGCCAGCACTTCTCCGTATCATGCCTCAGAGTACCAGAACATATTCACAGCTTACAGAGTAATCAAGGTTCTTTGGAGGAGGGTTTGGCAATTTCGACTCAATTGGCCTCAGCATATCTAACTACCTCAACCTACGGAACAGACTAGTATAGGACTCTCCCAATGGGGTAAAGGTTTTCTTCCGCTACAACCTCTCATTTTTAAAAGCTTGAATGGGCCGGAAACCTGGGCTGGCAGGGTTTCGGTAGGCTCGTGGGGGTTGGTAAGCATTTTGTGGATTTGGGTAGGTGTTTTGTGGGGATGGCGCATGCCATTGTGCATGGGCAAGAGGTTGAGTGTATGTTTGGGTGTGGTGGACAAAAATTTGAGGGTCTGGTGTTGGGAAGTAATGCTGGGGTGGATTATACAGGGTTTGGGTGTAGGTTTGGTGGTGGGGTCGAGGCTGAGTATAATGGTGTGACGGGCCCCTGGGTCCAAACCATGATCCTGAAACAATTGTTGCCACATCTTCTTTTTTCTTCTTTCCGATTACTCCCCCAGTACCGTTTTGAATAGCTTGGGTAGTTGCCTTAATAGCCGAGTAACTCAAGATTTTGTTTGACTTAAGCCCTTCTTCTACCATGCCACCCATCTTCACTACCTCATTGAAGGACTTGCCTATGGCTGATACCATATGACCGTAGTAAGTGGGCTCCAGGGCCTGCAGAAATTAATCCACCATTTCACTCTCTTTCATCGGAGGGTCAACCCTTGCCGCTTGTTCTCTCCAACAAAAACCATATTCCCTGAAACTTTCACTACAATTCTTCTAAATCTTAGTCAGAGACGAATGATCTGGAACAATCTCGAGGTTGTATTGGAAATGACAAGCGAATGCTTGGGACAAATCATCCCATGTATACCATCTGTTGTGATCCTGACGAGTGTACCACTCCAATGCCGCACCGCTTAGACTCAAGCTAAAGTATGCCATCAACAGCTCTTCTTTCCCACTGGCTCCTCTCATTTTACTGCAGAATCCCCTCAAATGGGCCACCGGGTCTCCTTGCCCGTCATATAGATCGAATTTGGGCATCTTAAAACCCACTAGCAGTTGAACATCGGATAATAGACACATATCATTGTAGGCCACACTCACCTGGCCTCCCAATCCCTGCATGTTTCTGAATGAATGTTCCAGGCTTTTAACCTTTACTGAACATCTCCTCCTGTTCTGGATTTTTAGGTGGTTTCTCAGTCTTAACAGGGAGGTCAAAATGAGGAGTGTAGGAGTAAGGTTCGAAAACGAGGAGTGTAGGAGTAAGGTTCCGAAACAAGGAGTGTAGGAGTAAGGTTCCAGGGGATAGTATTGGTTATCTTGGGTCTGGAATAAAGGCTCACTGGAGGATCGGTGAAGTGTAACGGGTGGGGGCACCACGAAAATAGGGGAGACTGGTGGAGGAGGACATGGAATTGGTTTAGGTGGTGGAGCTTGTGGTGTTTTGGGAAGTGGTGCCTTGGTAGTGGTGGTAAATGGGAAAGCCTAGAGATGATCAACAGTGGGAGGTTCCTGGGATTGAGCCAATGGCGGGATGAAAGTAGTGTTGGCGGGGTAGGATGGTGGTGGATGCCCTTTCACACACGCTTGGTACATCTCTGCCATCTGTTGTTTCAGCTTATACACTTCCTCTTTTAGATTAACATCAGACTCTTCCCCCTCTCTTGACGGATCAATAACACTTGAATCCAGTTCTTGGTTAGCCATGATCAACTTGTTTTTGGACCTGGTGTTGTACGGGTGAGTTGCCAGAATTCTAAACAAACTAACCACCTGCCTATACTTGATTTTAAACAACACATTTGTTAGCGGTTAGAGTTTAACAGATAGGAAACCGCACATTGGGAATGCAATGCACCTAAGCAGTTAATCCTTTCTATTATGCAATTGATCGGTTGCTTGCGTCATCCTGGCTTTCCTTAATTCCCATTTCGCAACTTCTCTCTTTTCCACTCCTGCCTTTCTTTAGTTTATTTCTTGTTGCTCTCTATTCCATCATTTTCTCCCTTGTTTTTCCACTGTTTCCTTCCCATCGTTTCTTTTTTTTCTCTCTTTTCTTTTTTTCCTTTTCTTTTTGGTTATGATCGAATCCTATGGAGATTGCCTACGTATCATGAACCCGCATGAATCAGACCAAGCGTAGTTCTTGGGGGATAAATGTAAAAATAAATAATAAAATATTTTGGGATTTTCAAATTTTCCATAAAACGAAAATGTTTTGATTGCAACGACTCATCCTATCAAATTTAATCATAAAAACTAACAGACTCAAAAAGGGAAACTAACAGACTCTAATAGAAAGATAAAAACACAGCCTCGAAAAAAGACTAATAAACTCTAACACAAAGACGAAAATATAGACTCGAATAAAAATCATGAATACATCAATGCCTCAACTGCTCCTGGGGCCCCCAGGACATCAGTCGGTCTCTCTACGGGCCTACGTGCCACATCCCCTTGGAGATGATAGAGATCCTCCATTTTATGGCGGACAAAGGTCATTACAGTGGCGAAAACCATGGATATGGTCATGTCTTCACATTACTGCACTTCATTGTGATGTAGTCTGCGATCCTTCTGACCCTTTCTCTTATGACGCCCTTTTCTTGCAACAAACGCCCAATTTGTTGGGCCCTAGCTTCCAAATATTGGTCAGCTGCATGATTCTGTTCTTGGAGTTGTTGCAGATCTTTTTCTAACTGTGCTATTGCTGCATAGCAGTGTTCTCTTTTTGTTTTAAAGTCCTTTGCCTGCTTAATCATTTTGTTCTCAAGGACAGTGATCCTTTCCTTCAACCCCACAACCTTATTGTCATATCTCTCTTTTAACTGTTTAACCAAGCGCACTCGTTCCTCCGCATTTTTATCCAATTTTGTTCGTGCCCTCGCTAGTTCACCCTCTGCCTTGTTCAGATCAAAACCATACTCACTCACCTTCCGCCTAAGGTTGCAAACCATTCTCAAATTGAAGATCTTTGACTTGCTTTTCCAGCTTGCTTATGGCAGCCCTATACTCATTTTCTCTGGCCAACCAATCCCATTGCGTTTGCGCTCCATCAGTGAATTGTTAGACATGGGGCCTTTTGCCGGCCGTTCGGGCTCTAGATGGGTTTGGGATCTTTTACCGTACCAAACTGTGTAACTAGGCTCCAACTCGCCGCTGGATAGATCTCGTACCTGGGTCTTTGTCTCTAAGATCCTGCATTGATACCAAATCCGATGCACCCTTTCTTCTAGGAAAGCAGCTTTCAGTTCCAATTCAATGACCTGCCGACTCAAATCCTCATCGTATGGGATGGTCTGGTATCTGCCTAGCTGACGTAAAACTCTATGTAGGGCATAAGGCTGGATGCTCCGGAGGCCCATCAGTAGAAGAAAACACACCTCAGCCGACATATAAATGACTTCACTGACCGTGAGCCACCCGAATGTCCATTAAATCTTGTTTGCAGTCAAGGAGCTCAAGTGCGCATGCCATGCTTCCGTACAGTCTGGGAACTCACAACCCTCCACCCGTTGTTCATATTTTTCAATGCATTCAAGACCGGTCATGCCACAGTTCATATACAACGGGCGGTGGCAAAGGTGTTCTTCCATCCATAGTTGTAAAAACATATTGCATTCTTCAAAAAACCTTTCCCCTTCTCGGCAGAGGGTCATAGCTCAGTAAATTTCCGCCAAGATCATTGGTACAATGGTGCCATTTACCTTCTTAGTCATGAAGTCGGCTATCCCCATAAGCCCCAACTCTATGTTCCCATCTTTTCTGGGACAAATCAAAACACCCAGGAACGCCACTATAAAATCTAATCCTCATCGAGCTTCCCACTTATCTTTGTTTCCCGAGTGAATAAGACCGATATCTAGCATCTCAAAACTGCGGGGATTCCCGTAACGTCGGTACAGGAAGTAGAAGGTACAAAATCCATTGGCCAAATTTCCGTCTTGAACTTCCCGACTGATGCTTAATCGATCCAAAAATTTGTGCGGAGTTACTATTCTAGGTGCCATCGGGTATTGATTTCTAAGATTCCCATTAAAACCAGCGTAGCCTTCTATTTCCTCAAGCGTAGGAGTTAGCTCTAAATTAGTAAAGTGGAACACATTATGTGTTGGGTCCCACAAAGGTATCAGGGTCTCAATTATATCCTTCCTCGGCTTAATCTTTAGAAGCCCACCAAGTCCACCCAAAGATTTTATCACAACTTTTCTGCTGTCCTCCCCCAAATCATGTCACCACATATATAGCTCTAACGGGATTTCCTCGCGGACTAAGAAAGGTTCATTTTGAATTGTGCTCATCATGTACATTTATTTAAGGTGATTGATTAAAAGATTGTGATTTATTTTGACTCTAGAGAAAAACACTCATTTTATAAAAAAAACTTTTAAAACAAAACATTCTTGCGAATACATCCCTTCAGCACCTGAAGATCATGGTAAAAAAACAATTTTAGGGCTGTTTTTGTTAGTCAACTAAAATTTGAAAATGGACCCTAAGTGGCTATTCTTGCAAAAACGGCCTTTCGGTGCCTTTTGAGGCATTTTTTCGCTATTTTGGACAAGAATGAAGCCACCTAATTATTCATGACAAAACATCGACATTTCATATATTTTTGTGTTATTTTTGCAAAAGTAGTTGGACCCGATGTGGCTTGCCTATGTATCCCACATCCGGTGAGAATCAAACTTGCGTAGTTCGACCAATTTTGACGCAATATAAAACACAAACTTTTGAAACAACTTTTCTTCTTTTTTTTTAGAAAATTCGGCAGAGTTTCGGGGTATTTTGGACGCCGGGTTTTTCACGGACGGGTAAATTCCTCTCTCTCACCTAAATTTGTTTTTTCTCAATTTTCCCTTATTCTAGAAGCCGGTCAACATGCAGTCTGAATAAAATAAATGCGCACGTAGCAAGTAAAATGCATCAGGATGGTCTTTTGATTTTAGGTGCACCTGTTCTAGACGGACCCAACCCCTGTGTTGAGTCCCCAAGGTAAAAATGCACATGATGCAAACAAGCGTTCCTACTAGGGATCTGGCATGAGGCTATGTTATACTAGGTTTGAAAACCTGGGTTTATTGTTCTAGACCTGGCTTACTCGAGCGGACAGCTCGAGCCGAGGGGGGATAGCGTACCGGGAATACAGAAGCTTCACCGGCTTTGCACCTTGTCCGTAACTCGTTCTAAATTTGGGATATGACTCTATCAGAAGAGAAGCTACACGAAGTGCACCCTTCTCAAATAATTTAGAAGACTCAGAGAGAGTAGGGATTCATAACAATTTATATATAGTTCAACCATATCAAAGCTATAAAAGCAACATTTAGCACATTAGGCCCAAACATGCGAAATAAACCCAGATAATAAATAAAGCCAAATATAACAATTCATCTAAGCTCGAATTCTTGAAACTTGAACTAGAGATTCTATGTTCGGTCCTCAGCAGAGTCGCCAGAGCGGTCACACCTCCTTTTTCCTACCCTCGGGAAGGGGTATAAAGGAGTTTTTTCTAATTTAAATGACAATCGAAATGAGATTATTTATTTAAAATTCAGAGTCGCCACTCGGAATAATTTATGGTGTCCCAAGTCACTAATTTTAAATCCCGAATCGAGAAAAGATTGACTCTGTTTACAGTCCGCGAACACAGAAATCTAGGTAAGGAATTCTGTTAACCCGGGAGAATGTGTTAGGCATTCCTGAGTTCCGTGGTTTTAGCATGGTCTCTTAACTGTTATAATTGGCTTATTATCTGATTTTAATACATGTTTTAGCCTATGGTATATTTTAACTTGTTAGCCGCTTTTAATTTTTTTTAGGAGGATTTAATGTCATCAAAAACATGTCTTTGAACCATGCCACATGAAATGCACCCGCGGTCCGCGATACACTTTATTTAACATTGTTATGATTTTGATTTGAGTCACATAAAATGCACACCAGAATTTAGGAAAGTAATTTTTAGAAAATAGAGCGCCTAAAGCAACTACGCATTTTCAAATTTGCGAGGGCCATGAAAATTCAACTAAATAGCACGCCTCGATTTCTAAGAATATAAATATTAATTAAGCGAGGGCCATGCATTTTGAGATTTTATTCGGCACGGTGCACTTCGATTCCAATTTATTGAAAAAGACTTCTACGCTTGATTTTGAGGGCCATAGATTATAACTTACTTAACATGGCTCACCCTAAATCTATTTAAGGGAATCTAATTAATTAATTGAGGATGGGTTGAAGAAATTGTAATTACTCAAAACTAAGGTCTAAACTTAACTCATTAAACGGATGGGCAATCAGTAAACGAGGTCTAGTTTATTCTAGGCCTGATGTGAGGCCCAATAGCCTAAGGCTGAAAGATCGTGGATTTCACAATAGCCTCGTCTAGGCCCAAGTAGCGAGCCCAAAGCTTGATGAAACACACATAAGCTGGAGGCTAGCAGTTCGCCGATCGAACCCATACAAGAACATGGATGGCATTTGGACTTTTAAAAGCATCACGATTGGATTAATGGCAAACTAAATGCAAGCAGATTTGGTGCAAGATAAATCATCATCCAAGACAAACTAAGACTAAAACTTAAATTATCCAGAATTACATTACAACAGGTACTAACTATCAAACCTCTGTCATTGTCATTAAACAATAGTTCATTACTAGTCATACTGAACCTCAAATTTATGTGTTTTTCTAAAGATTTCATACTTAAACGAATCTGATTTCAATGCTTACTCCGATCACCTTAAACGACTTCAAGCTAGTCTAAAAACAAACCTTGACATGAAAAGCAAAATGTGCTTAGTTTAAGACTTCTATTACAACAACCTATACATATCACCGTGACCAATTCAATAATTTGAAAATCATATGAAACAGAGCTTCAATTCATTCGAACCAACAGTTCAACCAACTCAAACTTCTCATTTCTCACAGTTATGAAATCTTAAAATCTAACATGTCATTCATTTAATCCAAGGCTTACAACCACTCTCTCAAATAGCACTAAATCATCTTCACAGCTTATTACGAGCATGGGAAAACTGAAAGTAACACGTATAACATTGGATCTGCTACCGAAATGCTACAAAAATAGAAGAAACAAAGAAGCAAAGCTCAAAATAATTTCGTATTTAGTCAAGTTTCCACTCGAGAGGGAATGTTTACAATCACTTGCCATCCATAGCTTACAAAAATACTTGGAAATTGAAAAGAAACAAGAGAAGTGAGGAAACAATAAACAACATCAGCAGGGCAGCAATGGAGCAGTGTCGGAATCAGCAAATTATCCCCAAAGAACCAAGCTAAAACAGCCACTAGATAGTACCCCAAACGTGCATCTTAAACCAAACTTTCAAACCCCCCCAAAAATCAAACCATTTTCACCTAGGTGCAGGAATTTGAAGTTTTCAGAAGTTCTAACTAAAGAGGAGGATCAAAAAATCAAAAGTGAATCCAAATTTCAAGTAGTTCACAATCGAGAAATGCATGAAAATTCAGTGTTATTTCAGAATCATCTCTAGGCTTAGTCATTTCAGCTTTCTCAGGATTTTTTTATCTTCTCTTATTTTTTGAACTTGAAGAAATGGTGCCTTTATATGCAAGGTTTTAGGGCTGCAGAAATGCATTTTAGTTTTGCACCTCAATCCTTTTGAAATTTTCGTTTTTTCTTAAGTAACCTTAGCTCAAAAAATTAGTTTTCATTTAGGTCCCAATGACACCTTCCCAGAAACTTCCCAATTAGTTACATAGATTCCCCTAGCCTAAATTCCTAAACTACCCCTTAGGACCATGCTATTTACCCCCAGGAACTCATGGGTCAATTGACCTAATAGTTCAAGCCAGCTTAATTCTAACAAGACCTGGGCTAATCCCTTTTCTTTGGGCCTAGATCAAAGTTAGAAATTCAGAAGAAACGAGAAAGCAGAAAAATAAAAAGGGCAATTAGGATTTCAATCAGACCTTTGAACCAAATGCTCTCAATCGGCCCAAGACTAAAGGGAACAATCAAACAAACTAATCTAATGAATTCAAAAAAAACCGAAGAAGCTAATAACTAACATTAATCCTAACTTAAAAGAAACACATACAGAGATAATTTTGAGAACACAGAAGAAAAAGAAGAAAAATAGAAGAGGATAAGAAAAATGGAAAAGAGAAAATGCTAGAAATACCTATCAAGCCAGGCGAACACAAGTATTGAACTAATCTTCAAAGAAACCTTGAGTTCTGGCCGAGATAGACCTTAATCATTTGTTGTCTACTGAAAACACACGACTAATGTTGATTTCAACCTCAAATCTTTAATAACCTCGCCAATTTGATTTTTGGGATTTTAGGGTTCATGTCTTCAAATCCAGATTCGACGAGTTTGGGGTTGATTTGAGTGAAAGGAGTTAGAGATTTGGTATGAGGGTGTTATGGAGGTTCTATGGTGTTGATTTGGGGCGATTTGGGGGTGGCGCCTCCGGCTCGAAGCGGTGGAAACTAAGGCGGCGTTAGGGTTTTGGCTAAGGGTCTCTAAAGATGAGAGGGACGAAGGAGATGAATTTTGGTTTTTTGGGGGAGGGGGGGTTTGACCCCAATTCCGACCATTATATGGTAAAAGACAAGGCAGTTCTGAGTCGTTGGATGATATAAATCCAACGACTATGATCAATGGAATAAAACAGGGTCATTGGGTTTACTTAAATGACCGGACTGGGTGGGGAACAAATCTGGGCTGATTTTGGATGGGTATTTTGGTGAATAATGATTTGGGCTTGAGGGATTTCAATAGCTTTGGCCCAAAAATCAACTTTCTCCTCATCGCTTTTCCCTTTCTTTTATTATTTTCAAATTCTTTTTAATACCTTTTTCCAAAAAAAAATAAAACCTAAATTAAAATCTCAAAACTAGATTGTCCTACCAAATTAAATTAATTGACTCTAAATAATAATTACCACAACTAATTAAATACTAAATTGAAAGAAAAACTCCCAAAATTCGAAATTCAAAATTAAAAATGCAAAAAGTGAGTTATTTTTGTGATTTTTCAATTTTTATAATACAAACTACTTTACTAATTAATCTGAAAATGTAAAATTAAATCCTAAATGCAAATTCAATATATTTTGTATTTTTTATGATTTAAACAAAATTAGACATGCACACAATATGCAAACAATCAGGAAAATTCTAAAATAATTCCTAAATTAACACATAATTAAAAGGAAAAATCTAGTTTTGGAAATTCTGTAGGAGTAATTCATGTGAGGCAAAAATTCCGTGCTCGCAATAACAGTTAGATTATGATCAAGCAAAGCTCTATATCCAATACCAAGCGATAGAATGAAGAACAAGTAAGAAAGCGATAACTATTAAGGTGGCCTCGGGCCAACGAGAACGAGCAAGTTAGAAAGAAAAGAGAGAGAGAGAGAGAGAGAGAGAGAGAGAGAGAGAGAGAGAGAGAGAGAGAGAGATTATTGCACATGTGGAGAAATGTAGCAACATCAACCTTTTACAAAGTGACATGGATTCCCCTTATATAGGAGAGGGAATACCATATAGTACAGAGTGCATTGCATGTAAAGATACGGGGATGGGACGGCTAGGCATGGTACTAGTGTTTACTGATTCTATCTGCTCGCCTTTGTAATCCCCCGTCCTCGGAACCTTTTTGGGTCGCGGACAAATTCCCTACCCTCGGAATATTTGCTGGGTCATGGACGAACCTCGAGGGAGGGAGCTCGATCGTAATCTTGCAGCCTCGAGATGTTGATATGACTTCTCGAATGTACCTTAACGGCGAGAAATAGACCCCTCTGATTTCACTGCATACAAAGATACATCCTGGTTACAAGTCTTTATTCGTCGCTTGCAGTGACTCGAAATTAGTCACCTTCCCATTCTTGATTCCTTCTTCTATCCTCTATGCTAACTTGATGATGTCCTAGAACTTGTGGTTCTCAATGACCATCAACCTTTCATAAAATTGAGGATCTTGAGCTCTAACAAACAACTTGTTCATTTGTTCTTCTTCAAGTGCTGGCCTTACCTTTGCGGCCTCTGATCTCCAGTGTCACGACCCAAACCAATGGCCCGTGACGGGCACCTGGTACCTTACACAATCGAGTACCTACATAATGTATCATTCGTATAATACTATCATAGATAAGTGAGCCATAGAGGCTGTCGTGAGATAAGTAGAATACAACATGTGATACAAACTTATACATAAGGCAAACGGGCCTATAAGACCAAAATAACCATTCGTATACTAAACATAGGCCAACAAGGCCATACAAGCTTTTACTACATGACATCTACCTACAAGCCTCTAAAAATACATAATTTTCATAAAGGTTGGGACAGAGTCCTGCCATATAAAACAATACACGTCTAAGTCATACTAACCAAACAAGCAACTCCAACGCAAATGGAGCACACCAGTATCTTCCGCTGAGCTGATAGCCTACTTGGAAGGCTCTCGACCATTCTATTGGGACCTGCGGGCATGAAACCCAGTGTCCCTAGGCAAAAATGAACGTTAGTACGAATAATGTACCGAGTATGTAAGGCACATAAATAAGTACATAACAGACATGGAAGAAATATAGAGTAAATGGCTCAATATGTAAGTTTGGATAACTCTATAATTCATGAAATAATTGTAGTTTCATGCATATGTGTATGAATGTCATGTCGTGCATAGGTACATGTGTTTATAACATCATCAAGCCTCTGAGGGCATCCCATCATATCATCTCGGCCATTGTGGGCAAAATCATCAACATATACCAGCTGATCAGGTACACACACACACACACACACACACACACACACACACACACACACACACACACACACACACACACACACACACACACACACATATATATATATATATATATATATATATATATATATATATATATATATATATATATATATATATATATTCATGGGTTAATGTGCATGTATAAATGCATGAAATGCATATGAAATATGTTAATAAAATCTCTCGATACATCATAAGATCATCTTTCCTCTGATTAATATCATGAAATAAACTTTACCAAATTATATATTTTTGAGACCCATGAACAGACGATAGAATAATATGATATATGGAGAATAAAGAAAAGAATCATCTCTAGTATTTCTATTTATAGAGTAATTTGTGGAAGTCGTGCATTTTCTCGTTTTATTTGTGTTGTATAGGTCATGCCAAAAAGAAAGAAGGGAAGCCTTAACATACCTGAGCCGATTCTCTTGACCATCCCTCTAACATACGTCAATTGCACCAAAAACGTAACGGCGAATCGAAGTAGGGGAGAATCCGTATGATATTCTGGAGAAAGATTGCACCGTACTCCCTTAGAATCGCAAAATCCCGCAGCTATTATGATAAATAGTTTCGTATAATATTTAGTAAAGAATTCACTTTACATTTGTAACGTTATCTTACTGAAGTTATATTTGAAGTCTTGAAATCTCACTTTATCAAAAATGGAGATGGTGATATATGTCTTTAAGACATAATGGTCTCTTTTTCGTACATTGGTGTATGATTCACATTAAAGACTTTATCCAATTCTCAATTCTTGCCACATTTCTATTTAACTTAAGAGTCATACATGGGGATTTGGGGATGCTGCCACGTGGGGAGGGTTGGTCTTATCTAAATATTTCTTAATTATATGGTTAATCTCCTATTAACCAATTACCCACATAATTAAGAATTATCTCAAATTACATAAAATGATACTCAGTTTTATTACATTTTATATACCTTACTATCATGGCCATGTGGTACCTTGTATGATACCAGTCCATAAAATACTGGGTATTTTAGCTCGGGCCATATTTTATCCCAAAATGCCAAACCTCGACGAAACTCATTTTTTTCGATTTGCTTACCTTCTCACATTCACAAATTTACTTATCCCTTGTTTGAAATAGCGTGATATTTATAATTCCAAAATAAATCACATTCCCGAACTTATGTTAATTTACTTGTGGCTTACTTTCACGTATGAAAACATGGGGTGTAATATCATTCCCCTTTTGGAACATTCGTCCTCGAATGTTGACCGATGCACTTATCATTCTCATAACTCATAGGTCTTGCGAATACTTTAGTACTCGTCTTTCCATCTAGGCAACTGTTTTGTGAATTAATCCTAAAGGCCACGACATTTCCTCCTTTAAGCCTCATTCTCACAGCACAACTTGTAGTCGGAATCCTCCTAATCTTGTAATTGTTGCTACCTTATATCATGCAGCCTTTATGACTCTAACTTTGTATATACACCTAACTATTCGCTTCTCTTTCCTCCAGCTCTTAGCCAATCTCTAGGCTTCACTTTGTGAACATATGCAAAATTATGTCAATCTGTCCCTCTGGGCGTCATTAGCTTTACTACATCTATGTAGGTCTTATTATACCATAACTCTTACTTTGATTCATCGTTACTAAGGTCTGCTACCAAACTCCAGGTTACTTTTATTACTTATCCCATATGTATAAATCTAAATCCTTTAATGCCTCCTCATTACTTGTTCATCTTAAGAATGACGACTTAATCTCACCTCATACTTTTTGACGTTTGTCCACTAGTGATTCACCTTATTGTTGATCTATCATCTACCACTGATGACTTGATCTCTTATGTAACACCGCTACTAGGGCTCACGTCTCATTAGAGACATCTGGAGTAATTGGATTGATCCACCTAGGGGCAATACTATACTTCCATAACCGTATTTTATAGCATTCCAATATGACTCACCTTACATGGGTATTTTAATTACTTATAATACATGCAATCCTCTTCAAATCATTACTAAATCGAAGTCCCAAACGTCATCTTTTATCTATCACAATTACACCCTCATTCTACTACTAGTGCAACATTCCATCTCTTCTAAATGCTATTAGTCTTAGACTCATTTGACTTCATTCAAGCTATAGTGAGCTTTGTATAACTTAGAGAAACCATCTGCTCTTCTTGTTTTCAAGGGTTCAATTCTGAGGACTTATCCATTTTTGTTACCTTCTCACTCACCCTTTCTTATCCTTTCTCCTGTCTTCTAGAACCTTGTCACTCACCATTCAATAGCTTGTGACCTACACATATCTATTTATATTAATCGCAATCTTTCAACTTGCTTGCATCATAGATTCCTTATGTCATTCTGGAACATCAGGCGAGACATCACATCGTCTCTAACTCTTCTTTACTCTCAAAATCAAACTTCTCGATACCTAGACCATAGGCTAGAAGATATGCTACTGACGCCGCCGCTATCATTCCTAGATATTGAATTCCCGTGTTTCTAGCCTTTATCCCATGTATGGACTATTCTAAACCTTCTGCTTTTGAGTATCTCGTACATTGTTCGCCTTTACCTTACTTTCCTTAAAGCCTCACATCACATCTTCTATCTCTTTCATGACCTCCCTTCCATATAGGTATAATTCACATCCACGTCTTGAACTTCTACTATAATACATGTACCTCTTTACACAATTTCGTGAGAGCTTCATACTAACTTCTTATGAGGTTGGGACACTTCTAACTGGCTTTATCATAGAGCCATTATAGAATATGGCTATTGCACTATTTACCATAAAATTGTTAATAACAATTAAATTTGTTGATGAGACTCTAAAAATACGTGATCTATTTTTATGCTAGTTGTTAGAGCAGTTTGTGCTAGATATGCGAAGATAAAATATAAAACGCGAGCTAGAAGGGAGCTATGTTCAAACCGAGGGGCTAGCTGTTTGGGCCTTGGGCTAGCCAGTGAAGGGCCTCGAGGTCGATGCCTGGGATCGGGCTTGAGCTATCAGGGGTAACTGGGAAGGGACTAACAATTAGGATATGATTAAAGGAGGCTCTTTATAGCCAATATCAAGCAATAAATGAAGAACAAGTATAAAAGCAATAAATGAAAGAGGTAGTCTCGAGCGAGAAAGTTAGAGAGAAAATAGAGAGAGAGAGTTGTTATTGATCTTGTGTAGAATAGCTGGAGCAACAGCAGCCCCTTATAAGGAGATGAGGATCTCCTTTATATAGGAATGGGGATCCTGTCATTGCACAAAATATATTAATTTTAAAGGCATGGAGATGGGATGGCTAGACGCGACGTCTCGATAGAAGCTCTGGGTAGGCCAGCATTATCTGATATAGCCGTGTGCCTTGGGAATTCCCCATTTTACTATAGCCTCGATCTATATCCTCTTTAAGTCGGACCTCCACTGTTGCGCCCCCCTTTTTCTCCCTTTTATTGGGGAAGTCCGGGTTTTGACTTTCACGGGGTATAATGACTCATTTCCTTTTAGGAATTGGGTGTTTGAAGAGTCGCCACCTAACGGATTATGGTGCATTAGGGAACCTAGAGAGATTAACTCTTGGGTTGGTTTGCATTACCATAGATTAGGGTAAGGGCTCGAAGTAATCTCGAGGGGAAGGTGTTAGGCACCCCTCTTGGTCCACAACTGTGAGTCCCGACCGAACTTATATTCACAAATTAGTCCATTACAAGTAAACAGTTGAATAAAATAGGTTGTAAGTAAAGCACGTTAGAATAACTCAAGTAGTAAGATAAAGGTTTGGACAAGTTGTAAACAAAGGTTTAAATAAGGAAGAAATTTGGTAAAGAGGGGTCATTGGTTGGTTATCCTATAGGATCACCCCACACAATATCCAGTAAACACTTCTCAATGAGGGGATACACATGACATTAGCACGTAGTCATCATATCCCATATCTACCCTTCCCATCCCTTTATTGGTCATGCAAAGTGAGTGTTTGGTCAACGATTTCTGTTGTGTGCTGCTACAAATCCCTTCTTAATGGTCCTGGAGGGAGTTAGGACCTCTACCTATAGGTGGTTCTAGACGTAACCCTAAGGTTTTAAAAGGCGAAAATTCTAAGGAGAGAATCAAAAACACTTAGGACTTTCAATACATAAAGGGAGCAATTAGAGGCTCAGAATTTCATCCACAAACGAACACATAAGCATCACGACTCAACCATAGTTAAGGTCTTTCGTGGAGTTATGTAGATCGGAACAAGTGGTGGTGTATTTTGGGGAGTGTGGTAAGTGATTGTTGGTGGGTACGACATTGGTTGATGATGATGTTGTTGTGGAGTTGTTATTGGCAGCGGATTGATGTTTTGGGGTGGAGTTGCATATTGATTTGTTGCGGTAGGATTTTGTTGTTGTTGGTTTTGTGTTTTCTGAGGAGGTGTTAGGTTTTTGCGTTCTATTGGTAGATATCAGAGACATTGAGGGTGAGTGAAAAGTTTGCCAAATTACGGTCCTGCTCGAGTTCTCCTTGTAATTCTAGTATCTTCTGTTCCAATCTGAGAACCAAGTCATTCGGGGCCGGAGTACTGCGGCCGTTGGAAGTCTCTGCATTCTCAACGTTTTCCTTTTGGATTCTACTTAAGTCGTCCATCTTTGATTTTCCCCTACCTTTTGTGTTGCTTGGAGGAGGAGGAGGTGGAGGACCTCTAGATCTAGTATGATATGCTGATAAGGCTAGTATAAGCAAACCAACCTAAGGGGATGGGATTAATAATAAAGATAACAAAAACAAAAAGGTAACAAGTTAGTGAGGATTCTGAAATGTTTGCAGTATTTAAACACATATTGCAAAATGTAAACTTGTATCCTAATTTGGGAGCCTCATTGTGCCAGAGGGCCTAGCGACAAATAATATTGGAGAACCACAAATGCCAATAAATGCTTCATTTCATAATATAAAAGCAGACGAATCCAAAACGACACTAACATAATAATAAAACAAGCCGCTACTGGTAATTAGCCTTATTACATTTTAGGAAAAACAAGTAAATCTAATCTATTTGGTCCCAGAAGGACCTTCCCCAAATTCGATCGGTTGGACTCCATCATATAGATCTCCCATCTCGCGCAGTCCCAACAACAAGTAGGCTCGGGCTAGATGTCCTCCCTCAGCTCCCTCAGTATTCTGACAGTTTTCAATCCTCTTTATGACTTTGCCCTCCATCCACTGTTCCTCACTCCAGATATTCCGGTTTCCTGTTGGAAGTGATTGCCATCTATTTCCATTCCTCAATCAACCTCACATTCCTCTCATGTATTTCCCGATGCTCATTCATAGAGTCATGGACTCTCTTGCGCAGCCTGTTGTATTTGACTTGGGCTACAGCTTCCTCGTCTATGATTCTGTTCCCTCGACCAGTCCCCAGTGTCACCATTCCTTTCAGATTGTCCTCCAACCATGCCAGGTAGAAAGGCTCGTACCCCACGTGATATCTGTCTGGCTCAACAGTGCTTTTCTCCACAACAATTTTGCAGTGCCACATTTGCTGAGCTTGGCACTTGTAAGGTACGTCGTCGTCTTGGAAATCTGCCCTGATATGACTCATCTTGGCGACCCTTGGTATAACCTGTTTTCTACCTGCTTGCCTCATAACTCGCCTATGGATATATCCTTCTCAACCCGGTCAACATAAAGTGCAGAGCGTCCCTGGACCTGATAATAAACTCGTCTATTGGGAAACATTCAACCATCCACTGCACTTGTCCCTCGATCAGATTGTCGAAGAACTCTACCTATTCACTGGCACTTTCTGGCTGAGAAAATCTATCTGGAATGTAGGTCATCTGCTTAGGGTGATGGAAGGCAATGTGGTCGTTACAAGCCCTTTGCAGAAATGCCTGATGATAGCAACCCTTTTGGAGAAGCTCGAGCAACCATAATCGCAACAACAAATTACAACCCTCGAAACGCTTGGCCCCTCTCCGACAATGCTCCAGAGCCATGTAGATGTCGGCTATGATCCTGGGGACTATGGTATATGTTTGCCCATTATTTCCTTCCATCAGAGTGTTGGCGACCATGGCCACCCTAGTGCTGATTCTTCCCTTTTTCATTGGGAACACTACAGGCCTAGAAAGCACACAATAAACACGAACACTCTGCGGTGGATGTGACCTAGAGAAGTGAGGGAGATCTTTTCATGATAAGTGCGGAAACACTTGCTATGGCCATACCTCTCGTACAGATATTCGAAAGGTATGTAAGAATCCTTCAAGAACACTAGTTCGACATTCTTTTTCAGCCCCATCATCTTCAAAAATCTCCTGCCCGTACGTTTTTCTGGCAAAAAAAAGCCCAGGACTGTCCCAAGTCAACCCGACAAGTCCTCCTATTTCCTCTAGAAGCAGTGTCATCTCTATGTCACCGAAATGGAACACAACCCTTTCACTATCCCAGAATAAGGTGGCAGCCTCGATCAATTTGTTGTTTGGTTCAATATTTAGCAAGGAAGGCAAGTTACCCAGGTAATTTTCACATGCTTCTTGTCACTTGAGGAAAGGTCCTCCCACCAATCTAGCAGCAATGGTGGGATGTTGCTAACCATACCGAATCTGTGAACCTTGTGCCTCATTTTTTGCAAAATAAAAGGGTTAGACCTTACCCCACCGGACTCAACTATTTATACATTCATGATCAATATATCGGCATTTAGTTCTCCAAATTAATGCAAAGAATGTGGTTGCGTCCGTTGGGTTTATGGAAAACTTGATGGACTTTGGATAAGTATTATCTTAAAGGATCATTATGTGGACAACATAACTGATCCGACTAGGTTTGACCATGATGCATGCATTTTTTTTAACCAGAGTAAGGTTTCTATATAGATTTAGACTGGTACCCTCAAGTGGACAGCTTGAGGCGGATGGCACGAAACTGTCAACTGCATCGCTGACCGATTGGTTTTACCGCAAATAAGTCTTTCTGAATTTAAGGGTAGTAAATGGGAAGAGAGAAACCACTCATTAAAGTGTTACTATAGGATTTGAGACACACGAGTGGAATATGATGCGGAGCATGATTTATGCAGCAATTAATAACATGTAGTCAAGTATTTTCACGTAGGAGAAATAAATACAACATTTAAATAACGAAAAGACAGCTATAGGAAAAAGGAAACAAAGAGACAAGTCAGTTTTAGGGCAATAAATCATAAATGCTTGAAAAAAAATAAACAGTTAAATTCAAATAAGGGAGGAGGGTACGGGATAAAGCATGCTTGGACTACTTTGTGAAAGACAAATTTGTTATGGTAAGAGCCTAAAAGATATCCCATTAGAGTCGCCATGCTGTCGCGCCCTCTTTTGTCTCCCTTTTGACGGGGAAGTTCGGGTTTCGACATTCACGAGGTGTAATGATTCATTTCCTCTTGGGAAATGGGTATATGAAGAGTCGCCACCTAACAGATTATGGTGCGTTAAGGAACCCCGAGCAATTAACTCTTGGGTTGGTTTGCATTACCAGAGATTAGGGTAAGGGCTCGAAGTAACCTCGAGAGGAAGGTGTTAGGCACCCCTCTTGGTCCACAATTGTAGGTCCCGACCGAATTTATATTCATAAATTAGTCCATTACAAGTAAACTGTTGAATCAAATAGGTTCAAGTAAAGCATGTTAGAATAACTCAAGTAGAAAGATAAAGGTTTGGACAAGTTGTAAACAAAGGTTTAAATAAGGAAAAAATTTGGTAAAGAGGGGTCCTAGGTTGGTTATCCTATAGGATCACCCCACACAATGTCCGGTAAACACTCCAGTAAACACTCCTCAATGAGGTGCTAGAGGTGACATTAGCGCGTAGTCATCATATCCCATATCTACTTTACCCATCCCTTTATTGGTCATGCAAAACGAGTGTTTGGACAACGATCTCTATTGCGTGTTACTACCAATCCCTTCTTAATCGTCCTGGAGGGAGTTAGGACCTCTACCTATAGGTGGTTCTAGACGTACCCCTAAGGTTTTAAAAGGCAAAAATTCTAAGGCGACAATCAAAAACACTTAGGACTTTCAACACATAAAGGGAACAATTATAGGCTCAAAATTTCCTCCTCAAATGAACACATAAGTAGCACGACTCAAGGACAGTTAAGGCCTTTTATTAGATAATGTCCTAAAGAAGGATATCTAAGTGAATATGCAGAAGACAAACAACCTCTTCTAGACTCAGATGTTATACCCTAGCAGTTGCCTATGGACTCTTTTTAAAGCCTATTAGGAGTAGAAACCATTAAGCAATAGAGACAGTTTTAGAGATGAAGTTTTGAAAACATCCTAAAGGCACTATACGCGGAGAACTTGTTTCAGGAAATACTTATACTTAATAAAACCAATTCAGAAATGAACTAGGCATGATCTAGTTGATTTATTTAGACTAAATTAGATTGACAAGCGGAATTTTGAATATGGTTCTGTATAGGCATGATATCTACGTTTGATGTTGATTTTAAAGGTTTGCGGGCGGGGAAACATACATAAATACTCGTTGTACTAGAATCTAAATTAAGTCCTATAGGCATGACATCTATAAGTTAATCTGATTGAAGGCATAATTATTTGGAACCTAGGGGCATGGTTTCTAAACATGACATAATGTAAAACCTTATAAACATGGTTTCTACTTGGTGAGGCACTCAAATTTAAGCAGGAAGTCCTAGGAGCATGATTTCTATTGGAAAACAATAGATTGAATCATGAAGTCCTAGGAGTATGATTTCTTCTTAATAGAGCAAAACAAATTTAAAAGCAAAGTCCTTGAACATGATTTCTACCTGAATTACCCCATAAACATGTATCTACCCACCCTTTTCACTAAATAACCCAATATCTGTTTACAAATTATTACAGGTCGATGAATGAATTACATAAGTATAGGGAGCCTCCAATTAGGCCCAGATTTCCCAAAGCCTCCAATGGCCTCATTTTCCTCAATTCCATAGACAAAATCAGAGTCTAGGTGCATCAAAGATCCCTAAGGATCTCAAAGATCCCGAGACGTGCTTACACTTAGACTTAGTAACCAAGAATTGAACAAGCGTAGCGTGGAAAGGCCAGCCTCAGCATGCCAGAGTTCAGAGGGGTCTCAAGAGGATCCCAAGGTAGTGCACATACTGGAGGGGGCATAACGTATTGACTAAGAGTAGAGTGAAATTGATTTACACAAGTTGAAAGGTTTTAGCAAAAGACTGTATTAAAACAAAAGTCTGTTTTGAAAGTAATTTAGTAAAGCAACAGAGACTATTTGAAAAAAAGAGATTGGAGTAGTTAACAAAGTCCAAACACCTTATGATAGGTTCATACACAGCCAGGAGTCACAACATCAAGGCAGGTTTGGTAGTCACAAACTGGGGTAAAGGGGGTTTGGGAATACATAGGACACATAGTTAAGCAAAGACCTGGGAATTGGTATAGTCATACCCAGAAGCAGCTAACTAGACATAGTCATAAAATTAGACATTAAAAATAGACTCATATGCAAGGGGATAGGGATTTGGGGAATTCATGGTGGTAAACATATAACAAGTAAGTGATGATTGGTAGGACATACTCAGAAACACATATAAGGGGAAATATACTGATCTCAAGGGAGGGGAAGACATGATAACATTCTAATAATGTAACTATCAAATACAAGTTTCACAACAAAACCATAAATAGAAGCAAACTAGGAATAAAATAAACTAAAGCAATAAGAGAATCATATTGTCGTTGGGAACTTTGAATTGAAACTAGGACATACCAGTAAAGAGGATAGTGAGCAGAATGAAAGGACAAGAGAACACAAATGGTAAGCCTTGGCTTGCAGCCGACTAACTTGGAGCAGTAGTAAGCAGCACAAGAGAGAGAGAGCAGAATTTTTTAAGCATGAAAGATAATTTTGAACCAAATGTTCGTGTCTCGTGTGTGTTAATGAGAAAGCATATATATAGTTTGAAACTAGGTAGAATAATAAAGTAAGAATCAAAGTGTAGTAGTAATTTTGGAACTAGGTACCAATTAGTATAAAATTAGTAGAAGTACTTCCTTAATTAAGGGAGTTAATTTCAAACGGTAAAGACAAATAAGGAAAGAGATCATATAAGATCGGAATATAACACACAAGGAAATAGTTTCAGCATAGTGCAAGTATAGAACATGTGATTAAGGCTAAGTACATAATATCCAAATTAAGTAAATAACATAAGAGTCATTCGACAGCATAGTTGACCATAAAATAAGGCAAGAAAAATTATTGAGAGGTTTAAAATCAATATAGAATATCACAGGAGATTAGAAGGATATCAATCATAGGGAATCAAGGACTCCGATGGACAATAGCACTAATTTAGGGGAAATTACTATAAATTTCTATGAACAAACAGAATAAACACACAATAGGCAAGAAGAGGGAAAATCAGAAACCCTAATAGCATAGTAGGGTAAAAATCACACAAAATCAGGGATTCGCATAGAACATAGCACTAATTAGAGGAGTTAACAGAATAAACATAGTATATGCGGGAGAAGAAAAAATTAGAAACCCTAATGAGAATAGTAGGGTAAAATAAATCACACAAAACTCAGGGATTCATGAGAAACAAGCAAGCATATAGATTAAACAAATAAATCATCAAATACAGACTCAGAACCCAGGTTTAATACCAAGAACTAGGGTTTTCACATAGATGAGTTGAAAAAGGAGTAGAAACACAGAATCGGTCGAGATATGCAAAGGATAGAGGTTTAAACATGAAGAATCGACTTAAATAGAGTGTAGAAAAAGTTCCGAAAACCCTAACTTTTAAAAGAAAATAAAACAACTCACAATCGATGATTTTTTGCAAAAGAGGTTTGAGAATAGTGTAAAACATAGGAAGAAACAGACTTGAATCGTTAAAAATAGCGCAGATCTAAGAGATACAAACGAAAGTTAGGGTTTCAAAGGAAACCCAAATAGAGATAGAAGAACCTGCCTAGAACTTCAAAGATCGTAACAAATATAGCGTGATTTTGCTCAAAATCACACCGGAGAAGCTATGAACAGTCAAAACAGTAACCCCAGATACAAGTCGGTGTGTCCCAGGTCCACTGAAGGCCTCAGAGAGGATGAGCAAGGCGATGTAGGAACCATTGGAGGCTTGGGGTTGAAGAGTTGTCGCCGGAGAAGACTGGAGAAGGGAGGCAGTTGAAAAGGATTTAGGGTTAGGTTGAGAGAGAGGAGATGAGAGGATTCAAAGGCGGCAGGGGTTTGGAAATGAGGTAGGGTTAGGAGGTCTTTTGAATTAAAAAAGGAAAGGGATTGCATGGACTGTTGATGTGGGAGATCTACGGTCAGGATTTGACCGGGTAGATGGGTTCCGGGTTTGGGTAAGTGTATATAGGGTCTGGTTAGGGTATTTTAATAAGAAATTGGGTTGGGGTTGGGTCCAATTTGGGCTGCAATTGAAATGCCAAATCCGGCTATAATTTAAATAGCCACTTTTCCCTATTTAATTTATAATAAATAATAAATAGTTTTCTAAAAAATAATTTTATGTGCCAAAATTATTTAAAATAAGTAATTATCATTTTAAAAATATATGGACAAATTTTATGCATATAAAATTTAATTATACACTAAATGGGCTAACATTTCTATTATATACAATTTAGCTTAAAAAATACAAAATGCAATTATAAAAATACATAAAAAATATATTAACCACATTTTGGTATAAGTATATAAACTAACTGAATAAATCATCATAACAATAATTTGGGAAATAATTATTGGGGATTTTATGAATAAAAGGGGAGAAAATAAATCAATTTAAACCCTTAAAATTCTGGGAAAAATTATAAAAACCTTGTGCATGCTTATATATGCATATATATGCTATTTTGAAGGTATTTATGCATATTTAAAAATATATAGGAAAAATTGGGTATCAACAGCTACCCCTCTTTACCCGGGAAGGATGAAAGAGTTTTAGGGTAAAGAAATGATGACCAGTTTTGACCGGATGGGATGTTTCAAAAGACATAGGCCGAACTCCGGTTTTCGAGTTGCCTACATATCCCTGATTTTATAGGAATCATGCCATGTGTAGTTCTGGATTCACCCGCGGAGTAGGCCAAGTAAATTATTGCAAGAATGGACACGAGATGCGGAAGTGGCTATAGTGAGCGGTTAAGGCTCGGGATGGTTAGAGGAAATTGGAGAGAGATTTCTCCTTCTAGGATAGCGGTTGCTTATTGGTTACTTGCAGATAAAAGATGATACAAACGTATTTGCGAAAACTTAAACATGATGCAGATTCCCTTCGGACCATGCAGGTTATCTTCGAACGGTTAAAGATGACGTCTTTGTACCATGACGTCTTGGGCCATGAATTTTTTAGTGAGGGATTTGCAAGCCATGAAATGGTGTTCTCGGGCCATGAAATGGTGCCTCCGAACTATGAAACCTTTGAATAATGATATTCAAGTTCGAGAGATCCTCAGGCCATGGCATGGTGTCTTCCGACTATGAGAATGATGCCTTTAGACTATGACGCCTTCGGATAGATTGGCGATGTTTCAGCCCATGATATGCAATAATATGATGTAAAAAGACAAGGATTAGTCTTGTGAAATGGAGGGATGAGCTTAGCCCAATTAAAAAGCAAGTGGATAATAGTAGAAATAGAGCAATATCTATGCAAAGAGGGACATTGCTTAGTCCCGTGCAAGTGGGGAGGCAAGGATTAGCCTTATGCAAATGGGGAGGAAAGGATTAGCCTCGTGCAAATATGGACTCAAGGATTAGACTCATGCAAACGTGGAGTCAGAGATTAGACTCACGCAAATGGGAGGCAAGGACTCATGCAAGATTGGAGACAGAGCTTAGTCTCATGCAAAGAGAAGGCAATGCTTAGCCTTATGAAAATATGGAGGTAGAGCTTAACCTCATGCAGAGAGAAGGCAATGCTTAGCCTTATGCAGATATGGAGGTAGAGCTTAACCTCATGCAAAGAGAAGGCTGTGCTTAGCCTTATACAGATATGGAGGCAAGGCTTACCCTCATGCAAAGAGAAGGCAGTGCTTAGCCTTATGAAGATATGGAGGCAAGTCTTAGCCTCATACAAAAAGAAGGCAGTGCTTAGCCTTATGCAAATATGGAGTCAGGGATTAGACTCATGCAAGTGTGGGGGCAAAGACTAGCCTATGCAAATGTGGGGGATAGGGATTAGTCCCATGCAAATGTGGAGTCCAGGATATAGTATTATGCAAGATTGGAGACAGAGGTTAGCTCATGCAAAGAGAAGGCAGTGCTTAGCCTTATGCAAATATGGAGGTAGAGCTTAACCTTATCCAAAGAGAAGGCAGCGCTTTGCTTTATCCAAATATGGAGGTAAAGCTTAATCTCATGCAATATTCGAGACAAGGCTTAGTCCTATGCAAATGGAAGGAAATGCTTAGCCTTATGCAGATATGGAGTTAGGGAATAGACTCATGCAAGCATGGAGTCAAGGATTAGACTCATGCAAACATAGAGTCAGAGATTAAACTCATGCAAAGAGCGCATAGCAGATAAGGGTAGGTTATGTCTTAGCTGGAGATATATTCAGTGTGTAATGGCCGGATGGATGGTGAATTTACTTTGTGTATACAGGTTTCACGAATGCTATCGTTACGTCAAATGTGCCAGCGTTCAAAGAAAAATTGTAAGTTTTATGAGGGGAGGTTGGTTCTTGCTTCATTTGCCGGCCTTGCTCTGCTCCGCTCTGGAAGCCCCCTTCGAGTTCCCTTAGGTAGCACCTAACTGTTATGGAAATATAATTTTCGAAAAATATGCAATCATTGATAAAATAGACTCATTTTGGAAGCGTATTGATATATCAAGTAATTTTTGATAAACTAGCGACTGTGATACATTTCAAAGGCATTGCAGCTCTCTTATGTTGGAATTTTAAGGGTCCTCCTCAAAATACTGCTCCAATTTGTTAGATGATTTTTAACTATTTGCGGATTGTGGACCCTACTGAATCTTTTCGGAATTTTGAGAATCCTTCCCAAAATTCTGCCCCAGTTCTTTACAGATTACTGACTTCCTGGCATGTGATGGCGCTAGCTGGACTTGCTCTCCTCAAAATTCTACCTAGTTTCTGATTTTTGGAGGAAATGAAAATTTTATTATGATATGACTGAACCCATAAGGCTACCTACGTATCCCCTCTTAAACGAGAATCAGGTCAAGCGTAGTTCAACTACATCAGGAAAGAAATGTGAAATAATCTAGGCATAATATCTCTTGACTGTGTCTGAATTAATTGATTTTGGCCAGATTTCTCCATCCATTTCTGCAAGTATGAGTGCTCCTCCTGTCAGGACCTTGTGAACCATGTACGTACCTTACTAGTTGGAAGAGAATTTCCCTTTCGCTTCATCTTGATGTAGGAAGATTTTCTTCAATACCAGCTGCCCTGGTGCGAACTGTCTTGGTTTGACTCTTTTGTTGAAAGCTCTAGACATTCTGTTCTGATAGAGTTGGTCGTGGCATACTACGTTCATCCTCTTTCCATCTATAAGAGCCAATTGTTCATAGCGACTCCTTATCCAATCTGCATTGCTGAGCTTAGCTTCCTGTATGACTCTTAAAGAAGGAATCTCTACCTCGGCTGGGATGATAGCCTCGGTACCATAAACCAGCATGTAGGGGGTTGCCCCGGTTGACGTGCGAACTATGGTGCGATACCCTAATAGAGCAAAGGGTAACTTCTCATGCCACTGTTTGTGATTCTCTACCATTTTCCTTAGTATCTTCTTAATGTTTTTGTTGGCGGCTTCTACGGATCCATTCATCTAAGGTCTGTAGGTGGTAGAATTCTTGTGCTTGATTTTGAAAGTTTCACATATAGCTTTTGTCAGATCACTGTTGATGTTGGCAGCATTATCAGTAATAATGGACTCAGGAACTCCGAAACGGGAAACAATACGATCCTTGACAAAATCTGCAACGACTTTCTTGGTATAAACTTTGTAAAATGCAGCTTCTAATCATTTTGTGAAGTAATCAATGGCTACCAGAATAAATCGGTATTCATTCGAAGCAGTGGGATCAATCGAACTAATAACATCTATTCCCCAGGCGACAAATGGCCAAGGTGAGCTTGTTGCCTTGAGCTCATTTGGCAACACTTTTATTATGTCGGCATGCACTTGACATTGAAAGCATTTGCGGACATAATGAATGCAATACGTCTCCATGGTCATCCAGAAGTAATCGACTTTGAGTATCTTCTTAGCCAGAACAAAACCATTCATGTGCGGACCACATGTCCCAGCATGCACATCCTCAAGTAGCTTAGAAGCTTCCTTTGCGTCGACACACCTTAGTAAACCCAAATCCGGAGTTCTTCTGTACATGTTTCCTCTGTTGTGGAAGAAGTGATTTGACAATCTCCGGAGTGTGCATTTCTTAATGTGATTTTCATGCTCAGGGTATTCTCCTTTTGATAAGTACTCCTTAATGTCATGGAACCAAGGCTTTCCATATGTTTTTTCCTCGACATGAGCACAATATGCCAGCTGATTATGGATCCTCATCGAAATGGGATCAATATAGTTCTTATCTGGATGCTATATCATTTATGACAAAGTGGCTAATGCGTCGGCAAACTCATTCTGAATTTTGGGCACATGTCGGAATTCTATCTTTGTGAACCTCTTTCTCAATTCCTGCACATGGTGCAAATATGGCAATACCTTGGAATTCTTGGTGGCCCACTCTGAGTCACCGATCACCAACAACTCCTGAACGTTCATGTCGATTTCCATGTTGAGCCCTAATATACAGGCTACGTACTCTGACATATTGTTGGTGCAGGGAAATCTAAGTTTAGCAGATAGGGGATAATGCTGACCCGTTTCTAATACCAAAACTGCTCCAATGCCTACTCCTTTGAAATTTATGGCTTCGTCAAAGAACATCCTCCAACCGTCATATGCTTCAGTAATGTCTTCTCCTACAAATGATACTTCTTCATCCGGAAAATATGTTTTCAAGGGTTCGTATTCTCCTCCCACCGGATTTTCAACGAGGTGATCCGCCAATGCTTGTCCTTTAACCGCTTTTTGAGTTACATAGACGATGTCGAACTCACTCAATAGCATCTGCCATTTAGCCAACTTCCTAGTAGGCATGGGCTTCTGAAATATGAACTTCAGAGGATCTATCTTGGATATGAGGTATGTAGTGTAGGCACACAAATAATGCCTCATTTTCTGGGCTGTCCAGATCAAAGCACAGCAAGTGCGTTCAAGTAGAGTATATCGTGCTTCATAAGGTGTGACTTTCTTACTTAGGTAATATATGGCTTGCTCCTTTCTTCCTGTCTCATCATGTTATCCCAAACACATTCGAATGCTCCATCTAACACAAATAGATAAAGTATTAAAGGTCATCCTAGTAATGGAGGGACCAGAACTGGCAGTGTGGATAGGTATTCCTTGATCTTGTCAAAAGCTTTTTGACAATCCTCGGTCCAACTTGTCTCGACATCTTTCCTCAGCATTTTGAAGATGGGTTCACATATTACTGTGGACTATGCTATGAATCGACTGATGTAGTTGAGCTGTCCCAGGAAGCTCATCATGTCCTTTTTGCTTTTAGGTGGTGGTAACTCCTGAATAGCTTTGACTTTAGTCGAATCTAGCTCAATCCCTTGGCGACTGACAATGAATCCCAATAACTTTCCTACGGGAACCCCGAACGCATACTTTGCGGGGTTCAACTTCAAATTGTACCTCCTGAGCTTGTCGAAGAACATCCTCAAGTCTGCTATGTGATCTGCGGCCCTCTTGGATTTGATAATGATGTCGTCCACATATACCTCTATTTCCTTGTGTATTATATCATTGAAGATGGTTGTCATGGCCCTCATGAAAGTAGCCCCAGCATTCTTAAGACCGAATGTCATCATCTTGTAACAATATACATCCCAAGGCATAATAAAAGTTGTCTTCTCGACATCTTCTTCCTCCATCCAGATCTAGTGATACCATGCGAAGCAATCTATAAAGGATTGGAATTCATGCTTGGCACAATTATCGATCAGGATATGTATATTTGGCAGTGGGTAGTTGTCTCTGGGAATTGTTTTGTTTAAATCCCGATAATCAACACATACTCGGACCTTCCCATCTTTCTTCGGAACTAGCACAATGTTAGATAACTAGGTTGGGTACTCAACTACCCTGAGGACTTTGGCTCTGATCTACTTGGTAACTTCCTCCTTGATTTTCAAACTCATGTCTGGTTTGAATTTTCAGAGTTTCTGCTTGACTGGCGGACACATGGGATTAGTAGGCAACTTGTGAGCCCCTATATATTTGCTCAAACTGGTCTTATTGTCATACAACCATGCAAAGATATCCTCATATTCCTTTAGAAAATGGATGTATTCTTCCTTTTCTGTTGGCGACAAGTTAATGCTGATGTGGGTCTCTTTGACGGTCTCGGCGTCTCCCAAATTTACTACTTTTGTTTCATCCAAGTTGGACTTAGGCTTGTTCTCAAAATTTCCAACTTCTCTGACAATTTCTCGGGTATCTCATCTTCTTTCTCTAAGTCACTATTCTCATGTTGCGTTGCCTCATTACATGTCACAGTCACTGGTTCATCAGGAAAAGTAATAATAACACTATAGAAGGGAAAGGTATAAAAATAGTAACGAATAATGATAAAGGACAAATGCTTTTGATTAAACTTGAGAAAATTGTTCATACAAAGCTTGGCTCAATGAATTGAGAATTTATTTTGAAATAAGTAAATCTTAAAACAAAATTACATGAAATCTTAAATGCCTAAAACAACTATAGAAGTAAATTCTGCTAAGCTATCCAGGGACTCAGTGGGATCGGGATGGTGTGGCGGTCCAGTTTCTGAGAACAACTCCCTTTGCCACAGTCTGAATGGTGAGGCCTTCTTCCTCCTCCTCCTTAATTATGGCACAACAATCCATGTCCTCGTCTTCCAAGAACAGATCCTTCATCCCAGCTAGTGCTTCTTCTTTCGTAGTTTCCCATATTGTGTTAGCTTGATGGGAAACTTGTTGCAAATGTGGTAACAGTTGCTCAAGAGGGTAATACGATCCATACAATGGAGGCGACCAATCATTGTACTCTTGCCATGTATACTGGTATCCGAGCCCAAAGGTAGTAAAATGATTTTTCAGCCGTATCGGCTTGGTGATACCTTGGAGGTTCTTTACCAACCCTTTGCCGGGTTCATATCCGGACCATGCTAGTATGCTTTCTATTTTGTTACTCTACCACTTATCCCCCTTGACGGCATTGACCCGTTCAATGTGATGATAGGTTTCCCCTCCAATCCTCATTCTATGTCCAATGGCAGGGATAGTTTGACTAGTGTAGATGGGGTTACTCCCATCTCCGTGAATGATTACATCCTGACGGGTTCCATTCGAATTTTACGGCTTGATATAGTGTGCAGGGCACGACTCTAGCAGCATGGATCCATGGGCGGCCCAACAAAAGATTATATGAGGCTGGTATGTCAAGCACTTGGAATTCAACATCGAACCAAGTTGGTCCCATCTGCAAGCAAAGGTTGATTTCCCCGATTGTGGCTTTTTGGGACCCCTCTAAAGCCTTTGCATTCATACTTCCGATCCGTATTTCATGGAAACCTTTGTCCAACCTTTTTCAAGGTATCCAGTGGACAAATATTTAGACTCGAACCTCCATCAACCATGACCCTAGCAATGAAATTGTCTTCAAATTGTAGTGTGATATGCAATGCTTGATTGTGATTTAAACCTTCGGATGGTAGCTCATCTTCGTGGAAGATAATCTTGTGGCTCTCCAATACTTGACCGACGATGTTGGCCATTTCTCCATCTGTGATATTACTGGGTACATAAGCCTTGCTTAGTACTTTCATTAGAGCGTCCTTGTGTTCCTCTGAATTCTGTAATAGTGGCAAGATCAATATCTGAGCGGGGACTTTGTTCAGATGGTCAAAGACAAAATACTTTTTTGCCTGTACTTTCCTCCACAGGTCATCCGGCCCTATCTCAATGATAGGCTGCCTAGCTATGGCATCCTTACTGAATCTTCCCAAATGTTCAGGTGTGTAGACTCTTCTAGTTCTTGTCATCCCTTGTGCGACGTCAGATTCCTCTATCTTAGTCTTCCCTTTTCTCCAAGCCTCGACAACATAATCCTAGGGTATTGCTTTTGAGTTGAATAGGGGTGTGGTTGACACCGTCATAGTAAAAGGTGTGGCCACTTCTACTTCAAATAGAGCAGAGGTGGATGCGGGCCGAGCTACTTCTACCTCAAATGGAATTGATGTAGTTACCTCAATAACAATAGGTGCCTGAGTCTGAACCACGATAGGAGTAAGTGTGACTACAACCTTAAAGTCATCGCCTTCTCAAATGAGCCTGATTGACCCCTCAGGGTCCCATTCTTCATTTGTTTCTATAACATGTACACCGTCACCTCTATGATCAGGAAGGGGATTGTTGCAGACATTAGGTGCGGCTTCCTTTGCTTGTATGACCTTGTTGTCAATGAGTGTCTGGATCTTATCCTTCAATATTTGGCACTCAGCAGTGGTGTGCCCTTTCATACTGGAGTGGTATGAACAAGTTTTTTTTCGGATTGACCCATTGGGATAGATTTTCTTGTTCCACAACGGGAATAGGAGTGATGTAACCTGCGGCCTTTAACCTTTCATACAATTGGTTTATGGTCTTAGCAATGGTGGTGTATTGTCTGGGCGGCTTGAGATTGAATTTGGGTCTTGGTCTTGAATAATTTTTTCGAGTTGGTGGTGATTGGAAGTGGGATGTTTGGGAATTATAGGTGTGATTTACAATGGCTGGTTGGGAATATCTGGGAGATGAAGGTTGATATGTAGGTGAGGATGCTTGGTATGTGGGTAGAGGTGTTTGATAGGTGGGTGAAGGTGTTTTATATGTGGGTGGAGGTGTTTGGTAGGTAGGTGGAGGTTTTTGATATGTGAGTGGAGTTTTAGGGCCCTGGGTCACTATTACTACCCCAACATCTCTCTTCTTTGATATGCCACCTGATTGTAGTGCCTTATTTGTGGCATGCAATGCCTTGAAATTCGTTACCATTCCGCTCTTGCTTCCTTCTTGTATCCTTTCCCCGAGCATGATGATATCAGAGAATTTTTTATTTTCGATGACCATCAGTCTCTCATATTATTGTGGATCATGTGCCCTGACGAAGAATTTATTCATCTGTTCTTCATCCAAAGCAGGTCTGACCTTGGCGGCTTCCGACCTCTAATGAGTAGCATATTCGCGAAAAGTCTTAGTAGGTTTCTTTTTGATATTCTGAATGTAGAAGACATTCGGTGCATTCTCTGTGTTGAACCTGAACCGGTCAAAGAAATCCGATGCCATGCTTACCCAATTGGACAATTTCTTGGGATTCTGGATGATATACCAAGACAAAGCATCTCCAGTAAGGCTTCTCATAAATAGCTTCATCCGAATATTTTCATCTTTTCTAACCCCAACAAGCTTGTCACAGTAGGTCCTTAGGTGAACCCTTGGATCACCTGTACCATCGAACATTTCGAACTTGGGAGGTTTGTACCCCTCTGGCAATTCCACATCGGGTAGTATGCACAGATCTTCATAGTTCAAACCTTCTATTCCTCTATCGCCTTCAACGCCTTGAACTCAGCTTTTTAACTTCTTGAGTTCTTCGGCCATGTTCTTAATGAGCAGGTCCTTTTTGGAGGGTTTCAGTGCACAGGAGATTGGTTGGGTAGAATGTGGTATATTTTCCTTGTATATGGGGTTGCTCTGATGGGTGCCAGGAACTTGGGTATAGTGGTAGTCATTGGTGAAGTTATGTGGATCGAGAACAAGTGGTGGTGTATTTTGGGGAGTATGGTAAGTGGTGGTCGGTGGGTACGGAATTGGTTGATGACGATGTTGTGGTGGAATTGGTATTGGCATCGGATTAATGTTTTGGGGTGGAGTTGCGTATTTGACTTGGGCTTCAGCTTCCTCGTCTGTGATTCCATTCCCTTGACTAGTCCCCAGTGTCACCATTCCTTTTAGATTGTCCTCCAACCATGCCGGGTAGACAGGCTCGCACACCACGTGATATCTGTCTGGCTCAATAGTGCTTTTCTCCACAATGATTTTGTAGTGCCACATGTGCTGAGCTTGTCTTGGAAATCTGCTCTGATATGACTCATCTTGGTGACCCTTGGTACTACCTATTTTCTACCTGTTTGCCTCATAACTCGCATAGGGACATATGGATATATCCCTCTCAACCCGATCAACACCAAGTGTGGAGAGTCCCTAGACCTAATAATAAACTCATCTGTTAGGAACCATTCAACCATCCACTGCACCTGGCCCTCGGTCAGATTGTCAAAGAACTCTACCCATTCGCTAGCACTTTCCGACTGAGCAAATCTTTCTGGAATATAGGTCAATGTCTTAGGGTGATGGAAGTCAATGTTGTTGTTCCAAGCCCTTCGCAGAATTCTTGATGATAGAGACCCTTTTGGAGATGCTCCAGCAACCATAACTTTAGCAGCAAATTACAACCCTCGAAATGCTTGACCCCTCTCCGACAACGCTCCAGAACCCTGTAGATGTCGGCTATGATCATGGGGACTATGGTATATGTTTGCCCATTAATTACATCCATTAGACTCTTGGATACCATGGCCAACCTAGTGTGGATTCTTCCTTTTTTCATTGGGAAAACTATCAGGCCTAGAAAGCACACAATGAACACGAACACTTTGCGATGGATGTGACCCAGAGAAGTGAGGGTGATTTTGTTGTGGTAAGTGAGAAAAGACTTGCTATGGCCATACCTCTCATACAGATATTGAAAAAGTATGTAGGAATCCTTCAAACACACTAGGTCGTCATTCTTTTTCAGCCCCATCATCTTCAAAAATCCCCTGCCCGTACGGTTTTCTGGCACCAAAAGCCCAGGATTGTCCCAAGTCAACCCCACAAGTCCTCCTATTTCCTCTAGAAGCGGTGTAATCTCTATGTAACTGAAACGGAACACATCTCTTTCACTATCCCAGAATAAGGTGGCAGCCTCGATCATTTTGTTGTTTGGTTCAATATCTAGCAAGGAAGGCAAGTTACGCAGGTACTTTTTCACATGCTTCTTGTCACTTAGGGAAAGGTCCTCCCACCAATCTAGCAGCAATGGTGGGATGTTGCTAACCATACCGAATCTGGGGAACTCGTGCCTTATATTTTGCAAAACAAAAGGGTTAGACCTTACCCCCACTGGACTCGACTATTTATACATTCATGATCAACATATCAACATTTAGTTCTCCTAATTAATGCACAGAACGTGGTTGTATCCATTGGGATTATGGAAAACCTAATGGACTTTGGATAAGTCTTATCTTAAAGGATCATTATGTGGACAATATAACTGATCTGACTAGGTTTGACCATGATGCATGCATTTTTTTAACCACAGTAAGGTTTCTATAGGGTTATAGACTGGTACCCCCAAGCGGACAGCTTGAGGCGTAAGACACAGAACCGTCAATTGCATCGCTGACCAATTGGTTTTACCGCAAATAAGCCTTTCCGAATTTAAGGGTAGTAAATAGGAAGATAGCAACCACTTATTAAAGTGGTGCTATAGGATTTGAGACGTACGAGTGGAATATGATGCAGAGCATGATTCATGAAGCAATTAATAACATGTAGTCAGGTATTTTCACGTAGGAGAAATAAATACATCATTTAAATAATTGAAAGACAGTTACAGGAAAAAAAACAAAGATACAAGTCAGTTTCAGGGCAATAAATTATAAATGCTTGAAAAATAGATAGTTAAATTCAAATAAGGGAGAAGGGTATGAGATAAAACATGCTTGGACTACTTTGTAAAAGACAAGTTTGTTATGGTAATAGCCTAAAAAATATCCCCATTAGAGTTGCCATGCTGTCGTGCCTCCTTTTTTCTCCCTTTTGACGGGGAAGTCCAAGTTTCAACATTTATGGGGTGTAATGACTCATTTCCTTTTGGGAAATGAGTATTTAAAGATTCGCAACCTAACGGATTATAGTGTGTTAGGGCACCTAGAGCGATTAACTCTTGGGTTGGTTTGCATTACCAGAGATTAGGGTAAGGGCTCGAAGTAACCTCGAGGGGAAGGTGTTAGGCACCCCTCTTGGTCTACAACTGTGGGTCCCGACCGAACTTATATTCACAAATTAGTCCATTACAAGTAAACAGTTGAATCAAATAGGTTGCAAGTAAAGCACGTTATAATAACTCAAGTACTAAGATAAAGATTTGGACAAGTTGTAAACAAAGGTTTAAACAAGGTTGGAATTTAGTAAAGAGGGATCCTAGGTTGGTTATCCTATAGGATCACCCAACACAATTTTAGGTAAACACTCCTAAATAAGGGGCTACGCGTGACATTAGCGCATAGTCATCGTATCGCATATCTACCTTTACCATCCCCTTATTGGTCATGCAAAGCGAGTGTTTGGTCAACGATTTCTATTGCATGTTGCTACCAATCTCTTCTTCATGGTCTTAAAGAGAGTTAGGACCTCTACCTATAGGTGGTTCTAGACTATCCCTAAGGTTTTAAAAGGCAAAAATTTTAAGGCGACAATCAAAAAATAGGACTTTCAACACATAAAGGGAGCAATTAGAGGCTCAAAATTTCCTCCTCAAATGAACACATAAGCAGCACGACTCAAGCACAGTTAAGGTCTTTTATTGGACAATGTCCTAAAGTAGGATATCTAAGTGAATATGCAGAAGACAAACAACCTCTTTTAGACTTAGAAGTTATACCCTACTTGTTGCCTATAGACTCTTTTTAAAGCCAGTTAGGAGCAGAAAACATTAAGCAATAGAGATAGTTTCATAGATGCAGTTTTGAAAACTCCCTAAGGGCTTGCCTATACGCCGAGTACTGATGTCTATATTAATGCAGAAACAAAGCAGGTTTTGAAATGGACTCCTTTAATACCTATAGGCATGATATCTAATGATATTGAGGCAGTTTGAAAGAACTTGTTTCAGGAAATACATATACTTAGTAAAACTAATTCAAAAATGAACTAGGTGTGATCAAGTTGATTTATTTAGACTAAATTAGATTGACAGGCGGAATTTCGAATATGGTTCCGTATAGGCATGATATCTACGTTTGACACTGATTTTAAAGGTTTGCAGTGTGGGGAAACATACATAAATACTTGTTGTACTAGAATATGAATTAAGTCCTATAGGCATGACATCTATAAGTTAATCTGATTGAAGGCATAATTGTTTGGAACCTATAGGCATGGTTTCTAAACATGACAGAATGTAAAACCTTATAAACATGGTTTCTACATGGTGTGGCACTCGAATTTAAGTAGGAAGTCCTAGGAGCCTGATTTCTATTGGAAAAATAATCAGATTTAAACTTGAAGTCCTAGGAGCATGATTTCTACTTAGTAGAGCAAACAGATTTAAAAGCAAAGTCCTATGAGCATGATTTCTACCCGAATTACCCCATAAACATGTATCTACCCACCCTTTCACAAAATACCCAAATATCTATTTATAAATTATTAGAGGCCGATGAATGAATTACATAAGTAAAAATAAAAAAATCAAGAAGCTATTCTATCGGGAGCCTCCAATTAGGCCCAGATTTCCCAAAGCCTCCAACGGCCACATATGTCTCAAGTCCATAGACAAAATCAGAGTCTAGGTGCATCAAAGTTCACAAGGATCTCAAGGATCCCGGGCAGTGCTTACACCTAGACTTAGTAACCAAGAAATGAACAAGTGCAGTATGGAAAGGCCAGCCATAAGCATGCCAGAGTTCAGAGGGTTCTCAAGAGGATCCCAAGGTAGTACACATACTGGAGGAGGAAAAACTTATTGACTAAGAGTAGAGTGAAGGTGATTTACACAAGTTGAAAGGTTTTAGCAAAAGACTGTATTAAAACAAAAGTCTATTTTGAAAGTAATTTACTAAAGCAACAGAGACTATTTGAAAAAAAAAGAGGTTGATGTAGTTAACAAAGTCCAAACACCTTAGTATAGGTTCATACATAGCCAAGAGTCACAGCATCAAGGTAGGTTTGGTAGTCACAAACTGGGGTAAAGGGAGTTTGGGAATACATAGGACACATAGTTAAGCAAAGACCTGCGAATTGGTATAGTCTGTGAGCACGTGATTTTTTCCCTATAGGAATTACTCCCATAAAATTCAAGAAAACAAATTTTCCCGTTTTTTAGGATTTTGTGCGAATTTGTGCTAATTATTTGCATTTCTGCGCATGTTTTTTTTAAAAAAAATCATGAAAAATGCCAAAAATACCATGCATTGCATTTATGTTTCATTTTTAAAATTTTAAGGTTAATTGGTGAATTAGTTACTTTATCAAAATTGAAAATCACAAAAATTGGTTTATTTTTGCATTTTTAGCCTTTTAGCTTTAAATTAGTAATTTTCTTTTTTAATTGAGGAGTAATTAATTTTCATAAATATTATAGTTGATGGTCAGTGCTATTTTTCAAATTAATTATGTTAGGAGTTTAATTTAGGTTTGAATTGATTAAAATAGGAAAAGAAAGTTGGAAAAAAAAGAGAGAAAAAAGAATTAAGAGTTAAAACGGCTAGTGTTGGGCCAAATACCCAAAGCCGAATCCCCTTTCCCCCAAACCCGTCCGCCCAGCCCAACTCTTCTACCCGGTCCAGTTTCTCCGCAATTAACCAAAGGACACCATTTTTGGCCCCCCATCTCAATCGTTGGATCAATGAGATCCAACAGACCAGAATTGGGTACCCAATCCATATAAGAGTGTCTGAACAAGTCAACCCCCCCCCCCCCAATTTCATTTCTCAGTCTAACCTACCAAACCCTAATCGAACCCAGCCGCCCCAAATCCCTCAACTCTTACTGGCCGACGGCGTGACCAAATCAACTCCAAATTCATCCCACGCAACCCCCAGGCCCTCCTAAATCCTATCCCTGAATCTATTTCCCAAAAATCCCAATAGAATTCCTCTAATTTTGGATCTAGGAATTTCAAACCCTATATTGTTCTGCTTTTCTAATTTCTCGCAAAGCTCCGGCTCGTTTTGACCTATAACTTACGTTAGTCGATTGCTCTTAACGGGAGCAATCGATTGGCATTAGTTTTGGTTCATTCACAGGTCACCAGATTTTGACTGACTCATTGGATCCCGACCAAACTTTGACTCCCTTCATCGTTCGTCGATTCGTCTCAATTTGTCAATTCATTCTGGCAAAAATTTGGTACCTTTCCCCTCTTTTCTCTCCTGACTCTTTTCTTGCATCATTTTTCTATTTTTTATATATTGTTATTAATTTTACATTTATATTTTGTTTCGTTATTTTAGTCATGTTTTCTTTGTTAGTTGAATTAATCTTAGTTTATTTAGGGTTTGTTTTCAATTGGTCAATAGCATAAGTCAGGGTTGATCATAAAAAATCATTTAGTTCTGGAATGTTTTCTCTTCTTTTTAATCACCGAATTTGATTTTTGTTTGACTATTTGGGCTGATTGGTTTTGTTTAGTCATCTCTGACCCGTTTTAAAGGGGCCCGTTCATTTGGGTTGGGACCTGGGTCAAATTTGGCCATGTGTGATTCATTTCTGAATGTAAATACATGGTTGGAAATGGGTGTTTTGGGTATTTGGGGGTTGAGTAAATATTTTTCTATTGGGGAAAGCATCTAGAGGATAAGGTTGGGGTTGGTTTGTTAAGAGAAGGGAAGTTTCAGATGTTTTAAAAGGGTAAAAATGGTAAAATGGCTAAGAAATTAAGGGGTAAACGGGGAATTAGTTAACTAAGCTAGGGCTGCTTTAGGAGTGCCTATATAAGAGCCCTCCTCTTTCATTCTTAAGCAGCCATTTTTACTCTGAAAAATACTAAAACGTTTCCTCCTTCATTTTGGGTTAGAAATTGCTAGGAATTACTCTTTGGGTTCATTGTTAGTAATAGCTCTAAACTTTCAAAGGATTTCTGGTTCATTTGGGTCCAAAAATGGTCTAAGGAAGCTGAATTTGCTGTGCTGAATTTCTTATTTACACTCTTTCGTTGTTGCTGATTTCCTCATCTTTCTTTTGCTCTAACTTTTGTCCCAGGTACTTCTTGGACCTCATTAACATGTGAAGTGCATTTTGAAGCCATGTAATCGATTTGGACACTTATGGATGAATGTGAACTTGTTGAATATTAGTTCATGTTTTTTTTTTCAAAGTCTATCCATGTTATTCCTTATCGAATTAGCTTTAGTGTATGATTTTACTGTATTCGTTCATGATGTTGACAGTATATTCTAGAGTTGTATTTGAACTTTAGCTTGCCATGTGGGTTTGGTTTGGTTAAATTCTTCCTGTCAAGTATATGGTCTAGACTGTTATAGTAGAGGTTTAATTTAGATGAGTAATCACCCTGTTGGGTTTTGATTGAATTGGTTCAAGTTAGTAGTGATGTTAAGTCCGAGGTTAATTCTCATCTTAATTTTGATGTTCTAAGTTTTGGTTTTAAATATCTGTATGAACTTAGTAGCTGCTGTACCATTGTAATACTTGATTCAAATGTCTAGAGTATCCCTACTGTTAGAATTACTACATGTACGAGCTCAACAACAGCTACTAATAATTTCAACTTTCAAATGGGTAGGGCCTGTAGTTCGTGTTTCAATTTTCTGCAGTTTGGATCTCTATTAGGTAATGAGAATCTTTATTTACTGTAATGAAATTGGTTTATTTTAATAGTGTTTGACTTACTCAAGGCAATAAATAACTAAAGGGCCTCAGAACAAAGTAGCCCAAGGGCAAGAGGTGCTTAACCGCATCCCTTAATAAGGCCTGTCCTGATTAATTGGCCCAAATGAGATACCTGGCCCAAGTCAGGAGCATGTGTCTCAAGCCCCCCCCCCTTTCCTTTCAATTTGGGGTTCATTCCCAAAGCCCAATCCTCTAGTCGTTTTTCACTGGTTATGGTCGTCCGATTTCAATGGCCCAAGGGACCAGGCTGCTGGTCCATCTCATTAAAATAACCCATCGCCCAGGCTGTTCACAACTAATAATTCCTTTAAGTTCAAACCATTTTCAAATGCAAGCATCTTTAGGCCTAGTTAAATATGACTCTAAAATGGAGTGAGATGTGTCATTTAGTTATATCACCCATGGCTCTCATAAATATCATAACTAGTTAGTTAAAATGATGCATGTTCGTAGAAAGGCCTTTAAGAGCATTTAAAATAATATCGTGATTATGTATACGTTCGCGCAAGATAATTACGATTTTAAAAAATCAACTGGGAGTATGCGTTTGCGCAAATTCGAACAAACATTCTTAGTAATAAAATGGTTGCTAGTGAGCCGCTAATTAATTTAGTTCATACAGTTCGAGGTGTGTCATCCGTAATTTAATCATCCATGGCCCTCGTATTAATTTCATAACCTAGATACAAAAATGATTCATGTTCGTAGTTTGCTTTAGGCACGTTTAATATATTATCACGGTTGTGGACACGGTTGCGTGACATGACTACGATTTCTAAGAAAAAAACCGGAGTACGCATTCACGCAACTTCGGCCAAATTTTCTTTATAATAATAAAACATTATTAATATATTATCATGGTTGTGGACACGTTCGCGTGACATGACTACAATTTCTAAGAACAAAACCGGAGTACGCGTTCACACAACTTAGGCCAAATTTTCTTTATAATAATAAAGCGTTATTAATTGTGGACATGTTCGCGTGATATAATTTTTGACGTGCCAAACAAACGGGTACACGTATGCGTGACTCATTTCATATAGGTTGTAAAAGTAAGTGATTATACAATTTAATTAAGCCAAGTAGGATCAAAGCGACCGTGCTAAAATCAGGGAACTCGGGAAAGCCTAACACCTTCTCCCGGTTACCATAATTCCTTACCCATATTTCTATGTTCGCAGACCGTAAACAGATTCAAATCTTCCTCGATTCGGGATATTAACCGATGACTTGAGACACCATATATTATCCCAAGTGGCGACTCTGAATTTTAATATAAATAATTCTATTTTGATTGTCACTTAAATTGGAAAACTCCCTTATATCCCTATCGAGGTAGTAAAAAGGATGTGTGACAGCTCTGGCGACTCTGCTGGCGACAAGAACCCAGAATCTCTGGTTTAGGGTTCAAGAATTCGAGCTTGTTAATATGATGTTTACTTGGCTTCATTTATTGTTAATATTACTGTATTCTGTGAATGTTCTGTGCTAAATGCTATCTGTTTACCTCTTTGATATTGTTTGAATTGTATATAAATGTCTTCTTACGCCACGCCTCTGAGTCTTCTAAATATGGTGCACACGTTCGCGTGGCCCGGTTTTTCTGTAGAAATTATACTAAATAGAATAAGGTTGGGCCAGCAATAAGGCCGGGTAGACTTCAGTTCTCCCGGTACGTTGCCCCCATTTCGGCCCCAATTGTCCGCTCGGGTAACCCAAGTCTAGAACACAACCCCATGATTTAAACCTAAAAAAACATAGTCTCATGCCAGATCCCTAGTAGGAACGTTTGTTTGCATCACGTGAATTTGACTTAGGGGACTCAACACAGGGGTTGGGTCCGTCTAGGACAGGTGTACCCAAAATAACAGACCATCCTGATACATCCTATGTGTTATATGAACATTTAATTGTTTTGGCTTGCATGCTGACCGGCTAGGAGAAATAAAGAAAAACCAAGAGTGATGTATGGAAGGAAATAAAACCCGGTATTTGGAAATGTCCCGAAACTCTGCCAAATTTTTTTCAAAAAAAAAGGAAAAGAAGGAGAGTCATTTAAAAAGAGTCAATACTGTGCCCTTTTCAAATGTGTAAAAATTGGCCGAACTGCGTAGGTCTGATTCTCACTGGATGTGGGATACCTAGACAACCTACATAATGTTCGACCTTATTTTTCAAAAAAAAGAAGAAAAAGAGGGTAAATGGTCAAGTATATATAGTTTGGGGTTTTTAAGCCGATCCAGCTTCAGTAGTGTCTTAAGCCATTCTTGCCGAAATAGACTTAGAGTATCTTCAGTTGTCGAAGGTCTATTTTCATAAAAGAACGGACATGTCTGTCATTGAAGTGTCATTTTTCCATTAAATAGTCCTCCCCGACCTCAAAATTTATTTGTAATTGGGAAGGGGCCACGTTGGCAAAACGATCATTTTTGCTAAAATTAGCTTATAGGGGAAGGAATCATGGTCCATTTGTTTTTCTGGTAGAAATTGGAAAACCTGTTTTACAAAAAGGGTCCACCGGAGTCAAACCTAACCTTAACCCTCCACATGTACAGATGAATACCATCCAGGACCCGTCACAAATGAATATTGTCTAGAACCCGTCAAAAGTGGTCAGGAAATAGGCTCAGTTGCAGTTGCGTATGTGGTGGAATGATCTAGATGAAAATGGTCAAAAATGGGTGAAAAAACAATTGGGTGCCCTTATAGACATTTTGGAAATCAAATCACGGGAAGATCTAATCAACGCTTTGGTAACTTTTTGGGACCTTGTCTACAATGTGTTTCGTTTCTCGGACTTTGAGATCAGCCCTACTCTAAAGGAGATTGCTGGGTATATTGAGTTTGGCCGGGATTTGAGGAAACAACAACTTATATTTCCAAGGGCTCCTTCGATACAGAAGTTCTTTGACCTCTTGAATATCAGTAAATAGATGAAGAAGACCCATATAAGAAAAGGGTGTTGTTCTTTCCACTTCTTGTACTTCAGATTGGGCACTAGCTGGGTTTGAAATGCATGAAAAGGGTTTGAACAACAAACAAGATATGGGCCTTTGGCAAATTCATCGCCGGTTCGCTTTTATTGTGGAGTTTTTGGGGATCATGGTCTTTCCAAATAAGGAAGGGATAGTGGATACTCATATGGTTAGAATTGCACAAATCCTCACTACCAAGGAAGATCATACACTTGTCCTGTTAGTGCTGGAAGATTTTTACCGAGCATTGACATTATGCAAAGCTGTGGCTCAATTCTTTGAAAGTTGCAATATTCTTCTACAAATGTGGTTGGTCGAATATCTTCGCCATCACCCCAAATTCATGAGTTATGGTTCGAGCCTAGATAACTTCATTGAGAGTTATGAGGAAAGTGTGAAAGACTATAATATGTCAGAAGGGTTTGAAGCTTGGGTCTCCCATTTGAAAGCTCTCAAAGCAAGTCAGGTCGAGTGGACTATAGGATGACTCCCAATGACAAAATACATATACATGATAGCTACCAAAGGTTACCTGAGGTTGATGGGTGTGAGGAGTATCCAGCCATATGCACCGCAGATGATCTTAAGGTAGTTAGGAAGATATCAAATAGTGCCCGAAGATGAAGACCTAACCACCCAGGTCATTGAACTGTATCCAGAAGCTGCATTGCCCAAGTCTTTAGTTCAACAGGATTGGAATGGCTGCAGATATCTAAAAAATGGCACCTAGGTACCAGATGTTGCAAAGGGGAATGTGGATCCAAATTATGCTGCATGGTTTGAGAAAAGGTCTTATGTAAACAACGAGCCTGAGAGGCCTTCCAAGAGACCTCATGTTCAAGCTTTTGATGACAAAATCCAAGAAAGGTTGGTCTGGGGAGAAAAGGAGAAAAAATATCAAGCCGAGATTCACACCTTGAAAGAGAAGCTGAGAAATATGGAATTCAATAATGATCTCCAAGCACAAGAAGTCGAAGGTGAAAGAAGAAAGTTGGCCTAAGAGAATGAAGCTCTCCGAGCACAAGTTCGAAAAATGAGAATAACAGCTGAGAACCGGGGCAGAAGTAGAAAAGATGAAAAGCTCATCTACAACCTTACGCAAAAAGTACGTGATTTTGAGGATGATTTGCAAAAGACTGAAGTGGAGTTAGCAAATTCCCTAGCTAAGTTAGCTAAAAATGCGGAGGGACGGGCCAGTTTCGTTCGGCAATTGAAGGAAAAGTATGACAAAGGAATGATCAGTATAAAGAAAATGGTCAATGGCCTTGAGAATGAAATGGTCAAGCAGGCAAGAGACTTCAAAGCAGAAAGGGAGCACTACTATGCCCTGATGTCACAGCTTGACTTGCAGCAGCTTCAAGAGAAAAATCATACAACTGAACAAGTTTTGGATGCTAGATCTCAGTAGATCAGACGATTGCTACATAAGAAGGGTATTATCAAAGAAATGGTTAGGAGAATTGCGGACTACATTGTGTTGAAATGCAACAAGTGTGAAGACATGACCAGATCCACGTACTTTTTTTCAGTTATGATTTTTGTCCGACGGATCATGGATGACTTGTTTCGCCTCCAAGAAGATATGACGCAAAGGCCTACATCAAGGCCAACTATAGCAACAATTGAGGCACTTATGTATTTTTGACTTTGTTTGTTCTAGTCTGTATTTTGTCAGTCCATTTTCGAGTCTGTATTGTCAGTTTATTCTAAGTTTGTTAGTTCATTTTCGAGTCTGTATTGTCAGTTTCTTCTAAGTTTGTTAGTTCACTTTAGAGTCTGTATTTGTTGGTCCACTCGTCGAGTCTGTCAATCTTTATGTTTAACTCTGTAGAGGAAGTTGTCAAGATGTTTTGTTTTATGAAAATTTGAAAACCCCAAAAAAATGTTTTTTTTCACACATGTTCCCAAACTACGCTTGGTCTGATTCATGCGGCGTCATGATACGTTGGCAATCCCTATAGGATTCGATCATAACCGTGAATGAAAAACAAGAAAAAAAGAGAAAACAAGAAAACTGTGGGAAAGAAATAATGGCAAAACAAGAGCGGAAAAATGAGAGAATAAAAGGATAAAAACAAGAGTCAAGCAAAGAGAATCAGGATTGAAAAAAGAAAGAGAGAGTGAAAGAAATTGCAAAACGGAAATTAGTGAAAGTCGGGATGATGCAAGCAGTCATTCAAATGTATAATAGAAATGGTTAACTTCTTAGGTGCATTGCATCCTCAACGTGTGGTTGCCTATCTGTTAAGCTCTAATAGCTAACAAATTTGCTTGTTGTCATCAAGTTCAGGCAGGTTGTTAGTTTGTTTGGCATTCTGCAACTCACCCGTACAACACCAGGTCCAAACACAAGTTGATTATTACCGGCCAAGAACTGGACGCAAGTGTTATTGATCCGTTAAGGGAGGGGGAAGAGTTTGATGTTAATCAGAAAGAGGAATTACATAAGTTGAAATACCAAATGGCAGAGATGTACCAGGCATGGGTGAAAGGGCATCCACCACCACCATACCCAGCTAACCCTGCTTTTGTCCCTCCGCTGGCTCAATCCCAAGAACCTCCCACTATTGATTCATATCCAAGCATTCCCCATTACCACCAGTACCAAGACACCACTTCCCAAACCCCACAAGCACCACCACTCAAACCAATGTCATATCCCTCTCCACCAGCCACCTATGTTTTTGTAGCTCCCCCACCCGTTACACTCCATCGATCCTCCAGTGAGCCCTTATTCCAGACCCAAGATAACCAATACTATCCCCCGGAGCCTACTTTCAAGGCCCCAGAGCATTACTCCTACAGTCCTCGTTTCGACATCCTAGTTGAGAATGAGAAACCACCTAAAAACCCAAAATATGAGGAAATGTTCAGGAAGGAAATAAGCCTGGAACAATCATTCAGAAACATGCAGGGATTGGGAGGCCAGGTGAGCGTAGCCTACAAAGATCTATGTCTATTTTTCGATGTTCAGTTGCCTGTGGGGTTTAAGATGTCGAAGTTTGGTATGTATAACGGGCATGGAGACCCGGTGGCCACTTGAGGGGATTCAATAGTAAAATGAGAGGAGCCGGTGGGAAAGATGAGCTATTGCTGGCGTACTTTAGCTAGATTCTGAGTGGCGCGGCATTGCAGTGGTACACTCATCAGGATCACAACAGATGGTATACCTGGGATGATTTGGCCCAAGTATTCGCTCGTCATTTTCAATACAACATCAAGATTGTTCCAGATAGTTTGTCTTTGACTAAGATTGAGAAGAAGCCTTGTGAAAGTTTTAGAGAATATGGTTTTCGCTGGAGAGAACAAGTGGCAAGAGTCAACCTTCTGATGGAGGGGAGCGAAATGGTGGAGTACTTTCTGCAGGCTCTAGAGCCTACTTATTTTGGACATCTGATATCGGCCATAGGCAAGTCTTTCAACGAGGTAGTGAAGATGGGTGACATGGTGGAAGAAGGGCTTAAATCAAGCAAAATTATGAGCTACTCGGCCATCAATGCAACTACCCAAGCTATTCAGAATGGTACTGGAGGAGTGATCGGAAAGAAGAAGAAGAAAGATGTGGAAATAGTTAATTCAGGATCATGGTTCGGACCCAAGGGCCCATCACACCACTATACTCAACCTCTACCCCATCACCGAACCGACACCCAAGCCCCATATAATCCATCCCAACATTAATTCCCATCACCAGACCATCAGATTTTAGTCCACCACGCCCAGACATATACTCAACCTCCTGCCTACTCACAATGGCATGCCCCAGCCCCACAAAACACCTACCCAGCTCCACAACATGCTTACCTACCCCCACGAGCCTACCAAAACCCTGCTGGCCCAGTTTCCGACCTAATCCAGCATTCAAAAATGAGAGGTTGCAGTGAAAGAAAACCTTCACCCCATTGGGGGAGTCTTATCCCAATATTTTCCATAGATTGAGGCAGTTGGATATGCTGAGGCCAATTAAGTCGAAATTGCCAAACCCTCCTCCAATGAATCTTGATTACTCTGTAAGCTGTGAATATTGTTCTAGTACTTCGGGGCATGATACGAAGAAGTGTTGGCACTTGAAAAATGACATCCAGGAGCTTATTGACACAAGCCAAATTGAAGTCCAAACTACAGAGGCACCCAACATCAATTAGAACCCATTGCCAGCTTATGAGGAAACAAACATGATCGAGATGGTACACATGGGGGGAGCCCAAGAATCCTTCACAGACCTTCATGATGATTCACTCCAGTGAGGTCAAGCCAGTCAAAAAACCAATGGTTGAAGGATCAGTGAACAAGTTGAGCAGGACAAACGGTGAACCATCGGTGGTAGTCAAGAAAGGATCCCCAAGTGATGTTGTAGCAAAGCAATAAAAGTCAAAAGTGGTCATTCCAGGATTGGAAAATAAGCCTATCATAATTATAGAGTGTGACCATACAGATCCTGTCATCATCAAGCATGTAACACAGTCACCGATAGTCAATACCAAGGCTTTCCCATGGAACTATGAACGGGTGATAGTGACCTATAAGGGGAAAGAAGTGAAAGAAGAAGTCAATGAGGCCCATGGATTAACTCGTTCGGGGAGATGCTTTGCCCCGAAAGAGTTAAGGAAAGTTAAAACATCTAGAGATAATCTAGTTCTAGTAAAGAAAGCAGTCACTGAATAAGTGGCGGAGGAGTTCTTGAGGAATATGAAGGTACAAGATTATTCCATCGTGGAGTAGTTGAGAAAGATGCCTGCTCAGATTTCCTTACTATCATTGCTGATCCATTCAGACGAGCATTGTCGGGACCTGATGAAAATTCTGAATGAGGCTCATGTCCTCAACAAAATTTTAGTAAACCACCTGGAAAAGATCGCCAACAAAATATTTGAGGTGAACATGGTCACCTTCTTTGATGACGAGTTGCCTGTGGAAGGTACTGAACATAACAAAGCTCTTTATCTTACGGTAAAATATGAAGATTCTGTAGTCACCAGGGTTTTATTTGATAATGGTTCCAGTGCAAACATCTTCCCTCTCTCTACTCTGAACAAGTTGAATGTTGATGATGAGAGGATTCACAAAAATAGCATACGCGTTTGAGGTTTTGACGGTGGAGGAAAAATCTCGGTTGGTGATATCTTGCTTGAATTGATAATAGGACCGGTGGAATTCACCATGGAGTTCCATGTATTGGACATAGCCGTCTCTTACAATTTGCTGTTAGGTCGACCTTGGATACATGCCGCCAAAGCAGTCCCGTCCACTTTGTACCAGATGGTCAAGTTTGAGTGGTAGACAGGAGATCGTCGTGCATAGTGAAGAGAATTTGTGTGCTCACAGTGATGCCTCTGTCCCGTTCATTGAGGCAGGAGATGAAAAAGGGCCCTGGGTCTATCAAGTTTTTGAAATAGTGCCGGTCGAGAAGGTTCCAGAAGGGAAAGGTATTCCAACCCCAAAGATAGCCTCTGCATCTGTCATGGTGGCCTTTGAAATTCTAAAAAATGGCTTTGTGCGAGGTAAAGGTCAGGGTGCATCCTTGCAGGGTATCATACAACCAGTGTCCCTTCCTGAAAATTTAGGTACGTTCAGTTTTGGATTCAAACCTACAACGGCAGATGTGAAAAGGGCTAAAAGGTTGAAACAAAAGGCGTGGGCACTTTCGAAGCCTATCTCGCATCTCTCTAGGTCTTATGTCAGGCCCGGTGCCAGGAAACGCCCATAATTACAAGTTCTGTGGTTGACATTGATGAGGAGTTAATTGAAAGGTTCAAGAGTTTGTTTGATGATGTGAACATGGTAGAAGTTGGAGAAGTTTCTAGTAAAGTGCACGTGCAGTTCGTCAGGTCGAATGTAAAGCTAAACAATTGGAAGTCTACTCCTCTACCTACTCAGAAGGAGTCTTGGAAGTTTGTTTTGTTTTCCTTTCTATTGTGATCATTCCAGGTTCGTGACCATGATTTTTATTTTCCGCCTATTGATGTACAAACCCTGTTATCCTTTATTTTCAATGAAATGCAATTTCCCTTTTCAATCATTCTTGATAGTTCTTATTTTTGTTTTCTTTTCTTCTTTGTACAGTTATTTTTATGTTAGTCTCAATGACATGACATGTATGAGGAATCTTCGGCCAATTCTTAAAAGTCAATCTAATTCTGAAATAATAATCCAAGAAATAGAATGTGATGATGAATCAGAATATGATGAGGATGGGTCCTTTGAAGAGATTAGTAAGGAACTAAGACATTTTGAAGAAAAACCCAAGCCTAATCTGAATGAAACGAAAGCGATCAATCTAGGGGATCCAGATAATGTCAGAGAAACTAAGATAAGTGTCTATCTTGAACCACAAATCAGGGAAGAAATAATTAAAGCATTGTTTGAGTATAATGATATTTTTGCATGGTCATATGATGATATGCCAGGCTGGAGTACCAATTTGGTGGTTCATAAATTGCCAATTGATCCAGCATTGCATCCCGTCAAGCAGAAGTTGAGAAAGTTCAAAACTGACATGAGTGTGAAGATTAAAGAAGAAGTCATAAAGCAGCTTGATGCAAAGGTCATTCGAGTCACCCAGTATCCAATGTGGTTAGCCAATATTGTCCCTGTGCTAAAGAAAGATGGTAAGACCAGAGTGTGTGTTGATTACCGTGATTGATAATTGTGCCAAGCATAAGATTGGGTCTTTTGTGGACTGCTATGTGGGATATCATTAGATTTTAATGGATGAGGAAGATGCGGAAAAGACGGCATTCATCACACCATTGGGGACATATTGCTACTAGGTCATGCCTTTTGGTTTGAAAAACGCTGGGGCAACTTATATGAGGGCAATAACGACCATAATCCACGACACGATACACAATGAGATTGAGGTTTATGTGGATGATGTGATCATAAAGTCCAGGAAGCAGTCTGACCACGTTAAATATTTGATAATGTTTTTCCAGAGGCTCCGCATGTACAATCTTAAGCTCAACCCTGCAAAGTGTGCGTTTGGTTTTCCATCTGGGAAACTATTGGGGTTCATAGTTAGCCGGCGGGGCATTGAGTTGGATCCGTCAAAATCAAAGCTATCCAGGAGTTGCCACCGCCAAAGAACAAGACCGAGGTGATGAGTCTGCTAGGGAGGCTGAACTACATCAGCAGGTTTATTGCTCAGCTCACGACAACCTGTGAGCCCATATTTAAGTTGCTAAAGAAAAATGATGTGGTCAAATGGACTGATGAGTGCCAGGAAGCATTCGATAAGATCAAAGAGTATTTGTCGAACCCCCCTGTGTTGGTCCCGCCAGAATCCGGGAGACCTTTGATTCTTTGTTTGACAGTCCTGGATAACTCATTTGGTTATGTATTGGGTAAGCATGACATCACTAGCAGGAAAGAGCAAGCCATCTATTATCTTAGCAAGAAGTTCACATCTTATGCGGTTAAGTATACTCCCCATGAGAGGACATGTTGCGCCCTGACTTGGGTAGCACAAAAGTTGAAGCATTATTTGTCGTCCTACACTACTTACCTTATTTCTCGCCTGGATCCTTTAAAGTATGTCTTTCAGAAGCCCATGCCCATAGGAAGTCTCGCAAAGTGGCAGATCTTGCTCACAGATTTTGACATCGTATATATGACTCAGACGGTGATGAAAACCCAAGCTTTGGCCGATCACTTGGCCGTGAACCCAGTGGATGAAGAATATGAACCTTTGTAGACTTACTTTCCTGATGAATAAGTAATGCATATTGACGAGGTCGAGAAGGATGAAAAGCCCGGTTGGAAACTCTTCTTTGATGGGGCTGCTAACATGAAAGGTGTTGGAATAGGAGATGTACTTATTTGTGAAACAGGGCATCACTACCCTGTCACTACTCAGCTTCATTTCTATTGTACCAACAATATAGCCGAGAATGAAGCGTGCATTTTGGGTTTAAGGTTAGCTGTGGACATGGGAGTTCAGAAAGTGCTAGTTTTGGGAGATTTAGATCTGTTAGTGCACTAGATCCAGGGAGAATGGGAGACCCGAGCTTTGAAACTCATATTTAGGTCTGCAATCAGCATGCTTACTGTAATATGGTGGAAGAAGAACTTGACGGTGAACATTGGTTCCACGATATCAGGGAGTACATCAGGTTAGGGGTATATCTAGTACAAGCCACGTGGGATCAAAAGAGAATAATTAATTCGATATTTGGAAAGTGGATTTTTCTTCAGCGGAGGGGTTTTGTACGAAAAACTCCAGATCTTGGATTGCTGAGATGTGTAGATGCTAGACAAGCCACGACTATCATGACCGAAGTGCATTCCGGAGTCTGCAGGCCGCATATGAGTGGCTATGTTTGGCAAGGAAAATTCTTCGAGCAGGTTATTATTGGCTCACCAAGGAGCGAGATTGTATCAGTTTTGTGCGCAAGTGTCAACAATACCAATTGCACAGAGATTTGATTCATTCTCCGCCTTCTTAATTTCACATAATGTCTGCACCATGGCCCTTTGTTGCTTGGAAAACGGATGTCATCGGAGCAATTGAGCTAGCAACATCCAATGGGCATAGGTTCATTCTGGTGGCCATTGATTATTTCACTAAGTGGGTTGAAGCTAAAACTTTAAAATCTGTGACCAAGAAGGCAGTGGTTGATTTTGTGCATGCAAATATAATTTGTCAGTTGGAAATCCTAAAGGTGATCATAACAGATAATGGTGCTAATCTTAACAGTCATCTGATGAAAGAGGTATGTCAACAGTTTAAGATTACGCATCGCAATTCCACCCTATACCACCCCAAGGCGAATGGAGCAGTCAAGGCAGCCAACAAGAACATAAAGAAGATACTGTAGAAAATGGTGCAAGGTTCCAGGCAATGGCATGAGAAGTTGCCCTTTGCTCTGTTAGGTTATCGCACTACTTTTCGCACTTCGGTAGGTGCAACTACTTTTTTTTTGGTATATGGCACTGAAGTAGTGATACCTGCGGAAGTTGAAATCACATCCCTTCGGATTGTTGCTGAAGCCGAAATTGATGATGATGAGTGGGTCAAAACTCGTCTGGAGGAATTGAGTTTGATTGATGAGAAAAGATTGACAGCAGTGTGTCATGGCCAGTTGTATCAAAAGAGAATGGCAAGAGCATATAATAAGAAGGTGCGTCTGCGAAAATTTGATGTGGGTCAGCAAGTATTGAAACGCATCCTTCCACATCAGGCTGAAGCGAAAGGCAAGTTCGCCCCAAATTGGTAGGGGCCGTTCATTGTAACAAGAGTGTTGTCCAATGGTGCTTTATATTTAATAGACATAGAAGGCAAATATGTAGGCATGTCTATCAATTTTGACACAGTCAAAAGATATTATATATGATTTCTTTGGTTTGTCTAATTGTTGTTTGTACTTGGCATATTTTGAAGATTGGAATGACGAAGGCATTTATTATGCTATCTAAACACTTTATCCTTTGTTACCCCTTTGAGCCTTATTTATTTCATTTCATACCCTTCTTTTGGAATCAGTAGGAAAATTCAGAAACACGAGTGCAAAAGGTAAGTAAAGAAAGAGAAGAGAAAAGAGAAAGAAAAGAATGGAAAAGAGTAAAAAAAAAGAGAGAAAAGAAAAAGAAAGAAAAAAAAAGAAAAAGAAAAAAAAGAGAAAAGAAAAGAAAACGAGAGAAAGAAAAAGAAAGGGAAAAGTACAAAAGCAAAAAAATTTCTATGTCATGAACTACGTTTGACCTGATTCCTTTTAAGGAAATGTAGGCAGCCTCACGGTTCGGTCTCATCAAAATAAAATTCCAAAAGTCCCCAAGCAAAGGAACTAGGGCTGAACGATGTGGTTGTTGTAAGAAATCTGATTCCAAAAGTTGTAATTTTGAACCTATTCAAGTGGTTTTAAGCCTATGTGATATCATTTCTTTCTAACCCTATCCAGAAGCCCACATTACGGTCCAAAGAAAGACCTTTCGATCAGTCTTTGAGAGATGCCAAGTCGAGCAAGTAGAAGTATGATTCATATCAGGGGAAACACTCCGGTCTAAGCAGAAAAATGAAAAATGAGAGTCTTATTGATGAAAACCCTCATGGGCACCATAAGGCGATGGAAAGCTGAGAGAAATTAAAAAATGAGAGAGTCTTACTGGTGAAAACCCTCATGGGCACCATAAGGCGACGATGAGTTGAGAGATGAATAAATGAGAGAGGTTTGCTGGTGAAAACCCTTCAGGGCACTGCAAGCCGAATAAGGTTGTTGACTTTGCAAAGGAATCGAATTATGGGAACCCCAAGCATAAAGTATGAAGACTTAAAAGGATTGAATAAATGGACTAAGCTGTTTAGTGCGAAGTGCATGTCATGATCATTGGTGCCAGCGGCTTCACTCAGATAAGTCCCTTTTCATTTACTTCCTCAAACAGTCCCTCTACATTGATTTTTCTTTCCTACTCATAACTCTCGAAGTCATTGCATTTTATTTCTTTTGGGTCTATCTCTCTAAGGTTTTTCCAATGACAGCCTTGTTTAAGCAAGTAAGAAAAGATTTCAAAGCTTACTACCAACTTACAAAATTTCACAAAGTAAGGTGCGGGCAAAGCATACCAGAAATAGCATGATGCAAAAGTTGAAAAAATAAGGTGTTAATGAAAGTTCAAGCGGCCGAGTGGTTTGTGAATTTTGTGGAAGATACAAAGGTTCAAATTGAAAGGACAAAAATGTAAAATAGCGGGTTGGGCATAGGAAACTTGGGTCATTCAAGGTCCTGTGGTTGAAATTCAGTCAGAAAGGCGAACAATTCCTAGCCAGTTCAAGACGGCCAGTCAAAAGAAAGCACAACAGCAAAAAGGCCACTTTCAGCAAGAATGTCGCAAACTAACCACCACATTTTAAAACTGACAAGATTTTTCTTTGATTGAAACAGGGGCAGAAAATTTCATTTGTTACGGAGAAACCCTCCGCGAGGAAAGCAAGTGTAAAACGGGCTCAGCAGTAAGTTCCAATACCCTCTTGGATAACAGGATTTTAGTAAGTTTTGCGGCCCTCGTAAATGACAAGGTCTGACGAGAGGTCTACTTTTGGGAAGTATAATTTGGAATTTAATTTTTCATTTTTGAAATGAGGCTTGGTTTGAAATTTCCAGGATAAAGGAAGTTAATTTAGAATTTATTTTGATACCAAGAATTGGTTAACACTCACGGATGTTCCCAATATCATACTGTGGCAGAAAACCTCTTTTGTTTTGTCTGTTTTATTGAAATCAGGTGCCCACCTAAAGAACCAGGGAAGACAACGCAAGTTTCAAGAATATAAAGCAGATCATGCTCAAGCAATCAGGCACCCAGCTGGAGAACAAGGGAAGATAGTTCAGAAGAAAAGTAGTTTCAACAAGAGGACAAGTCAGGTTCAGCAATCAGTCGCCCACCTGGAGAAACAAGGGAAGACAACACAAGTTCAAAGGAAAGCGGGTAAAGCTCAGCAATCAGGCGCCCACTTAGAGACCCAGGGAGAAAAATTCAAGTTTCAAAGGAGAACGATGCGAAGTTCAGTAATCAGGCAATCATCTAGAGAGAAAGGGTAAATCGTGCCGGTTTATAAGGAAAACAGTTCCAAGTAGCAAGAGAAGATAGGTCAAATTTCAGCAATCAGGAGCCCACCTGGAGAACAAGGGGAAACAAGCGAAGTTTCAGGGAAAAGTAGTTCAAAATTTAGCAATCAGGAGCCCGCCTGCAGAACAAGAGAAAACAAGTCATGTTTCGAGGGAAAAGCAGTGCAAGTGTTGGAAATCAGGCACCCACCTGAAGAACAAAGGGAAAGTAGCAATGTTCAAAGGAGGACGGTTCAAGTTTGGCAATCAGGCGCCTACTTGAAGAGCAATGGAATACAGTTGAAGTTTGGAAATCAGGCGCCCACCTGGAGAGCAAGGAAATACAGTTCAAGTTCTGGCAATCACGCGCCCACCTGGAGAGTAAGGGAATACAGTTAGAGTTTTGGCAATCAGGCGCCCACTTGGAGAGCAAGGGAATATAGTTCAAGTTCTCGCGATCAGGCGCCCACTTGGAGAGCAAGGGAATACAGTTAAAGTTTGGAAATAAGGCGCCCACCTAGAGAGCAAGGGAATACCGTTAAAGGTTGGCAATCATGTGCCCACCTGGAGAGCAAGGGAATACAGTTCAAGTTCTGGCAATCAAGCGCCTACCTGGAGAGCAAGGGAATACGGTTAGAGTTTTGGAAATCAGGCACCCACCTGGACAACAAGGAAAACAGTTCAAATTTCGAAGGAAGACAGCTCAGGTTTCAAGGGAAAGTAATTCATGTTCAGAAATCAGGTGCCCACCTTGAGAACAAGGGAAAAAAATTCAAGTTTCAAAGGAAAACAGTTCAAATTTTGGCTCGTATCAACTCACTTTATCTTTGCACAAAAACCCTTCATGTTTCCGAGCAAAGAGGGGCACCTGTGAGCACATGATTTTTTCCCTTTAGGAATTACTCCCATAAAATTCAAGAAAATAATTTTTCCAATTTTTTAAGATTTTGTGGGAATTTGTGCCTAATTATTTGTGTTTCTGCGTATGTTTGTTTTTCTTTTAAAAATCATGAAAAATGCCAAAAATACCATGCATTGCATTTAGGTTTCATTTTTACAATTTTAAGGTTAATTAGTGAATTAGTTATTTTATCAAAATTAAAAATCACAAAAATTGGTTTATTTTTGCATTTTTAGACTTTTAGCTTTAAATTAGCAATTTCCTTATTTAATTTAGGAGTAATTAATTTTCATAAATATTTTACTAGATGGTCAGTGCTATTTTTCAAATTAATTATGTTAGGATTTTAATTTAGGTTTGAATTGATTAAAATAAGAAAAGAAAATTGGAAAAAGAGAATTAAAGTTAAAAGGTATGATGTTGGGCCAAATACCCAAAGCCCAATCCCTTTTCCCCCCAAACCCGTCTGCCCAGCCCAACTCTTCTACCGGGTCCAACTTCCCCCCAATTAACCAAACGACACCATTTTTTGCCCCCATCTCAACCGTTGGATCAATGAGATCTAACGGACCAGAACTGGGTACTCAATCCATATAAGAGTGTCTGAACCGGTCAGCCCCCCTCCCCTAATTTCATCTTTCAGTCTCTAACCTACCAAACCCTAATCAAACCCAGCCGCCCCAAATCCCTCAACTCTCACCGGCCGACATCGTGACCAAATCGACCCCAAAATCATACCACGCAACCCACAGGCACTCCTAAATCCTATCCTCGTATCTATTTCCCAAAAATCCCAATGGAATTCCTCCAATTTCAGATCTAGGAATTTCAAAACCTAAATTGTTCTGCTTTTTTAATTTCACGCAAAGCTCCGACGTTTTGACCTATAACTTATGTTAGTCGATTGCTCTTAATGAGAGCAATCGATTGGAATTAGTTTTAGTTCATTCCGAGGTCACCAGATTTTGACTGACTCATTGGATCCCGACCAAACTTCAACTCCCTTTATCGTTCGTTGATTCGTCTCAAGTTGTCAATTCATTCTGGAAAATTTTTTGTACCTTTCCCCCTCTTTTCTCTCTTGACTATGTTCTTGCATCATTTTCCTATTTCTTTATATATTGTTCTTACTTTTATGTTTATATTTTGTTTCGTTATTTTAGTCATGTTTTCTTTGTTAGTTGAATTAACCTTAGTTTATTTAGGATTTGTTTTCAATTGGTCAATAACATAAGTCAGGGTTGATCATAGAAAATCATTTAGTTCTAGAATGTTTTCTCTTCTTATTAATCACTGAATTTGATTTTGTTTGACCATTTGGGTTGATTGGTTTTGTTTGGTCATCTTTGAACCGTTTTAAAGGGGTCCGTTCATTTGGGCTGGGACCTGGGTCAAATTTGGCCATCTGTGATTCATTACTGAATGTAAATACAGGGTTGACAAAGGGTGTTTTGGATATTTGGGGGTTGAGGGAATATTTTTCTATTGAGGGAAGCTTCTAGAGGATTAGGTTGGGATTGGTTTGTTAAAAGAAAGGAAGTTTCAGATGTTTTAAAAGGATAAAAAGGGTAAAATGGCTAAGAAATGAAGGGGTAAAGGGGGAATTAGTTAACTAAGCTAGGGCTGCCTTAGGAGTTCCTATATAAGAGCCCTCTTCTTTCATTCTTAAGCAGCCATTTTTACTCTGAAAAATACTAAAAAGTTTCCTGCATCATTTTGGGTTAGAAATTGCTGGGAATTACTCTTTGGGTTCATTATTAGTAATAGCTCAAAACTTTCAAAGGATTTTTGGTTCATTTGGGTCAAAAAATGGTCTAAGGAAGCTGAATTTGCTATGCTGAATTGCTGATTTACACTCTTTCGCTGTTGCTGATTTCCTCATCTTTCTTTTGCTCTAACTTTTGTCCCGGGTACTTCTTGGACCTCATTAACATGTGAAGTGCATTTTGAAGCCATGTAATCGATTTGGACACTTATGGATGAGTGTGAACTTGCTGAATATTAGTCCATGTTTTTTTCAAAGTCTATCCATGTTCTTCCTAATCGAATTAGTTTTAGTGTATGATTTTACTATATTCGTTCATGCTATTGATAGTATATTCTAGAGTTGTATTTTAACTTTACTTGCCATGTGGGTTTGGTTTGGTTAAATTCTTCCTGTCAAGTATATGGTCTGGACTGTTATAGTGGGGGTTTAATTTTGATGAGTAACCACCCTGTTGGGTTTGGATTGAATTGGTTCAAGTTAGTAGTGATGTTAAATTCGAGGTTAATTCTCATCTTAATTTTGATGTTCGTAGTTTTGGTTTTAAATACTTGAATTAATTTAGTAGGTGTTGTACCATTTTAATACTTGATACAAATGTCTAGAGTATCCCTACTGTTAGAATTACTGCATGTACGAGCTCAACAACAGCTAGTAATAATTTCAACTTTTAAATGGGTAGGGCCTATAGTTCGTGTTTCAATTTTCTGCAGTTTGGATCTCTATTAGACAATGAACATCTTTATTTACTTAGATGAAATTGGTTTAGTTTAATAGTGTTTGAGTTACTCAAGGCAATAAATAACTAAAGGTTCTCAGAACAAAGTAGCCCAAAGGGCAAGAGGTGCTTAACCGCATCCCTTAACAAGGCCTGGCCTGATTAATTGGCCCAGATAAGATACGTGGCCCAAGTCAGGAGCATGTGTCTCAAGCCCCCCTTCCTTTCAATTCTGGGTTCATCCCCAAAGCCCAATCCTCTCGTCGTTTTTCAGTGGTTATGGTCGTCCGATTTCAATGGCCCAAGGGACTAGCCTGTTGGTCCATCTCATTAAAATAACCCATCGCCCAAGCTGTTTACAGCTAATAACTCCTTTAAGTTCAAACCATTTTCAAATGCAAGCATCTTTAGGCCTAGTTAAATATGACTCTAAAATGGAGTGAGATGTGTCATTTAGTTATATCACCCATGGCCCTCATAAATATCATAACTACTTATTTAAAATGATTCATGTTCGTAGAAAGGCCTTTAGGCGTGTTTAAAATAATATCGTGATTATTTATATGGTCGCGTAACATAATTATGATTTTAAAAACCAATTGGGTGTATGCGTTCGCGCAACTTTATCAAACTTTCTTAGTAATAAAATGGTTGCTAATGAGCCGCTAATTAATTTAGTTCATATAGTTCGAGGTGTTCCATCCACAATTTAATGATCCATGGCCCTCGTATTAATTTCATAGCCTAGATACAAAAATGATGCATGTTCGTAGTTTGCTTTAGGCACGTTTAATATATTATCGTGGTTGTGGACACATTCGCGTGACATGACTACGATTTCTAAGAACAAAATCGGAGTACACATTCGCGCAACTTCGGTCAAATTTTGTTAATGATAATAAAGCGTTATTAATTGTGGACACGTTCACGTGACATAATTTTTGAGGCGCCAAACAAACGGTTACACGTACGTGTGACTTGTTTCAAGATAATTTCCTAATTAAAAAGGCAAATGCATATAGGTTCTAAAAGTAAGTGATTAGACAATTTCATTAAGCCAAGTAGGATCAAAGCGACCATGCTAAAACCATAGAACTCGAGAATGCCTAACACCTTCTCCTGGGTTAACAGAATTCCTTACTCGGATTTCTGTATTCGCAGGCCGTAAACATAGTCAAATCTTTCTCGATTCGGGATTTTAACCGGTGACTTGGGACACCATAAATTATCCCAAGCGGCAACTCTGAATTTTAATATAAATAATCCTGTTTCGATTGTCACATAAATTGAAAAAACTCACTTATACCCTTTTCGGAGTAGTAAAAAGTAGGTGTGACATAGTCATGCCCAGAAGCAGCTAACTAGGCATAGTCACAAAATTAGACATAAAGAACAAACTCATATGCAAGGGGATAGAGATTTGGGACATACTCAGAAACACACATAAAGGGAAATATACCGATCTCAATGGAGGGGAAGACATGATAACATGCTAATAATGTAACTATCAACTTCAAGTTTCACAACAAAACCACAAATAGAAGCAAACTAGGAATAAAATAAGTTAAAGCAATAAGAGAATCATATTGTTGTTGGGAACTTTGAATTGAAACTATGACATACAAGTATAGAGGATAGTGAGCAGAATGAAAGAACAAAAGAACACAAATGGTTAGCCTTGGCTTGCAGCCGGCTAACTTAGAGCAGTAGTAAGTAGCACAAGAGAGAGAAGAATTTTTTAAGTATGAGAGATAATTTTGAACCAAGTGTTCGTGTCTTGGGTGTGTTAATGAGAGAGCAAATATATACTTTGAAACTAGGTAGAATAATAAGGTAAAAATCAAAGCCAAGCAGTAATTATGAAACTAGGTATCAATTAGTACAAAATTATTAGAAGTACTCCCTTAATCAAGGGAGTTAATTTCAAACGGTAAAGACAAAAAAGGAAAGAGATCATATAAGATCAGAATATAACACACAAGGAAATAGTTTTAGCATAGTGCAAGTATAGAACATGTTATTAAGGCTAAGTACATAATATCCCAATTAAGTAAATAACATAAGAGTCATTCGACATCATAGTTGAATAAAATAAGGCAAGAAAAATGATTGAGAGGTTGAAAATCAGTATAGAATATCACAAGAAATTAGAAGAATATCAATCATAGGGAATCAAGGACTCCGATGGAAAATAGCACTGATTTAGGGGAAATTACTATGAATTTCTATGAACAAACAGATTAAATACACAATAGGCGAGAAGAGGCAAAATCAGAAACCATAATAGCATAGTAGGGCACAAATCACACAAAATTAGGGATTCGCATAGAACATATCGCTGAATAGAGGAGTTAACAGAATAAACATAGTATAGGCGGGAGAAGCAAAAATTAGAAACCCTAATGGGCATAGTAGGGTAAAATAAATCACACAAAACTCAGGGATTCATGAGAAACAAGGAGGCATATAGATTAAATAAACAAACCATCAAATACAGAGCCAAAACCCAGGGTTAAGACCAAAAACTAGGTTTTTCACATACACAAGTTGAAAAGGAGTAGAAACACAAAATTAGTCAAGATATGCAAACTATAGAGGTTTAAACATGAAGAATCGACTTAAACATAGTGTAGAAAAAGTTCCGAAAACCCTAGCTTTTAAAAGAAAATAAAACAACTCGCAATCGATGATTTTTTGCAAAAGAGGTGTGAGAATAGTGTAAAACATTGGAAGAAACAGACTCGAATCGTTAAAAATAGCACAGATCTAAGAGATACAAACAAAAGTTAGGGTTTCAAAGAAAACCCAAATAGAGATAGAAGAACCTGCTTAGAACTTCAAAGATCGTAACAAATATAGCATGATTTTGCTCAAAATCACACCGGAGAAGCCATGAATAGTCAAAACAGTAACCCTAGAAACAAGTGGGCGTGGCTCAGGGCCCTTGAAGGCCTCAGAGAGGATGAGCAAGGCGATGGAGGAACCATTGGAGGCTTGGGGTTGAAGAGTGATCGCTGGAGAAGGGGGGTGGTTGAAACGGATTTAGGGTTAGGTTGAGAGGAGAGGAGACGAGAGGATGCAAAGGCGGCGGGGTTTGGAAATGAGGTAGGGTTAGGAGGTCTTTTGAAATAACAATGGAAAGGGATAGTATGGATCGTTGATCTAGGAGATCAACGGTTAGAATTTGATCGGGTAGATGGGTTCCGGGTTTGGGTAAGTGTATATAGGGTATGGTTCGGGTATTTTAATAAGAAATTGGGTTGGGTCCAATTTGGGCTGCAATTGAAATGCCAAATTCGGCTATAATTTAAATAGCCACTTTTTCCTCTTTAATTTATAATAAATAATAAATAGTTTTCTAAAAAATAATTTTATGTGCTAGAATGATTTAAAATATATAATTATCATTTTAAAAATGTATGGACCAATTTTACGCATATAAAATGTAATTATATACTAAATGGGCTAACATTGCAATTATATGCAATTTTGCTTAAAAAATACCAAATGACATTATAAAAATGCATAATAATATATTAACCATATTTTGGTATAAGTATAAAAATTAAATAAATAATTCGTCATAAAAATAATTTGGGTAATAATTATTGGGGATTTTATGAATAAAAGAGGAGAAAATAAATAAATTTAAACATTTAAAATTATGGGAAAAATTATAAAAACCTTGTGAATGCTTACATATGCATATATATGCTATTTTGAAGGTATTGATGCATATTTAAAAATATGTAGGGAAAAATTGGGTATCAACATCGACAATCTCCGAGGGAGGGAACACGGTCACATCTTCACTTCCTCGGGGTCTCGAGATGCTCTCCTGAAGTGACTTGATAGCAAGAAATTAGACCCTATGATTTCTCCACATACATATAGTCTTTGCATTTCTCATAATGAGGTGATGGGAAACGAGTGTGATACTCGACTCATCGGGCTTTCCGTGATGATGTCATATCGATGACGCAACCTATGAGGTAAGGTTTTACGATAATCGGGACATCCCATGGACTTGTCTTTTTGACGCCATTCAATGTGTTGTCGATTCCCGTTCTTCAAAGCAACAATACCACTGTCGATTCGGCTCTTCAAGAACACATTAATTATACCTGCAGGTCAGTCTTCCAAAGGCATTGATGGTCGTGCCATTATCCCCTATAAATGTGGGCATTCTGGCATCATTTTTCTATCCAAGTGTCTTCATTTGTTCATTCATTCCTTTCTCCTCGTCATCTTCCTCTATTGTTAATCACCATGTCTGGAGCTTATGGCCTTAAGGTTGTTTGGCAGCGTTCCTATAGGCCGTGTTATGGCCTTTTGCTTGAGCTTCCCTTTGTCGATCGAGATTACACCGTCTTGTCATCGCTGCCGTTGCTGTTGCATTTATTATTGCTGTCCTTATTGGCTCGAGATGATGACAAACGTGGAATCGACTTTTCCCTTTTTTAGGAAGTTATTCGGACCATGCACGCTGCTCACTCTCCTAACTTAGCCTAGTATGGCACTTCATCCCTTGGGTTTTTTATTTCCCCAATGATAAAATGGCACAACCGGTCGTTGAGGCTTGGGCCCACCGAATCTTCAACCTTTGGCTTCGGTGGGTTATGTCTCTTTTTTCTGCATCCCATCCTTTTCCTCTTCTTCATCTTAACCCTCGGCGAGCTTATCCCGCAAGATCGAGCTGGGAACCTAGGAGATGTGGCGATCGAAGGAATTGCCTTCGAGGATGCGAGCTCGAGGAGGCAGCGCTCGGACATGTTGCTACCGGAGATGAACCTTCGAGGATGGACTAGGTTATTAGGTTTTCATTATGGGTGTATACCTCTTTGTTTCTTTGTTTCTGTGTTAGGACCCCTCGCGGGCTTATGTATTTGTATGTAAGGACCCCTTGAGGGCCATTGTAAGCCAATGTTTATGAAATAGAAAGACATCTTCTTCACTTTTGCTTTTGATATTTGCCATATTCTTATATATTCTTGTGCATTTGTGGGGAGTTTGAATATATGCCTCTTTTGACGATCATCGATATTCTTTTCTGTCTTTGGCCGATAGAAATGGCTCCTTTATGAGTGTACCATGGCTCCTTGGACCAAGCCTGAAGCGATCCGATAGACTCGGGTCGTCGGGACCCTCGAACCGCATGAAAATGGCATATCGAACCTTGAAATCTTATAAGGTGGTCTCTAAGTGAAGGTCAACTTCTTGCACCTGTAGATTTACTTTGAACTTGATGTAGATAATCTTTTAAGGCATTGTAGATGGGTTCCTATTTTAGTTTGCTAGTTCTACCATAGCCATGATTGCTATATCAGGGTTTGTCCGGCAGAGAGGGGAGAGTTCCACTCCCAGTGCTCAGGATCAACAGGAGTTTACTCTGAAGGCTATGTCTTCTATAAGAGAGGAGCATCTAGAGATAGTGAGGAGAGACTGCAGATGGGGAGAGGGGGCAGCGTTGCAGGTGCTTACCCCGGATGAGGGTATCACGGACCTCGCCGATAGATTCCTAAACGTGTATTTGTACCCTTTCGCGCTAGGCACCCTTGATAGGGTTGTGCTCGATTTCTGATTAAAGTACCGAGTAATTTTGGCACAGATACATCCATCATTTTGGTGAATAGTGTTGATGTTGAGTTTCTTTGCGGAGAAAGTAGGGCTTGAATTCACGCTCAGTCACCACGTTAGGCAGTAGCGGCCCTTTCATCATCAAGGTATGCTAACCTTGTAGTGCCGTTCGTCTATGCCTTTTGTTATTGATGATGAGAAAGGTGGAGATCGAGAGTGGATTAGTCGATTTGTTCAGGTTTGGACGATTGACGTTATCCCCGTGGAACTTATTCCATTCCACGAGAAATAGAATTACACGGGTGAGTGGAGCATCTCGTGCTTTCTCAGAGTTGCTCATGCTGAAAGCTAGTTTAGTAATCGCGTTTCTTTTTTTTTTTGTAGTAACTTCATGGGTGCCGGGCGAAGTTCCCGATCTACCCGGCTGGGTCCGAAAGCTAGTGACCAATTTGACTTGTGACGAGCGTAGGTAGTGAACTGTGTCCCGGAGTAGATGGGAAGCAAAACACCATGGTACATACTTACACTGCTTTTACCTTATCCTTCGTGCATTTGGGAAGGCATTTCCCTTTTTCATGCACTAATCTTGTTGTCGTAGGTATCAGAGGGTCTCCAAGGGCGAGGTTGCGTTCTTCCGGAGAGGAGGAGGAGTTGCTAGCTTCCGAGCCAAAGGGAGATAGTGATAAACGGGATATGCACTTGCAGTGCGATGGATCTCTCAGCAGGGCGAAACGGGTCCGAGTCTTTGAGGAGAAAACATCGCCCAAGCCTGCTGTACCCGAAGTCTCCAATTCCGTCGGCTTTACTTTATAGTGAGTTTTGCGCAGGCCTTCCACATCTCATGTCTTCCCTTCCTTATCGAGTTCTTCTTTTGCAGGCCTTTGACAGGCTTAGGTATGAGCTGCTCCGTCATGGGGCTAGGCTCCGAAAAGCTCTAGATAAGGGTAGGCCCCTTAGGCTCCTTTGCGAGGAGAAAGAAGTTGAGTTGATGCAATGGTGATATGAGGCGTACCAGAGCTCGAATTATGAGAGCTATTTGATGGAGTAGGTAATTTCTCATGGTATGCATTACTCTTTTTAACCTTTTGGGTTAACCTTTTTCCTATCTCAGTCGCAAAAAAAGATGGAGGCTCTAAAGCACCTTAGGGGTGAAGCCGACCGAGTTAGGAATGACTGTGGCGAGCTAAGAGCTCAGGTGCATGCTCAAGATTTAGAGGAGAAGGGTTCCTTGGCAAAAGTTCCTGCCTTTGAGGCCCAACTCCGCTTGGCTCGTGACAACTCTTCAGTTCAAGCGAATATGATCACGAAGCTCGAGTTTGAACTTTCAAAGGTCAGTGTTGAGATCGTTGATGCTCGGGCTGAAGAAGCATTGAGCCGGACTAAGGCTAATCAGGAGATAGTGATTCATTTGAAGTACGCTACTGATTCCCAAGACGAGTTGAAGAGGGCCCTCGATCGTGAAGAGAGGATCGAGAAATATGTTCATTGCAAATCCCGAAGAAGGGTACTTGAAGAGGTCGGTGCTAGGGGTTTCGTTTTCTCGAAAGAGCTGGCTCGAGCGAGGGCGGACAAGCGTGATGCTCGGTCACTTCTGTCTGACGCTATGGAGAGCGAGGATGAGGCTGGTAGGCCGTAGCCCTCAGGGGCGGATCGTAGACTTTTCCATCTTGCATGTGATTTTTCAAAGCGTGTTTGTAGATGGAGAGTACACTTTTTCGTGTATGCAAATACAAGAAAACTTGAAGCGTTCATTCCTTATGTACCCCTTTCTGCTTTGCTTTTGACTAGGTGGACTGGTTCAGAGTTGATGAGAATCCTTAGATTCGTGATATATCTTCGGGGCTCATCAGGTAGGCTCGAGGGCTCTTACGCGTTCGGTTGGTGCGGCCTTTAGTGTAGGCTGGCATTAGAGCTCTTATGCTTTTTCCAAAATGTTTTGGGTTCAGTCTCCGAGTCGGGCCTCGGCTCGAGCCTATTCAACCTTCAAGCTTTTGTGTTTGCATGAGCGGGCGACAATGGCTCTTATGCCTTGCCCTTGGGAATTTATATTTTAACTATTTTGGGTCCAGTCTCCGAGCCGGGTTACGACTCGAGCTCACTTGACCCTTAAGTTCTGTATTTTCGCAGGCTCATGCGACCTTTTATGTATATGGCCTTGAGGCTCATGAAGCTGGCGACAATGGCTCTTACGCTATCCCCGTAGGCATGTATAGTTAACTATTTTGGATCCGGTCTCCAAATCGGGTTACAACTCGAGCTCACTTTGACCTTAAAGCTTTCAAATTTTAAGCTGGCGACAATGGCCTTGAGGCTTGTTGCAACCTTTTAGTGTGTGGCCCTAAGGCCCGTTTGGCTGGTGACAATAGCTCTTACGCTTTTGCCCTTGGGCATATATAGGCTTTGTTTTCCTCTTACGATTCTTTTCAAAGTATATTCAAATTAATGTCCTGTGATTTTATAGCGTCGGTCTGGTGTCCCCGAGTCACGTTAATTTGGCTGGTGTAGCCATATTGACCATAGTCATTTGTGTTTGGCCGGAGTCATTTTTGATCCCGAGTGTGGTAGTTTAGGCGTCTACATTGAGGGTATGCCATTTCGGGAGTCTTACAAATGCGACATATAGCCTAAACTTCGGGATCGAGCTTTATGCCTATAGTAAGGTCTTACAAAATTTTCATGCCTATTGAGGTCTTATAGATTTTTCATGCCTGTTGAGGTCTTACAGTTTTTTATGCCTGTTGAGGTCTAACAATTTTTCATGCCTTTTGAGGTCTTATAGTTTTTTCATGCATGTTGAGGTCTTACAGTTTTTGTTGCTATATTAAATAGATCTTTTGTTATTTGAGTTAACACTTTCGACTGCCCTGATCTAGCGCCTATATATGGGTTAGTGTAAAATAACAAAAGAGGGAGGTGGTCTTACCTTATCATAGGGTGCACAGGCGATGTTCCGAGACCTGATATGTCCCTGTTGTTTGGAGCGAGGACGCTGTATGGTCCTCCGCTGTGTTTACTTGGGCTTAGCTGAAGACATAGTTTGATTACCCTTTGATTCTTTCGAGAGTGGAGATATTGGTGCCGGCGCTACGTTACGTAACGCGAACACTTCCCTTGTCGCGTGTTGCTCGCCATTGACAGTTTTAATTCCGTCCTTTGCTGGGATTTTATCATTTGGCGAAGAGGGGACGGTACCGCCTTCACGCGGTGCGTCCGTGGCCGTCCGAACAAGGAGTTTATCCCTAGCGTCTCCTTTGATGACATGGAACTTGGCGTTTCGGTCTGCGACGGCCATGCTGACTGAGAGAATGGTCTCTCCTCTCGTTCTTTCGATCGTCGTGTTGAATCCGCCAAGGATTTGAGAGGCGGGCATGATTTGGCCTGGCAGTCTGAGCTGCTCTATCACCCTCGACCCGATAATATTGGTCGAGCCACCTGAATTCACAAGCACATGTTTTATTTGTAATAAACAAATGAGGAAGAAGGTTAGCAATGCGTTGTTATGAGGTTGGGGCGATGTTTTGGAGCCTTCCTTGACGAATGAGAGGGCATCTTTAGGTACGTATCCCTGGGTCTGTTTTTCTCTGGTGATCGATATTTTTGTCCTCTTCTTCACTAGTTCCTCGCTCCTCCAATATCATGGTAATATGTCGTGGCCCATTTAATTCGTTCTTCTTGGCCACCTTTCTTTCTCGAAACTTAACTTGAGCTAGATTGCTCAAAAATCCTCGGCGGTGACTTTTATTGGGTAGCTTGGCTGTTTCCTTGCAGAGTTGGTGGCAATATTTGGTCCTATGGTTGTGTATATTATGAAGTTCACATACCAAGTTGTGATTCCTCAGGGAAGGATCCGTCTGGATAGGCCTGAACCATTTAGTGTCCCTGGTTTTGCTGATCATGAACACGATGTCCAATATAGTGACATTGAAGTTATATTCTGGTAGGCGAGGTGCCTCCGTTGGCCTCGTGTCTCTTTCGAACCCGGCTTTGTTGATGAGCCCTCGAGGATATTGTTCTCGATCCATTCTCCAACCATTGTGAGGTAGGTTGCGTCTCAGGGCATTCTTCTTGTCTTCGTCGTACAGCTGGTATCTTTCTTTGTTTAGTTTTGGTTCTTTGACAGGAGCCTACTCGGGTACATTTAGCCCAAGGGGGCTCCCAGCTAGACATCCTCGACCCTAATTTGCGATTGGCACTAGTTGTGGGCGTCTAACCAGGTCGTAGCTGGATACTCGATCAAGTTCTATTTCAACTGTCTTGAAGCCACCGAGCTTCGTTCATTCAAGCCTTGAGTGAAGGCCTGTACAGGCCAGTCGTCGGAGACCAGGGGTAGTTCTATTTGTTCCATTTAGAAACGGGATATGAATTTTCGCAGCATTTCATTCTCCCTTTGCTTAATCATAAATACGTCGGACTTTCTTGTTGCTACTTCGATGGCACCGGTGTGTGCCTTTATTAAGGAATCTGCCAGTATGGAAAATGAATCTATGGGGTTGGGAGCTAGGTTGCGATGCCACATCATGGCCCCCTTTGAGGGCGTTTCCCTGAACTTCCTCAGTAAGATGGACTCGATCTCGTCGTCTTTTATATCATTTCCCTTTACCGCGCACGTATAGGCAGTGACATGCTTGTTGGAATTTGAGGTCCCGTTGTATTTTTAGAGTTCCGACATTCCAAAATTCTTTAGAACGGGTTTTGAAGCCACTTCCTCTAAGAACGGTCATTGTATGAACTTCTTTGATTCTACACCCTTAAGTCCCGGGAATGCGCCCGGGATTTGGTCGATTCTGAAGTGATAGGTTTCGACTTTCTTGTTGTTAGCTGCTATCATTTTCTCGCCTGACTCGATCCTTTTGGTGAGGTCTTCGAGCATTTTCACGATGGCAGGGTCGACTATCGATTCGTTGTTGCTTGACCTCTCTTGTACCTGTTCGGCTAGGGGGATAGTTTCCGGTGCTACTATGCTAGGAGTCTTCGTGTTGCTTTGCAACTGAGTGATATCCAACTGTTGCGCCTGCAACATTTCGAAAATAACATGAAGACTAACTCTCTGTTCTTCCCGATCTGGGTTTTTTGGGCTTCCTGTTGGTCGCCACGTTTTATGCTCATGTCAGTGTATGAGGTTTCGTCGACTTGCGAATCCGAATCCGCTAGAATTGGTCTAGGTGCGTTATCGGGGTTCTGGGGTGGCGCGCCAACGACTGGAATAACCACACCGTTTTCTCTGTGGTTACCGAGCTAGACATTTTGGCCTGAAATCGAAGGTCTTGGATAAGAAAAAGTGTGATAGATAACTTGTGTCATGTAACGAAACTAGAAACAAAATAATCACTATTATTTTTAGCCCCACGGTGGGCGCCAAATTGTTTACCATGAAAATGATAATAACAATTAAATTTGTTGATGGGACTCTAAAAATACGTGATCTATTTATTATGCTAGTTGTTAGAGTAGTTGATGCTAGATATGCAAAGATAAAAGATAAAACACGAGCTAGAAGGGAGCTGTGTTCAAACTGAGGGGTAGTTGTCCGGGCCTCGGGCTAGCCGGTGAAGGGCCTCGAGGTCGATGCCTGGGATCGGGCTCGAGCTATCGGGGGTAACCGGGAAGGGACTAATAGTTAGGATATGATTAAATGAGGCTCTTTATGGCGAATACCAAGCAATAAATGAATAAGTATGAAAGCAATAAATGAAAGAGGTAGTTTCGAGCGAGTAAGTTAGAGAGAAAAGAGAGAGAGAGAAAGAGAGAATTGTTACTGATCTTGTGTAGAATAGTTGGAGAAACAACAACTCCTTACAAAGAGATGAGGATCCCCTTTATATAGGAAGGGGATCCTGTCATGGTACAAAATATATTAATTGTAAAGGCATGGAGATGGGGCAGCTAGATGGGACGCCTCGATTCAGGCTCTGGATAGGCTGGCTTTGTCAGAATTAGCCGTGTGCCTTGGGAATTCCCCATTTTACTCTAGCCTCAATCTATATCCTCTTTAAGTCGGACCTCGACGAGCTCTAAGGGGGGGAACTCGGTCACAGCTTCGCGTCCTCGGGGTCTCGAAAAGCTCTCCTGAAGTGACTTGATAGCAAGAAATTAGACCCTATGATTTTTCCTCATACATGCACTATCTCTCTTGTACATCTGATATTAAGAGTGATTCTGTAATGTTCTCAATCATGATGTCTATAACTTTCTAGGTCCAATAAGCAGACTCCTAATTTACTTAGTTGATGTAACACTTCAGTTTCTTCTTCCTTCTGATTAGCCTTTATGTAGGCTTAAGCTATCTTCCGATCTGTGGCTTATGGCAATTAGTTGTTACTTTAACCTTTCATGGATGCTATGGAAAATCATGATACATCTTCTAATGATTCCATCCTTTGTCTATGACATGGACCCAATTCCTTCTTTTAACTTATACCGAAGTCTCTATGGCTGATAATTCATTTCAGCTTTCTTCAAACGTAAGCAATTGCTTTTCTTGGTTTTCCCCCTTGTTGTGTGCATACTTAGCTTATATTAGTTCTCACATATGCCGAAATTTTTGTGCAACTCATACGGTCTCGAATATTACTTTTGGTTTTACTCACCGCTTGTTAGCCATGGTAGGTGTCACTTTTTTTTGTAGTGCATACAATTTTGTAGTGGGACTGTTGTTATAAACCCATTTCCTCTTTAAGTTGCTGTGCTTTGGTTGAAGACTTATTCCTCATTTACTCAGCTAGTCTTTTATATTAGTACTTAGGGAAGACCTTCTTGACTCTTGTAAAGTTGCAGTTTATTACATCACATACCCGATTGAATTCTTGATGTTCGTACACGCTTATAATTATCCGTAGTTCTTACCTCCGCGCCCTTGTGCTTGTAGTGTTGCGTAACTGATATTTTGACTATCTTCCTAGTGGCAATCTCTTTTATTTCCATAACATTCATATGACACCTTTAACTACCCCAACTCCTATCTGAATATTTCCGAAGGGTCACAATGTCATATTTGAGAGACTGAATCCCCCATGTTGGGGTTCGATTTGTTTATCTTGCATGATCTATTGATTTGTCTGTATACTTTAATCTAGCCATAACTAGGCACTTCCTAAATTAACTACTAACTACTCGTTGGCCCATTCTTATATCAGTATTCCGCGTAATCTTTCTTGGGTTATTTATTTTGTCTTAACTTACCTCTCGCACAGGCTCCTTATTAATCTATGGCATCTCGGGTAGGAACCCTTACTTCCTCTCCTTGACGTCGTGTTTGTATCGTAGCATATCTGTAGCCTTTTGAGTAAGTGCTATCTCATCCCTTTTTCATTTTATCGCATTCTTCTTTTACCATTCCATAATTACTAGAACCACTTAATTCTGATTTAATTCCACATCACTCCATATTCTCCCATTTAGGGAAGTATTAATATTTAGTGCTACGACGATCTACCTATAGATGTTTTACCTCTTCATCATTGGCGTCTTCTCACACTATCGATGACCCTTACTTGACTTGCAGTATTCCTTCTGTACCAAGGGTAAGGAAATGATGTTACGCCCCGTAATATTACGTCGATATTACATCCCGTAGTATTATATTACAACGATGTTATGCTCTGCAGTAATATATTACGATGATGTTACCCTCTCCAGTAATATATTATGATTATGTTACATCATGTAGTAATACGTTACGCTTCGCAATATTAAGTTAAGATAGTAAGTGCATTACAGTGATGTTACGCTTCGCAGTATTAAGTTACGACGATGTTGCACCCTGTAATATTGTACGTTGAATTTTTCATAAGGTAATTGACATCAGTCCAAAGAAAAGATTATTTGGAGATTATAAGGATTGTAAGTGATGAATAAATTCGTGAAGGTGAGAGGGGAAGCAAGTCGAAGAAAATGAATTTCGTTGAAATTTGGTATTTTGGGATAAAATACGGCCCGATCTAAAATATCCAGTATTTATGGACTAGTACCATACAAGGTACCACATGACTATGATAATAAGGTGTATAAGGTATGTGAAAAGTGAGTAGTATTTTAAGAAAGTGGGAATAATTTTTAATTATGCGAGTAATTGGTTAATTACTAGGTAATGGTGCATTACCTAGTTTATTAATAATTAGTCGTGGATTAATTGAAGTCTTTGGACAAAAACAAAGGCAAAAAAAAAACGTGGCAGCCACATGACAATACATTAAATGACTCATGTATTATTATAGCAAGGTGTCCATTAAGTGGTTTGTGACTCATGTGTTATGTAGCAAGGTGTCCATGAAATAATTCACCCCTTCTTTAGTCTTCTGAAGGAGATTTGCATACAAATCTTCATTTTAGCACAACAAGCTAGTGCTTTCTTACTCCCCCTTAAGACTAAAAGATACAAGTATCGTTTTAGCACAAAATTAAGCCAAATTTGACAAAGATTGGAACTAGTATACTGTCAAGACCGTGTGTAATCTCATACAAATTGTAAATGTTATTTGCTACAATCAAATCTCATACAAGACTACTTAATATTTAACAACGGGGGATTTTACAACTTTTAAGGGAGCACGGTGCAATCTTTCTCAAGAATATTATAGGGATTCTTCCCTACTTCGGTCCTCCGTTACGTGTTTCGCAACAAGAGAATCAGTTCAGGTATGTTAAGGCTATCCCTTCTTTCTTTTGGCATGATCTATACGATGCAAACGAAACGTACAAATGCACAAATTCCACAAATGACTCTATTCATCGAAGTATTAGAGAAATCTATGTTCTTGAATTCCCATGTGTCATAATATTTTATCATCTGTTCATGGGTCTTCAAAAAATATGAAAGTTGAAAAGAGTTTACTTTATGATATTACTCAGAGGCAAAATGGTCTTATGACATTCCAAATAATTTTATTGACGTACTTTTTATGCACTGCATTCATGTGCACTGACCCATGACCAGATGACGTTATATACGCGTATATATGTAAATATATGTATATGGGATATGGGAAAAGGTTATGGCGTTATATACGCACCACCACCTGGTCAGCTGGTATATGATGATGTTGTTGCCCACAGTGGCTGAAATATGATTCAAACGGCGTTATATACGCATATATGGGTATGTATTCAAATGCACAACATGACATACATACGCATATGCATGATACTATAATGATGTCATGATTTACAAAGTTATTCAGACTTATAGGTGGAGTTATTTACTCTATATTTCTTCTATGTCTGTTATGTACTTATTTTTGTACCCTACATACTTATTACATTATTCGTACTAAAATCCCTTTTACCTGGGGATACTGCGTTTCATGCCCGCAGGTCCTGATAGACAGGTCGAGAGCCCTCCAATTAGGCTATCAGCTCAGCAGAAGATGTTGGTGCGCTCAATTTGCTTCGGAGTTGCTTGTTTGGTTAGCATGATTTAGACGTGTATTATTTGGTATGGCGGGTCTCTGTCCCCACCTTTATGAAAATTTCGTATTCTTCGAGGCTTGTAGACAGATGTCATGTACGTAAGATATTGTATGGCCTGGTCAGCCTATATTCAGGGTACGAGTGGTTATTTTGGGCTTGTAGGCCCGTATGTCTTATGTATAGATTGATATTACATGTTATATTCTACCTATTTCACAGCAGCCTCTCTGACTCAATTATTATGATAGTATGACATGAAAAGATACATTATGTTGGTACTCGGTTGAGTAAGGTACCGGGTGCCCGTCGCGGTCCATCGATTTGGGTCATGACAAAAGTAGTATTAGAGCAGTTCTTTCCTAGGGATTCTATAAGCCGTGTCTAGTAAAGTCTTGTTTATGGGTGTGTCGTGCACCATACTTATAAGCAGGAGGCTACAGGGCATTTAGGATTGTCACTCTTTCTTCTTACTCTAGATCATGTGGTAGAGCTCACTTATAAGAATTCAAGTTCCGAAATTCTATTCTATTCATAATAAGACAATGCCTACGTTTAGAAAAATGATCGATAAGAGATATAGCTGTGGATGTGTTGAATTAGAGGAACTCGAATTTGCATCATTTATATGATGGAAATGTGAGGTCTTCACTAGAACATGTGTGTACCTTACGTGTAAGCTTCTTGATAAGAAGCCTTAAGGCAAGAATATTTATCCACCTCTATGGTGAAAGGCAGTTAGAGATTCAGAAGATAGATACAAGCTTCAACAAGAAAAAAGAGTAAGATGAGAAGGGTACGAGGTACCCAGTTAATGAAGATTATCGATATTTTCAACTCCGCTAGAAAAGTATAAGCATTGTGACTTACCTTTAATAGTAACAGATGTATGTAGAATCGGCCACACCTATCTCAGTCATGCCTTATAGGAGCTAATGGATATGGTTTAAAAGAATGACAGGATAGTAAGATCTGACTAGAGTTAGAGTAACCAAAAATAAGGAATGGATGGTTTGCGTTAGCTAGCATTTTCGAAGAATATTACAAAGGTGCTAATAGATCTTCTTGTGAGACACCTATGTGGTGCACTCTAGAATATTATAATTAGATGAGAATACTAGTGTGATCAAAAAAATTATGAAGATAGGCACTGAAAGTTTGGAAGGGAAATATTACCTTAGTATGACTCTCGTTCTTAGTAGAGCGAGGGGTTTGAGCAACCCGAAGAGCCGATGAATGAAACAAGGAGATCTAAAAGAGAAAGAATATCTTGTTGAAAGTTTTAGAATAAAGTGATAAACAAAAATGTTAGCAGGAAATAAGAAGAGAGCTAATGAAGCATTAAGAGTAAGATGTGATACCTGGATGACATCGACATGTCAAAAAGATGACAGTATTATAGAATCTATAGTCAAATGAAGAAAGAGATGAGGGGTGATGGGCCTTAAGACAACAAAAGAATATAGGCCATACTGTCACATCCTCATATCGAGAAATAAGTTTGCGACTCTAACGTGATTAACAAAAAGGAAAGTTAGACACCAGAGTAAGGGAAATCAATATGGAGGTGAACAAGATAAACTCAACATGAATGAGGAACTGAGTGATTTGATAATAATCAGCATCATGAGAATTTTAGATTGTGTTCCGGAAGTAATAGAATGGACAACAGAAGAAGATCCATGATGATTTCAGAGAATGGTCATTCAGGGAGACGTTTCCCTAAAGTAAGCACTGTGAGCAAAGTTAAGCTTAAGAGACTGTATGTGCCAGTTGCACTAAGTGCAACCATCACGAGTGAGGGATTTTTCTTATCCTGGGTAGAAAAGATTACCGCAAGGCGAGTAAGGATCATTGAAAATGTGAAAGGACGCCAAAGATGAAGAGGAAAAACATCTATAGCCAGACTGTCATAGCTCCAAGTCTTAGTGCTCCCCTAAAAAGGGAATATGAAATGACAAAGGAAGAATGCAATAAAAATGAGAAAGGGATAAGGTTGCACTTATCCAAATGTTATAGATATGCTATGATTCCAGAACGTTATGTAAGCACGACTTCAAACCCAAGAAAGATTACTCAAAATATGGATATGTAAATGGGCCGACGAGTAATTAGTAGTTGATTCAGGAATAGCCTAGTCATGACCAGATAAGAAGTTACGGGTCAATCAGCAGATCATGTAAGATGAATGTAGTAAACCCCACCATGGAGAATTCAGCCTCGCAGTAATGTCACTATAATACTTGAGATATATTCAAATATGAGTCGGGGTAGTTAAAGGTATTGTATGAGTGTTACGGGGATAAAAGAAAGTGCTACTGGGAAGGCTATCAAATGCAAGTTCAGAAGCAACCCTACAAGCACAAGGGCATGGAGGTAAGCAATTACAGATAATTATAGATAAGGAAGGACATCAAAAGGTCTATAATAAGCTCACAACTTTACATGGGTCAAGGGTTCTCCCTAAGTACTACAACGAAAGACTAACTGAGGAAATAAGGAAGAAGGCTTCAACTTAGGCACAACGACCTAAAGAGGAAATGTTCGTGTAACAGCAGTATCATAACAACATTGTAAGCACTCCAAAGGAAAGTGGCACCTGCCATGGCTAATGAACGGGAAGTAAAATTAAAAGTAATATTCGAGATCATATGAGTTGCACGGAAACTCTGGCATGTGCGGGCACTAAGATAAGCTAAGTATGGACGCAATAAGGGGTAGAATAAACTAGGAAAAGTAATAGCTTACGTTGAAATAAAGCTAAGACGGAACGAAAGAAATTATTCGATCAATGATCCAGAGTTGGTTACTTTATGAATGCCTTAAGGGTTAGGAGTTTATACATACAACATATACAGCCATAGAAGATTTTAGTATACATTAAAAGAAAGAATTGAGCCCAGGTAATAAAACAAAGGATTAAATTATTAAAGGATTGTATCATGCATATTACTCAGTGCCCATGAAAGGCTAAACAGAATAACTATTACCAGGAACCACATATCGGAAGATAGATTAAGCCGATGTAAAGGACGATTAGAAAAAGGAGGAAAAAAAAGAGTTACATCACCCAAGGAAATCAGGAGTTTGATTATTGGACCCAAAAAAATTAGAAAGATCGTAATCGAGAACATTGCAGGATCTCCCTTAAAATTAGAGGTACGAGAGAGATAGTACAACAACCATAACCTATAACGGCTCTATGATAAATCCAGTTAAAAAAAAGAGTAACAACCTCATAAGAAGTCAGTATGAAACTCCCACCGGATTATAATATTATAATAGAGCTTCAAGTTGTGGTGTGAATCATACCTATGTGGAAGGGAGGTTATGAAAGAGACATAAGATATTATGCGAGATTTTAAGTAAGGTAAAGGTGAAAAACGTATGAGATACTCAAATGCAAAAAGTTGTGAATAGTCCATACTTCGGATAGAAGGCTAGAAGCACATGGATTCAATATCCAGGAATGATAGCGGCATCGTTAGTGGCATATCTCATAGCCTATGGTTTCTAGGTATCGAGGAGGCTAATTAAGACAGTAAAAAAGAGCTAGAGATGATGTGATGTCTTGCTTGATGTTCCAGAGTGACATAAGTAAACCTATGATACAAGCAAGTTGAAGGAAGGTTGCGAGTAATATAAATAAATATGGGTAGGTCGCAAGCTTAAGTATGGCAAAGCTACAAGGTTTTAGGAAGGAAAGAGTAAGGATACGAAAGAGCGAGTGAGAAGGTGATGAGAATGGATAAGTCCTCAGGATTAAACCCATGAAAACAAGCGAGCTAATGGTTTCTCTAAGTCATAGAAAGCACAATATAGCCTGAACGAACTCAAAGGAGTTTAAGACTAATGTAATTTAAAAGAGATGAGGGTGTAATTGTGGTAGATAAAGAATTACATTTGGACCTTCGTTTGAATAATGATTTGAAAAAAAAAAGAGAAGGAGAAATGATTTTGTTAATGGCACGAGATTAGGATACCTCATAAGGTGAATCACATTGAGACACTACGAAATACTATTATGGAAATCATTTCAAATATTCCTCAATGTAACGTAAGCCCTAGCTGCAATGTATTAAGTGAGAAGTTTCAAGCCTTCAAGTGGAGGATTGTAGATCAACACTGAGGTGAATCAAAATTGGACAGATACAAGTTCCAAAGTATGACATGAGACTAGGCCATGATTCTTAAGACGAACGGTAATGAAGGAGCATTAAAGGACTGAGATTTATACCTAAAGGATAGGCAATAAAAGTAACATGGAGTTTGGTAAGCATACCTCAATAATGAAAAATTGAAGTAAAAAAAAATTACGGTATAGCATGACCCATGTAGATGCAGTAAAACAATACGAATGGATGGCCAGATCTATGTAATAAGATATGGCCATATTCGCAAGTTCTACAAAGTATTGAGCAAAGAACTTCATGACACCTATAGATGCCCAGAGAGGCATCCTATTAAGCCGTGTATATGTTTACAAAGTAAGGCCTAGAGATTGACTAAAAGCTAAAAGGACAAAGGAAAGATGAATCGCATAAGCGCATTTACAAAGCCAGGGTCATACAGGCTGCATGACAGGAGGTAGCAGCAGTTGCGAGATTAGAAAGATTTCGACCACAAGTCATGATATGAGCAAAAAGACTAAAGGGGGGAATACCATAGACTTTGGATTTCTTCACAGAGCAATTACCTAAATGACAAGGAGAGCATTAAGGTATTCACACGGGCTATAAGATATGAAAATGATAAGAGCATCACTCATCATTCGAGGACGAATTTTCCAAAGGGTGGAATGATGTTACTCCATGCAATATTACGTTGAAATTACGTCCCGCAGTATTATATTACGATGATGTTATGCTCTACAGTAATATATTACAATGATGTTACCCTCTGCAGTAATATATTACGATGATGTTACGTCCTGCAGTAATACATTACGGTGATGTTACGCTTCGCAGTATTAAGTTAAGACAATGTTGAACCCAACAATATTACATTATGGTGATGTTACGTTTCACAGTATTAAGTTACGACGATGTTGCACCCTGTAGTATTATACGTTGAATTTTTCATAAGGTAATTGACATCAGTCCAAGGAAAATTATTTGGAGATTATAAGGATTGTAAGTGATGAATAAATTTGTGAAGGTGAGAGGGGAAGCAAGTCGAAGAAAATGAATGTCATTGAAATTTGGTATTTTCGGATAAAATACGGCCCGAGCTAAAATACTCAGTATTTATGGAGTAGTACTATACAAGGTACCACATGACTATGATAGTAAGGTGTATAAGGTATATGTAAAGTGAGTAATATTTTAAGAAAGTGGGAATAATTTTTAATTATGCAGGTAATTGGTTTTTACTGGGTAAAAGGACATTACCTAGTTAATTAATAATTAGTGGTGGATTAATTGAAGTCATTGGATAAAGACAAAGGCAAAAAAATGTGGCAGCCACATGAAAATACATTAAATGGCTCATGTATTATTGTAGCAAGGTGTCCATTAAGTGGTTTGTGACTCATGTGTTATGTAGCAAGGTGTCCATTAAATAGTTCACCCCTTCTTTGGTTTTCTGAAGGAGATTTGCATACAAATCTTCATTTTAGCATAGCAAGCTAATGCTTGCTTACTCCCCCTTAAGACTAAAAGATACAAGCATCATTTTAGCACAAAATTAAGCCAAATTTGACAAGGTTGGAACTAGTATATTGTCAAGACCGTGTGTAATCTCATACAAATTGTATATGTGATTTGCTACAATCAAATCTCATACAAGACTACTTAATATTTAGCAGCGGGGGATTTTACAAATTCTAAGGGAGCACGGTGCAATCTTTCTCAAGAATATTATACGGATTCTTCCCTTCTTCGGTCCTCCGTTACGTGTTTTCGCAAAAAGAGAATCAGTTCAGGTATGTTAAGGCTATCCCTTCTTTCTTTTGGAAGGATCCATACGATGCAAACGAAACGTGCAAATGTACAAATTCCATAAATGAAATTATTAGAGAAATTTATGTTCTTTAATTTCCATGTGTCATAATATTTTATCATCGGTTCATGGGTCTCAAAAAAATATGAAGGCTGAAAGGAGTTTACTTTATGATATTACTCAAAGGCAAAATGGTCTTTTGACATTCCAAAAGATTTTATTAACATACTTTTCATGCATTGCATTCATGTACATTGAACCATGAGTAGATGGCGTTATATATGTATATATATGTATATGGGATATGGAAAAGGATATGGAATTATATATGCACCATCACCTGATCAGCTGGTATACGTTGATGATTTTTCCCACAGTGACCAAGATGATATGATGGGATGCCTTCAGAGGCTGATGATGTTATAAAGTCCTGTAGCTATGCACGCCATGAAATACATACGCATATGCATGATACTATAATTATTTCATGATTTACAAAGTTATTCAGACTTACAAGTGGAGTCATTTACTCTATTTCCGCCATGTCTGTTATGTACTTATTTTTTTCCCTTACATACTCAGTAAATTATTTGTACTGACGTCTCTTTTGCTTGGGGATGTTGCATTTCATGCCCGCAAGTCGAGGGCCCTCCAAGTAGGCTATCAGCTCATCGAAAAATGTTGGTGCGCTCCAGTTGCTTCGTCGTTGCTTGTTTCGTTAGTATGATTTAGACATGTATTGTTTGGTATAGTAAGACTCTGTCCCGACCTTTATGAAAATTTCGTATTCTTTGAGGCTTGTAGATAGATGTCATGTACGTAACATATTATATGGCCATGTCGGCCTATATTCAGGGTACGAGTGGTTATTTTGGGCTTATAGTCCCATATGTCTTATGTATAGATTGGTATTACAAGTTGTATACTAGCTACTTCACAGCAGCCTCTCCGGCTCAATTATTTATAATAGTATAACATGAAATGATATGTTATGTTGGTACTCGGTTGAGTAAGGTACCGGGTGCCCGTCGCGGTCCATCGATTTTAGGTCGTGACAAATTCCTTACTCGCGCGGGTGGCATTTAGTGTAACTGGCACACATAGTCCCTTAAGCTTTACTTTGCTCACATTGCTTGCTATAAGGAAGCATCTTCCTGAATGACCATTCTCTGAATTTCTTATGATTCTTCTTCTATTGTCCATTCTATTATTGCCGGAATGAAATCTGAAACTCTTATGACGTCGACTATTATTCAATCACTCAGTCCCTAATTCATGTTTAGTTTATCTTGTTCAATAGCCCATACTGATTTCTATTATTCTAGGGTCTAACTTTTCCTTCTGGTAGTTACGTTGGAGTCACGAACTTATTTCTTTAAGTGAGGATATGACTTTATGGCCAATACTCTTTTTGTTGTCTCAAGGCCTGTCACTTCTCGTCTTTTCCTTCACTTGACTATAGACTCTGTAATACTATCATCTTTTTGACCTACCATTTTCATCCATGTATCACATCTTACTCTTAATGCTTCATTAGCTCTATTTTAATTTCATTCTAATATTTCTGTCTATCACTTTATTCTGAAAACTTCAACAAGATATTCTTTTTAGCTCCCCTTTGCTCCATCCATTGGCTCTTCGGGTTGCCTAACATTATCTCTCTACTAGGGACGGGAGCCATACTAAGATAATATTTATCCTTTCCAGGCTTTCAGTGGCTATCTTTGTAGCACTCATATCTAGTTGTACTATTTTAGAGAGCACCATCTAGGTGTCTCACAAGGAGGTCTATTAGCACCTCTATAATATACTTTGAAAATGTCAACTAACGTAAATAATCCATTCACAATTTTGGGTTACTCTAACCCTAGTCGGATCCTGATATCCTGTCCTTCTCTTAAACCATATCCATCAGCTCCTATAGGGCATGACCAAGATGGGTGTGGTCAATTGTACATACAACTATTGCTGTTGAAGATAACTCAAAATGCTTATATCTCTCTTCCCGAATTGTAGATAATATTCAACCTTACTAACTGGATACCTCGTACCCTTTTTCACCTTGTTTCTTGTACTTGTTGAAACATGTACCTTTTGATTCTCTCGTTGCTTTTTACCATATGGGTGGATGGATATTCATGCCTTAGGGCTTCTTATCAAGAAGCTTACACCTTTTAGTAAACACATGATCTGTTGAAGACCTTACATTTACTCATCATAAGCATGATGCAAAACCGAGTTCCTCTAACTCAACACTTCCACAGCTATATCTTTTACCAATCATGTTTCTGAATGTAGGCATCGTTGTATTACGAGTAAGATAGAGTTTAGGAAATTGAGTTCTTACAACTGAGCTCCATCATATGATCTAGAGTAAGAAGAAAGAGTGACAGTCCTAAATGCCCTATAGCTTCCTGCTTATAAGTGTGGTGCACCACACACCCATAAACAAGACTCTACTAGACATGGCGTGTAGACTCTCTAGGGCATAACTGCTCTGATACTACTTTTGTCATGACCCAAACCGATGGCTCGCGACGGGCACCCGGTACCTTACTCAACCGAGTACCTACGTAACGTATCATTTTTATCACACTATCATAGATAAGTGAGCCAGAGAGACTATCATGAGATAAGTAGAATACAATATGTGATACCAACTTATACATAAGACAAACAAACCTATAAGGCTAAAATAACCACTCGTATACTGAACATAGGCCAACAAGGCCATACAAGCTTTTACGTACATGACATCTATCTACACGCCTCTAAGAATACATACTTTTCATAAAGGTCGGGACAGAGTCCCGCCATATCAAACAATACACGTCTAAGTCATACTAACCAAACAAGCAACTCCGAAATAAATAGAGCGCACCAATATCTTCCGCTGAGCTGATAGGCTACTTGGAGGGCTCTCGGCCAGTCTATCGGGACCTGCAGGCATGAAACGTAGTGTCTCTAGGCAAAAAGGGACGTTAGTATGAATAATGTACCGAGTATATAAGGCACATAAATAAGTACATAATAGACATGGAAGAAATATAGAGTAAATGACTCAACCTGTAAGTTTGGATAACTCTGTAATTCATGAAATAATTATAGTGTCATGCATATGCGTATGAATGTCATGTCGTGCATAGGTACATGTATTCATAACATCATCAAGCCTCTGAGGGTATCCTATTATATCATCTCGGCCTCTATGGGAAAAATCATCAACTTATACCAGCTGATCAGGTGGTGGTGCGTATATAACGCCATAACCTTTCCCATATATATATATATATATATATATATATATATATATATATATATATATATATATATATATATATATATATATATATATATATATATATATATATATATATATATATATATATATATATATATATATATATATATATATATATATATATATATATATGATGTCATCTGGTCATGGATCAATGTGCATGTATAAATGGATGAAATGCATATGAAATATGTTCATAAAATCTCTCGGTACGTCATAAGACCATCATTTCTCTAATTAATATCATGAAATAAACTTTACCACCTTACATATTTTTGAGATCCGTGAACATATGATTGAATAATATGATACATGGGGAAGCAAGAACATAAGCATCACTATTATTTCTATGAATAGAGTCATTTATAGAAGTTATGCATTTACTCGTTTCGTTCATGTCATATAGATCATGCCAAAAAGAAAGAAGGTATAGCCTTAACATACCTGAGCCGATTATCCTGACCATGCCTCTAACATATATCAGTTGCAACAAAAACGTAACGGCGAATCGAAGTAGGGAGAATCCGTATGACATTCTTGAGAAAGATTGCACCGTACTCCCTTAGAATAGCAAAATCCCACTGCTATTATGATAAATAGTTTCGTATGAATTTTTGGTACAGAATTCACGTTACCTTTGTAACATTATTTTATGGAAGTTATATTTGATGTTTTGAAATCTCACTTTATTAAAAATGGAGATGGTTATTTATGTCTTTAAGACATAATGGTCTCTTTTTCCTTCATTGGTATATGATTCACGTTAAAGACTTTATCCAATTCTCAAATCTTGCCCCATTTCTATTTAACTTAAGAGTCATACATGGGGATTTGGGTGTGCTGCCACGTGGGGAGGGTTGGTTATATCGAAATATTTCTTAATTAAATGGTTAATCTCCCATTAACCAATAGTTAACCAATTACCCACATAATTAAGAATTATCTCGAATTACATAAAATGATACTCACTTTTAATACACTTAATATACCTTACTATCATGGCCATGTGGTACCTTGTATGGTACTAGTTCATAAAATACCAGGTATTTTAGATCAGGCCGTATATTATCCCAAAATGCAAAACCTTGACGAAACTCAATTTTTCGATTTGCTTACCTTCTCACATTCACAAATATAATTATCGCTTGTTTGAAATAGCGTGATATTTATAATTCCAAAATAAATCTCATTCCCGAACTTATGTCAATTTACTTGTGGCGTACTTCCAGTCGCGCCCCCTTTTTCCTTCGCGGAATCGGGTTCGTGACATTTTGTTGGGACAACTCATTCCTTTTGGGAAAGAGGTTTGCATTTTTGAAGGGTCGTCACCTAATGATTTTAAGGTGCGTTACGGCACCTATAGGGTTCATCTACAACTATGTTTGGTAATCAGAGATAGGTCAAGGGCTTGAAATTATCCTAAGGGGAAGGTGTTAGGCACCCCTTAGGATCCACTAGTGTGGTTCCCGGCGATACAATTTTTGTGAATTTGTGCAATTAGCAAATAAACAAGTATGGATAAAATAGTAGGGGATTTGAGTTTAAATACACAAGTGTTTGAAAACAATTAGCGAAGGGCAAAATTTTGAAAAGAATTATAGTCTAAAGTATGCTTATGAATGTAAAGGGGGTGTCATAGGTTTGTTTATAATATGGATCACATCAATGCAATACCCGATATGACACTCCTCAAAAGAGGGGATACACGTGGTATTAGCGCACCGGTCATCATATCCATATCTACCCTTCCCCCCCCCCCCTGTCGAGGTATTTAAATCGAAGGTTGGTCTTGACTCCTATTACATGTTATTACTTGTTAGTCCCGGTGGAATCTGGGACTCCTATCCTATAAGAGTGGGGGGGAGTTCTAGGCAGATTCTCAGGTTTAAAGGAAAAATACTAAGCGACAAACAAGAACATATAGGACTGCATTTAGGGGGAAAAGGCAAAAGCAAGTAGAAGGCTAAGGTATACCTCCACAAATAATGCACATAGACAGCATGGCTTATACAAAATTAAGGTCTGAATTTAAATGCATGGTATCTAAGTTATAACAGCAGAACCAGATTTATTACATGACTCAAAAAAGAAGTCTGAATCAGGCTTGCCTGCTGATTTTGACATACTGGCAGTTAAACAAGGACAATTTTGTTTTTTATTTAGGCAATTACCTAAGGCTTGCCTCGACGTAAAGTAGTGTGCAGCAGTTATTCTGAGTTATTAAAAGACTGTTTGGAAATTATTTTACCCTAAAAGCATGCTATTCTAGTTGATACGAATGCAGAGATTATTAGTAGTTATTTTAAACAGGATAATCAAGTGTGAAGCTATTTTTACCTCTTTTAGAATCAGTAGCACTAAGTGTGAATGGAAGTACGAATGAGATCCTAAAATATGGTATCTAAGATGCATGTATAAAACTCATGATGCACAATTCCTAGAGCATGATTTCTAAATGCACATGGTAGCGTAGAACATAACAGTAAAGGGCTAATTATTAGCAGATTTTAGCATATGATTTTGTAAGGGTACATGTGTTGAAACAATAAACATGAGACATAAGAGCATGATTTCTAATGCATGTATGAACCCTAAGCATGATTTCTATTGCGCAATTAGGAGAATAAACCTAATAACATGTTTTCTACCCTTTAACAACTATATCATGCATGTTTACCCCATCCCTTTTCACTAGCCAACCCCAATACTTATTTACAACAAGTTATTACAGACCAACATTGAAATGAATTACATAATGAAAACAAGAAGTTACACTATAGGAAGCATGATTAGGACTTCCTCTCTGAGTTACGTAATCAATCACCCCAAGTACCAAGATTGTTCCATAGCCTTTCTCATACCTGGGTGTGTCAGAGTTCCCTAAGGACCTCAAGGGATCCCGTGCAGTGCTCATACCAAGATTTTCATAGTCAAGATAGAGTAGGTGCAGTGTGAAAAGGCAAGCTCTTATGTGTCCAAGTTCAGAGGGAGCTCTAGGGTCCCAAGGCAAGGCTAACACAAAAGGGGTATACCCTAGTAGTCTAAGAGTATATGTGAGAGTGCTTGACATAAATTTAAAAGAGTTGAGTTGGAAAACAATTTTGAACAGCATGTTTGAAATAAGTTTGCAAAAGAACCGAAGAGTTTGCCTTGGTGAAAACCAATTTTGAAAGGAGGAGTGAATAAGAGTAACAACAACTTAGGACAAATTAGCACACCCAAGTCAAAATCAAAGAATAGGATCATTTTAACTTTCACAAGCAGGGAAGTGAGGGGATTGGGGACATATAGGTTTGAAACCACATAGATAGGGAAAACATTTGACACAACAAACATATAGAACAACTTTGAGCCTACTGAGCAAATCAGCCGTGATAACAGATATTTAAAACATGGGGAAGAATGCAACAGGATCATGTTGAAGACAAGAGTTTTGTTGAACAAACTTTCACATACTATTAAGGCCAATAGAATGCACCAGAAGACTAAGTGACTATATGGTTATACCAGTTAAGGGAAGGGGTAAGGGAACTAAGTGAACATGCTGGACAAGTATCAAAAATTAAGCAAAGTCTGATATGATGATTACACATAAGGTCAGAATTTAGACATGCTTAGTAACAACAAAACATAGGAACAAATTGAAGAACTAGTACAGTAACAAACAAGGGTGTATAACCATGGAACACATGAAGTTGAGTTTCAGAATTGAACTAGGATCATACCAGTAGAGTTCCACAGCCTAGCCTTGGCTTTCAGCCGGCTAGACAAGCAGTAGCACAAGTAGTAGAGAAAGAAGAGAGAGTTTGAGTGTGTTTGAGTGTGTATTCTGAACTGTGTTTTTTCTGAGAGGTAAAACAAGAGTGTATATATAGCACTTTAGGAGTAGGGATAATAAGGTAAAGAGAATCAGAGTTCAATCAATTAAGGATCAATCAACCAATCACAGAACCAATTAACATAAGGGAGTCGGAATAGACCCCTTAATTAGGGGTAATTGATTAACAGTAATAACAAGAGAGTTTAATTAAGGCAAGAATCCCAATCATACAAAGTAAAAGATCAGTAAAAATCACAAAATCATACTGACGGATAGTTAAGGCAAGTGTGATCAATTAAGATTACAAACAAGGTAACAAATAAAGTTCATGCATACAATTCTTTAAAGAACAAACCAGACAACCAAAATTTCAAAAAAAATACTGATTTCTGGAAAGAGATATCAACTCCCATAAATAGGAAATAGGCTACGCAAACTTCACAGAAATACAGAAATTAGCTAGAAAACCGAGGCGAAACCTAATAGAGATTAATTAGGGCAAAAAATCGTAGAATAAGGGATTTGACAAAGAAAATGTTTAAGTCCCAGAAATAGGGCAAAGTAATATGACTGGTAACATAGAATGTACCCAAAATCGAGGCAAAGGTTAGAAAAATCAAAATATCAACTAAGGTTTGAACACTCTGTAAAAGTCAGTCACGAAGATAAAAGGAGAGGAGATTAAGTACTTAAAAGTCAAAAAACCTTTTGAAAAACAACTCGTAATGAACCCTAGTTTAGAAAATCGGAATAGTCGGTTAAAACAAGAGATTTTTGAAGGGAAACGCCTTACAATACTCGAATCACCTCAGATCAAGAAAGATCTAAGAAGAATCGAACAATAGCGACTTTAGGGTTTCGTAAAATAGTAAAGATGGAGAAAGATCGGTTAAAAACTCATGGATATACTTATATCTAAAGAAAAGTGTAAAATCTCAAGGGTTAGGGTTTCAGAGAACCAAAAAAGATGAGAAAGTGTTATATCGTTACCGGTTTTAGCCGGAAAGGCCATGGATCTTACTCGAATAGCAATGGATGGCCGGAAAGTAGCATAAAAGTCCATGACTAGAAGTTGAACAAGATATGGACTAGATATCTTTGAGATCTTTCCACAAAATCACAAAAACAAGCAACCAGGAGATATATGAGACAAGTATACGTCTCAAACAGCCATGAGAATCCATGGATTGAGTGAAGATCGAAGGGGATTAGGCTGGTTTGGGTGGCGATGACTCGAGTTAGATTTAGGTCTTAGAGAGAATTGGAGAGGAAAGGAGATTCTAGGGCGGCGATTTGGTAAGAAATGAATTAGGTTAGGGGGTCGTTCAGGTTAAAAAGGTAAGAGGAAATAGGGGTTGTTGATCTTAGAGATCAACGACCAGGATGAGAAGGGGGTCTGGGTCGGGTAGAATTTAAATTGGGTTAGGGTCGGTGTTAAATTGAAATTGGGCTGGGGAATTGGGGTTTGATTTGGGCTACAATTGAAAGACAAATTGGCTATATTTTAAATAGCCATTTTCCCTATTTAATTTATAAAAATAGTAAATCATTTCTGAAAACTAATTTAAAGGGATAAAATGATTTATAGTACATAACTAACAAATTTAAAATACAGGATCCAATTTTATGCGTATAAAACATAATTAAATCTGAAAAGGGCTTGTATTGCAATTATGTGCAATTTAGCTTTAAAATATTAAATATAATTATAAAAATATGTAAAAATTACTTTAGCCATATTTTGGCAAAGATATAGAAATTCAATAGAATAATTATCAAAATAACAATTTTGGAAATAATTATTGGGGATCTTATGGATAAAAGGGAGGAAATGCGTCAATTTAAAAACTTTAAAATTATGGAAAAATAATAAAACCCTTGGACATGATTATATATGCATACATATGCTATTTTAAAGGTATTTTGCATATTTAGAACATATAGGGAAAATTGGGTATCAACAGCTGCCCCTCTTTACCCGGGAAGGATGAAAGAGTTGTCGGGTAAAGATATGATGACCAATTTTGACCGAGCGAAACGGTTTAAAAAGGATTAGGCCGCAACTTGGCTTCTGAGCTTCCTACATATCCCTGGTTTCATATGAATCATGTCGTATGTAGTTCAAGATTCACCTGCGGAATATGCCGATGAAGATATTTCAAGAACGGACGCAACATCTAGGCTTGGGTGAGTGGACGATTTACGGGAATGGTTAGGAGAACTGTAGCAGGACTGCTCCTGCTAGGTTAGCCGTTGCTTGCCAGATTACCTGCAAATAAGCAATACAAGCATATATTGTGTGTAAATTGAAACATGATGCAAGTTCCTGTTGGACCATAAATGTTGTCTTCGGATGGTTAGGAATGGAGTCGTCAGACCATGATATCCTGGGCCATGGGTTGTTTGATATAGGATTCGCAGGCCATGAAATAATATTCTCGGGCTATGAGGATGGTGTCTCCGAACCATGACGCATTTGAATAATGATATGCAAAATATCGTAAGAGATACTCAGGCCATGACATGGTGTTCTCGGGCTATGAAGATGGTGCCTCCAAATGATGATGCCTTTGGATGGGTTGGCGATATTTCAGCCCATGAAGGATGTAGTAATATGATGTGGATAAGATAGAGCTTATTCTTGCGAATTGAAGGGTAGATCTTAGCCCGTAAGAAAAATGAGATGAATAGTGCTTGAGATAGCACTTAGTTTTGAAGAAATTAGAGGCAGAGCTTAGCCTCGGAAGGCAGAATGATAGCCTTATGCAATGCAGACGCAGATGGAGACATCGTTTAGTCTTGGAAGGCAGATTAGTATCATTATGCAAGATTGGAAGGTAGAATAGTACCCTTATACAATGTAGATGCAGATGGACACAACGTTTAGTCTCAGAAGACAAAATGGTGGCTTATACAAAGATGTGAATGCAGATGGAGGTAGAGCTTAACCTCGGAAGGCAGAATGGTAGGCTTATGCAATGCAAATGCAGATGGAGATAGCGTTTAGTCTCGGAAGGCAGAATGGTAGCCATATGCATAAATGCAGATGGAGATAGGGTTTAGTCTCGGAAGGCAGAGTGGTAGCCTTATGCAAATATGCGAATGCAGACGGAGGTAAAACATAACCTAGGAAGGCAGAATGGTATCCTTATGCAATGTAAATGTAGATAGAGACAGAGTTTAGTCTCGGAAGGTAGAATGGTAGCCTTATGCAAGAAATAAAATAACAAATGATAGTAGAGTTTTCTTAGCTGATAGCATATTGCAGCATTGTGATTACTAGGAGCATTCTGACTACGGAGAATTACTTATGTGTGCTGATAGCAAATGTTGGTAAGTGCAACAGTTCTGAGAATCGTATTTTAAACAATGCTTGTCCCGTGGACGTACAGTATGTCTAATGATTTCAAAATCCTAGTGCCTGCATCCAAATAAAAATTGTGAGTTTTGTAAGGGGGAGGTTAGTTCGCATCCCCGCTGGCTTTGCTTGACCCGTTCGGCTTTGATCTGGTGATATTGTCTGTATCATTGGGGTAGCATTGCAAAACAAAGCAGTTTCAATAACAATCATGCATGATTTTGTAAAAGTATGACATAAATGTATAATTAAAAAAGGCTTTTAGATGAACCGACGACTGTGACGTAGTTCAGAATATTGCAATCTCTCCTGCTATGGAAATTTGAGGGCCCTCATCAAAATTTTGCTCCAGTTTTATGGGTTGATGTTTCTTACTGCTGCTCGTGCGATGATTGGCTTAAATTACTTCGGAATTTTGAAGGTCCTCCTCAAAATTCTGCCCTAGTTTCCAATTGCGGTAGGGGGGAATGAAATATTTATTGAATTGTGACCGAACCTATAGGGATGCTATGTATCCCTCTTAAATAGGAATCACGTAAGGCATAGTTCAATTTATATCATATAAGGAAAACATAAAGATTACACATAGTAATGCTTGACTACATCTGAATTGATCGGCTTTGGCCAGACTTCTCCGTCCATTTCTGTAAGTATGATGGCTCCTCCTGTCAAAACCTGGTGGGCTATGTATGGACCCTGCCATTTGGGAGACAACTTCCCTTTGGCTTCATCTTGATACGGAAATTTTTTCTTTAACACCAGTTGTCCTAGTGCGAACTATCTTGGCTTGACTCTTTTGTTGAAGGCTCTGAACATTCTGTTCTGATAGAGTTGACCATAGCAGACTGCATTCATTCTCTTTCCGTCTATAAGGGCTAGTTGCTCATAAGGGCTTTTTACCCACTCTGGGTCATCGAGCTCAGCTTTTTGTATGATCCTTAGGGAAGGAATTTCTACCTTAGTGGGAATGACAACCTCAATACCGTAAACTAGCACGTAGGGGGTTGCCCCAGTTGATGTGCGGAATGTGGTACGATACCCAAGAAGTGCAAATGATAGCTTCTCGTACCACTGTTTGTGATTCTTTATCATTTTCCTCAATATCTTCTTGATATTTTTATTGGTGGCTTCCATAGCTCCATTCATCTGAGGCCTGTAGGCTGTGGAATTCTTGTGTTTGATCTTAAAAGTTTCGCACATAGCTTTCATCAAGTCGCTATTGAGGTTGGAGCCATTAATTGTAATGATTGATTCTAGAATTCCGAATCGACAAACAATGCGGTCGCGGACATAGTCTGCCACGACTTTCTAAGTCACTTCTTTCTAAGATGCTGCTTTGACCTATTTGGTGAAATAGTCGATGGCTACTAGGATAAACCTATGTCCGTTGGATGCAGCAGGCCCAAATGGTCCAATAACGTCCATTCCCTAGGCGGCGAATGGCCACTATGAGGTTGTTGTGTTAAGCTCTCTTGGAGGTACCTTTATCATATCTGCATGTATCTGACAGCGGTGGAATTTTCGGACATACTGGATGCAGTCTATTTCCATAGTCATCCAAAAGTAACCAGCCCGGAATATCTATTTTGCTAAGACAAAATTGTTCATATGTGGACGGCAGATCCCAGCATGAATTTCCTCTAGTAGCCTGGATGCTTCCTTTGCGTCGACACATCTTAATAATCCTAAATCAGGAGTCCTTCTATATAGGATTCCTCCGCTGTGAAAGTAATAATCTCTAAAGTGTGTGTTTCTGAGTAGGATTTGCAAGTTCTGGGTACTCTCCTTTTGCCAAATATTCCTTGATATCATGAAACCAAGGCTTTCCGTCTGTTTCCTCTTCAACATGAGCACAGTAAGCTGGTTGCTTATGGATTTTCACCGGAATGGGATCAATGAAATTCTTGTCGGGATGCTGTATCATAGATGATAGGGTAGCTAATGCATCAATGAACTTATTCTGGATTCTGGGAACATGCTGGATTTCCATCTTCGAGAACCTTTTTCTCAATGCCTGTACGTGATGCAGATAATGGAGTATCTTGGAGTTCTTGGTTGTCCATTCTCCTCGTACCTGATATATAAGTAAGTCTGAATCTCCAATCACTAGTAGCTCCTGAACGTTCATGTCAATGGCCATTTTGAATCCTAAGATGCAGGTTTCATACTCGACCATATTGTTGGTGCATGGGAATCTAAGTTTGGCAGACACTGGATAATGCTGACCGGTTTCTGATATTAGGATTGCTCCTATGCCAACTCCTTTGAAGTTTAGTGGTCCATTGAAGAACATTACCCAACTATCATAGGATTCTGCAATGTCTTCTCCTATGAATGATACCTCTTCATCAGGAAAATATGTTTTCAGGGGTTTGTATCCTCCATCCATGGGGTTTTCGGCAAGGTGGTCTGCCAGTGCCTGTCCCTTGACCGCTTTCTGAGTTACGTAAACAATGTTGAACTCACTCAATAGGATTTGCCACTTGTCTAGCTTGCCAATGGGCATGGGCTTCTGGAAGATGTACTTCAAAGGATCCATCCTTGATATGAGATATGTAGTATAGGTGCAGAAGTAAAGTCTCAGCTTCTGAGCTACCCAAGTCAAAGCGCAGCAGGTGCATTCTAATAGAGAATACCGGGCCTCGTACGGGGTGAACTTCTTGCTGAGATAATAAATGGATTGTTCCTTCCTCCCCATTTCATCATGCTACCCCAGAACGTAGCCGAAAGCTCCATCCAACACTGCAAGGTAGAGTAATAAGGGTCTACCTGGCTCAGGCAGAACTAATACTGGTGGTGTTGATAGGTACTTCTTGATTCTATCGAATGCCTTCTGGAAGTCCTCGGTCCATTTGGTAGCGGTGTCCTTTTTCAACATCTTAAAGATTGGCTCACAGATAACTATAGACTGTGCTATGAATCAGTTGATGTGGTTAAGCCTCCCCAAGAAACTCATCACATCTTTCTTGTTCTTTAGCGGTGGTAGTTCTTGAATGGCTTTGAATTTTGATGGATCCGGTTCTATTCCTCGATAACTCACGATAAACCCAAGCAATTTCCCAGGGGGAACCCCAAATGCACACTTTGCGGGGTTTAGTTTTAGGTTGTACTAACGCAATCTATTGAAGAACTTCCTCAGATCTTCTATGTGGTCATCGGCCTTCTTGGATTTGATAATAACATCATCTACATATACCTCTATCTCCTTGTGTATTATATCATGGAAAAATGGTAGTCATGTCCCTCATATAGGTGGCTCATGTATTCTTCAGGCCGAATGGCATCATCTTGTAACAGTATACTCCCCACGGTGTAATTAAAGTTGTTTTCTCAGCATCTTCCTCACCCATCCAGATCTGATGATACCCAGCGAAGCAATATACGAATGACTGTAACTCATGTTTGGCACAATTTTCAATCAGGATATGTATATTTGGTAAAGGGAAGTCGTCTTTCGAACTTGCCCGATTGAGATTCCGGTTGTCGACACAGTCTCTAACCTTCTCATCCTTCTTTGGAATTGGCACTATGTTGGCTAACCATGTCGGGTATTCTACTACCCTGAGAAACTTAGCTTTGATCTTCTTATTGACTTCTTCCTTGATTTTTAAACTCATATCAAGCTTGAACTTTCTGAGCTTTTGCTTTTACCGGTGGACACATTGGATCGGTTTGCAGTTTGTGAGCCACAATGGACATACATAGACCAGTCATGTCATCATACGACCAGGCGAATATGTCCTCATACTCTTTCAGGAATTCCGTATATTCTTTCTTTTCTGATGGCGATAGGTAAATGCTGATTCGTGTTTCCTTGAAGTTTTCTACGTCTCCCAGGTTGACAATTTCGGTCTCGTCCAGGTTGGACTTAGGTCTATTCTCAAAGTTCTCAACTTCTTTGACAATCTCGCCAGGTATGTCATCTTTCTCTGAATCCATGTCCGTTTGTTGCGTTGTCTCATTGTATGTCAAAGTCATTGGATCATCAAGACAAGTAATAGTAATGCTGTATAGGCTAAGTAAGGAGAAAAAATAATAGCAATAAATATTAATTCATAAGAGAAATCAAACATGCTTTTGATAGATTGAATAACTATTTTGAACATCGAAGATCTTATTGCGGAGGTTGAAGAATGCGAAAAGAAAATCATTTAGTAAATAAAACAGTGAATAATGCTTGATTTAGACTTGCTACCCCGAGGCACGTCGGGCTTTGGTTGTCCTGATGGTCCAATTCTTGAGATGTACTCCTCAGCTCACAGCTTGCATGGAAGGGCCTTCCTCCCTCTCCTCCTCGAGAATAATGCAACAGTCCATATCACTATTTCCTATAAACAAGTTCTTCACTGTTGCAACCGCTTCTTCTTCATCTGGCTCATAAATAATGTTAGATGTGACGACCTGGACAGTCATCTTAAGAATTAACGCCCTGATCCCCTATTAACTGCTTTCCCTAAGTTTATTTTTGTTAATGTGAGTTGCCAGGATGTTCGGTTTTGAGTTTTGGGGAGTTTTGGGACACTTAGTCCCTAAATGAGAGCTTAAGTGTTGGAAAGTTGACCGCAGTTGGAACAATGTGAATACGACCTCAGAATTGAAATCTGACGGTTCCGTTAGCTCCGTTGGGTGATTTTGGGTTTAGGGGCGTGATCGGATTGAGTTTTGGAGGTCTGTAGCTAATTCAGGCTTGAAATGGCGAGAGTCGAATTTTTTAAGTTTCCGGTCCGATAGTTAGATTTTGATCTAAGGGTCGGAATGGAATTCCGAAATCTGGAGTAGCTCCGTAGTGTTGAAAGTAATGTGCTTGCAAAATTTTAGGTCGTTCGGATGAGAATTGATAGAATTTTTGATCAAAAGCATAAGTTAAGAGTTCTTGGAGTTCTTAGGCTTTAATACTATGTTAAATTGGTGATTTGATGTTGTTGTGAGCGTTCCGAAGTTTTGAACAAGTTAGAACGATGTCATGGGATGTGTTGGCACAATTGGTTTGAAGTCCCGGGGACTCGGGTTAGTTCCAGGATGTTTTAGGCCGAAAAATCATACTATTGCAGGTCCAGAAGGGTTGCAAGCCCCGGAACCCACCAGTGCGGTCCGCACAAAGTCCAATGCATCCGCGGTGGGGGTTGTGCGGCCGCACAAAATGCAGTGTGGTCCGCGGTGAGGAAAATTTTACTAGTCCTACTTTGGAAGTTCATATCTTTTGATCTACAAGGAATTTTGGGATGATTCAAAAACCAAAGTTGTAGCCCTTTGTGTCTAGTTTCCAGATAGATAAGGATATCACAATTTGGAGATCTGTAGCGAAAGTTATAGCTAAAATTATAAAGCATGTCACTGCAGTCAAAACATGTGCGGCCGCAGTCGTTTTTGTGCGGACCGCACTGGTTTTGTGCGGACTGCGGTCGTTTTCGTGCGGTTCGTAGAGATGGAAATCTGTGGGGTACTCAATAAATACGAAGTTTTGGTTTTTATTTCAAATTTTGACCGAGAGAGCTCGGATTTTGGTGATGTTTCGAAGAGTTTTCAAAAAATTCATTGGGGTAAGTGATTCTAACTCAGATTTGGCTAGAGTACATGAATCCATCATTGAATTCGTGATTTTGGATGGAATTTGGGAAGAAAACTTTTGAAATATTTCAAAAATGTAAAATGATGATTTGAGGGACCAAATGGGTATCGGAATTGGATAATTTTGGTATTGTTAGACTCATGAGGGTATGAGGATTCTGAAAATGTAAATTTGACGTAAGGTGTTGGGTTGATTTTGAGCCGGTTCGAGGTAAGTGTCTTGTCTAACCTTGTGGGGGGGACCTTCCCCTTAGGTTTGGTATATTTGGTAATTGAAATGCCTTGTACGTAAGGTGACGAGTGTGTACTTGTGCTAATTGTTGGAAATCCGATTTTCTTAAGCAATTACTAGTATGTTTCCTTTCATGTTTCTATTACATACACTATTAATCCTGTTGTTAGCTTAGGAAAGCATGTCTAAGTGACTTAATTGCTTCATTTTGTTTAATCTGCATTACTTGAATTATGCGCAACATACTAGGCTAGAATAACTTATTGCCTTAATATGAATTTTGCTATTTCTGTTTATCTTCCTACTGCCGTTGTGTATTTATTTTGGGACTACGGATGTGGGATTCTGTTAGCTCCCCCTTATCTGTTTACTTTGGGACTACGGGTTAGATTTCCGGTAGATCCCCGTGCACATTTACTTTGGGACTACTGGTTAGATTCCTGGTAGACCCCCCTGCACAATTATATGGAACTATGGGAATGCACCCGGTTGATTCCCCAATACTGGGTATTTACATTTGGGACTACGGATCGGGATTCCGATAGATCCCCATGCATTGATAGTTGGACTACGGGACGGGATCCCGGGAGATCCTTCAGACATATATATGATGGACTATGGGACGATATCCCGTGAGATCCAATAGATAGTTATATGATGGACTACGGGACGGTATCCCGGGAGATCCATTGGACAGTTGTAATTGGGACTACAGGATGGTATCCTGGAAGGTGCCCCGGTTGTTATCTCTGTGTTGAGCTGTTTTTCTTTCTGTGGCTTGTTTTGTCTCTGTTCTAGTTGTTGTTGTACTGTCATTTCTATGTTATTTCTTACTGTTGCCTTTATTTATACTAATTTATTCCATAATGTTAACCCTCATATTTTATTTAACCTCAGTAGGGCCCTGACCTTCCTCGTCACTACCCAACCGAGGTTAGGCTTGGCACCTACTAAGTACCGTTATGGTGTACTCATGCCCCTTTTGTGCATGTTTTTTATGTGTAGATCCAAGTACCGCTGATATGGCCTACTATCGTTGAGGAAGGAGACTTCTTAGAGACTCCGAGGTACATCTTCCTCGTCCGCAGACCAAGGAGTCCCTTTCTATTCCTGCCTTTAGTATTTAGCCCTTCTGTACTTTTCTGTCCTTTATTAGAAATTCTAGAGATAGAGCTATGCAGTATTTCTTTTTTCTTAGCTTGTGATTCATGGGTTTCCAGGTCTTGGATTTATGTTTGGTATTGAGAGTTAAATATGGTGTATGCCGAGTGGCATATTTATACACTGTTACTGCTTTGTTTCTGTTTTAAATTGTTTACTTCCGCAAGTTTTAGTTTTCTTTCGCAAATAAGGCTTACCTAGTCGTATAGACTAGGTGCCGTCATGATGGTTCATGGAGGGCGAACCGGGGTCGTGACAAGTTGGTATCAGAGCTCTAGGTTCATAGGATCATGGATCACAAGTCGGTTATTAGAGTCTCACTTATTAGTACAGAGACGTTTGTACTTATCTACGAGAGGCTATGTAACCGTTAGGAAAAGTCCACTTCATTTGATTTCTATGCCGTGCGAGATTTTTAACATCACAAATTCTGAACTTCTATCTTCTATTCTCTTACCGATGGTGAGGACACGCGCTACCTGAAATGATCAGGCACCCACGCCCCTGCGAGAGTCGCTAGAAGTCGGGGTCGGGGTAGAGGCTGAGGACGCGCGCGTGCATGCTATGAAGCAAGATCACCCGCACGAGCTACCACCGAGGAGCCACCAGTAGTTCCAATTAGAGCCCAGGCATCGGATGCGCCTACTGCTACTACTGCTCCAGCCTTTCAGGAGACATTTGCACAGTTCCGAGCATGTTTGGTATGTTAGTTCAGGCGGGGTTAATTCAGGTTGTACCAACTACTTCACAGATCAGGGAAGGGACCTAGACTTCCACCACCCCCACTCCAGAGCAGTGAGTTTCCATTGTTCAAGTTCTAGGTGTCATGGCGACAAAACTTGTGGTCCTAGTTTAGCGGGCGGTGAGGACCTCTCGCCGAGTAGAGGACAGACGAGGTTAGGAGAAAGAGTATAGGGAAGTAATGATACCTCGTAGACTGGAGAGACCCACTGGTCCTTATTTTAGAGGAGGAGTATGGCATGGTAAAGTATTTGTGGGTTAGCCAGCTCAGTGTGCATCTCAGATTTCGCACAGTGTTTTAGGTGTTCAGGGGTCTTGGGGTACCCGTACCGCATAGTTCCCACTACCACATCCTCCAAGAGCTTGTTTTGAGTGTAGTGACATATTCCATGTGGTGAGGGATTACCCTAGACTTGAGAAGAGTGCACCTCCACAAACTTCTCAGCCACAGCGAGCCCCGTAGAGTTCTCAGGCTATGATTACAGCTCCAGTTGCTTCCCCACCTGCTCAGCTAGCTAGAGGTGGAGGTCGGGGAGGTATAGGTCACCCTAGAGGGGGAGGCCAGGACAGATACTATGCCCTTCCTTCCCGTACCTATTTTTCTCTACTTATCCAAGCTCTATTTATTCTTATGTCTTTTCTTATTTTGCTCCGCATTTGGGTATACCTCGGGATTCTTTGAGTTCCCATGTTTATGTTTCTACTCTTGTGGGAGATTCTCTTATTGTGGACCGCATTTATCGGTCATGTTTTGTTGCTCTTACTAGTTTTGAGACCAGAGCCAATCTATTATTACTCAACATGGTTGATTTTGATATTATCTTGGGCATGGACTAGTTGTTGCCCCATTATAACTATTCTTGATTGTCACGCCAAAATTGTGACACTGGCTATGCCAGGTTTACCACGTGTTGAGTGGAGAGGTACCTTAGATTACACCCCCAGTAGAGTTATTTCTTTTCTTAAAGCTCAGCGTATGGTTGAGAAGGGGTGTGACACATATTTAGCTTATGTGAGAGTTCAATTCCACTAGTACGGGATTTTCCCGATGTATATCCAGCTAATCTTCCAAGCATGCCGTCTGATAGAGATATTGATTTTGGCATTGATCTGTTGCCGGGCACTCAGCTCATTTCTATCCCTCCGTATCATATGGCTCCTCCTGAGTTGAAGGAGTTGAAGGATCAGTTACATGAATTGCTTGATAAGGGTTTTATTCGGCCTAGTGTTTCACCTTGGGGTGCTCATATCTTGTTTGTGAAGAAAAAGGATGGTTCCATGTGTATATGTATTGATTATCGCCAGTTGAACAAGGTTACAGTGAAGAACCGTTATCCTTTGCCTCGTATTGATGATCTGTTTGACCAGCTTCAGGGCGCACAGGTATTTTTTACGATTGATTTGCGCTCAGGTTACCATCAGTTGAAGATTCGGGAGCCAAATATCTCGAAGACTGCTTTCAGGACTCGGTATGTTCATTACGAGTTCCTAGTTATGTCATTTGGGCTAACTAATGCCCCAACAGCCTTTATGCATTTGATGCACAGTATGTTTTGGCTGTATCTTAACTCGTTCATCATTTTATTTATTGATGATATTCTAGTGTATTCTTGGAGTCGAGAAGATCATGAGCAGTACCTTAGGACTGTGCTCCAGACTTTGAGAGAGAAGAAGTTATATGCTAAATTCATGAAGTGTGAGTTTTGGTTGGATTCAGTGGCATGGTCTAGCTACGTGGTATCGAGTGAGGGTATTCAGGTGGATCCGAAGAAGTTAGAGGCCATACAGATTTGGCCCAGACCATCCTCAGCTATAGAGATACGCAGTTTCCTTGGTTTGGTAGGTTACTACCGTTGTTTTATGGAGGGGTTTGCATCGATTGCAGCCCCTATGACCAGGTTAACCCAGAAGGGTGCTCCATTTCAATGGACGGAGGAGTGTGAGGCAAGCTTTCAGAAGCTCAAGACAACTTTGACCACAACCCCAATTTTGATACTGCTTACAGGTTCGGGGTCCTATATATTGTGATGCCTTGAGGGTTGGCCTCGAAGCGGTGTTGATGCAGGACGGTAGTGTGATTTCCTATGCATTAGATAGTTGAAGATACATGAGAAGAACTACCATGTTCACGACCTTGATATAGATGCCATTGTTCACGCCCTAAAGATTTGGCGCCATTATTTATACGGGGTTCCCTGTGAGATTTATACTGACCATCGGAGCTTGCAGCACTTGTTCAAGAAAAAAGGATCTAAATTTGTGCCAGATGAGGTGGTTAGAGTTGCTGAAGGATTATGATATCGCTATTTTGTATCATCTAGGCAAGGCCAATATAGTGGTTGATGCTTTGAGTCACCGGGTAGAGAGTTTGGGGAGTTTGGCTTATTTACCAACATTAGAGAGGACTATGGCGATGGATATTCAGGCCTTAGCCAGCCAGTTTGTGAGATTGGATCTTTCAGAGCCCAATCAGGTTCTAGCTTGCATGGTTTCTCGGTCTTCCTTATTTGATCGTATTAGGGAGAGGCAGTATGATGACCCTCATTTGCTTGTCCTCAAGGACAAGGTTTACCACGGTGATGCTAGGGAGGTGACTATTGGTGAGGATGGGGTATTGAGGATGCAGGGTCGGATTTGTGTACCCAATGTTGAGGAGCTTCGGGAGTTGATTCTGGAGTAGGCACATAGCTCGCGGTATTCCATTCATCCGGGTGCCGCGAACATGTATCAGGATTTGAGGTAGCACTATTGGTGTAGGCGAATGAAGAAAGATATAGTTGGATTCATAGCTCGGTGTCTCAACTATTAGCAGGTGAAGTATGAGCACCAGAGACCGGGTGGGTTGCTTTAGCAGATAGAGATTCTGGAGTGTAAGTGGGAGCGGATCACCATGGACTTTGTAGTTAGGCTCCCACGGACTTTGAAGAAGTTTGATGCTATTTGGGTGATTGTGGATCGGCTGACCAAGTCCGCTCATTTCATTCCTGTTTGTACTACTTATTCTTCGGAGCGGTTGGCGGAGATTTATATCCGGGAGATTGTTCGTCTGCATAGTATTCCAATTTTCATCATTTCGGATAGAGGTACCCAGTTCACATCACAGTTCTGGAGAGCCATTCTATAGGAGTTAGGTGCCCGGGTAGAGTTCAGTACCACCTTTCACCCTCAGAAGGACGGATAGTCCGAGCATACTATTCAGATTCTTGAGGATATGCTCCGTGTGAGTGTTATTGAGTTTGGAGTGTCTTGGGATCAGTTTTTGCCATTGGTGGAGTTTGCTTACAACAACAGCTATCAGTCCAGCATTCAGATGGCACTGTATGAGGCTTTATATGGTAGGCGGTGCAGATCTCCGGTGGGTTGGTTTGAGCTGGGTGAGGCCAGACTATTAGACACAGATTTGGTTCAGGATGCTTTGGAGAAGGTTAAAGTGATTCAGGATAGAATCCGTACAGCCCAGTCTAGACAGAAGTGTTATGTAGACCGGAAGGTTCGTGATGTTTCCCATATGGTTAGAGAGCGGGTTCTGCTTCGAGTTTCGCCTATGAAGGATGTTATGAGATTCACGAAGAAAGGGAAGTTGAGTCTGAGGTTTATTGGCCCTTTTGAGATATTGAGGCGTGTTGGGGTGGTTGCTCATGAGCTTGCCTTACCTCCCAGCTTGGCAGGAGTTCATCTGGTATTTCACATTTCAATGCTCCAGAAGTATCACGGCGATCCGTCACACGTGTTGGATTTCAGTTCAGTCCAGTTGGACAAGGATCTATCTTATGTTAAGGAGCTAATGGCAATATTGGACAGGTATATTAGAAAGCTGGGGTCAAAGAACATTGCTTGGGTAAATGTTCAGTGGCGAGGCCAACTGGTTGGGGGGGTGACCTAGGAGATCGAGAAGGATATGTGCAGCCGTTACACTCATCTTTTCACTACTTTAGGTATGTCTCTATGCTCATTTGAGGACGAACAAATGTTTAAGTGTAGGAGAATGTGACAACCCGGCCGTTCGTCTTAAGAATTAACGCATTGATCCCCTATTAACTGTTTTCCCCAAGTTTATTTTCGCTAATGAGAGTTGTCGGGATGTTCGGTTTTGAGTTTCAGGAGTTTTGGGACACTTGGTCCCTAAATGAGAGCTTAAGTGTTGGAAAGTTGACCGCAGTCGGAACAGTATGAAGACGACCTCGGAATGGAAATCTGACAGTTTCGTTAGCTCCATTGAGTGATTTCGGGTTTAGGGGTGTGATTGGATTGTATTTTGGAGGTCTGTAACTAATTTAGGCTTGAAATGGCGAGAGTCGAATTTTTGAAGTTTCCGGTCCGATAGTAAGATTTTTATCTAAGGGTCGGAATGGAATTCCGAAAACTGGAGTAGCTTCGTAGTCTTGAATGTGACGTGCTTGCAAAATTTCAGGTCGTTCGAACAAAATTTGATAGACTTTTTGATCGAAAGCATAAGTTAATAGTTCTTAGGTTTGAATCCTATGTTAAATTGGTGATTTGATGTTGTTGTGAGCATTCCGAAGTTTTGAACAAGTTTGAACGATGCCATGGGATGTGTTGGCACAATTAGTTTAAGGTCCCGAGGACTCGGGTTAGTTCTGGGTAGGTTCCGGGATGTTTTAGGCCGAAAATCATAGCTGTTGCAGGTCCAGAAGGGTTGCAAGCCTCAGAACCTACCAGTGCGGTTCGTACAAAGTCGAGTGCGTCCGCGGTGGGGGCTGTACGGCCGCACAAAATGCGGTGCGGTCCCCAGTGTGGAAAATTTTACTGGTCATATTTTGGAAGCTCATATCTTTTGATCTACAATGAACTTTGGGATGATTCAAAAACAAAAGTTGTAGTCCTTCGTGTCTTGTTTCTAGCTAGGTAAAGAAATTACAATTTGGACATCTGTAGCGAATGTTATGGGCAAAATACTAAAGCTTGTCACTACAGTCAAAACCTGTGCGGCCGTAATCGTTTTTGTGTGGACTGCACTGGTTTTGTGCTTACCGCGGTCGTTTTGTGAGGTCCGCAGAGGTGGAAATCCAGGGGGGTGCCCTATAAATATGAGGTTTTGGGTTTTATTTCATATTTTGACCTAGAGAGCTCGGATGTTGGTTATATTTCGAAGGTTTTTCAAGAAATTCATCGGGGTAAGTGATTCTAACTCAGATTTAGCTAGAGTACATGAATCCATCATTTAATTCGTGATTTAGGATGAAATTTGGGAAGAAAACTTGTGAAATCTTTCAAAAATGTAAAATGATGATTTCAATGACCAAATGGTATTATAATTGGATAATTTTGGTATGGTTAGACTCGTGAGGGTATGAGGATTCTGAAAATGTAAATTTTACCCGATTGCGAGACGTGGGCCCGAGGGACGTTTTGGTTATTTTACATAATTTCGCGTATTAGCTTAGAATTTAATTGTAGAATCAGTTACATGAAGTGTTATTTACATTATGCAATCGAATTGAATAGATTTGGGCCCTTTAGAGTGGAGTACTCGTGGCAAAGACGTGGTGTTGGGTTGATTTTGAGCCGGTTCGAGGTAAGTGGCTTGTCTAACCTTGTGTGGGGGACCTTCCCCTTCAGATTGGTATATTTGGTAATTGAAATTCCTTATACGTAAGGTGACGAGTGTGTACTTAGCTAATTGTTGGAAATCCGATTTTCTTAAGGAATTACTAGTATGTTTCCTGTCCTATTTCTATTACTTACACTATTAAGCCTGTTGTTAGATTAGGAAAGCATGTCTAAGTGACTTAATTGCTTCATTTGGTTTAAGCTGCCTTACTTGAAATATGTGCAGCATGCTAGGCTAGAATCACTTATTGCCTTAATATGAATTTTGCTATTTCTGTTTATCTTCCTGCTGCCGCTGTGTATTTATTTTTGGACTACGGATGTGGGATTCCGATAGCTCCCCCTTGTTTGTTTACTTTGGGACTACGGGTTAGATTCCCGGTAGATCCCCCTGCACAGTTATATGGAACTACGGGAATGCACCCGGTAGATTTCCCCAGTATTAGGTATTTACATTTGGGACTACAGATCGGGATTCCGGTAGATCCCCGAGCATTGATAGTTGGACTCCGGGACGGGATCCTGGGAGATCCTTCAGACATATATATGATGGACTACGGGACGGTATCCCGGGAGATCCAATGGACACTTATATGATGAACTACAAGACGGTATCCCAGGAAATCCACTGGACAGTTGTAATTGGGACTACAGGACGGTATCCAGGAAGGTGCCCTAGTTGCTATCTCTTTGTTGAGCTGTTTTTCTTTCTATGGCTTATTTTGTCTCTGTTCTAGTTGTTTTTGTTCTGTCAATTCTTTGTTATTTCTTACTGTTGCACTTATTTATACTGTTTTATTCCACACTGTTAACCCTCATATTGTATTTAACCTCAGTAGGGCCCTGACCTTCCTCGTCACTACCCAACCGAGGTTAGGCTTGGCACCTACTAAGTACCGTTATGGTGTACTCATGCCCCTTCTGTGCATGTTTTTCATGTGTAGATCCAAGTACCGCTGATCTGGCCTACTATCGTTGAGGAAGGCGACTTCTTAGAGACTTCGAGGTATATTTGCCTCGTCCGCAGACTAAGGAGTCCCTTTCTATTCCTGCCTTTATTATTTAGTCCTTCTGTACTTTTCTGTCCTTTATTAGAAATTCCGGAGATAGAGCTATGAAGTATTTCTTTTTTCTTAGCTTGTGATTCATGGGTTTCCAGGTCTTGGATTTATGTTTGGTATTGAGAGTTAAACATGGTGTATGCCGAACGGCATATTTATACACTATTACTGCTTTATTTCCGTTTTAAATTGTTTACTTCCACAAGTTTTAGTTTTCTTTTGAAAATTAGGCTTACTTAGTCGTAGAGACTAGGTGCCGTCACGATGGTTCATGGAGGATGAACCAGGGTTGTGACATCAGCCTGTTGGAAAGTCTGCTCCAGATGCGGTACTAGCTGCTCTAGTGGATAGTAAGGACCGCGCCATGGTGGCGACCAGTTGTTGAATTCTTCCCAGGTGTATTCATATCCCAGACCAAAAGTAGTGCCATGTTTCATGAGTTTTATGGGTTTAGAGATTCCTTGGAGGTTCTTGCCGAGCCCTTTGCCAGGTTCGTACCTACTCCAATTCAGTATACTCTCGATTTTCCTATCCCACCATTTGCCTTTGTCGACATCATTGACCCGTTCAATGTGGTGGTAAGTTTCTCCACCCAGCTTCATTCTTCCCTCGATCGCCATAATGGTTTGGGGACTGTATATATGGTTGCTACCGTCGCCGTGAATGATCACTTCCTGGTGATTCCATATGAACTTTACTGCCTGATGCAGCGTTGATGCTATGTCCGTAGCAGTATGAATCCATGGTCGCCCCAGCAATAAATTGTAAGATGCTGGTACATCTATCACCTTGAAATCGACCTCTAACCAGGTTGGTCCCATTTACAAGCATAGAATAATCTGAACAATGGTGGACCTCTGAGAACCATTGAAGGCTTTAACATTGATTGCTCCATCCTTTATCTCATGTAGCCCTTTACCTAACTTCTTGAGTGTTACCAGCGGACAAATGTTAAGACTGGAACCTCCATCGATCAGGATTTTGGTGATGAAATAATATTCGCACTGCACGGTGATGTGCATGGCTTTGTTGTGCCCTAGCCCTTCAGGTGGCAGCTCGTCCTCATGGAACCTGATCTTATGGCATTCCAGCACTTGTCCTACCATATTAGCCACTTCCTTACTAGTGATGTTACTTGGTACGTATGCTTTATTTAGCACCTTTAACAGATTCTTGTGCGTCTCAGAATTTTGCAGCAAAGAGAGAATGGATATTTGTGTTAGCATCTTGTTTAATTGGTCGATGACCGAATTATTCCTTGGCCTGTATTTTCCTCCAAAGGTCGTCCGGACCTGTCTCATTGAGGGGTGGTCGATTGGAGGCCTGCTTGCTTGATTCAACTAGATGTTCAGGGGTATAGACTCTACTAGTTCTTGTCATACCCTGTGTTATGATAGTTTCTTCAATCCTGACCTTGCCTTTCCTTCTTGCCTCGGCTGTATAGTCCTAGGGTATAACATTTGTATAGAAGGGTGACATGGTTGACATTTCCACTGGGATTGGCACTGCTATCCTCACTTCGAACGGAATATGTGCCTTGGGTGGCAAGACTGCAACCTCAAATGGTACAGCTGCATTTGCCGGAGACACAAATTCAAACTTAATTGGTACCGGTATCTTTGCGGGTGGCGCTGCTTCAAACTCAAGAGGTATAGACATATTCACCTCAGCGTTCTCAAATGACTGGATATGAACTATGATTGGATTGAGAGTAATTGTCAGTTTATTTGGGTCATCAGCTTCTGCAATCAACCCGATTGATCCCTCGGGATCCCAGTCATCTTCTACTTCAATCATATGGATACCTCTACCTTTATGGTCTGGCAGAGGGTTGTTACGGACGTTTGGAGCGGGTTCCTTTGCCATAATGATCTTGTTATCAATCAAAGACTGTATCTTGTCTTTCAAGGAGCGACATTCATCGATGGTGTGCCCTTTCATGCTGAAGTGGTATGTACAGGATTTGTTTGGGTTAACCCACTGGGAAGGATTCTCAAGGGTTGCAGCAGTAATGGGGGTGACATAACTAGCAGCTTTGAGCCTTTCATACAGCTGGTCGATGCGTTCAACAATGGCTGTATATTATTTTGGAGGTCTGCGATCAAAATTAGGTCGGGGTCTAGGAAAATTTTGGCATGCAAGGGGTGATTGATAATGGGATTGTTGAGCAATATAAGTTTGGTAGACATGAGCGGGTTAGGAGTATCTGGGTGAAGTTGGTTGATATGTAGGAGGTGGAGATTATTGATAAGTTGGTAGCGGAGCTTGGTACGAGGGTGAGGGTGCTTGGTAATTTGGAGTTGGATGGTATGTGAGTGGAGGTGTTGGGCAAGTTTAGTATTTGAGGGGAGACTTGGTCTTTTGTGCAACCATCACGGCCCCTACGTCCCTTTTCTTGGACACACCACCGGACTGTAAAGCCTTATTTGTAGCTTGCAAGGCTTCGAAATTTGTAACGATACCACTTTTAATACCTTCTTCAATTCTTTTACCTAAATTGATAATGTCGGAGAACTTGTGGTTCTCATTCATCATCAGCCGTTCATAGTACTATGGGTCCTGTGCCCGGACAAAGAACTTGTTCATTTTCTCCTCTTCTAAGGCGGGTCTGACCTTAGCAGCTTCAGACCTCCGACGAGTAGCATACTCGTGAAACATCTCCCTGGGATTCTTCTTCAAATTCTGGATATAGAACACGTCTAGTGCGTTCTCTGTATTAAACTTGAATCGGTCCATAAAGTCAGATGCCATGCCAACCCAGCTTGACTACTTCTTGGGATCTTGGCTTATGTACCAAGATAATGCATCTCCTTTCAAACTCCTCATGAGCATCTTTGTGCTGATTCTTTCATCCTTCCCTACTCCAACCAGCTTGTTGCAATATGTCCTCAGATGGACCCTTGGATCACCCGTACCATCAAACATTTCGAACTTAGGAGGTTTGTACCCCTCAGGCAGTTCGACATCAAGATGTATGCAAAGATCCTCATAATTTAGCCCCTCAATTCCTTTGCTTCCTTCAACACCCTAAATCCGACTGCTCAATTTCTTAAGTTCCTCGACTAAGTTCCTAATAAGCAGATCATTTTCATCAGACTCAGGTGTGCATGAGATAGTTTGGGTGGGGTGTGGCATGGTCTCCACGTAGATAGGAGTGTTATGGTGGCTCGGTGTATGGGTGTGGAAATGGTTGTTTGTGGAGTTATGAGGTTCTAGGATCAGTAGTGGAGTATTGTTTCGGGTATGGCGAGTGTTACATTTGTTCTTTGGGGGAGAAATGTGATGGTGAGGAGCGGGATGATTTTGCTGTTTGGGGATGTTTTAAGGAGGTGTAGGGTTTTGTGTGTTGGGGAAGTTGATATCTGGGGCGTTAAAGGAAAATGATAGGTTTGCCAGATTTCGAACCTGATCGAGCTCTTCCTGGAATTTTAGCAATTTCTATTCAAGTTGTGACACATTCTCGATAGGAACCCGAATACCCTGGCCATCAGTGGCCTCAACCCGTTTATTTGTGTTCTCCTTCCTAATGTTGTTTAAATCTTCCATTTTGCCTTTGTTCTTGCCTTTAATAGGACTAAGAGGAGGAGTGGGTAGAGGGCCCCTGAATCTTGTGAAATAAGATGATGATGCCAGAGTGCACAAACTAACCTTTGGGCGGGGAGGGGAATAATAAAAACAAAAGGTGATCAAGTCAGTGAGGATTATAAAAAATATCGCAATATTTAAACACATAGTGCGGGAATGTAAATAGTGTCCTAATTTGGGAACCTCTTTGTGCCCGAGTTAGTCCTAGAGACAAATAGATTTGGAGAAATTTGAATGCTAAATGCCTCATTTCATTGATAAAGATAGGCGAGTCCCAAAACGACACTAAATAAGCAAGAAATAAAAGTCACTAATGGCAATTGGCCTTATTACATTCAATAAGCGAAAAAGTGAATTCCTATCTATTTGGTCCCAGAAGGACCTTCCCCAGACTCGGCATCTCTGGCTCCTTTGAACAACTTCCCCATTTCACGAAGTCCTAGAAACAGGTATGCTCTGGCTAGATGTCCACCTTCGGTCCCTTCAGTTTTTTGACATTCTTCAACCCTTTTGAGAAATTTTCCCTCTAGTTCTACTATGCCTCGCTCCAAGTATCCTAGCCTTTTGTTGGCACTGATAGCTATGTCTTTCCATTCCTCAATCAACTTCTTGTTGGACTCTTGTATCTTGCGTTGTTCGCTCTCGCATTCACGGATTCTTTCGCCGCAGCTGGCTGTACTTGACTTGCGCCTCGGCCTTTTCATCTATTATTCTGTGACCTCGAACGAACCCTAGCTGGCCCAAACCATCCCAATTGTCTTCCAACCAACCTGAATAAGGAGTACAATCGACATGATATTTGTCTGGCTCGATGGTGTTTTTCCCCATTATGATCTTGTAGTGCCACATGTGTTGGATATGGCACTTGTAGGAACTATCATCATTTTGGAAGTCAGCTCGGAAATGGCTCATCTTATCGACCCTGGGTATGACTTGCTTCCTACCTTCTTGCCTCATAACTCGAAAAGGGACGTAAGGATATGTTCCTCTTAGACTAATCAGTATCAGGAAAGGTGCATCTCTGGATCGGGCGATGAACTCCTCTATTGGAAACCGCTCGAACTTCCATTGAACATGTTCTTCAGTTAGATTATAAAAGATCTCAACCCATCCTTTGGCATTCTCAGGCTGAGCGAACATGTCGGGGATGTAATTCATTCGCTTTGGATGGTGGAAAGCGATGTGATCATCCCAGGCCCTTTACTGAATTTCTTGTCGGTATTCACCCTTTTGGAGATGTTCCATTAGCCAAAGCTAAAGTAGTAGATTGCAGCCTTCAAAGTGTCTCGCTCCTCGTTGACACTTCTCTAGGGCTCGGTATATGTCTGCGATTAACATGGGCATAATACTGAATGTCTGCCCGCCAATCTCTTCTATTAGGGTCTTGGTTACCATAGCCATCCTAGTATGGGTTCTCCCTTTCTTCATTGGAAACATGATCAGACACAGGAAGCAAAACATGAAGACGAATACCCTACGCTGAATATGTCCCAAGGACGTAATGACAAACTCGTCAGGGTAGGTACGGTAGGATTTGCTGTGACCGTAGCTTTCATACAAGTAGTAAAAAGGGATGTACGATTCCTTCAGGCATACCAATTCTGCATTCTTCTTCAAACCCGTCATTTTAAGTAAACCCTTGCCCGTGCAGTTCTCAAGCATCAGCAAACCCGAAGTTTCCCATACTAGACCGACCAGTCCTCATATCTCTTCTTGCAAAGGTGTCATTTCGATGTCCCTAAAGCGGAACACGGCCCTTTCACAATCCCAAAAAAAGGTAGCAGCTTCTATTATCAAGTTGTTAGGCTGGATCTCCAGGAGGGAAGGTACATTACCCAGATATTTTCTAACGAGGGTTTTGTCACTAGAATGTAAATCTTCCCACCAACTTACCAATCTTGGGTGGATATTGGTGACCATACCGAATCTGGGGACTTCGTGCCTCATATTTTCTCAAGACAAACAAGGTTAGGCCCTTACCCCCACCAGACTCGACTATTTAACATTAACAATTAGCATGAAGCATTTAGTTCTCCAAATAAATGCACAGAACGTGATGAGGTCCGTTTGGGTTGTAGGGAAACCTAGTGGACTTTGGACAACGCTATCTTAAAGGATCATTATGTGGACAGCATAACTAAACCGGCTAGTTTTGACCATGATGCATGCGCAATTTAAGCACAGAACTGTAGACTGGTGCCCTTGAGCAGACAACTCAAGGGGGCAGGCACAGAATTGTCGACTGGACCGCTGATCGACTAGTTTTGCAGCAAATAAGCCTTTCCAAATTTAGGGGGTAATGATATAAGAAGGGCGCAACCACTCATCAAGAATTGCTATAGTATTTGTTTGGCACAAGTGGAGTATGATGTTGATCATGATTATGCAATAATTAAAAGGAATAAAACAAGAAAGGTATGTCAGTTTTACTTTTGAAGAGGAAATTAAACGCTTAAAGGAATTAAACAAATAATTACACATAGGGAGGGTACAAATTCACAAAAACAGTATGAAATGAAAAAACCCTAAATATCCCCAGCAAAGTCGCCATGCTGTCGCACCCCATTTTTTCCTTTCGGAAAAATCGGGTTCGTGTCATTTTGTTGGGACAACTCATTCCTTTTGGGAAAGGGGTTTGCATTTTTGAAGAGTCGCCACCTAACAATTTTAAGGTGCATTAGGGAACCTATAGGGTTCATCTACAACTATATTTGGTAACCAGAGATAGGGCAAGGGCTTGAAATTATCCTAAGGGGAAGGTGTTAGGCACCCCTCAGGATCCATTAGTGTGGTTCCCGGCCAGACAATTTTTGTGAATTTGTGCAATTAGCAAATAAACAAGTGTGGCTCAAAAAGTAGGGGACTTGAGTTTAAATACACAAGTATTTGAAAACAATTAGCGAAAGGCGAAATTTTGAAAAGAATTACAATCTAAAGTATGCTTATGAATGTAAAGGGGGCGTCCTAGGTTTGTTTGTAATATGGATTACATCAATGTAATACCCGGTATGAAACTCCTCAGAGAGGGGATACACGTGGTATTAACGCATCGGTCATCATACCATGTCTACCCTTTCCCGCCTCGTGAATGTAATTAAAGCGAAGGTTGGCCTCGACTCCTATTGCATGCTATTACTCGTCCCTTCTTATCAGCCCCGGAGGAATTTGTGACTCCTATCCTATAAGAGGGGGGTTCTAGGCAGACTCTTAAGTTTAAAGGCAAAATACTAAGTGAAAAAACAAGAACATATAGGACTGCATTTAGGGGGAAAAGGCAAAAGCAAGTAGAAAGCTCAGGTATACCTCCACAAATAATGCACATAGATAGCATGACTTATACACAATTAAGGTATGCATTTAAATGCATGGTATCTAAGTGATAACAACAGAACCAGATTTATTACATTACTCAGAAAAGAAGTCCGAATAGCGCCAATTAAACAAGGACAATTCTGTTTTTTATTTAGGCAATTACCTAAGGCTTGCCAAGGCGTAAAGTAGTGTGCAACAGTTATTCCGAGTTATTAAAAGACTATTTGAAAATTATTTTACCCTAAGAGCATGTTGTTCTAGTTGATGCGAATGCAGAGATTGTGACCAATTATTTTAAACAGGATAATCAAGTGTGAAGCTGTTTTTACCTCTTTTATAATCAGTGGATTACACTAAGTGTGAATGCAAGTATGGATGAGATCCTAAAACATGGTATCTAAGATGCATGTATAAAACTCATGATGCAAAATTCCTATAGCAGGATTTCTAAGTGCACATGGCAGCATAGAACATAATAATAAAGGGCCAATTATTAGCAGATTTTAGCATATGAATTTGTAAGGGTGAATGTGCTGAAACAATAAACGAGAGACCTAAGAGCATGATTTCTAATGTATGTATGAACCCTAAGTATGATTTCTATTGCGCAATTAGGAACATAAACCTAATAACATGTTTTCTACCCTTTAACAACTATAGCATGCATATTTACCCCATCCTTTTCACTAGCCAACCCAAATACTAATTTACAACAAGTTATTACAGACCAACATTGAAATGAATTACATAATGAAAATAAGAAGTTACACTATAGGAAGCCTTATTAGGACTTTCTCTCTGAGTTACATAATCAATCACCCCAAGTGCCAAGATTGTTCCGTAGCCTTTCTCATATCTGGGTGTGTCAGAGTTCCCTAAGGACCTCAAGGGATCCGGGGTATTGCTCATACCCATATTTTCATAGTCAAGATAGAGTAGGTGCAATGTGGAAAAGCCAGCTCTTATGTGTCCAAGTTTAGAGGGAGCTCTAGGGTCCCAAGTTAAGGCTCACACAAAAGGGGTAGAACTAGTAGTCTAAGAGTATATGTGAGAGTGCTTGACATAGATTTAAAAGAGTTGAGTTGAAAAATAGTTTTGAAGAGCATGTTTGAAATAAGTTTACAAAACAACTGAAGAGTTTGCCTTAGTAAAACCCAGTTTTGAAAAAGAGTGAATAGGAGTAATAACAACTTAGGACAAACCAGCACACCCAAGTCAAATTCAAAGAATAGGATCATTTCAACATTCACAAGCAGGGAATTGAGGGGATCGGGGACATATAGGTTTGAAACCACATAGATAGGGAAAGCATCTAACACAACAAGCATACAGAACAACTTTGAGTCTACTGAGCAAATCAGTCGTGATAACAGATATTTAAAACATGGGGAAGAATACAACAGGATCATGTTGAAGACAAAAGTTTTGTTGAACAAAATTTGACATACTATTAGGGCAAATAGAATGCACCAAAAGACAAAGTGACTACATGGTTATACCAGTTAAGGGAAAGGGTAAGGGAACTTAGCAAACATGCTGGACAAGTATCAAAAACTAAGCAAAGTCTGATATGATGATTACACATAAGGTCAGAATTTAGACATGCTTAATAACAGCAAAACATAATAACAAATTGAAGAACTAGTACACTAACAAGCAAGGGTGTATATGCATGGAACACATGAAGTTGAGTTTTAGAATTGAACTAGGAACATACCAGTTAAGGAAAACAAAGTGCAGAATGTAAAGCCAGTAGAGTTCCACAGCCTAGCCTTGGCTTTCAACCGGGTAGACAAGCAGTAGCACAAGTAGTAGAGAAAGAAGAAAGAGTTTGTGTGTGTGTGTGTGTGCATTCTGAACTGTGTTTTTGCTGAGAGGTAAAACAAGAGCGTATATATAGCACTTTATGAGTAGGTATAATAAGGTAAAGAGAATCAGAGTTCAATCAATTAAGGATCAATCAACTAGTCACAGAACCAATTAACATAAGGGAGTCGGGAATAGACCCCTTAATTAGGGGTAATTGATTAATGGTAATAACAAGAGAGTTTAATTAAGGCAAGAATCCCAATCACACAGAGTAAATGTAAAAATTACAAAATCATGCTGACGGATAGGTAAGGCAAGTGTGAACAATTAAGATTACAAATAACGAAACAAATAAAGTTCGTGCATAAAAATCTTTAACAGAAAAAACCAGGCAACCAAAATTTCAAAAATAATACTGATCTCTGGAAAGAGATATCAATTCCCATAAATAAGAAATAGGCTAAGCAAACTTCACAGAAATACAGAAATTAGCTGGAAAATCGAGGCGAACCCTAATAGAGATTAATTAGGGCAAAAAATCATAGAATAAGGGTTTTGACAAAGAAAACGTTTAAGTCCCAGAAATAGGGCAAAGTAATATGACTGGTAACATAGAAAGTACCCAAAATTGAGGCAAAGGTTAGAAAAAATTGAAATATCAACTAAGGTGTGAACACTCTGGTAAAAGTCAGTCACAAAGATAAAAGGAGAGTCGATTAAGTACTTAAAAGTCAGAAAACCTTTTGAAAAACAAATCATAATGAACCATAGTTTAAAAAAATCTAAATAGTCGGTTAAAACAGGAGGTTATTGAAGGGAAACGCCTAACAATACTCGAATCACCTCAGATATAGAAAGATCTGAGAAGAATCGAACAATAACGACTTTAGGGTTTCGTAAAATAGTAAAGATGGAGAAAGATCGGTTAAAAACTCATGGATATACTTAGATCTAAAGAAAAGTGTAAAATCTCAAGGGTTAGGGTTTCAGAGAACCCAAAAAGATGAGAAAGTATTATATCGTTACCGGTTTTAGCCGAAAAGGCCATGGATCTTACTCGAATAGCAATGGATGGCCGGAAAGTAGCATAAAAACCATGGCTAGAAGTTGAACAAGATTTGGACTAGATCTCTTCGAGATCTTTCCACGAAATCACAAAAACGGGCAACTAGGTGACGTAGGAGACAAGTATACATCTCAAACAACCATGAGAATCCATGGATTGAGTGAGGATCGAAGGGGATTAGGGCTGGTTTGGGTGGCGGCTGCTCGAGTTAGATTTAGGTCTCAGAGAGAATTTGATAGGAAAGGGGATTCTAGGGCGGGGTTTGGTAAGAAATGAATTAGGTTAGGGGGTCGTTCAGGTTAAAAAGGGTAAGAGGAAATAGGGGTCGTTGATCTTAGAGATCAACGACCAGGATGAGAAGAAGGTCTGGGTCGGGTAGGATTTAAATTGGGTTAGGGTTGGTTTTAAATTTATATTGGGCTGGGGAATTGGGGTTTGATTTGGGCTACAATTGAAAGCCAATTTGGCTATATTTTAAATAGCTATTTTTCCCTATTTAATTTATAAAAATAGTAAATAGTTTTTGAAAACTAATTTAAAGGGTTAAAATGATTTATAATGCATAAATAACAAATTAAAAATACAGGATCCAATTTTATGTGTATAAAACATAATTAAATCTAAAAAGGTCTAATATTGCAATTATGTGCAATTTAGCTTTAAAATACTAAATATAATTATAAAATATGTAAAAAATTACTTTAGCCATATTTGGAATAGATATAGAAATCCAATAGAAGAACTATCAAAATAATAATTTTGGAAATAATTATTGGGGATCTTATGGATAAAAAGGGAGGAAATAAGTTAATTTAAAACCTTTAAAATTATGGAAAAATAATAAAACTCTTGGACATGCCTAGATATGCATACATATTCTATTTTGAAGGTATTGTGCATATTGAAAACATATAGGAAAAAATTGGGTATCAACACTTCCCTGTACGAAAATATGGGGTGTAACATCCAGCAAGTAGCATACTCGCGGATGGATTCAGTTCGGCTTCTTCTTAAGGTTTTGAATAGAAAATGTCTGGCACATTCTCTGCATTGAACCTAAATTTATTCATGAATTCTGATGCCATACTCACCCAATTTGCCCACTCTTTGAGTTTTGACTGATATACCATGATAAGGCATCTCCTTTAAGACTTTGTATGAATAGTTTCATACAGATTTGTTCATTCTTAACCACTCCTACAAGCTTGTCGCATTATGTTCTCAGATGCACCTTCATATCACCAATACCATCGAACATTTGGAACTTGGTAGGTTTCTAACCCTCTGGCAGTTCCACATTCGGTTGAATACACATGTCCTCGTAATTTAGACCTTCAACGCCTTTCCCAACTTCAACACTCTAGACTCCCCCTTTGAGCTACTTGAGTTCCTCCGCTATATTTCTAATGAGCAGGTCCTTATCAGTTAGTTTGGGTATGTATTGGGTTTGCTGTGGGGTATGGTAAGGTTTCCACACATATTAGATTGTATTGATCAGTACCTGGAACATAGGTATATGGGTGGTCATTGGTTGAGTTTTGGAGATCAGGAGTAGGTTATGGTGCATTTTGGGGAGTGTGATAAGTGGTGGTTTGCGGGTATTGAGTCGGATGATAGTGGTGTTGTTGAGGGTTTGGCACTAGTGGCGGGTTAAGGTTCTGGGGAGGTGAGGTATTATGATACTGGTTTTGCGTGGGAGAATTCGGAACTATGGGTGGGGGATTCTTATTTTGTCCGTTTTGTGCTGGTGTTTGGTTATGGGTAGTCTGGTTTTGCTAGTTGATGTCGGGAGCATTGAGAGAAATGGAGAGGTTTTACAGATTTTGGACTTGCTCAAGCTCGCCCTATAGTTCCAGGATTTTTTGCTCCAAACATAAGACCAACTCATTCTGCCCCGGAGTACTTCTTCCATATGAAGTTTCAACATTTTCCGCCACATCAACATTTTCTTTGCTAATACCACTTAAATAAACCATTTTCCCTTTGCCCTTGCCTTTGCTTTTCAGGCCGCTAGGTGGAGGAGGAGGATGTGGAGGACCTCTAGATCTAGTGTGGTATGTTGATGATACCAGTATGCACGAACCAACCTTTGGGAATGGGAGTAATCCAGAACAAATAAAAAGCAAAAGTAAACCAAGTCAGTAAGGTGAAATAAAAAGAGTGTTCGCAATATTTAAGCATGTTTCACAAAGTCATGCAATAATATGCATCCTAATTTGGGGACCTCATTGTGCCTAAGGTAGGCCTAAGCAACACATAGACTTGGAGAAAATTGGTGCCAATGTTTGCTTCATTTCATTAATGCGAAAATGAGCCAAAACAAACGTTTACTAAATCGACAATAATAATAAAGTCACTAATGGAATGAAACCTCATTACATCGAAATCAAATCTAAGCTAAAACATTATCTCCTAATTTACTTAGTCCTTGAAGGGTTTTCTCCATGCTTGGCTCTTTTGACCCCATCAATTAGGTTTCCCAGATCGAGCATATACACTAGTAAGTATGATTTTGCAAGATTTCCTCCTTCATCGTCATCTATGCCTTGACAATCCGAGAGTCTCTTTCAAATCTTCCCTTCTATCTCCATCAGCCATTGTTCCAAGTATTCCAATCTTTCTATTGACTTAGTGGTAATCCCCTTCCATTCCCTTATCGCCTCCATGTTCACATCGTGCTGCTCTAAATGTTTAGCTTCAGACTCAAACACCCTTGTGCATAGCCTCTTGTACTTAACTTGTGCCTCAGCCACTTCATCTATGAACCTATCCTTCAGATTGACCCTTGGCTTAACGTCCCCCCTACGTCGTCTTCCAGCCATGATAGATAGTAGTACATATGACCAGCGTGATACCTATCTAGCTTAAGAGTTTCTCCTTCCACTATGAGCTTTTGGTTCCACATGTGTTGCACGTCGAGCTTGAACGGAACGACATCTCCCTTGAAATCTGTCTTGTGTTGGACCATATTGGAAACCCGAGGTATGACTTGCTTTCTTCAAGCTTATTTCATTACCCTTATAGGAGAGTAAGGATAGATGCCTCGCAACCCGATTAGTACCAAGTGAGTAGTCCCCCTTGACCTGATGATGAACTCACTACTAGGAAAACATTCGAACATCCAATTTTTGCTCGTCTGTCAGATTGCTGAAGAAACGCACCCAACCTACAGCAGTTTTAGGCTTTGCAAACCTGTCTGGAATAAACGTCACTTTCTTTGGGTGATGGTTGGATATGTAGTCATTCAATGGATTTCGTAGAATCTCTTGACGGTACTCTCCTCTATGAAAGTGTTCCAGCAGCCAGACTTGTAGAAATAGATTACATCTCACAAAGTGTCCGAATCCCTGCTTGCACCGATCTAGAGCGTGGTACATCTCAGCTAAGATCATGGGGATGATAATGTAATTTTGTCCCTCGATTCCATCCATTAAGGTCTTGTAAACCATGGCTAAGGGAGTATGAATCCTTACTGCTTTCATAGGAAATATTAACAACCCCAAGAAGCAAGCAACGAACGCATAAACCCGGCGGTACACCCATCCCAAGGAAGTAATGTCTAGTTTATCATGGTCAAGACGATATGACTTGTTATTCCCAGAACACTAGTAAAGAAACTCAAAAGGGATGTATGATTTCTTTAGACAACGCAATTCATTATTCTTCTTAAAACCCAACATTTTCAGGAAGCCGCAGGGAGTGTGATTCTCTAGTACTAGTAATCCCGGACTATCCCATAGTAACTTGACGAAACCTTCTATTTCTTCTAGGAGATGAGTCATTTCTATTTTTCCAAATCAGAAAATAGCTCTTTTCTCATCCCACAACATGGTGGCGGCCTTAATTAGCTCCCTATTTGGTCGAATGTTCATCAAAGATGGCAGGTCAGCAAGTGCTCTACTCACATAATTTTTGTTGCAAGGTTCAAGGTCTTTCCACCAATCAAGTAGCAAAGGAGCGATGTTTTGGACCATATCGAACCTGGGGATTTCGTGTTTCATTTTCTATAAATAAATAAATAAAGGTTAGCCTTTTCCCCCTCCAGATTTGACTAATTATGCAATAATGATCTACACATTCGTACATTTTCTCCAAGTAATGCACACAATATGATAGTATCCACTGAGATTATGAAAATCCCGCCGGATTTTGGACAAGGTTCATCTTAGCGCATAGTTACGTTAACAACGCTTCAAGAGATCTAGACTAGTACTCCCAAGTGGACAACTTCAGAGGGAAAGGCACGGGACCGTCGACTGCACCGCTGATCGACTAGTCTACCACAATAAGCCTTTTCGATTTAAAAAGGGATGATTTTAGGAAAGCGCGAACACTCATCAAGCGCTTTTATGTTGATAATTGGCACGAGTGGAGTATGATGCGGATCATGTTTTATGCAGAAATAATAACACATTGCTAAGTATTCGCATGATAAAAGTATGTAAAGGCAGTAAATAAAATAGCAAAAGTGTACATAAAAAGTAGGGAAAAGAAAAGAAAGACAAAAGAAAGACAAAAGAAAGAAGTCAGTTTAACTCATGAAAATGTGCGAGAAAGTAACGAAGCTGGTAGGGAAATAGGGATGAGAGAGTCATAATATAGCAGTCTTACATGCAATAGCAAATAAATGAGAATAAGGGAAGGGATGTGTATGTAATAGCAGTTTAAAACATATAAAGGAGAATAAGCAAAGGGATGTGCATGTAATAGTAGTTTAAAACAAATAAAAAATAATAAAAGAAAGTAATCCACATAAGTCAAGTTCATTTTGGTAAAAGCCTAAGTATTTCTCCAGCAGAGTCGCCATGCTGTCGCGCCCCATTTTCTTAGGAAAGCGAGTTTTGACGTGTGACAACTCTTCTAAAGAAAAGTATTAAAAAACAAGAGTCGCCACCTAATAGTTTTAAGGTGCATTAGGGCACCTATTTGCAAATAACTCTATTTGACTAGTTAATGCTACCAAATAACGGGTAAGGCGTAAATTACCTCAAAGAGAAACTGTTCGGCACTCTTCGAGGTACAAAACACTGGGTCCAGGCCGAAGTTTAGACTATGTGGATTATATAATTAGGGTAGGTGGTCAAATAAATAAAAGGGAAATTCAGAAGTTATGGTGTCTTATTAAAAGATATGAGAATCGGTACAAATCTTAATGACTACCAAGATACACCTACATTGGTCTATGTTAAATGACTAAGTGTAAATAACAAGTACATAAACAAAGGGGGGTCCTATGTTTCCTTAGTTTAAAAGATCACCCCGTGCAACATAAATAATACTTTGTAACTCCCTTAAGGTAAGGGTTTATAACGATCCGGTTGGTCGCTTTGAGGTTATTAGCCCCGATCCCCAACCTACTATTTCTTTTGTTTCATTTTATGCTTATGTGACTTGCCGGGAGGATTTGTTTTTGGTTTTGGAGTGAAATGGGACAATTAGTCCCTAAAATGGAAGTTTAAGTTCTAGAAATTTGACCGTATTTGGAATTATGTGAAGACGACCTCGGAATGGAGTTTTGTCAGTTCCGTTAGTTTCGTAGGGTGATTTTGGACTTAGCAACGTGTCCAGATTATGATTTAGAAGTTCGTAACTAAATTAGGTTTGAAATGGCGAAAGTTGGATTTTTTAGAAGTTTGACCGGGAGTGGACTTTTTGATATTGGGGTCAGATTCCGATTCTGGAAGTTGGAATAGGACCTTAATGTCAAATGTGACTTGTGTGCAAAATTAATGGTCAATCAGACGTGTTTTGATAGGTTTCTACATCGTTTGTAGGAGTTGGTATTTCCAAAGTTCATTAAGCCTCAATTGGGTTGTGATTCGTATTTTTAGAGTTGTTTGACGTTATTTGAGGGTTCGAATAAGATTGTATGATGATTTAGGACTTGTTTGTAGGTTTGGTTGAGGTCGCGGCGGCCTCGGGTGGATTTCAGATGGTTAACGGATTGGAAATTAGACTTAGAAGGTTGCTGAAGTTTTTCTGGTATCTGTGATCTAGTTTCCTTATACGCGATTGCGTGGGATGGTTCGAAATCACGTAGGATAAGCTGGGCAGTGGAGGTATTTGTTCATCACATTCGTGAGCAGGCGTATGTGAATGCGAATGCGTAGTTGTATGGAGTGGTGCTTCGCAAACGCGTGGCCAAGATCGCGTTCGCGTAGTTTTTATAAGGCAGAATTTGGGCCACATGCTTTGTTCATCGCGAATGTGTGGTGTTGTTCGCGATCGCATAAGTGTGAGGGCAAGTGTGTCGCGTTATCGTGGAGCTTTCCGCGTTCCCATATGGCTACTTTCTGGGGCAGCTGAGTTGTGCTTCGCGATCGCAAGGCTATTTCTGCTGTCGCGACCATGGAGCACCTGGGCAGATTTAAATATTTGAAAATAGAGGGTTTGCCATTTTCTTCATAACTTAAGATAGAGAGCTCGGATTGAGGCGAGATTTTAAGGGATTTTTAGAGGAAACATTAGGGTAATAATTCTTGACTTGTTTCTGATTAATATCCACTAATCCATCATTAATTCATCATTTATTAAGGATTTGGGTTGAGAAATTTGGGGAAAATTTTCAAAAGTTCTTAAACCGAATTTTGAGGTTTTGGTATCAGATTTTAGTAATTTTGGTATGGGTGGTTAATTGTTTTTGGGCAATTTTCTAATTCTTGATTTCATTAATCAGATTAGTTTCTTATAGTTATATTTATACTATTTAATTGTTTTTGGCTATATTTCGACTATTCGGAGTCGGAAAGTTGAGGAAAGGATTTGGTAGTATGGGAAATCCCCTTAGGATTTGGTAGTGTTGTGATAATCTGTGTTATCTGAGTGTTGTGTACGCGAGGTTACCAGTGCGTACACGAGCTAATTGTTAATACTCCTATTTTTATTGAGCATTAACCTGTTATATCTTAATTGAGTTATCCCCGCATGTGTAATTATCATGTTTAGCCTAATTTTGTATGTCTCAAATGCTTTATTTAAAACTGTGCGGCATGCATAGTTGAATTCCTGTTATTCCTTGATTTTGTGTTTTGTCTTTAACTGTAGGATTTTTTGCTGTGAATTTGTTGTTCCATAGGTTTCGAACTGTGTGTTTACTTTTGGGACTACGATGAGGTACTCGGGAGATCCTCTATTACATATTTACTTTTGGAACTACGAGGCAGTACCTCGGGAGATTCCATGTTGCTTATTTACTTTTGGGACTACGAGGCGGTACCTCTAGAGATCCCTTGTTGAGTATTTATTTTTGGGACTATGAGGCGGTACCTCAGGAGTACCCCCTGTTGTTTACCCCTATTTGTTGTGTAGTTTCCTCTTCTGTATTTGTCGTTGCTAATTTCTCAGTCTTTCATTATATTACTATATATTCTTCTTTAATTATTAAATCCAAGTAGGGCCATGACCTGACATCGTCACTACTCGATCGAGGTTAGGCTTGGCACTTACTGGGTACCGTTGTGGTGTATTCATGCTACTCTTCTACATATGTTTTGTGTGCAGATCTAGGTACTTCTTATCAGCTTCGATATAGTAAGCAGTGAGATTGTGGATACTTCAAGGTATATCTGCCCGCGTCCGCATACCTCTGAGTCCCCCTCTATTCCCTCCTATGTCGTTTACCTTTTCGTACTTTCTTAGACTCTGATGTATAGAGATACTTAGGTTTTCCTCTATATCTTGTGACTTATGATTACCAGAGTTTCCCTACAAAGGGGCTGGCTTCAACAACCCATAAGGGACGGCTTTCCAAGCTACACAAACAGTTAATTTGTTTATAGTCGCAAAAGTTTTCCTACAAAGGAGCTAGCTTCAACAACCTATAAGGGACAGTTTGCCAAGCTACACAACTTAGAAAACTTTTGTACTATAACCAATGTTAGATGTTTATAACTCAGAAAACTTTCGTACTACAATAAGCTAACTTTCAAAGAGTATTCTTACTCTATTTTCATACATGGACCGGCCTTTCCATCCATTCGAAAGAAAGAACAAGAGGGAAATTTAGAAAACTCTCATATATAATATATCACAAAAGATTTACAAAGGTTACAAGATGATCTTCCAACTACTACAAGGCCTTCTTTATATAGGACTAGGAGGTTATTACAAGATAAACTTACATGATAAAATAAAACTATCTTACATGGAAAACTTATCTACATGTGGGTCCTTCTTGGCATGTCAAGGACTTTAGGCAAAACAACTAAAACGCTCCTGAAAACATGTGAAAGGGGCGAAATATACATGGTGTAGCATGTGAAAGTATGAGGGAGCATTTGACTACATGTGAAAGTAGGGTGTTGCATGTGACGAAGCATGTGAAAACAACTGGAAGTGGGGCCCGGATAGCATGGAAAGATGTGGAAATTTGTCTTGTCATAGGTAGATGATTTTAAGGGTTTTTTGGTGTGTAATGTAGGATTATGGTGGGATTAGTAGGGATTTAGATAATTATCCTTCATTGATTCTAGGGTTGTCTTCTAGTAATGTTTTCAATGACCTTGTGTAGTAATGCCTGGAACTTGACGGTCTTTCTCCGTTGTGTTCTTTATCCTTTGGATTGAGAGATGTAATCCACAACTTTAATCTGGAAATGTGGTGAGTGACTTTTTTCTTGGATGACTTCGTATGGGGTTTGATACTCTTTTGTTGCTTTCCGAACTCTTTCCAAGTGAGGATGAGTGTTGGTATAATTCCAGCTTGCCCAATCTTTTGGCCATATCTCTCTCAGGATGCACCTATTTTGCTGGAAAAGGATTCTTTGTTCCTCGCTATATTCTTCCTCCATTGATAAAATGGACACGGGAAATTTCCACAATAATGATGCCTCTTCTTGCGCCTGGACTTTTCCATTAATAATCTTCACTGGCCTGTGGAACATGAATACTGTTGTTTTGTAGGAATCGTTGAAATATTTTATCCAATATCTTCTAGGTTTGAACCATAGCAAAAATACTTTAAGGGCTGGTGCAATGTTATCAAACTCCTTGAAGACGTTGCATTTGAATTCCATGAAAATATGATACTGATGACATAGGTACCAGAAAAACCATAATAGTTCTTGTGGAAAATCCTTGGCTTGAGCTATGAATATATGGCAGAACAGATATTCTGGATTGACCCCATATGGCTTGAGAATGAATCCTCCATGTTGCCGGAAAACTTGGAGCTCATAATAAGTTCTTCTTTCCGTAATAATTGACGGATCAAAGGGATCCATGAGGTTGAACAACTCCGGAAGATGATCTATTGGCTTTAATTAACTTGTTCCTGGTATATTTGAAAGCATAAAGATGTGGCTAATTAGCTTTTGCTTTGACTTCAATTTTGCTGGGGAAAATCTTTTTGAGAATTCTTCCAGTCGAGACAGAAAATCCGCGAGAATAGTCTCCTTTCCTTTCAGGTGCTTGACTTTAAATTTGTATGGAGAGAACCATTGAGCCCATCTGAGAAGCTTAGGATTGGGAATAATTTTTGCATTTATCTTGATCATCTTTGGAAAGGCCTTCATATCCATCTCTATTAGAAATTCTATATGAATAAGGAAGAAATTGAATTTCTTGATTCCATTCTTTACTGCAAGAATTTCTTTGAAGGTGGAGTGATAATGTTGCTCGGCATCTTTGAACTTTCCATCGGTGTATCCGCATATTTTCCTCTGGCCATCTTTTTCTTAAAATAGAACAACACTCCAATATTCATTGTTGGAATCAGTTTGCAGTATCTTCTTTCCATCTGAAGGGATGTAGAGGGACTTGATATTTTTAGATGTCTCCTTTATTTTTTTGACTGCTTCATCCTGTTTCTCTCCCCATGATGGAGCATTTTTCTCGAGCATTTCTATGAGCGATGAAATATATTTAGAGATATCTGGGATGAAATCTTTTACATAATTTATTACACCTAAGAACTGTTGGATCTGCTTTGTTGTGAGGTTGGTATCCGGAAATTTTAGTAATTCCTGACATATATGTGGTCCTGGACTGTATTCACCTTGGACAAAATACATTCCTAGAAAATCGATCTCCTTTTGAGCAAGAACCATCTTTTTTGCTGAAAGCATGATCCCATACTGTGTTACCAATGCCTCAAATTGACGAAGCAAATTGGCATGTTCTTCCAATGTATCAATAAATAACAGGATGTCATCCATGTAATCTAAGGAGGTATGGAGGATGGGTTGGAAGATTTTTATCATGGCTTTTCGGAATAAGGAGGGTGCAATTTTGAACCCGAAGGGCATGACTTTCCATTGGAAGTGATGATCGGGGATGCAAAATCCCGTTTTGGGTCGTTCTTCAGGGTGGATTACCAATTGCCAAAATCCAGATTTTCAATCAAACTTGGAAAAATATTTGGCCTTGGCTAAGTGGGAGAAAAGAGTGAGTTTATTTGGGATGGGAAATTTGTCATCTTGGAGGAAATGGTTAAGTGGCTGGTAATTAATAACTAACCCAAGTTTTCCTCTTGTGTGCTAAGCTCTTTTGTTGACATAAAATGCTTCGCATGCCCATTGTGAATCGGACGACTCTATCAGATCAAATTCCAAAAGTTCTTCGCATTCTTTCTTTGCAAGATGAAGATGATCTGGATTCAAGCCTGAATGACTGGCCTTTGTCGGATTGATGTTTTCATTTTTCTTGGAAGGGAGATTGATAAAAAACTCTTGGTTTTTCCATAACGGGCTTTTCCCTTTCTTCATGAAATCCTTGTGGGATTCAACACATGAATGTTCAATGAGATTTTTCTCAATCTCTTTGATTTGTTCGTCATTGGTGATTTTGAATAGCCTTGGAATCTCAGAATAAAGTTTGAGCTGCTTTTTAAAAGCTATCCCGTTGGCCTTGATCTGGAGTTGATCCTTAAGTTGTCGGTAAATGTCAAATCCAACAATAAGATCTTTTCCTGGTACATCAGACCCTATCAACTTGGTTTTGTATTTCAATCCTAGAAAGAACACAATTGTGACTGGATGTTTTGTGATGACGGTGGTAGTCAGGATTCCATTTGATGCAGTGTTAAAATCCTTAAAGTGCGGCACTCATTGATCTTCAGGGAGAACAGAAGGATTTATGAGTGAGGAAGCAGCTCCGGTGTCGATGAAAGGAATAACTTGAGTTGGTTTATCCCATTTGGATGAATAGACCTTGAGTTCTACTTGAGGAACGACTACGAGAGCGTTGATCTCCTCTCGGGCATCGATCACTAGTTCTAAAATTTGGTAGTGATCATTTCCTTGATCTTTATAGACTTCAAGAGAGAATAAAGTTTCTTTATTAGGTTCATCATCCACAGAGACTATGGATTCAAAGTCCTCCTCTTTTCTGAGATGTGTGCTAGTGTAATCTTCAATCTCTAAAAGGAGTTTGACAGATCTACTGGATTGGGGATAGTTTTTGCAAAATGTCCAATCTTGTGGCAAATAAAACATCTGTTTTTCTTGTGAAAATTTATTAGCCTTCTACGTCTGAAATATTTTGTGTGTCTCTTGGACCTTGATTTCCCGTCTGGAATTCTTGGCCATTTGAACCTTCTAAATTCTCTCCATCACCTATATGTGTGGCAGGAACATCCTGACCCGGTGATTAGGTCAGATTTGCGGCATGCTTTGTCAAGCGCTATATTGTGTTGGATAATTTGTTTTAGGGCAGAGCGCTTCATACAAATGTCATCTAATGCGACGAAAATAACTTGCCTGATATAACCAATTTGAGGGATTGTTATAGACTGGAATTTTTCTTCAATGATGGACATGGTTCGGCTTGCCAACAACTTTGAAAGGGAAGAGACAAAGGCTTGCTTTAGATTTATGTCTCCACCGATCTTGAAGTATATCTTTGCCATTTTTTGAATATGCCTGACAATGACATTTCTGTCGAATGATGAACACTTCATCTCGAAGAGTTGTCTTCGCATTTTCTCCTGTCTTTGGCCAGTATCTCCGCAGAAAACTTCATGTAGGATTCTGATGTTGAAGGCAAAATCTTGGGATGTAAGAAAAGTATTTTTGTCTTGAATTTCAAGTGAGTTCTACCAATCTCTGAGAATTCCTAAGAACCGTGAAGTGAGTTCTGACAGGATGGTATACTTTTCTCGTTCCACCAAATTTTTGGTCACCATCCAAGTATAAAAGTCTTGGATCCTTTGAGGTCGTCTTGAAATCTTGACATCATCTAAGGTGAAAGTGTGGAATCTAGTTCCAACTTGTTTTGACGCTATGGGCTCATATCTTCTTTCCGGGATTGGTTCATCTGTCATGCTTTCTTGTACCTCATCTACTTCAGATACTTCTGGGTCTCTTGGCTGATTTAAAAATATTGGGGGATTGTCATCTTTGGAAGAGTTTGTTGTGGATTCATTGCTTGATTAAGAGTTATCTTCCATTATTTCATCGACTGATGAATTCAGAGATTCCGACCATAGAGTATCTTCTTCTTATATGTATCTTGGGAGACATAGAGGTCTGGAGCCTTCTGGTCAGAAATCATCGGATTTTCGGGGTCCGATCCTTTTGAACTTTCTCCTTGGTCTCGCCTTTTCTTTGTTTGTTTTTGCATTGCAAGAGCATAATTCCTTTCCCTAACCATTTTTTCAATATCAAAATCATGTTCTTCTTTTAAGGGTTGGGTGAAAGTGATTGGATTTTGTGAGGTAGATGGAAAAGTAGAAAAGGTGTAGTCTAATTTAAGTTGGGAATATGCTTGTGGAGACACAGGGAAGAAGGTAGGTTTTGAGGGGAAAACTGGGGTCTTTTGTGGCTCAAAGTGGTCATTTCTCAAAAGTTGAATTTGTTCTCAGATGGAAATCGTCTCCTTTTGTTGTTGTTGGAAAAATTGGAAAAGTGAAGTTCCTGGAGGAAAAATCTCGTATTGTAAATTTGCCAACCTCAGTCCTAAGGCTTTGATTAGTCCGGCATAGTGAGACGATATTTGCTCCATCTTTTTCTCAATTGTTTCCACTTTGCTCATCATTTTGTTTTGTGTATGGGACACGTTCTTTATGGTGTTGTCAATGTTGTTCAATACCTTGTTTTGGTAAATGGAGTTTTCTGATTGCCATTTCATTGATGCTTCGATGTCACTTGTTGGGGGTTTTTCTCCAGTAGGTAGCACTATGTTTTTCTTTGGAATTTTTGGAGCACGGCTTATACCCTCCTTTTCAAAAGGTTGGAGTGAAGGAAAATCTAGGGTATGACTGGAGCTTGAAGGATTTAGCATGAATATCTGTGGTTGTGTGGGATTTGTGGTTTTTTGAGTTGGTGAAGTTTCAGGTTCAGGTGGCTTTTTGGATTCTAGGGTATGAGCTGATGGTGATTTGGGTTTGGGTGTGGTTTCACTATCCTCCCAGCTTGGAGTGAATTTTTTTGGTAATTTTAGCTATTCCTGGGGTTTGTAACTGACAAGAAATTCATATTTACCTGGATGGCTTAATGAGCCAATTGAAGGATCTTTATTTTCATATTTGGCTCGAAATTGTTTTTCAGTGGTCTTCCCCTTTTTCTTGGATTTTGGTTTGGTTTTGTTGAGGCCGAACCTTTCCCAATGACGCTGGTGGTGTTCATCATATTCTCCAATTGGATCTTCCAAACAGTCTTGGCAGTCGCTATCAAGATCCCAAGGGCAGTGTCCCGTAAAGGGGCATTTGAACCACCAAGCCCTTTTTCCTTCTCTGTCAAAATTTTGACACTAGTCACGTTCTTCCATGATGCTTTGTATATTTCGAAAGAACTCTCCATCAGGTTCAGGGTATGTATCTGTTGTATCTTTGGGTTGAATCATTTGGCAAGAAAAGATGGTTTTATTGGGTTTTTTGAGATTGGAATGGTCAAAGCTTATGAAAACGGTTTTGTCATCTCTTTTTGTAAAAGCTTGTTCACTAGATTGTAGAGATTCCTCCGGTTCTCTTAACTTTTCATAATTTATGATCCAGGAATCAGGAAGAATTTTGACAAGTTCTCCTCCAGAAAGGCAAAGATCCATGGTATGATTTTGGACTCGCGCTGCCATTTGGTGATGAAGAGTGGCTTGGATGGAATCTTTGGCTTGAGGGGCTCTTTGGATGTGGACTTGGATTTTTATTGCTTCGGTTAAGTATGGATCATAAAGGGACATGTTGAATTTGGAAACATAGTTATGAAGACAGTCCCAGCATTTATGGTAACTTTTGCAGTACCCAAATTTGCATGTTGGTACTCCAAGTACCTTGTATCTAGAAGAGAAAATCGAGCTACAACAGGTTGACCTTTTCTTCCGTGATATGTTAAAGCGATTCGGATAACACCAAAATGGATATGGGTAAAACCATGATCTCTCCATTGACTGGGAAAATCATCTGGGATTTGAAGGGTGATAAATTGTTCCTCTCGAGTGGAAAGAATAGGATGTTGGTCAAGTTTTGAGGCAGCAACATATTCTTTAACTCCTTTTAGTATGTGTTGGACTAAGGAACGAATTTGGGTCCAAGGTGCAAATGATTTTTTGGCAAAAGCTGAGTAGGGGTTTATGAGGGGTAGTTCAGTGGAGGATACTTTTTGTTCATCGGGCAGGATATCAACTTATAGAGGTAATCATATTTATTGGACAAGGTTTTATATAAGGTAGGAGACATATTCATTTTTGCCAGGGAAGAGGATGATGGAAATGACTCAGACATATTTAGTAAATTGTTCCTCCCTCCGAAAGGATGGACATGCTCTGATACCACAATATAAAGAACAAAGTAAGATACTCCAAGAAAGCAAACTAAAGTTGTGAGTTGTAGCTACCGGGTTTTGGGAGCTGTCTATACCTGAGTTGTTAGTTTACTTGTATATGCCGAGCGGCAGTTTTCCAGCTTTATTTCTATTATCATTTCAGTTATTCCGTAACTGTTAGGCTTACCTAATCTTAGAGACTAGGTGCTGTCACGACATCTTATGAAGGATGATTTGGGTTGTGATAAGTTGGTATTAGAGATCTAGGTTTATAGGTGTTATGAGTCACAAGAAGGTTTAGTAAGGTCTTGTGGATCGGTACGGAGATGTCTGTACTTATCTTCAGGAGGCAATAAAATAGTTAGGTAAATTGCACTTCTTTGATTCCTTGTCGGGTGAAATTGTTGACTTCGGAATTATAAACTTCTATCTTCTATTCTCTGACAGATGCTAAGGATACATACAACCGGATCAGATGCCCAGTTTCTGAGCATGTTTGGTACGCTAGCTCAGGCAAGGTTGATCCCACTTGCTCCTACCATATCTCAGGTCGGGGAGGAGTATAGACTCCCGCTGCCCGCACCATAGAGCAACAGGTTCAAGTTATCCAGGTTCCATAGATCATACCAGTGCAACTGGTAGCCCCAGTTTGACCTGAGGGTAGGGCATCAAAATCTAAGGAGGAGCAACTCAGCATCGAGCGGTACAAGAAGTGCCACCCTTCTACTTTCAGTGGCTTGGTGTCAGAGGATTATCAGGGTTTTCTTGAGGAGTGTCACTGTATCCTCCGTACCATAGGTGTAGTAGAGTCGAGTGTGGTTTCTTTCACTATGTTCTAGTTTAGAGCAGTGACCTATCAGTGTTGGCGTGCTTATGAGTTGTGTAGCACGGTCGAGGCAGCTTCGTTCACTTGGACTCAGTTCTCGGATATATTCTTGAGGACATTATTGCCGGATTCGAATCAAGTAACCCATGTTGGGTTCAACTTCGGGCGGGCCCAAATGGCTATATTTTCTAATTTGGGCCTGTCTACCTTTTACGAAACATATGTATTAGTGGAGAAAGCTGAAATGAGATCATTGTTTGCAAGGAAAAATCGAAACACAAGACAAGTTTGCAATTTAGTTCTACCACATTAATTTGCAAGATGTATCAGATGTACATTGGTAACTAATGAAATAAAAAAAATTCTACTAGGTCAAGCTGTGAAATCCAATTGCCTAGGGCCAAACGCCTAGGTCAGACTTGCTCAAATGGCCCAACAATTGGGCCTGCTTGCGAATGCCACCTAGTTCATATTTACATACATCCTTTAAACATGTTCATTGCAGAAGGAAAGTTTACTATGGCAAGCTTACTAGCAATTAAACTTAAATCAAAATTAACAGTCCATTTACAGAGTTGTTAGTCCCAAACTTTATATAAGAGAAATTTCTAAAACTATTGAACATTATCCTACCTGTCTTTTACAGCTATCATCTAATAAGAAAGAAAGAAAAGCTAAAAAAAATAAAAGAAGCATGTCTTCTAGTCTAGGATTCTTGCCATCAGACTCTCCACAGCCAAAGTACCAGCTTGAAAAAGATCAGCTACAAAGTTGTTTCTTACAAGCTGGCTGTTTAAACACCACAAATAAAGCTTTTTACTGTCCAAATCAGTTTCATTCTACTAAGGATTTCGTGAATCTGATCATAGGAAGAGGTCAGATCCACAGAAAACACCTTTAATTATACTGACTCAATACATTTGTCATACTCAAACATAAACAACAATGTTAGAAACAATTATGATTCATCGGTTTAACCATGTTAAAGTTTAAACTCATGAGCCAATGTAGGTTCCGAGCCCAAAATCATGATAGTTGTGGTTCGGTCAAATCTTTTTCAAAAAATGCTTCAACGGAGTACTCGGATGGGCAAAAATCGCTCGCTTTGTCTTTGCACGAAAACCCTTCGTGTCTCCGGGCAAAGAGGGGCAGCTGTAAGCACGTGATTTTTGCCCTATATGAGAATTACTCCCAAAAAATTCAAAAATAAAATGATTTTTCTTTGGTGTGCAATTTTTGTGATATTTTGAATAATTATTTGTATTTGTCTGTGCATGTTTATTTGCTAAATTAATAAAAAATACAAAAATATGTCGCATTTTGCATGTAGGATTTAATTCTACAATTGTTAGTAATTGAATTTGTTTTACAAAAATTAAAAATTACAAAAAATAGGCATCGTTTGCATTTTTAGCATTTAATGTCCAAATATACAATTTTATGCTTAATTAATACTTAATTGTGCGTTAATTGTTATTGGGAGTTAATTTGCGCTTTTATAACTTAATTTAGTTCTTAATAATAGTTTAAGTATTTTTATAATTTAGTTTTAGAAAAATAAAAGAAGAAAAGAGAGCGAAAATATAAAGAAAGTCGGAATTGGACCTCTTCTTCAATTTCAAGCCACAGGCCCAAAAAATGGCCCAATCTTCCCTACGACCCAGTCCATTTCGAACTGGGTCGACCCAGTCCATAACCCAAAATACCCAAACCCCTTTGTCTTACATTTTACAAAAAAACAAAACAAAAACAAAATCAAGAAAACCCTAACCTAAACACTAAACTACCGCCCCCCTTTCTTCTTCTTCTTCTTCCTCAAGAAAGACAAGCTCCATCAATGGCTACTTCACCATCTCCACCACAACCACCCCTTCACCACATAACCATGGCTGCCCTCAAGCTTCACCATTGTCGTTTTTGTTTTTGCGCCATGGCTGCCCGCGTTTGCTTTCATCTTCTTCGTCGAGCTCAAGCTTGAGCTCGACATCCATGGACGACCACTGCTTCTCTAGCAGCCATGGCTGCGTTCCTCGTCATCGAACCCCAGCCAGCGCGACCATAGTCACGAGCTCCGACCACAGTCGCGAGCACCAACGGCGACCAAACAACCTGCCTGCGCCACGCTGCTACTGTCGCGGCTTCTTCTTCTACTCCTTCTGGTCGCCGCTGCTGCTGCCACGATGTTGCTGCTGCCGTGATGCTGTTCATTTTCCTCCTCCCAGTCACGACGAGGTCGAGTTGCTGCTGTTTTGAATCGGCGTCGCTGCTTCCCTTCATCGTTCCAGCTGCGGGCTGCTTCATTTCTCTTCGTCTTCGTCGTCCTTCGTTCGAGCTTTGGTCGAGGCTCAGACAGATTTGTTTACAATCAAAGTTCGTCGTTGATTCATCTCCGGTTAGTTGTTTTTGAGTTTTATTTTTGTTCATATTTTGTTTGATATTTTCCGGATCCAAAATCGTTAAATGATTTAATCCTTGTTTTGTTCGTTGTTCATCTTTGAAATAATTTTCTAGTGTGTTCATGTTGTTTGTTAAATTAATTTTCAGATTTTAAAATAGAAGTTTAATTAGTTGTTTTCATGTTTATTTCATGTTTGTATTATTGTTTAAGTAAGTATTTGTTAGTTTGATGTTTGTTAGATTCAAATTGAAATTTAATTAACTATTTCTTCAATTTGTTTCATGTGTTTATGTATTGTTAGAAATTGCTAATATTGTTAAGTTCAAGTTTAAGTTCATAATTGTTTCTTCGTCGATCTTGTTATTTGTTTAAAGAATTTAGTTGTGTTAGAGAAATATGTTGGTTTAATCGTTTAAATCCATCATGTTTGTTGTTTAAAATAGATTTAATTCATGTTCATACTTTGTTTGATTGTTCTTGAATCCGAAATTTGTATAGCTTGATTTCTTGTTTACCATTTGTGATTATTTCTTGAATTTGTCTCATAAAGTTTAATATAGGAATTGTTGGTTGTAATGTTGTTAGAATTGATTTTAAGTTCAATATGATTGAATTTAGAAATCTTCATACTTTGTTTGTTGTTGTTGAATCCGAAAATAGGATTGTTTGTTGCTAAAATATTGTTCAATCAAATTTTAGTTGTTCTTTGTTGTTCAATTTGTGTTCATGTGATTTGTTGTTGAAATGTTGTTAAAATCGTGTTCATGTGATATTGTTGTTATGATGTTCATCCGTGTTCATATTGTTGTTTGAACATTGTTAGAAATTGATCATATTGTCTATATTTTGGTTAAGTTTGATTAATTGATGTGTTATAGCTGATGGGTAGTTTGGTAAATTTGTAGTACGTTCAGGGGTAGTTTGGTAATTTCAGTAAGGTCGTGAGGGGTAATTTAGGAATTGTACATTTTGAAATTGTTTATTTGAAGCATGGGGGACAAAATGAAATGGGGTGGGTTGTGATATAGTTGTTTAATATAAAGGGGGGACAAGATTTAATTTAAAGGGGGAATCTTGCATTATTTTAAATGAAGCATGGGGGACAAAATATAATGGGGTGGTGTAATATGTTTATTTAATGTAATGGGGATGAGTGGAAAGATAATGGGTTGGGTAGAGAAAAAGTATTGATTTTAATTAATTGAAAGGTTTATGGGATGTGTTATATATGTGAAGTCTTGAAGACATAGAACAAAACAGAAATAGAGAGAGATAGAGAAAAATACACAGATACGAGAGAGAGAAACAATCTGAAAATAAGAGAGAGAAAAGGGCTGAACATTTAAGAGATAGAAAATTCCGAAAAATATTTAAGCTTTCAAATAAAAAAAAACCTAAGAAAAAACATTCTGCTTTCTTTTGTTGTTTGAAATTAGAATTAATTGTTGTTTCATCAAAGCTGGAAGCTTTTGTTTTTTTGGGATTACTACTCCACCGGTCTGTTACTGGGTTGTTACTGTTGCTGGGCAGTTGTTGCTGTTACACTGTTGTTACTGTTGCTGATTTTCATCTTCATTTTCTTTTGCTTCCAATATCAGGTACATATCTTTTAAACTCATGTTGTGAAGAGCTTCAACATGGCAAGTAAATGAAGTTTGGAATTATAAGGATGTCTTCTACTCATTTAAATTTTATTAGTTTAAGTTTCAGTTTTGTTTTAGTTGGTTAATATAGTATTAAATCAATTGGTAGATTAGTTCTCTTTCTTAATAACAAATGGCTTAGTTATTTTAGGAACGCGATCAACTCATTTCTTTTAATATATGAAATAATGTCAATGATTTTTTACAAAATATAGAGTTAGTGTTTTCAAATATTCGCATAGGCAGAATATAAGAATTGGTTTATTTATCTCAAACCCAATCTTCGTAAGCAAAATTAACCAAACAATTATAACCTCGGACTAAAAACAAGTGGTGTAAAAGAAGGATGGGATTTATAGATTGTAACATTTTAAGTGTAAAAATGTGTAAATAGCGTTTGCTCCAAATATAACAATGAAAATTCTTCAAAAAATATTACTTCATTTATTAAATTAATTGTTTTCCTAAGTTTTATACGCAATTCGCTTTTTGGGTAGATAAATATTGTATTTACCATAAAAATGGTAGTATTAATCACACGTTGTTTATTTTTATTTTATTTTTATTTTACTCTTTAAACTCATGGTTTTTGAGGAATATAATTCACACGTAAAAATATAATTTGCGGTCAACACTTAATGAATTGTGAATTCTTTTCAAGGAATTTAGAGGCATCTCAAATAGTGATTTCTCATGACTCTTACATTTAAAAATAGATGGATGCAATAAACATTTGTAGAGAATTTATATTACTGTCAAGAATATTTGCATAATTAAGGATGCGTTCGCGTGACTTGATTATACTTCTAAAGGCGATTCGGATTATGCGTTCGCGCAACTTCGAGCAAATTTTTAATAAAAAGGGGTTCTTCGGAGATCATCAATATTAATTTCATATAACCCGAGATGTGCAGTTCACTATTTAATCATACAAGAGCGACAGACGTTCTTAATTTTATTTAAGCACAATTTCGAACTTAAGTCTATTTTTATAATAATAAAAAAAATTCGAAAAAAATAATAATTATATTATCAATATCATTGTGTACACGTGCGCGTGACACAACTCCGCATGTTTTAAAAATATAATTTATAGCACGAATATACGTACGCGTGATTCGATTCAAAGAAGGGTCTTTAAATCTAAATAGAAGCGGTAACAATAAAATCATGCAATAAAAATGTATTTAACAAATCAAAATAATCAAGCCAAATATAACAGTTGAGCGACCGTGCTAGAACCACGGAACTCGGGAATGCCTAACACCTTCTCCCGGGTTAACAGAATTCCTTATCCGGATTTTTGGTGCGCAGACTGTTAAATAGAGTCATTCTTTTCCTCGATTCGGGATTAAAATTGGTGACTTGGGACACCCTAAATCTCCTAAGTGGCGACTCTGAAATAAATAAACAAATCCCGTTTCGACTGTCCTTAAATTAGAAAACTCCCTTGCACCCTCGCGGGGGCGGAAAAAGGAGGTGCGACAGCTCTGGCGACTCTGCTGGGGACTTAAACCCAGAACCACTGGTTCAGGGTTCAAGAATTCGAGCTTAAAATAATTGTTATAGTTGGCTTTATTTATTATCTGATTTTTTTTATATGCCCAATGTGCTAAATGACACTTTTACCGCTTTAATATTATTTGAATTATGAATATATACAACTGCTACGAAACCCCCTTCTTTCTAAGTCTTCTAAATTTATGGTGCACACGTGCGCGTGGCCCAGCTTTCTGTTAAAGTCATACCAAATAAGACGAAGTTGGGACAAGTAACTAGGCCGGGTAGACTTTCGTGCTCCCGGTACGTTGCCCCCGCTTCGGCTCAAACTGTCCGTTTGGGTAAGCCAGGGCTAGATCAATATGCCTCAGGTTTTTTCACTTAGAATAACTCAGCTTCATGTCGGATCCCTAGTAGGAGCGATTGTTTGCATCACGTGCATTTGACTTTGGAGACTCAACACAGGGGTTGGGTCTGTCTAGGACAGGTGTACCAAAAATGAAAATGACCATCCTGATGCATCTTACTTGCTGCTACTTGCGCATTTATTTGATCCAGGTTTGTGTGTTCACTAACTTTTGAATATCAGGAATGACATTTTGAATTTGAAAAAAAAAAATAGCGGTTAGGGAATTGATTGTTTATTTTTGAAAAAAAAAACAATGCCCAAATATTGTCAAAACTCTGCCGAAATTTCGAGAAAATGAAAAAAAAAATTCTTATTAGTTTGTTTTATTAAAAGCAAAAGAGAAAAAAAAAGTCAGTTGTTCTGTCTTATTTTTTTTAAAAAAAAAATATAAAAAAGATATAAAAAGGAAAATAGTTTGTCTTCCCCTGAAAATGACAATGAAAAAGAGTCTTACTTTTAAAATAGTTTTTTTATTCGTTTCTGAAAAATTCAAAATAATAAAATAAAAAGAGTCGCGTTGAAAGTGGTTTTATTATTTGTTGCAAATATATATATATATATATATATATATATAAATCCAAAAAGTTTTTCTTTATTTCCAAAAAAATGTATATATATCTTTATTTGTTGCAAAAATATTTGTCCTGCCAAAAAGTCTAGAAAAGTTTTTTTTAGACGCCCAATTTTCAAAACAAAAAATCCAAAAATATTTTCCATTATTGATTTCTTTAGAAAGTCTTTCTTTAAGAAAGTCTTTTTAATTATTAAAAATATATATATATATATATAATAAAATAAAACAAATTCGAAAATATTTTCCTTCTTCTTTAAAAATTGAAAAGAAAATTCAAAATTCAAAAAAATATTTTTTTTTAGAAAGCATTTCTTTTATTAAAGGTAAAATTCCAAAAAAATATTTTCTTTCTTCTTAGAATAAGAAAAAACAAAAAAAAAAATATCTTCCTTTTACTTTTGATATTCTCAAAGTTCAAATCAAAAGAAAAGGAATTCTTAGAAGTCTTTCTTTCAAAAAGAAAATCAATCAAAAATCCAAAAAAAAAAATATATATATATATATATACTTCTTTTCTTCTTTTAAAGTAGTTCTTTTACAAATTAAAAAAAAATAATTTAAAATTAATTTATTTACTTTATTCATGACCTGCCCAAACTACGCGGGTTTGATTCTTACCGGATGTGAGATACGTAGGCAACCCTCATCGGGTCCAACCCCATTTTTGCTAAAATAGCCAAAAACCAATAAATAAATAAAAAACGTGTCAAATTTTTTTTTTTCATAAATAAGTCGAGTGGTGTCCAACCTCCCCTTTTGCTAAAAAATAGCCAATAAAAAACATGTCAAATTTTAATTTTATTATAAAGAAGTCGGGTGACACTGTTTTATCAAGTCATAGCTGAATGTTCCCAAAAGGGACGCCGGAAGGCTGACTTTGCATAAACGGCCACTTTTGGGTCACGTTTAGGATTTTTGGTCCAGTTGACCCACACAGCCTTAAATAATCTTCACCCCCGAGGTGCTGAAGGGCCGTGTTTGCAACACCTGGTTTTTATTGCAATTTGAAAAAAAAAAGTCAACGGTCAGGTGAATACCGTTTGTTTTTTTTAGTCAAAATAAGCAGAGCCAGCTTTGGCCGCGTCTTAAACCGTTCTTGCCGAAATAGCCTTAGAGTATCTTTCAATTGTCGAAAGGTTATTTTCGCAAAGAACGGACAAGTTTGTAAAGTGTCAAAATAATCCTCCCCAACCTCAAAATTCATGTGAGATTTGGAAGAGGCCCCATTGGCAAAAATAGCCATTTGGTTGCATTTGTCAAACGGGGAAAGGAAGCTGGCCTTTTTGTTTTAAGGTTATAAATCTTTAATTAGAATATGTGGGTTGTTTGATTTTTCAGTTTATTTTAATATGAAAATTGAAAAAATGATTGGTATTGTTTATCTTTTATTGGTCCGAACTACGCAAGGTCTGATTCATGCGGGGTCATGATACGTAGGCAATCTCTATAAGATTCGACCACCACTGAAAAAGAAAAAAAAAGGAAGAAAGAAAAATAAAAGAAAGCGCAAGTGCATCGCATTTCTGATAGAACAGTTTAACTGCTTAGGTGCATTGCGTCTCTAATATATGATTATCTGTCAAATGCCCTGACACTAACATGATGGCTTCCCTTTGCTGTGTTCATATATAGAAAAGTGGTTGGTTGTGGTAACTCCTCCCCGCAAAGCAAATGACACAGAACCTCAGAACAGGTTGGGTCGGTACTGATGACCGACAACAATTGGTTGAACAGAACAACGGGTTGATAGAAGAAGTGAAAATGCTGAGACAACATGTGGCAGACATGTATCAAGCATGGATAACTGGGAAAGCACCACCCCCACCACCGCCAAGCTTTTCAAACTCTGGCATTACCCATCCCCCATACTCTCCATCCCAACCCACTTATGACAGCTTTCCTAGCTACCCGAGTAGCTCCATCACTTGTCCACGCTACTCCCCTCCCCAATGCTACTTCTCTCCACGAGGTTCCCAAAGATGGGCTTCACTTTCCAAATACCCAGCTCCACAGAAGGCCTATCCACCCTCACAAGCCTACCGGAAGCCCCCTGGATCAGGTTTCCGGCCCAATCAAGCATTTAGGAACGAAAGGTTGCTGAAACGAGGAAAGGCTCTCACCCCTATCGGAGTATCTTATGCAAGTCTGTTTGAAAGGCTAAAACATGCTGGCTTGATTGAGCCGCTCCCCGCATATACTCCAGATCCACATGCAAGAAACTTTGATCCGGCAGCACAATGCGCGTACCACTCCAATGTCATAGGGCACAACATTGAGAGCTGTCGTAATTTGAAAAGGGAAGTAGAGAAAATGATCCAAGAAGGGCGGATTGTGATCGATAACAGTAACATAGAGCACTCAAACCCTATTGAGAACTTGTTGACGGAGGTTGATGATATGGAAGCTGATAATGGTCTTGGCAATACTAATGCAAAGCTTAATGGCTAAGATGCCAATTTTGATAAAATGGGAGGACGCTCCGTTCCTTGGTTAGCAAGAGAGAAGCTGTTGGTGGTTTATTTTGTTGTCATTTCTGTTATCCGGATTATTCTTAGGGTTGTAATCCGAATATTGTCTTGTGTCAAACCTTCTTATCTTTCCATTTTTGTCGTATCAGTTTGTTTAAGTCTCGTTGATGTTGTGTTAAGATTTTATTCTGGTTGTTTTGTTTGTTTTTCTAACCATTTCGCCGGAAGTCTAATACAAAAGCCGGTCTTTTATTATTTCCAGTCATCTTTTTATTTAAGTCCTTTTGTCATTTTCGTTCAATGCCGATTCTAGGGACATGACATGCGTACACAGTTCGGGCCTAGTCTATAAAGTTAATCATAAAACCCTGGGAAGGTGATCAAAGCATTTAAAGGAAATAAGAACGGTTTGAGATTATTTGAAGCCCGAGTCATGTGGAACTGGGGCAAGTAAAACATAAAGAAAACCGTTAAATGCAAGATTCGCCAAATTGGCATGAGGGTCGTGCATGAGAGTGAGAGTGTCGCCCAACAGTGCTTTAGAAATGACAAATGAAAAAAGCAAGTGTTTAACATAATTGTCAAGTCCAGCACCATCGGAAGAGACTATAAATCTATGTTCAATTGTGTTGTTTGCACTTGACATGTTTTGAAGACTGGAATGACGAAGGCATTTTATTCTGCTACCTAAACACTTTATCCTTCGTTACCCCTTTTGAGCCTTATTTATTTTCTTTCATACCCCTCGTTCGGAATCAATAGCAACGACTAGGAAATACGAGCCTGGAAGGTAAAGAAAAAATCAAAAAAAAAAAACGAAAAAGAAAAAGAAAAATGAAAAAAAAACAAAAGAGAGTCAAATGAAAAAAGAGGAATTGGGAACTACGTTTGACCTGATTCCTCAAAGAGGATACGTAGGTGCTTCACGGCTCGGTCATAGGGTGCACAATGTGCATAGTGTGCATGGTGTGCATGGTGTAATAAAAAGTAAAAAAAAAATTAATTAATTAATTAGTTATAAATAAATAATCCCCAAGCAAGAAACTGGGGCAAGGGTTGCGCTTGTGGGAAGCAAAAAAAATTGGTTCCGAATGTTGTAATATTGAACCCCAAATTTATTTTGTTTTTGAGCCTTTAATACCCTTTCTTTCTAGCCTATCCAAAACCCACATTACGGTCCAAAGAAAGACCTTCTGACCAGTCTGCAAAAGATGCCAAGTCAGACAAATGAGAGTCTCACCGGCTAATATAACACTCTGTTCCACAACAGAAAGGACTCTAATCCCCAGCAGAGAGAGTCATACTGGCAACACTCCAAATCCCCAGCTGGAAAGTGATACAAATGAGAGAGTCTTATCGGTGAAAATCTTCACGGACACCATAAGGCGATGAAAGCAGAGAGAAAAAACAAAATGAGAGAGGCTTGATAGTGAAAACCCTTCGGGCATTACAAGTCGAATAAGATTGGGAATCAGATGGGGGATAGTCAAGGGAAGACCTTAAAAGACGATTGATGACGAAGGATAGGCCACATATGCATGTCATGACCATTAGAGTCAGTGTTTTCATTTGATAGGTTTTTATTTATAGTTTATTTTGTTAAAGAGTCATTTTTTTCCTTTGTCTTTTATTCTGTTCCCTTTTATCTTTTCCTTTCATAGAAATTTCCCCAGTAGAGTCTGTTTGGTCAAGACCAGTGGGAAATGACTTCAAAGTAGACCATCAGCTTCCAAGATAAGATCTGACTAGTACATCCAAGTGATATAGTCAGGAAGGAACAAGCGCGAGGCCAGTGTCAAGAAAGATATCCCCAGCAAAAGGATTGATGAGTGTCAAGAGGGATATCCTTGCCGAAATCAAAGGTTATTAAACCTCAAGACCAGAGCCCGTCGACAAAACAAGAAAAACAATAAGCATGATTTGGGAAATTCATGCGAGACTAAAAGGTCGGGAAAATGCAAGTTTCCGAGCCATGCCACGAAAGAAGAGGGATATCCCCAGCAGAAAAGGATTATCCCCAGCAAATAATATCATCCCCAACAAGTTGTGGAACGCACAGCAAGGAAAGGAAAAGGGAAAACCATCCCAGTGGGAGTATCACAACCAACCACCGCGTTTTAAACTAACAAATTTTGTTTAAATTGAAACAGGTAAAGGAAGTGGCATTGATGACAGAAATGCAGGCCATAAGAGAGACTGTCAAACTGGGGCATAAAATTTTCCTTTCATTTGGAAAATTTTCTAGAAGTCAGATACCCATTCAGGATAAAATGAATATAGCACCAGTCCCAAGGGAAGTGGTCTTTGAACCAGTTTTACCCCCAGCATAACAAGTTTTAATAAAAGAAGTTGTTCCCCAGCAGACAGAACAAAGGGATGACATTTGTGCTCAGAAAAGCAAAAAACCATTATCATCCCCAGCAGCTTCCAGAAGAATGAAGCATCGATTTGAAGGGATAAAATTCCCCAGCAGCATTATCCTCAACAACGTTATCCCAAGAAGATAACACTTTTATCCCTAGCAGTGTTGAGAGAAAATAAATTCTGGAAAAAAAAAATTTGAATTTGAAGGAGGGGAAGAAAGGAGACTCCCACAGTGGTATTATCCCCAGCAAGCAAGAACAATACAGAGCGAAAGAAAAAGAAAAGAAGAAGCCAGGCGTCCACCTGGAGAATGAGGATGAAAAATTTAAGAAGAAGTCAGGCGTCCACCTGGAGAATGAGGATGAAGAATTTAAGAAGAAGTCAGGCGTCCACCTGGAGAATGAGGATGAAAAATTTAAGAAGAAGTCAGGCGTCCACCTGGAGAATGAGGATGACGAATTTAAGAAGAAGTCAGGCATCCACCTGGAGAACGAGGACGAAGAATTTAAGAAGAAATCAGGCGTCCACCTGGAGAATGAGGATGAAGAATTAAAGAAGAAGGCATTTTTTTTAAAAAAAAAAGGGTTGTTAAAATCGTGCCAGCCAAAGAAAGGAATGGCACTTTTGAAAAAATGGTTGAAGTCAGGAGCCCCCCTGAAGAATAGAATGGCGATTTATCGGTTGAAGTCAGGAGCCCGCCTGAAGAGAGGAATGGCGATTATTTTCAAAGTTGTTGTTGAAGTCAGGAGCCCGCCTGAAGAGAGGAAAGGCGTTTTTAAAAAAAGTTGTTAAAATCTTGCCAACCTAAAGAAAGGAATGGCAATGTATGGTTTGAAGTCAGGAGCCCGCCTGAAGAGAGGAAAGGCTTTTTTAAAAGTTGTTGAAATCTTGCCAACCTAAAGAAAGGAATGGCGATGTATGGGTTGAAGTCAGGAGCCCGCCTGAAGAGAGGAATGACGATTATTTTCAAAGTTGTTGTTGAAGTCAGGAGCCCGCCTGAAGAGAGGAATAGGATTTTATTTTAAAGTTGTTGAAGTCAGGAGCCCGCCTGAAGAGAGGAAAGGCATTTTTAAAAGTTGTTGAAATCTTGCCAACCTAAAGAAAGGAATGGCGATGTATTGTTTGAAGTCAGGAGCCCGCCTGAAGAGAGGAATGACGATTATTTTCAAAGTTGTTGTCAGGAGCCCGCCTGAAGAGAGGAAAGGCGTTTTAAAGAGTTGTTGAAATCTTGCCAACCTAAAGAAAGGAATGGCGATGTATGGTTTGAAGTCAGGAGCCCGCCTGAAGAGAGGAATGGCGATTATTTTCAAAGTTGTTGTCAGGAGCCCGCCTGAAGAGAGGAAAGGCGTTTTAAAGAGTTGTTGAAATCTTGCCAACCTAAAGAAAGGAATGGCGATGTATGGTTTGAAGTCAGGAGCCCGCCTGAAGAGAGGAATGTCGATTATTTTCAAAGTTGTTGTCAGGAGCCCGCCTGAAGAGAGGAAAGGCATTTTTAAAAGTTGTTGAAATCTTGCCAACCTAAAGAAAGGAATGGCGATGTATGGTTTGAAGTCAGGAGCCCGCCTGAAGAGAGGAAAGGCGTTTTTAAAAGTTGTTGAAATCTTGCCAACCTAAAGAAAGGAATGGCGATGTATGGGTTGAAGTCAGGAGCCCGCCTGAAGAGAGGAATGGCGATTATTTTCAAAGTTGTTGTCAGGAGTCCGCCTGAAGAGAGGAAAGGCATTTTTAAAAAAAGGTTATTGTTGAAGTCAGGAGCCCGCCTGAAAAGAGGAAAGGCATTTTTAAAAGTTGTTGAAATCTTGCCAGCCTAAAGAAAAGGAAATGGCGATGTATTGGTTGAAGTCAGGAGCCCGCCTGAAGAGAGGAAAGGCGTTTTTAAAAGTTGTTGTTGAAGTCAGGAGCCCGCCTGAAGAGAGGAATGGCGATTATTTTCAAAGTTGTTGTTGAAGTCAGGAGCCCGCCTGAAGAGAGGAATGACGCTTATTTTTAAATGTTGTTGTTGATGTGGGGAGCCCGCCAACCTAAAGAAAGGAATGGCGATGTATTGGTGGAAGTCAGGAGCCCGCCTGAAGAGAGGAATGACGAATTATTTTCAAAGTTGTTGTTGAAGTCAGGAGCCCGCCTGAAGAGAGGAATGACATTCATTTTTGTTGTTAAAGTTGGGAGCCCGCCCATAGAACAGAGGCATACATTTCAGTCTTTAATTTTCAAGCATTGAACTTGGGAGCCCGCCCAGATAACAGAGGCATACATTTCAAGTCTTTAATTTTCAAGTATTGAAGTTGGGAGCCCGCCCAGATAACAGAGGCATACATTTCAAGATCAAGTCAGAGGACAATAAAACAGAGGGTTACAATAGGAATCCCCAGCAGGAAACAATAAAATTCCCCGGTACCGGGAAACAGAAGGTTGCAACAAGAGGTCACAGCACAAACTCAAGTGCATGTGTCAAAAAGAAGAAAAGCACCGGAAAAAATGCAAGCAGACAAGAAAGCAAGGCAACAAGAAAAATTGCAGTATAGCTTAACTTCTTGTTTTCTTTTAAGCACGATGTAACAAGGAGATCGGTAAGCAGTAGTAATAGCATGCAACAACAGTAACAGTGCAGTCCAACGGTAGTCCCAGCTACCAAAGTTTCCCGAACTACATTGACCTGATTCCTGTTTAGCCCAGGAAATGTAGGAAACCTTTGAAGCAAAGGTTCGGTCAAATCTTTTTCAAAAAAAATGCTTCAACAGAGTACTCGAATGGGCAAAAATCGCTCGCTTTATCTTTGCACGAAAACCCTTCGTGTCTTCGGGCAAAGAGGGGCAGCTGTAAGCATGTGATTTTTGCCCTGTATGAGAATTACTCCCAGAAAATTCAAAAAATAAAATGATTTTTCTTTGGTGTGCAATTTTTGTGATATTTTGAATAATTATTTGTATTTGTCTGTGCATGTTTATTTGCTAAATTAATAAAAAATGCAAAAATATGTCGCATTTTGCATGTAGGATTTAATTCTACAATTGTTAGTAATTGAATTTGTTTACAAAAATTAAAAATTACAAAAAATAGGCATCCTTTGCATTTTTAGCATTTAATGTCCAAATATACAATTTTATGCTTAATTAATACTTAATTGTGCGTTAATTGTTATTGGGAGTTAATTTGCGCTTTTATAACTTAATTTAGTTCTTAATAATAGTTTAAGTATTTTTATAATTTAGTTTTAGAAAAATAAAAGAAGAAAAGAGAGCGAAAATATAAAGAAAGTCGGAATTGGACCTCTTCTTCAATTTCAAGCCACAGGCCCAAAAAATGGCCCAATCTTCCCTACGACCCAGTCCATTTCGAACTGGGTCGACCCAGTCCATAACCCAAAATACCCAAACCCCTTTGTCTTACATTTTACAAAAAAACAAAACAAAAACAAAATCAAGAAAACCCTAACCTAAACACTAAACTACCGCCCCCCCTTTCTTATCTTTCTTCTTCTTCTTCTTCCTCAAGAAAGACAAGCTCCATCAATGGCTACTTCACCATCTCCACCACAACCACCCCTTCACCACATAACCATGGCTGCCCTCAAGCTTCACCATTGTCGTTTTTGTTTTTGCGCCATGGCTGCCCGCGTTTGCTTTCATCTTCTTCGTCGAGCTCAAGCTTGAGCTCGACATCCATGGACGACCACTGCTTCTCTAGCAGCCATGGCTGCGTTCCTCGTCATCGAACCCCAGCCAGCGCGACCATAGTCACGAGCTCCGACCACAGTCGCGAGCACCAACGGCGACCAAACAACCTGCCTGCGCCACGCCGCTACTGTCGCGGCTTCTTCTTCTACTCCTTCTGGTCGCCGCTGCTGCTGCCACGATGTTGCTGCTGCCGTGATGCTGTTCATTTTCCTCCTCCCAGTCACGACGAGGTCGAGTTGCTGCTGTTTTGAATCGGCGTCGCTGCTTCCCTTCATCGTTCCAGCTGCGGGCTGCTTCATTTCTCTTCGTCTTCATCGTCCTTCGTTCGATCTTTGGTCGAGGCTCGGACAAATTTGTTTACAATCAAAGTTCGTCGTTGATTCATCTCCGGTTAGTTGTTTTTGAGTTTTATTTTTGTTCATATTTTGTTTGATATTTTCCGGATCCAAAATCGTTAAATGATTTAATCCTTGTTTTGTTCGTTGTTCATCTTTGAAATAATTTTCTAGTGTGTTCATGTTGTTTGTTAAATTAATTTTCAGATTTCAAAATAGAAGTTTAATTAGTTGTTTTCATGTTTATTTCATGTTTGTATTATTGTTTAAGTAAGTATTTGTTAGTTTGATGTTTGTTAGATTCAAATTGAAATTTAATTAACTATTTCTTCAATTTGTTTCATGTGTTTATGTATTGTTAGAAATTGTTAATATTGTTAAGTTCAAGTTTAAGTTCATAATTGTTTCTTCGTCGATCTTGTTATTTGTTTAAAGAATTTAGTTGTGTTAGAGAAATATGTTGGTTTAATCGTTTAAATCCATCATGTTTGTTGTTTAAAATAGATTTAATTCATGTTCATACTTTGTTTGATTGTTCTTGAATCCGAAATTTGTATAGCTTGATTTCTTGTTTACCATTTGTGATTATTTCTTGAATTTGTCTCATAAAGTTTAATATTGGAATTGTTGGTTGTAATGTTGTTAGAATTGATTTTAAGTTCAATATGATTGAATTTAGAAATCTTCATACATTGTTTGTTGTTGTTGAATCCGAAAATAGGATTGTTTGTTGCTAAAATATTGTTCAATCAAATTTTAGTTGTTCTTTGTTGTTCAATTTGTGTTCATGTGATTTGTTGTTGAAATGTTGTTAAAATCGTGTTCATGTGATATTGTTGTTATGATGTTCATCCGTGTTCATATTGTTGTTTGAACATTGTTAGAAATTGATCATATTGTCTATATTTTGGTTAAGTTTGATTAATTGATGTGTTATAGCTGATGGGTAGCTTGGTAAATTTGTAGTACGTTCAGGGGTAATTTGGTAATTTCAGTAAGGTCGTGAGGGGTAGTTTAGGAATTGTACATTTTGAAATTGTTTATTTGAAGCATGGGGGACAAAATGAAATGGGGTGGGTTGTGATATAGTTGTTTAATAAAGGGGGGACAAGATTTAATTTAAAGGGGGAATCTTGCATTATTTTAAATGAAGCATGGGGGACAAAATATAATGGGGTGGTGTGATATATTTATTTAATGTAATGGGGATGAGTGGAAAGATAATGGGTTGGGTAGAGAAAAAGTATTGATTTTAATTAATTGAAAGGTTTATGGGATGTGTTATATATGTGAAGTCTTGAAGACATAGAACAAAACAGAAGTAGAGAGAGATAGAGAAAAATACACAGATACGAGAGAGAGAAACAATCTGAAAATAAGAGAGAGAAAAGGGCTGAACATTTAAGAGATAGAAAATTCCGAAAAATATTTAAGCTTTCAAATAAAAAAAACCTAAGAAAAAACATTCTGCTTTCTTTTGTTGTTTGAAATTAGAATTAATTGTTGTTTCATCAAAGCTGGAAGCTTTTGTTTTTTTGGGATTACTACTCCACCGGTCTGTTACTGGGTTGTTACTGTTGCTGGGCAGTTGTTGTTGTTACACTGTTATTACTGTTGCTGATTTTCATCTTTATTTTCTTTTGCTTCCAATATCAGGTACATATCTTTTAAACTCATGTTGTGAAGAGCTTCAACATGGCAAGTAAATGAAGTTTGGAATTATAAGGATGTCTTCTACTCATTTAAATTTTATTAGTTTAAGTTTCAGTTTTGTTTTAGTTGGTTAATATAGTATTAAATCAATTGGTAGATTAGTTCTCTTTCTTAATAACAAATGGCTTAGTTATTTTAGGAACGCGATCAACTCATTTCTTTTAATATATGAAATAATGTCAATGATTTTTTACAAAATATAGAGTTAGTGTTTGCAAATATTCGCATAGGCAGAATATAAGAATTGGTTTATTTATCTCAAACCCAATCTTCGTAAGCAAAATTAACCAAACAATTATAACCTCGGACTAAAAACAAGTGGTGTAAAAGAAGGATGAGATTTATAGATTGTAACATTTTAAGTCAAAAAATGTGTAAATAGCGTTTGCTCCAAATATAACAATGAAAATTCTTCAAAAAATATTACTTCATTTATTAAATCAATTGTTTTCCTAAGTTTTATACGCAATTCGCTTTTTGGGTAGATAAATATTGTATTTACCATAAAAATGGTAGTATTAATCACACGTTGTTTATTTTTATTTTATTTTTATTTTACTCTTTAAACTCATGGTTTTTGAGGAATATAATTCACACGTAAAAATATAATTTGCGGTCAACACTTAATGAATTGTGAATTCTTTTCAAGGAATTTAGAGGCATCTCAAATAGTGATTTCTCATGACTCTTACATTTAAAAATAGATGGATGCAATAAACATTTGTAGAGAATTTATATTACTGTCAAGAATATTTGCATAATTAAGGATGCGTTCGCGTGACTTGATTATACTTCTAAAGGCAATTCGGATTATGCGTTCGCGCAACTTCGAGCAAATTTTTAATAAAAAGAGATTCTTCGGAGATCATCAATATTAATTTCATATAACCCGAGATGTGCAGTTCACTATTTAATCATACAAGAGCGACATACGTTCTTAATTTTATTTAAGCACAATTTCGAACTTAAGTCTATTTTTATAATAATAAAAAAAATTGAAAAAAATAATAATTATATTATCAATATCATTGTGTACACGTGCGCGTGACACAACTCCGCATGTTTTAAAAATATAATTTATAGCACGAATATACGTACGCGTGATTCGATTCAAAGAAGGGTCTTTAAATCTAAATAGAAGCGGTAACAATAAAATCATGCAATAAAAATGTATTTAACAAATCAAAATAATCAAGCCAAATATAACAGTTGAGCGACCGTGCTAGAACCACGGAACTCGGGAATGCCTAACACCTTCTCCCGGGTTAACAGAATTCCTTATCCGGATTTCTGGTGCGCAGACTGTTAAATAGAGTCATTCTTTTCCTCGATTCGGGATTAAAATTGGTGACTTGGGACACCCTAAATCTCCTAAGTGGCGACTCTGAAATAAATAAACAAATCCCGTTTCGACTGTCCTTAAATTAGAAAACTCCCTTGCACTCTCGCGGGGGCGGAAAAAGGAGGTGCGACAGGAGAATTTTGAACATACTGTTTAATAAGTGCAAGAAGAAAACATAAATGCATGCTAGCAAGAGAGAATTAGTGCTACAGTCTAATGAAGGAAACAAGACACTATGACACACATTTGAAGTAAGAAAACAAATGCATTCTTAGAAAGAAAAACTTTCAGCATATAAAAGAAACTCACAACATATACAAACAATGCCAAACAAAGGGAAACAACTCATATTCATATGAAACTTACATTACAAAAGAATCAAACAAGGAGATGGCCATATGTACCTTGAAACAGAAGTGAAGTAATAGGAAAATGAAAATGAGACTGATAGAGAGATCTCAGAAGCAGAAAATAGCAACAATGAACCAAACAGCTTCAACAGACCCAATAATCAAGCATCAGACCCTAGAACAAAAGCCGAAACCATAAAACCCCAACTAATAGACCAAGAAAACCTTCTCTTTTCAAAACATGTTTCAAAACTTGTAAAGAATGATAGATTTTTTGGAGTTTTTCAAGGTTGTTTTGAGTATGAACTTTTCAGAGGAAATAGAACCTTTTCAGTAAATTACTAATAAAAATGTGTATCCAAATCTGTATATTTCAGAAAGATTGAGCCTATATATAGGTTGCCTATGGGAAAGATATCTTTTTAGCATATTTCTTATCCTAAGGGATAATAGTACACTCCTTGGTACAGCTGTCCTATTATTCCAACATCTTTTTAACAACTGGGACATTTGTACCCTTTTCTAGGATATTTTTGAATTTTATCTTAAGTAGAAAACCCTTTTTACCCCTTAGTTACTATATCATAACTTTTAAATTCAAATAAACCCCTAAGGTTCCCTTAATTTCCAAATCAAGCTAAACAAAACTAGAAAGCATCAAAAACCCATATTAATGCTGAAACAAAACATGTTGTTTCATTCAATCTTAAAACTAACCAATTGATCAATTGCTTATTTAATTAACCCTAAAGGACACTAAAACCAAACTACACTGATAAAAGAAACCTAATTAATCTAATTCAAGTTTTCATCAATTAGACAACAAATAGAAACATGAAGAAGAAGAAGAGATCAAGCAAACAGTTTTTACTTCTAATATTAACCCTAATTAATCTAAAGAAATCAGAATTAACTACCATATTTAACATGCTTCACATGAAACCAATTCATAATAAACCCTAGATTAACATGGAATCAAACCAAACTTAAGGCTAATCGAACAATGTGTTCAAAAACATGAATGAAACTGCTAATTATCCTATAAGCTAGGTCGACCCTGAACTAAACCAAATTAGCAAAATAAATGAAACTTTGAACAAAAAACGGAATGATTCCGAAACCAAAACAACCTAATGCAGCCTAGAACAAAATTACTAACTAAACAATCCGAAGAATAATCAATTTTTTACAAAACTGAAAATCAAGCTATGAGGAAAACTGACTCGACATTTGAAAAAGAAAGAAGGGGAAGAGAAAGAAGAAAAGAAAGGGGAAACAAACGACAGAACCTTACCATGGTGACTGGAAGAAACAATCGACAGAAACCTTTGAATTCCGTCTTCGCCTTGACCAACGAAAGTCTTTTCTTTCAAGAGATCCGACTTTGCATGGCTTTGACTGGATCTCCATGAAAGAAAGGACTTCTGGGACCCTTAACATTAAAAGAAAAGAGAAGCAGAGGAGCTTTGGGGTCGATTTTGGGAAGATTAAGGTTTCTAGGTTTGACTCTTAGATCTGAAATTCAAACCAATAAGCGGGGATTTTGGAAGGACTAGTTGGGAATCTAAGACGAGGAGGGGAAGGGAGTCTGTGGTATTAAAATGGTGAGGTTTGGAGCATTTAGGGTTTTCAGCCAGATTTTCAATCCAATATTCGAACAGCTTGGGCATGATTCGAAGGAAAGGTAGTGAAGATTTGGAATAGGGAGGTGAAGGGGAGTTCATGGTGTCATTTTTGGGGCGATTGGACCACCGGAACCGCCGTGAGGCGATTTCCTGTAGTGGTTTATGGTGGAGGTGACGTGGGATTTATGAGCGGTTAGGCCTTCTTAGGGTGAAGGTGAGATACGGAAGAAATAAAGTGAATTGTTTGTTTTGGGGGTGGGTCGACTCGATTCAGATAGTTATAAGATGAAGGATCGTTTAGTTCCGTACCATTGGATTGATAAAATCCAACGGCTCTGATCAAGTCCACATGAAACGGTGTCATTTGGGGTTAAACGGGGCTGGGCCGAGTTAGCTGGTGTTTTGGCCTGGGTTTGGGTAGGATTTGGACTGGTTTGGGTCAAATTTTGGGGTCTTTGGTTAATTAACCTAATTCTGAAAAATCCTTTTAATTCCTTTTCTTTTCCCTTTATTTTAATTAAAAATCCCAATAATTAAAAATTCTAAATTATCTAAAAATATGAAATTAAACTATTTAACTAATTATAAAAATTACAAACACCACTTAATTCTAAATTAAAAGAGAAAAATCAATAAACTAAAAATTAAAAGATAAAAAATGTAAAATGAGTTATTTTTTGTGATTTTCAAATTTTATAAAACAAATAATTACTGATTAATTCTAAAAATGTAAAAACAAATCCTAAATGCAATGCATAATATTTTTTGTATTTTTTTGTGATTTAAATAAATTAAACATGCATAGAAAAAATGCAAATAACAACAACAACAACCCAGTAAAATCCCACATAGTGGGGTCTGGGGAGGGTAATGTGTACGCAGACCTTACCCCTGCCTCGATAGGGGCAGAGAGGCTATTTCCGATAGACCCTCGGCTCAGAAAGACAAAAATAAAATAAAAAAACAAGAAAAAAAAATTCATTTGTAACTCCAGTAGAAACCGTAATAGTAATAGAAGCATAAAAACCAAAAGATGAATGATATGCAATAACAGTAACCAGAATCTAAGGCTCGGGGCTAAGATAAACAACAAGAATAGTGTGGGTTTAACATAAACTGCAAGCCATTTAAGATCAACCCTAATACAACCCCGCCTCACCCCCGGTATGAAGAGGAAAGCTTTACTACCGGAAAGCTTTACTACCCCTATCCTACAACCCTAATGCTTGACCTCTAGGCCTTCCTATCAAGGGCCATGTCCTCGGAAATCTACAGTCGAACCATGTCCTACCTGATTACCTCTCCCCAATACTTCTTAGGTCTCCCTCTACCTCTTCTCGTACCCACCACGGTCAACCACTCACACCTCATCACCGGTGCATCAAGGCTTCTCCTTTGCACGTGCTCGAACCATTTGAGCCTCGCTTCCCGCATATTGTCATCCACAGGGGCGACGCCTACCTTCCTCCGAATATCTTCATTCCTAATCTTGTCTATACTAGTGTGCCCGCAAATCCACCTCAACATCCGCATCTCTGCTATTTTCATCCTCTGGATATGGGAGTTCTTAACCGGCCAACACTCTGCCCCATACAACATGGCTGGTCTAACCACAACTCTATAAAACTTACCTTTGAGTATCGGTGGCACTTTCTTGTCACACAAGGATCCAGATGCAAGCCTCCATTTCATCCAGCTTGCCCCTATGCGGTGAGTGATGTCCTTGTTGATCTCTTCGTCCCCCTGAATCATCGACTAAGGTACTTGAAGCTATCTCTCTTGGGGATGACCTATGACCAAGCCTCACGACCCCGCCTACTTCCCTCGACTTAACGCTAAACTTGCACTCCAGGTACTCTGTCTTAGACCTGCTCAATTTGAAACCCTTAGACTCGAGAGTATGTCTCCATACCTCCAATCTCTCGTTAATACCGACCCTCATCTCGTCAATTAGAACTATGTCATTAGCAAGTAACATACACCATGGCACCTCCCCTTTAATATGGTGTGTCAAAGCATCCATCACCAAGGCAAATAACAACGGGCTAAGCGTAGAGCCTTGGTGTAATCCCATAACAATCGGGAAATGCTCCGAGTCGCCTCCCACAGTCCTAAGCTTAGTCATAGCTCCATCATACATGACCTTGATCTCTCGTATGTAGGCTACCGGAACGCCCTTTGCCTCAAGACATCTCCAGAGCAGCTCCCTAGGAACCTTATCATATGCTTTTTCCAAGTTAATAAATACCATGTGCAGATCCTTCTTCTGATCCCTGTACTGTTCCACTAACCTCCTAATAAGGTGGATAGCTTCCGTAGCGGAGCGGCCCGGCATGAACCCAAACTGATTGTCGGACATAGACGTTGTCTTCCTCACCCTCACCTCTACCACCCTCTCCCAGACTTTCATGGTATGGCTAAGTAACTTGATACCCCTATAATTGTTACAACACTGGATATCACCTTTGTTCTTGTACAACGGCACCACTGTGCTCGACCTTCATTCCTCCAGCATCCTCTTCGTCCTAAAAATTACATTGATACAACCCAGTCAGCCATTCCAATCCTGCTCTACCCACATATTTCCAAAACTCAACCGGAATTTCATCTGGCCCGGTCGCTCTACCCCTACTCATCTTATGCAAAGCCTCCATGATCTCCTCTACCTTAATGCGCCTGCAATACCTAAAATCTCGGAGACTCTCCGAATTCCCCAAGTCCCCTAGCGCTATATACCGGTCCCCCTCCTCATTAGGAGTTTATAAAAGTATGTCTACCATCTCTGCTTAATCTAGGACTCCCCCATCAATACTCTACCATCCTTGTCTTTGATGCACCTTACTTGGTCCAGATCCTGGGCCTTCCTCTCCCTCGCTTTAGCCAGCCGAAACAACTTTCTTTCCCCGCCTTTCTCCCCTAATTCCTCGTATAGAAGGCTAAACGCTGCATTCTTAGCCTCCGTGACCGCCAACTTTGCCTCCTTCCCAGCCACTTTATACCCTTCTCTATTTTCACTCCTCTCCTCCTTGCTTGTGCTCCCTGTTAACTTTGCGTACGCTACCTTCTTCGCCTCCACTTTACCTTGGACTATGCCATTCCACCACCAGTCTCCTTGGTGCCTACCAAAAAACCCTTCGATACACCTAGCACCTCTCTCGCCACCTCCCTCACATAGTTTGCCGTCGTTGACCACATAGTGCTCGCGTCTCTACTACTCCTTCAAGCTCCCATAGCAAATAACCTCCCCTCCAAATCTTGGGCTTTATCCTTGGTTAAAGCTCCCCATCTAATCCTCGGTTGGCCATGAGTATACCTCTTCTTCCTCATCATCATAATGTCGATATCCATCACTAATAGCATATGCTAAGTTGCGAGGGTCTCTCCCTTGATAACCTTGCAATCCTTGCACAACCCTCTATCATGCCTTTTGAGAAGAAGGTAATCGATTTGAGTCTTCACCGCCGAACTTCGAAAAGTAACCAGATGCTCCTCCCTCTTCGGGAAAGTCGAGTTCGCAATCACCAGCTCGAAAGCCTTAGCGAAGTCTAATAGCGAAATACCTCCTCCGTTCCTATCCCCAAGGCCAAAGCCACCATTCACCTTGCCATAACTACCAGCAGCCGCCCCAATATGGCCATTAAAATCCCCTCCAATAAATAACCTTTCAGTAGGTGGAATACTACATACAATTTCGTCCAAGCCCTCCCAAAAGCGCCTCTTAACCTCCTCATCCATGACCGTTTGCAGCGCGTAAGCGCTAACGACATTGAGGGATAGAAAAAATGCAAATAATTAAGAAAATTCTACAAATATTCCTAAAATGGCAAATATTTAACCAAAAAACCTATTTTTCTTGGGATTTTATAAGAGCAATTCATATAGGGCAAAATCACGTGCTCACACCTGCGGTGCGAGGTGGATCAATGTCGAAACTATGAAAGCCATCTCGAAAAATAGGTAACCTCCATTTTGTGTTGTTGTATGCTTCCCTTTTCACTTTCGGAGAATAATATATCGATATTTCAGTTAGAGAGCAATATAGAGGAGCTGGAACAACTCTGGGGCGATGTTGGCTAGGTCAAGCGTGAGTTTAACGAGGTGAAGGCTCAGGTAGATGCCCAAGTTGCAACCAAGGAGGGTGCTTTGGCTAAGGCTTCTGCCCTTGTGGTGCAAATCCAAAACGCTCGTGAAAACGATTCTGTCCGAGCGAATTGTGATCACAAGGCTCGAGTCTGAGCTTTTGTAGGTGAAGGCCAAGGTTGTGCATGCCCAGGATGAGGCTATAATGAGCCGTACTAAGGCTGACTAGAAAGTGGTGTTCTATTTCAAGGGCACTGCTAATGCTAGAATCGAGATGAGGAAGGCTCTTGACCATGAGAGCAGTAATAACGAGTATGTGAGGTGTAAATCTCGGAGGGAAACCCTCGAGGAAATTCATGCCAGGGGCTTTGATCTCTCGGAAGAGATAAAGCAGGCGAAGGCGGAAGAATATGATGCTAAAGTCCTTCTATCCGATGTCTAGGGTAACGAGGATGGGGCTAACGGGCCATAGTCCCCAAGTGGGATGTAGATTTTCTTTTCTATATCCGTATATAGTTCTTTCAGATTACGTTGTAAATGGAGCTTGTATTTTTCGCATGTATGTATAAAGAGGAAACCTCGTGGTTTTGTTTTTCCTGTATTTCTTTTTTCCTATATTTTAGCTAGATGAACTGGTCTTTGAGTAAAAAGGAATCCTTAGATACATAGTATGGCCTTGGGGCTCATTACGCTTGCTCATAAGCTCTTGCGCGCTTGGTCGATGCGACCTTTTAGTATAAGTCGACATTCAAGCTCTTATGCTTGTGCTCTTAGTTATATTTGTTCAACTGTTTTCAGTTTAGTCTCTGAGTCAGGTATTGACTAGAGCTCATTTGACCCTCATGTTTTTGAACTTCAAGCTGGCCCTTAGGCTCTTACGCGTTGGGTCAGTACAACCATTTGTTTGGGCTGGCAACAGTGGCTCTTACTCTTTGGGTAGACGTGACTTTTTATGTGGGTTGGCGATAGTGGCTCTTATGCCTTGGGTCGATGCAACCTTTTACGTGGGCTGGCGATAGTGGCTCTTACGCCTTGGGTTAATGCGACCTTTTATGTAGGCTTTATTTTCCCTCGATAAGGATTTTTTTGAAATAGTGTTTGCCTGGCTTTTTGACAGTTTAATAAAAAACCTCGATTGGGAGTCGTTATATGGCGATGATCGAGCACCTTGGGAGGTTTGGCTTGGAGGTTGAGTATCTCGAAGCCTGTGTTTAGGAGCTGACATGGTCGAAGCTCTTTTTCCTATGTCGAGGGTAGCCTGTTTAACCGGTTCTTATCGAAGTATATTCGAAGTAATTGAAGGCCTGCAATTTTATAGCGATGGTCGAGCATCCCCGAGTTGCGTTAGTTTGGCTAGTACAGCCTAATGAGCGTAGTTATTTGTGTTTGGATGGAGCCTTTCAGACCCGAGTGAAGTAGTTTCGGTGTTTATATCGAGGGTATGCCTTTTTAGGGGTCTTACAAGTTCGATATATAGCCTTAACATTGAGATCAAGTTTATGCCTTTAGTAAGGTTTTACAAGTTTTACATGCCTTGGAGGTCTGATAGTTTTGGATACTTGGTACAAGTATGGTTTATGCCTTGCTTGAGGTCTTACAGATATTGTTATTGCCTTATATAGGTCATACGAGACCGAGGCTACCCGCATGTGTTCTTACGGCCTCGGGTTTTGATAAGTCGATGTAGATGGTAGTTGATGGCAGTCCCCGAGTCGTTGAGGATTTCTCTACTTGGGAGCCATTACTTGTAAACTTGGTATTGCCTCATTGAGGGCTTACGATTTCGGAGTTCCCGACCAGGAGGCCATGTGGCCTTGAGTTTTTTACGCCATCCCCGAGTGTTCGGGACAGTTTTGGATATGGAACCACTTTGTGATCTTGATGTTGCCTCATTGAGGGCTTACGAGTTTGAAGCTCCGACCTAGGGGTCATACTATTTTGAGTTGTTGACGCTAGTCGCGAGTATTCAGAACGTTTTTTCGGCTCTAGGGCCATTTTTTGCAAAACATATCGAGCTTTCTTGAAACGCAGGATGCTTTTGGTAAGTATTCTTTGATTACATGGTAGAAGTATACATGCCTTTGCTGTTAAGGGCCCAGTTGTTCTATGCGCACACGGTTCATTCGACCGTTTGGCCTGGTACATTATTTTCCTATCGAGACCCCATTCGGTATATCTTGGCTTCTCCGAGTAGGTGTCATTCTAGGGGAATGCTCCCCAGTATTCGAGATTGATTACAAAAGAAGCCTTGAATACTTGTTGAGACTTCCTTAGGTAGCATATGTGTATTGCCTCGTTAAAAACCTTACCGGTAAAACCCATTCTTGGGATGAAATCTCGGTCAAAGGAAAAAAGTAAAACACATGTTTTTTGAAACCTAAGGCCTGCGAGTTGGAAAGTGCTTTGGCCGTTTCAATTGGATACCTGTATTCAGGTTAGTGTAGAATGTAATTGAAAGAAAAAAAGGAGACGGTCATACCTTAGTGTAGGATGTGTCGGCGGTGTTTCGAACCCTGATATGTTTTAGTCGCTTGTGATGAGGACGCGGTACAGTCCTCTGCTTTGTTCATTTGGGTACAGCCAAGAACATGCCTCGTGGTCGCTATTTCACTATTTGTTTATCCTTTAGACCCTTTGATAATGGAGATATTGGTGTTTTGGGTTGCACCGGCCACATTGACTGGTCTGGCGGTTTTCCCTTTCGTTGTTTTGTTCTCCGTGTTGAGTCCATTGAGGACTTCGAAAGGCAGTCATAATTTGGTCAAGCAGCTCGAGCTGCTCTGTCACCTTCGATCTAATAATATTGGTCGAGCTACTTGGACCCACAAGAAAAGAAGTTACTAGTGTACCATTATGGGACTGGGATAGAGCCTCGATAAAACTTATCCCTGTCGAGGGATGTTTTTGTTCTCCTAGCCGTGGGTTCCTGCAGGGCACCGATACCTCAAAAGATCGTATGGATGACGTGTTGCGGCTTATCTGCTTCTCTCTTTTTGAACGTCTCTCTTTTCTGGAACTGATTTTTGGCTTGGTCGCTGAGGAATTCTTGGAGATGACCTTTGCTGAGTAGTTGGGCTACCTCTTCCCGGAGTTGTCGACAATCTTCGATTTTGTGACCGTGCGTGTTGTGAAATTCACACACTCAGTTATGGTTCCTTTGTGAAGGGTCTGATTGTACAGGCCAGGCCACCTGGTGTCTCTGATTTTACTGATGGCAAACACGATGTTTGATACATCGACATTAAAGTTATATTCTGACTGGCGAGGTACCTCCGTTGGCTCTATGTACCTATTGAACCTAGCTCTATTGACAAGTCCCCGAGGATTCTGGCCTCGGTCCATCCTTCGATCATTGCGGGGTATGCTATGCCTCAAGGGTATTTCTTTTATCTTCAGTATATGGTGGGTATCTTTCTTTGTTTGGCTTTGGCTCTTTTTCCAAAAGCTTGCTGGAATATACTGAGCCCGAGGGAGCTCCTAGTTGGTCATCTTTGAACCTGATCTTTGACTGGTATCGGTTGCGAATGTCCGACCAGGTCACATCAAGATGCTTGACTAGGTTCTGTTTCAGCTGCTTCGAATCCACCGAGCTTCGTTCATTCAAACCTTGAGTGAAGGCTTGCACTGTCTAGTCGTCGGAGACTAGTGGTAGTTCTATCCGTTCCATTTGAAAGCGAGATACGAAATCTTGCAGCATCTCATTCTCCCTCTGCTTGATTTGAAGATGTCGGATTTCCTTGTTGCTACTTTGATGGCACCGGCATGTGCCTTTATGAAAGAGTCTGCCAGCATGGCAAATGAGTCTGTAGAGTTAGGAGCTAGGTTGTGATGCCACATCATTGTCCCTTTCGAGAGTGTTTCCCCGAACATTTTTATCAAGACAGACTCGATCTCGTCGTCTTTTAGGTTGTTGCCCTTCACTGCACAAGTGTAAGCAGTAATGTGCTCGTAGGGGTCTGAGGTTCCATTGTATTTCGGAAGGTCTATCATTCTGAACTTCTTTGAAATGAGTTCTGGAGCCGCTTCCTCTTAGAATGGCCTTTGTATGAACTTCTTTGAATCTACACCTTTCAGGATCGAGGGTGCGCCAAGAATTTGGTCGACCCTGGAGTTGTATGTCTCGACCTTTTTGTCGTTGGCTTCTATCTTCTTCTCGCCTGATTGGATCCTCTTGGTGAGGTCCTTGTTGTTGTGGATGGTGGGGTCGTTTTCTGACCCGTTGTTGCTTGATCTCTCCGGTACCTGCTCGGCTGGGGGAGCCGTCCTCGGCGCTACCGTGCTAGGAGTTTTCTGGTGACTTTGCAGCTGAGCAATCGATAGCTATTGTGCCTGCAATATTTCAAAAATAACGTGAAGGTTATTCCCGTTCTTCCCTAGCAGGGGTTTTCTAAGCTTCTTGGTGGTCTCCTTGGTGCACCTCCTATTAGTGTGGGAGCTTATATCGATATGTTGGTCATCGCGTGAGACCGCGTCCACGGGAATTGGTTCTGCTGCATTCTCAGGTTTTCGTGGTGGTACACCGATGCCTAGAATATCCATACCATTTTCTCCGTGGTCCTCAAGATTGTTGTTTCTGCCTCCATTTTTCGAGTCAGACATTTTGACCTGAAATCAAAGATCTCGGACAAGAAAAAGTGTGAAAGATGACTTGTGTTGTGTAGTAAAACCAGCAAGAAAATAATCACTATTATATTTAGCCCCCCGGTGGGCGCCAAACTATTTACCGTGAAAATGGTAATAACAATTAAATTTGATTTTGTAGTTCTAAAAATACGTGATCTGATTTAATGCTAGTTATTAAGGCAATAGATGCTAAGTGAGGTACTTGGAATCAAGATATGAGCTTAAGACAAGATGTTAACCAAACCGAATCACTGTCAATCGAGGCCTCGAGATTACTTATTCAGGGCCTCGGGGTTGAGACTGATGTTCGCCAGGGGTGGTCGATGGAGACAAACAGTTATAATAAAATCAATAATGGCTCTTTATGGCCAATAATAAACAATAAATAGAACACAATAGATATAAGCAATAAATGAAGTGATGAGACCAAGAGAATGTGTTAGAGAGCAGAAAGAATGTTCTTGTGTATTTAGTATTGAGCATTAGGTCTCTACAAAATGACAAGGATCCCTTAATATATGAGGGTGAATCCCAACATAGTACAAAAAACATTAATTACAAAGATATGGGGCTGGTACAACCATTTAATGCCTTGATTCGATTTTTTGGTTAGTCCATTAGACTTGGCCAGCTATATGCACGCGCCTTAGGAACTTCACCTTGATCCGCCAAGACCAATAATTTGCACTGCCTCGTGGCCGGTCTTCATTTACGGTACCTCGAAGTCGACCTCCGAGAACCCTTGGAGTCAAACGCTGAAAATCCTCGAGATGCCTCGATGATCGTAAAATAGAACTGTCGATTTTGCCATATACAAGGGTCTTATTAGGTTCAGTAAGAAGGGAAAGCTGAGCCGAAGATTTATTGGCCCGTTCGAGGTGTTGCAGTGAGTTGGGGAGGTTGCTTATGACCTTGCCTTGCCTCCTAGCCTAGCAGAAGTTCATCTAGTGTTCCATGTTTCTATGCTCTAGAAGTATCCCGGTGATCCGTCTTATGTGTTATATTGTAGCTCAGTCTAGTTGCACAAGGACTTGTCCTATATTGAGGAGCCAGTGGCTAATTTGGACAGGCAGGTGCGGAAGTTAAGGTGAAATCAAATTACTTCAGTGAAGGTTCAGTGGAGGGGTCAGCCGGTCGAGGATGCGACTTGGGAGACAAGCATGATATGCGCATCCCTTATCCTCATATTTTCACCACTTTAGGTGTGTCTCTATGCTTATCCATATGCTTATGCTTATGTGAGGCAGAAGCTAGGCCACGCACTTTGTTCATTGCGAACGCATAGTGTCATTCACGATCGCATAAGTCTGAGGGCCAGTGCGTCGAGTTCACAAAGAGTTTTCCATTTTCGAGTAAGGTTAATTTCTGGGCAGCTGAGTTGTGCTTCGTGTACACGGGGCTATTTCCCGATTGCGATTAAATAGCACCTGGGCAGATTTAAACATTTCAAAATCGAGGGTTTGCCATTTTCTTCATAACTTGAGATAGAGACTCGAATTGAGGCGAGGTTTGGAGAGCTTTTCAAAGGAAACATTTGGGTATGGATTCTTTACTTGTTTTTTTATTAATATCCACTAATCCATCGTTAATTTCGTCGTCTCATTAAGTATTTGGGTTAAACATTTTGGGGAAAAAGTTGAAAAGTTCTTAAACCGAATTTTGGGGTTTTGATTGAGGTTTTGGTATCGGATTTGACTAATTTTGGTATGGGTGACCTTGTGATTGAATGGGCGTTCGTATTTTGTGACTTCTACTGGATTCCTAGATGTGGACCCGAGTTGACTTTTTGGGGTGATTTTCTAATTTCTTGTTAAAGTCTTGATTTCATTAATTAGGTTAGTTGCTTATAGTTATATTTGTAGTATGTAATTTCTATTGGCTGGATTTAGGCCATTCAGAGTCGGAAAGTCGAGGAAAAGGCATTCTTATTGATTGATTGAGCTTGGTTTGAGGTAAGCGTTTTGCCACACCTTGTATGGGGGAAATCCCCATAGGATTTGGTATTATTATGATAATTTGTTTTATGTAAGTGTCATGTATGTGTGGTGACGAATGTGCAGATGGACGAATTGTTAAAACTCCAATTTTTGCTGAATAGTAACCTCTTATATCTTAATTGAGTTATCCCTGCATGTGTAGTTATCATGTTTAGTCTAATTTCACATGTCTACGTGTCTTAAATGCTTTATTTGAAATCTATGCAGCATGCTTAGTTGAATTCATGTTTTCCTTCATTTTGTGTTTAGTCTTTAGCTGCTGTGAATTCGTTGTTCCATCGGTTTCGAACTGTGTGTTTACTTTTGGGACTACGAGGTGGTATCCCGGAGATCCCCTGTTCCATATTTACTTTTGGCACTACTAGGCGGTACCTCATGAGATCCCTTGTTGCATATTTACTTTTGGGACTACAAGGCAGTACCTCGAGAGATCCCCTATTGAGTATTTACTTTTGGGACTACGATGCGGTACCTCGGGAGTGCCCCCTATTGTTTACCCCTATTTGTTGTGCAGTTTCCTCTTTTATATTCCTCATTGCTAAAATCTCAATCTCTCATTATATTACTATATACTGCTTTAATTATTAAATCCAAGTAGGGCCCTGAACTGACCTCGTCACTACTCTACCGAGCTTAGGCTTGGCCTTTAATGGGTACCGTTGTGGTGTACTCATGCTACTCTTCTTCACATGTTTTGTATGTAGATCCAGGTACCTCCCAACAGTGCTACTATTAGTAGAGAGTCGTGCTACTGCTACAGAGACTAAAAGGTATATTTGCTAGCATCCGCAGACGTCGGAGTCCCCCTCTATCCTTTTATGTTGTTTCTTCTTTATTTTTCCTAGATGTTGTTGTATAGAGACTGTTAGAACAATTCGTTAGAGCTTGTGACTTGTGGCTACCGGGTTTTGGGAGTTGTCTATACCCGAATTTTTGGTTTACTTTCATATGCCAAGCGGCAACTTTCCTTCTTTATCTAAATATATTCTGATGTTGTTAAGATTTAGCCGTTATTTCTATTATTATTTCATTTATTCTGCAACTATTAGGCTTACTTAGTATTAGAGGCTAGGTTCCATCACTGCATCCTACGGAGAGAGATTTAGGTCGTGACAAGGTTGCTCATATTATTCATCGGACACATACTATCATCTCATGCTATGCAATTATTTCATCTCATACCCTATGTGTGCACTACAATCCCATGCCTATGGTACATGAGACTTTGGACCTCTAGTTGGTGGTTCTAGACTCAGCTTAGGTTACTTAAAATGACAAAACTAGGCGACAATCAAAACATATAGGACTTCACGTAGCTCAAGTTAGCCATCACAAATAAGCAACAAATGCACACGGGCAATTTAGGCAATATATAATTTTAGAATCATAACTTAAAGTCCTATAGGCAGGGTTTCTAGATGATTCTAGATTTCCAGCAATGTACAGACAATGAATTTTAGCATATTAAGGCGTTGCAAATTCTACAAGCGTGATTTCTAAATTGTTGGTGCAAGGAGGCAGTAAAACTGTCCGAATTACATGTGCTGATGTGATAGGCATGTTTATTAGGCAGGCGACAATGTCCTATCGGTAGGATTTCTAGTAATTAACAACTAAAATTGATTTTTATTTACTTTACTCCTATAGGCATGTCGTCCAAGTGTGGCAATGCGACGGAATGACAATGTTATTGATTAGTTGATTGAGATCCTATAGTCATGATGTCTAAAGGAGCAACGTGCTAAGAGAAATAGAAGTAGTTGATTGATTAATTGAAACTCTATAGACATGGTATCTAGGTGGACATTAGCAAAACATGTGTTATTGTATCATATAGGCATGGTATCTAGAAGCATTTAGTAGTACACATGGAAATAAAAATAGCAATTACTTGAGCCAACATGTCTTGACAAGTTAAGTGAAGTGTGTGCACGATTACTATAGACATGCTTTCTATTAGTGTACAACACACTAAACTAAATAACATATAAGGCATGCTGAATGAAATAGCAAATATAACACATAAACCCTTTTTCTACCCTTTTACACAAGCACTAGAATACCCCAGCCCCCTTTTTCATTAATCTCCCCATCATTCAGTTTACAAATAGTTACAGGCCTAGAATGAAATAATACATACTTAAAGATGAAAAACTATAGACGAAAACAAGTACAAACCCGCTAAGGGAATCATAGGACAAATACAAAGTAATCTGGGGATATCCAAGGCCTTCAATAGCCTAACTCCCGGACAAAGCAGCATGCCCAAACCATAGGCTCACAAGAAAACAACTAGAGTTCCTTTGAATCCAGTGACCAAGTTCAACAACACATATGGCCCTCTTCCAGGCCCAACAGTTAACTTACTTACCCAAATAGATGCCAAACTTGACCAAACGAGTAGCAAACGACTAATAGAATCAATTGGACAACTTAAACACTCAGTTCTTAAAAGTGAAAGTAGTAGCAACTCCGGTCAAGGTATAAACAAAATCATGCTAAATTGGAAGGCATACAAGACACATATAAGGCAAATTTATACTCATAGTTCTAATGACAAAGTTTGAAAGTGGCTTATTTGACTACATAGGATAGTAAACCATTCTGAAAAGTTTCTATAATGAAACATGATTCAGAGTCATTCTAGGGAACCTTAGATGAACGTCTAGAAGATTCAGGCAAGAAGCAATCAAAGTACAGTCAACACATAGAAGGTTCATCATAGAAAACCAATGAAAAGAACAACTTAATAGAGCAAAACTCATGATCAGACGACTGCTTAATGAAACAGGGAAATCTTAGCATGCTGAACACTAATCATAATACAAAAGGCATGTTATTCTTCAAAATCAAGATACGATAGTATTGAACCTGATACTAGTTGTGCAATATGTCATGACCCAAACTGATGGGCCAAGACGGGTGCCTGAGTCCTACCTGTCAAAAACCCCTAAGCATGCGTCTAAGATATGAATCTGAATAACATCTGATGCATTACGAAAATAACTTACATGAAGGAAACCTACCATCAAGGCATATGTATGTATACATGCAGAATACAGTGGGTGAGCCGGCATGGCTGCAATAGACAACTATACATCCAAAACTGAAAGCCAACAAGGCTAAATACAACCCAACTAGACATACTGTCTACAAACCTCTAATAGAAACATAACTCTACAAATACGGGACTGAGCCACATCATACTCATACACATATATATACAAACGTATCATACCAAATCAAAAGCAGCTTCGGATGAAGTGGAGCACACCAACTTTCGCTGATCAGGGATACTAAGAAGGGGGACCGTTAGCTTGCCTACCTATACCTACGAGCATGGAACGCAAGCCCCGTGAAATAGGGCGTCTATACAAAAAATGTACTGAGTATGTAAGGCATGAAAATTAGTACGTAAAAGACATATATGAAACATAAAATACAGAAACACATCTTTAAATCTGAATAACTTTATTAATTCTGAAACATTTATAATGTCATGAACGTTCGTATAAATGTTGTGCTATGAATATGTATGGGTGTACATAATATCATCAAGCCACTAAGGGCATCCCATCATATCGTCTTGGCCACTATGGGCAACATCATCAACATATACCAGCTGATCAGGTGGTGGTGCGTATATAATGCCGTAACCTTTTCCCATATCCCATATACATATATTTACATATATATGCGTATATAACGCCATGTATAAATGAGTGAAATGCATGAAAAATACGTAATAATCTTAATATTTCTTTCAGATAAACTTTTTCAACTGTGCATTATTCTAAGACCCATGAGCAGAAGATAATAATATTTTTCATGGGGAATCAAGAATATGGACACCCCTAGTATCGCTATGAATAGAGTATTTTATGAAAACTGTGCATTTGCTCGTTTCTTTAGTATAATTTGGACCATACCAAAAGAAAGAAGGGATGACCTTGACATACCAGGAGTAGGGAAAACACCGTATTGTTGATACTCACTTTTCCCTATATATTTAGCATATATATGCATATATGAGCATGCACAAGGTTTTTATAATTTTAAGGATTTAAATTGATTTATTTTCTCCCCTTTTATTCATAAAATCCCCAATAAATATTTTCTAAATTATTGCTATGATAATTTATTCATTTAATTTCTATACTTATGCCAAAATATGACTAATATAATTTTTATGCATTTTTTTAATTACATTTGGTATTTTGTAAGCTAAATTGCATATAATTGCAATGTTAGCCCATTTAAGGTATAATTATATTTTATATGCGTAAAATTGGTACTTATGTATTTTAAATCATTTTGGCACATTAAATTATTTTTCAGAAATTACCTATTATTTATTATAAATTAAAGCAGGGAAAGTGGCTATTTAAATAATAGCCAGATTTGGCTTTCAATTTTAGCCAAAATCGGACCCCTCCCCAGCCCAATCTCCTGCCCAATTAAACTGATCCAAAACCCATAAACACCTACCCAAACCCGGAACCCACCTACCAGGTTGAATCTTGACCGTTGATCTGGGAGATCAACGGTCCACTCCCTTTCCTTTTTAATTCCTAATCGACCCCCTAACCCTACTCATTTTCCAAACCCCCACCTCCTTCAAATGCTATCGTCTCTCTTCTATATTAACCTAACCCTAATCATTCTTCAACCGCCGCCTCCTTCTCCGGTTATCTCCGACGACCACCTTTCAACCCCAAGCCTCCAATGGGTCTTTCATCGCATTGCTCATCATCTCTGAGGACTTCAAGGGTCCTGGTCCATGCCGATTTGGATTTAGGGTTTCTGTTTCTGTTGTTCATGGCTTCTCCGGTGTGATTTTGGGAAAAATCACACCATATATGTTACGATCTGTGAAGTTTACAATAGGTTCTTTCGTTTCTATTTAGGTTTCCTTTGAAACCCTAATTCTCGTTTGAATATCTTAGATTTGTGCTATTTTTAATGCTTTAAATTTGTTTCTTCCTATGTTTTGCTCTATTCTCGAACTTCTTCTGAAAGATCCTCAACTGCAAGCCGTTTTACTTTATTTAAAATTAGGGTTTCTCGGAGTTTCTTCTACACTTGTTTTAACCAATTTCTCTTTATGATTAAACCTCTTTCCTTGCTTATTTTGACTGATCTTATGTTCCTACTGCTTTTTAACTCGCCTATGTTAAAAAGCCTAATTTTTTAAGATCTTCTTTGCTTTGGTTCTGTGTGTTGGCATGACTACTTGATTTTGTTAAGTTTCTGTTTGTCACCATGCTTCTAATGGGTTTTCTACTAAGTCTTTAGCCTACTTATGTCACTTCTGTATGATTGTGTTCATTTTGTTTGTTCATCTCTTTCTTCTTTATGTCCATATGGATGACCTTGCATGTTTGCTATGCCTGATCGTTCTTCTCTATTTATATGTTGAAGTACAGAATCAAGACTCCCTCTTGATTGATTCTGATTTCCTTAATTGATTGTTTGATTTCAAGATTTTCTTTCAAAACCCTAAAATTCTACTTGTATGTTTAAATTGACTGATTCCATTTCCTTATTTGATGTGGTACTTCATTGTTATTGAATCTTTTCCTTAATTGGTATATTGTGTACTTAGACTCAATCATATGCTCTATACTTTTACCACCACTTATATGGTAAAAATCAGTCTTTCTCAACTGATTTTCTTTCCTTGATTGTCTCTGTTGGTATCCGTTTAAGTTGTGATTCCTTGATTAAATAGGGTGTACTTGTATTAATTGGATTCTAATTGTGATTACTTTCAAAATTGTGCTAAACCTTTATTTGTTACATTATTTTCTGCCTATCTTCAAAACTATAAATATCCTAAGTCTTTCATTAACAGACACGAACACTTGGGTTCAAAAACTACCTCTCTTACTAAAAATCTCTGCTCTCTCTCTCTCTCTCTTGTGCTATTTTCTACTGTTAGCCAGCTGCAAGCCAAGGCTAATCATTTGTTCTATCTTGTTCGCTCATTTTGCTTACTTTTCTCTTCACCAGTATGTCTTAGTTTCAATTTGATGTTCCAACAACAACATGTTTCTCTTATTGTTTCAGTTTCTCTTATTTCTAGTTTGCTTCTACTTGTGGTTTTATTGTGAAACTTGTAGTTGAGTTACATTATCAGCATGTTATTGTTATTCCACTTCCTTTAGAATTAGTATACTCCCCTTATGTGTGTTTCTGAGCATGCCTTACCATTTAGTATTTACTTGTTGTGTACTTACCATTCTATATACTATGAATCCCCAAACCCCTATTACCCCTCTATATGTTTGTGTTCTTCCTGACTAGTTTGTGACTATGCTAGTGTCAATTGTTTCTGAGCATGTCTAAACAAGTCCTAAGACCCTTGTTGGGTCATGTTTTTGCAGCCGAATGTCTATGTGTCCCAAACCCCTTGACCCCTGTGTGACTACTGAATTCATTTGGATTATGTAAACTGGCTGTGTGTGATCCTATCTTAAGGTGTTTAAGCTTTGTTTACTACTCCAACCTCTTTTTCAAACAATCTTTGTTGCTTTACTAATTGCTTTCAAAATAGGCTTTCTAATAAAGTCTTTAATAAACCTTTTTCAACTTGTGTTTTGCACTTTCACTTTACTCTTTGTCAATAAGTTCTGCCCCCTCTAACATGTGTACTGCCTTGGGATCCTTTTGAGAGCCCTCTAAACTCTGCCATACTGAGGTTGGCCTTTCCACACTGCACTGGTTCAGTTCTTGGTTGCTAAGTCTAGGTGTAAGCACTACCCCGGGTCCTTGAGACCCTTAGGGAACTTTGATGCACCTAGACTCAGATTTGTCTATGGAATTGAGGCTTATGAGACCATTGGAGGCTTTGGGGAAACATGGGCCTAATTGCAGGCTCTCTATAGAATAGCTTCTTGATTTTCTATTTTACTTATGTAATTCATTCATTGGCATGTAATAATTTATAAACAGATATTTGGGGTATTTAGTAAAGGGTGGGTAGATGCATACTTTAAAGGGTAATACAAGTAGAAATCCTGCTCTTAGGACCTTATCTTTTTAAGTCTGACTGCTTGCATAAGTAGAAAGCATGCTCATAGGTTTGCTCTTTTGAATCTGATTGCTTTGCCTAATAGAAATCATGCCTATAAGATCTCACTTCTAATTCCGTTTGCATCAAGTAGAAATCACATTCATAAGGTTCTGCATTTTGTCATACTAGAAATCATGCTTATAGGTCACAAACAATCATGCCTTAAATAAGTTCAAATATAGATGTCAGATGTCATGCCTATAGGAATCAACTCCGATTCAATTCTAATAAGTCTTTTTGTATGTTGCTGCAAATTGTCTTAAATCAGTAATACGCCTAGATATCATGCCTATAGGGATCCCTACTCGCAATTCTGTTTGGTAATTTAATTTAGACTAACAAATCAACTTCAGTACGCCTTGTTTATTTTTTTTAAAACTGGTGTTATTAAGTGTTAAACATTTCCTGAAACAAGTTCTTTCAAAATCGCCTCAATCTCATTAGATATAATGCCTATAGGTATTAAAGGAGTTTATTTCGAAAACCTGTTTGTTTCTATAAATACCAGTATTCTGCACATAGGCAAGCCTCAGGCGTTTTCAAAAACTGCATTTCCCTGAAGCTGTCTCTGTCGCTTAACGTTTCTGATTCTAATAAGCTTTTAAAAAATGTCCCTAGGCAACTACTAGGTTATAACTTCTGGGTATAAAAGTTTGGTTTGTTTCTGCATAGTCACTTAGAGATCCTACTTTAGGATTTTGATTAATAAAAACCTTAACTGTGTTTTAGTCGTGCTGCTTGTATGTTTGTTTGATGAAGAAACTTTGAGCCTCTTATTTACTCCCATTATGTGTGAAAGTCCTAAATGTTTTGATTGTCGCCTTAGAGTTTTCGCCTTTCTAAACCTTAGGGGTACATCTAGAACTACCTAAAGGTAGAGTTCCTAACTCCCTCTGGGACCATTAAGAAGGGGCGGGTAGCAACACGCAATAGGAATCAATGACCAAACACTTGCTTTGCATGACCAATAAGGGGATGGGAAGAGTAGACATGTGATATGATGACTACGCGTTAATGTCACGTGTAGTCCCTCATTGAGGAGTGTTTACCAGATATTGCGTGGGGTGATCCTATAGGATAAACAACCTAGGACCACTCTTTACCAAATCCTCTCTCTTTATTTAAAATTGTTCAAACCTTTATCTTGTCACTCGAATTATCTAAAGTGTTTTACTTGTAACTTATTTGATTCAACTATTTATATGGACTAATTTGTAAATATAAGTTCGGTCGGGACCCACAGTTGTGGACCAAGAGGGGTGCGTAACACCTTCCCCTCGAGGTTACTTCGAGCCCTTACCCTAATCTTTGGTAATGCAAAGCAACTCAAGAGTTAATCGCTCTAGGTGCCCTAACGCACCATAATCTGTTAGGTGGCGACTCTTCAAATACCTAATTACCAAAAGGAAATGAGTCATTACACCCCGTGAATGTCGAAACCCGGGCCTTTCCCCTATCAAACAGGGGAGGGAAAAAAGGGGGTGCGACAGCATGGCAACTCTGCTGGGGATACCTTTAGGCTCTTACCATAACAAACTTATCTTCTTATGAATTAGTCCAAGCATGTTTTATTCCGTACCTTCTCCCTTATTTGAATTCCACTGTCTACTTATTTTAAGCATTTATGATTTTTTATCCCTGAAACTGACTTGTCTCTTTGTTTTTCGTTTTCTGTAAATGTCTTTTCAATTATTTAAATGCTGTATTTATTTCTTCCTACATAAAAATACATGCCTACATGTTATTAACTGCTGCATAAATCATGCTCCACATCATATTCCACTCTTGCGTATCAAATCCCATAGAAACGCTTTAATGAGTGGTTGCACTCTTCCTATTTATAACCCTTACATTCGGAAAGGCTTATTTTCGGTAAAACCATCGATCAGCGATGCAGTCGACGGTTCCGTGCCTTTCCCGTCAAGTTGTCCGCTTGAGGGTACTAGTCTAAAACCCCATAGAATCCTTACTCTGTTTAAATTGTGCATGCATCATGGTGAAACCTAGTCGAGTCAGTTATGTTGTCCACATAATGATCCTTTTAGATAAGCCTTATCCAAAGTCCATCGGGTTTTCCATAATCCCAACGGATGCAACCACGTTCTATGCATTAATTTGAAGGACTAAATGCGTATATGCTGATCATAAATGTATAAAATAGTCGAGTCTGGTGGGGGTAAGGCCTAACTTTTTTGTTTTGCAAAAATGAGGCACGAGGTCCCCAGATTCGGTATGGTTAGCAATATCTCTCCATTGTTGCTAGATTGGTAGGAAGATCTTTCCTCAACTGACAAGAACCATATGAAAAAGTACCTGGGTAACTTGCCATCCTTGCTAGATATTGAACCAAACAACAAATTGATCGAGGTTGTTACCCTATTCTAGGATAGTGAAAGAGTTGTGTTCCGTTTTGGTGACATAGAAATGACACTGCTTCTAGAGGAAATATGAAGACTTGCAGGGTTGACTTAGGACAGTCTTGGGGTTTGGGTGCCGGAAAACCGTACGAGCAGAGGATTTTTGAAGATGATGGGGCTGATAAAGAATGTCGACCTAGTGTTCTTGAAGGATTCCTACATACCTTTCGAATATCTCTACAAGAGGTATGGCCATAGAAAGTCTTTCTGCACTTATCATGATGAGATTTCCCTCACTTCACTGGGTCACATCCACCACAGAGTGTTCGTGTTCGTTGTGTGCTTTCTAGGGATGATAGTGTTCCCAATGAAAATGGAAGAATCCACACTAGGTTGGCCATGGTCGCCAAAACTCTAATAGAGGGGATTAATGGACAAACATATACCATAGTCCCCATGATCATAGCTAATATCTACAGGGCCCTGAAGCGCTTTCAGAGAGGGGTCAGCATTTCAAGGGTTGCAATTTATTGTTGCAGTTATGGTTGTTGGAGCATCTCCAAAAGGGTCGCTATCACCAAAAAATTTCACGAAGGGCTTGGAACAACCACATTTATTTCCATCACCCTAAGCAGATGACCTATATTCCGGACAGATTTGCTAAGCCGGAAAGTGCCAGTAAATGGGTAAAGTGTTTCAACAATCTGACCGAGGGACATGTGTAGTGGATGGTTAAATGGTTTCCAACGGACGAGTTCATTATCAGGTCCAGGGATGCTCTGCATTTGGTATTGATCGGGTTAAGAGGGATATATCCATATGTACCTATGCGAGTTATCAGGCAAGTAGGTAGAAAACAGGTTGTACTAAGGGTCGTCAAGATGAGTCATTTCAGGGCAGATTTACAAGACGATGATATACCTTACAAGTGTCAGGCTTAGTACATGTGGCACTGAAAAATCATTGTGGAAAAGAGCACTATTGAGCCGGACAGATATCACACAGGGTGGCAGCCTCTCTACCCTGCATGGTTGGAGGACAATCTGAAAGGAACGGTGACACCAGGGACTGGCCGAAGGAACAAAATCATAGACGAGGAAGCTGAAGCCCAAGTCAAATACAACATGCTCTGCAAGAGAGTCCACGACTCTAAGAATGAGTATCGGGAGATACATGAGAGGAACGTGAGGTTGATCGAGGAATGGAAAGAGATGGCAGTCACTTCCAACAGGAAACTAGAATACTTGGAGCGAGGAATAGAGGAGCTATAGGGAAAAGTCATAAAAAAGATTGAAAACTATCAGAATGCTGAAGGAGCCGGGGGAGGACATCTGGCCCGAGCCTACTTGCTGCTGGGACTGCGCGAGCTGGGAGATTCGCTTGATGGAGTTCGAAATATCGAATCTGGAGAAGGTCCTTCTAGGACCAAATAGACTAGATTTACTTGCTTTTCTTAAATTTAATAAGACCAAGGGCCAGTAGTGACTTGTTTTTCATAAAGTTAGCATCTATTTTGGATTCGTCTACTTTTATATTATGAAATGAGGCATTTATTGGCATTTGAAGTTCTCCAAATTTATTTGTCGCTAGGCCTACCTCGGGCACAACGAGGCTCCCGAATAAGGATACAAGTTCATATTTCGCAATATGGTTTAAATACTGCAAACATTTCAGGATCCTCAATAACTTGTTACCTTTTTATTTTTGTTTATTTTTATTATTATTCCAATCCCCATAGGTCGGTTCATCCATACTGGGCTCGTCAGCATATCATACCAGATCTAGAGGCCCTTCACCTCCTCTTCCTTCAAGCAACACAAAAATCAGAGGGAAAGCAAATATGGGCGACTTAAGTTGAATACGAAAGGAAAACGGTGAGAACGTAGAGACTTCCGACGGTCGTAGTACTCCGGCCCCGAATGACCTGGTTTTGACACTTGAACAAAAGATACTAGAAATGCAAGGAGAACTTGAGCAGGTCCGCAATTTGGCAAACTTGTCACTCACCTTCAATGTCCCTGATATCCACCAACAAAACACAAAGAATCCAACACCTCCTCAGAACACATAAAACTAACAGCCGCAAAATCCTTCCATACCAAATCAATATGCATCTTCACCACAAAATATCAATCCATTGTCGATACCAACTCCACCACAAAATATCAATCCATTGCCGATACCAACTCCACAACTTATCACACTCCCCAAAATACACCACCACTCATTCCTGATCCACAAAACTCCACCAATGACCACAACTATACTCAAGTCCCTGGAACCCATCAAAGCAACCCCATATACGTGGAAACTATACCGCATTCTACCCAGCCAATCTCCTGTGCACCAGAACCCTCCGAAAAGGACTTCCTCATTAAGAACATGGTTGAAGAACTCCAGAAATTAACAAGCCGAGTTCAAGGTGTTGAAGGCGACAGAGGAATAGAGGATTTAGACTATGAAGATCTGTGTATACAGCCTGATGTAGAATTTCCATAAGGGTACAAACCTCCCAAGTTTGAAATGTTCGACGGTACAGGTGATCCCAGGGTTCACCTAAGGACCTACTGTGACAAGCTTGCCAGGGATGGAAAAGATGAAAAAATTCGAATGAAGCTTTTTATGAGGAGCCTTACTGGGGATGATTTGTCTTGGTATATCAGCCATAATCCCAAGAAATGGTCCAATTGGGTAAGCACAACATCGGATTTTATGGACTGATTCAAGTTCAACACGGAGAATGCACCGGATGTGTTCTACATTCAGAATCTCAAGAAGAAACCTACTGAGACTTTCTGCGAATATGCTACTCGTTGGAGGTCGGAAGCCATCAAAGTTAGGACGCTTTGGATGAAGAACAGATGAATAAATTCTTTATCAGAGCACAAGATCCACAATAATATGAGAGACTGATGGTCATCGAAAATCACAAATTCTCGGATATCATCAAGCTCGGGGAAAGGATCGAGGAAGGAATCAAAAGCGGGATGGTAACAAATTTTAAGGCACTATAAGCCACGAATAAGGCACTCCAATTAGGTGACATGTTAAAGAATAAAGGGGTTGGAACAGTAATGGTGGCTTACGGTCCAAAATCTCCATTTGTACACCAAACACCCCCACCCACATACCAAATACCTCTACCCACATATCAAACACCTCCGCCCACATATCAAGCGTTGCCACCTACATATCAACCTTCATCTCCTAGATATTCCCAACCAGCCGCTGTCCATCATACCTACAATTCCCAACCATCCCATTTCCAATCACCACCAACTCGCCAAAATTATCCAAGACAAAGACCCAACTTTGACCGTACGCCACCTAGACAATACACCGCCATCGCTGAGCCTATCGACCATTTGTATAAAAGGTTAAAGGCCACAGGTTGCGTCACTCTTATTCCCGCTGTGACACTAGAAAATCCATCCCAATGGGTCAATCCGAACAAAACCTGTGCATACCACTCCGGTATGAAAGGGCACACCATTGTTGAGTGCCGAAAATTGAAGGATAAGATCCAGACACTCATTGACAATAAGGTCATACAAGCAAAGGAAGCCACACCTAATGTACGCAACAATTCCCTCTCTGATCATAGGGGTGACGGTGTACATGTTATAGAAACAAATGAGGAATGGGACCCTGAGAGGTCAATCGGGCTTATATGAGAAGGCGATGACTTTAAGGTTGCAGTTACACTTACTCCTATCATGGTTTAGACCTAGACAGCTATTGATGTTGAGGTCACTACATCAGCTCCATTGGAGGTGGAAGTAACTCCGCCCGTAGCCACCTCCGCTCCATTTGAAGTAGAAGTGGTCACACCTTTTACTGTAACGGTATCAACCACACCCCTATTCAACTCAAAAGAAATACCCTGGGATTATGTCGCCGAGGCTCGACGAAAAGGGACGACTAAAATAGTGGGAGGTTCAAGTAAGGATGCCACTGCTAGGCAACCTGTCATTGAGACCGGGCTGTATAACCTATGGCGGAGTGTACAGGCGAAAGAGTATTCTATTGTTGATCACCTAAACAAAGTCCTTGCTTAGATATCTGTCCTGTCACTATTACCGAATTCAGAGGTACACAGGAACACCTTGATGAAAGTACAGAGCGAGGCTTATGTACCCAATAATATCACCGATGGATAAACGGCCAACATGGTCGGTCAGGTGTTGGAGAGCCATAAGATTATCTTCCACGAAGATAAATTGTCGCCCGAAGGTCTGAATCACAATCGAGCTTTGCACATTACAGTACAATTTGAAGACAAGTTCATTGCTAGGGTCTTGGTTGATGGAGGTTCTAGGTTGAATATTTGTCCACTGGATACCTTGAAAATGTTGGACAAAGGTTTCCAGGAAATACGAACTGAAAACATGAATGTGAAAGATTTCGATAGGTCCTGGAGGGCCACGATTGGGGAGATCAACCATTGCTTGCAGATGGGGCCAACTTGGTTCGACGTTGAATTCCAAGTGCTTGACATAGCAGCCTCATATAATCTTTTTTTGGGCTGCCCGTGGATCCATGCTGCTGGAGCCGTGCCCTCCACAATACATCAAGTCGTAAAATTAAAATGTAACTGTCAGGAGGTAATAATTCATGGAGACGGGAGTAACCCCATCTACACTAGTCAAACCATCATGGCCATTTGACATAGAAGGAGGCTAGGAGGGGAAACCTATCATCACATTGAATGGGTCAATGCCGTCGAGAAAGATAAGTGGTGGAGCAATAAAATAGAAATCATACTAGCATGGTCCGGATATGAACCCGGCAAAGGGTTGGGAAAGAACCTCCAGGGTATCACCAAGCTGATACGGCTGAAAAATCATGGTACCACCTTTGGGATCAGATACTAGTATACATGGCAAGAATACAGGGAGTGGTCGCCTCCATGGCGTAGACCGTATTACCCTCTTGAGCAACTGGTACCCCGTTTGTAACAAGCTTTCCATCAGGCGGACACAATACGGGGAAATGCTGAAGAAGAAGCACTAGCTGGGCTGAAAGACCTGTTCTTGGAAAATGAGGATATGGACTGCAGTGCCATAATTGAGGAGGAGGAGGAGGAGGAGGAGGAGGAAGAAGGCCTCTCCATTCAGACTGTGGCAAAGGGAGCTGTTCTCAGAAACTGGACCGCCATACCATCCCGAGCCCGCCGAGTCCCTGGGTAGCTTGGCAGAATTCATAGCCATTCTAGGCATTTAAATGTCTCAGCAATTTTTTTTTAATATTTCTTTGTTTCAAAATAAATGCTCGATCCACTGAGCCAAGCTTTGTTTGAACAATTTTCTTACTTTTAATTAAACGCATTTATTCTTTATCATTATTCATTGCTATTTTACACTTTTCCCTTCTACAATATTGTTATTACTTTTCTTGATGAACCAGTGACTGTGACATGTAATGAGGCAACGCGGCATGAGAATAGTGACTCAGAGGAAGAAGATGAGACACCCAGGGAAATCGTTAGAGAAGTTGAGAATTTTGAGAACATGCCTAAATCCAACTTGGACAAAATAGAAGAAGTAAATTTGGGAGACGTCGAGACCGTCAAACAGACCCGAATCAGCATTCACTTGTCACCAATAGAAAAGGAAGAGTACATCCGTTTTCTAAAGGAATATGAGGATATCTTCGCATGGTCGTATGACGATATGACTGGTTTGAGCACATCTATATTATCTCACAAGTTGCCTACCAATCCCACGTGCCCGCCAGTCAAGCAGAAACTCAGAAAATTCAAACTAGACATGAGTTTGAAAATCATGGAATAAATTACCAAGCAGATCAAAGCCAAAGTTATCATGGTGGTTGAATACCCAACCTGGTTAGCCAACATTGTGCCAGTTCCCAAGAAGGACGGGAAGGCCAGGGTATGTGTTGATTATCGGGATTTAAATAGAGCAAGTCCCAAAGACGACTTCCCCCTGCCAAATATACACATCCTGATCGATAACTACTCCAAGCATGAACTCTAATCCTTTGTAGAGTGCTTCGTAGGTTATCATCATATCCGGATGGAGGAAGAAGATGCCGAGAAGACAATTTTTATTATGCCTTGGGGTGTATACTATTACAAGACGATGTTGTTCAGTGTAAAGATTGCAGGGGCCACTTACATTAAGGCCATGACAACTATCTTTCATGATATGATACACAAAGAAATAGAAGTATATGTAGAAGGCGTCATTATCAAATCTAAGAGGGTCGCAGATCACATAGCAGACTTGAGGAAATTCTTCTACAGGCTTAGGAGGTACAATTTGAAGTTGAACCCCGCAAAGTATGCATTCAGGGATATTGCAGGAAAGTTATTGGGATTCATTGTCAGTCACCAAGGGATCGAGCTAGATCCGAATAAATACAAAACTATTTAGGAGTTACCACCACCCAAAAGCAAAAAGGACATGATGAGCTTCCTAGGACGGCTCAACTACATCAGTTGATTCATAGCACAGTCCACGGTAATATGTGAACCAATCTTCAAGATGCTGAGGAAAGATGCTGATACATATTGGTCCGAGGATTGTCAGAAAGCTTTTGACAAGATCAAGGAATACCTGTCTACACCGCTAGTTCTGGTCCAGCCAGAACCAGGACGTCCTTTGCTACTTTATCTATTTGTGTTAGATGGAGCCTTCAGATGTGTTTTGGGACAACATGATGAGACAAGAAGAAAGGAGCAAGCCATATATTACCTGAGTATGAAATTCACACCTTATGAAGCACGGTATTCTCTGCTTGAACGCACTTGTTGTGTTTTGACCTGGACAGCCCAGAAGTTGAGGCATTATTTCTATGCCTACACTACATACCTCATATCCAGGATGGATCCTCTGAAGTATATATTTCAGAAGACCATGCCTACGGAAAAGTTGGCTAAATGGCAGGTACTACTGAGTGAGTTTGACATCGTCTATGTAACTCAAAAGGCAGTCAAGGGACAAGCATTGGCAGATCACCTCGCTGAAAATCCGGTGGGAGGAGAATACGAACCCTTGAAAACATATTTTCCTGATGAAGAAGTATCATTCGTAGGAGAAGACATTACGGAAGCATATGAGGGTTAGAGGATGTTCTTTGACAGAGCCAAAAATTTCAAGGGAGTAGGCATTAGAGCAGTCTTGGTATCAAAAATGGGTCAGCATTATCCGGTATCTGCCAAACTAAGATTTCCCTGCACCAACAATATGGCAGAATATGATGCCTGCATTCTAGGGCTCAACATGGCAGTCGACATGAACGTTCAGAAGTTGTTGGTGATCGGCGATTCAGATTTTCTTGTGCACCAGGTGCAAGGAGAATGGGCTACCAAGAATTCCAAGATAATGCCATATCTGCACCATGTGCAAGAATTGAAAAGGAGGTTCACGAAGATAGCATTCCAACACATGCCCAAAATTCAGATGAGTTCAATGATACATCATCCAGATAAGAACTATATTGATCCTATTACGGCGAGGATCCATACTCAGCCGGCATATTGTGCTCATGTAGAGAAAGAAGCAGATGGAAAGCTTTGGTTCAATGAAATCAAGGAGTACTAATCAAAGGAAGAATATCCGAAGCACGCAAATCACATTCAGAAACGCACGCTCTGAAGGTTGTCAAATCACTTATTCCACACCGGAGGGAAATTGTATAGAAAAACTACAGATTTGAGTTTGCTAAGGTGTGTCAACGCAAAGGAAGCTTCTAAGCTACTTGAGGATGTGCATGCTGGGACATGTGGCCCGTACATGAATGGTTTCATTCTAGCCAAGAAGATACTCGGGGCAGGTTACTTTTGGATGACCATGGAGGCGAATTGTATTCGGTATGTCAGCAAATGCTTTCAATGTCAAGGGCATGCGACATGATAAGAGTTCAACCAAATGAGCTTAATGCAACAAGCTTACCTTGGCCATCCGCCGCCTGGCGAATGGATGTTATTGGTCCGATTGAGCCCGCGACTTCAAACGGACACCGGTTTATTCTGGTAGCCATTGATTACTTCACAAAATGGGTAGAAACTGCATCTTACAAAGTTGTAACCAAGAAAGTCGTCGCAGATTTTGTTAAGTGGATCGTATTGTTTGCCAATTCGGAGTTCCTGAGTCCATTATTACTGACAATGCCGCAAACCTCAACAGTGATCTGATGAAAGCTATATGTGAAACTTTCAAAATCAAGCACAAGAATTACACCGCCTATAGACCTCAGATAAATGGAGTCATAGAAGCCGCCAACAAAAACATTTAGAAGATACTAAGGAAAATGGTAGAGAAGCACAAACAATGGCATGAGAAGTTACCCTTTGCTCTGTTAGGGTAGCGCACCACAGTTCGCACATGAACCGAGGCAACCCCTTACATGCTGGTTTATGATACCGAGGTTGTCTTCCCAGCCGAGGTAGAGATTCCTTCTTTAAGAGTCATACAGAAAGCTGAACTCAGCAATGCGGAATAGATAAGAATTTGCTATGAACAGTTGGCCCTTATTGATGGAAAGAGAATGAACGCAGTATGTCACGGCCAACTGTATCAAAATAGAATGTCCAGAGCTTTCAACAAAAGGGTCAAACCAAGACAGTTCGCAGCAGGGAAGCTGGTATTGAAGAAGAATTTCCCACACCAAATTGGCCACTTTCAACAAAACTCATTTTCTTTAATCCGTGTACCCTTTATCCTTCATGACACTTATTTATCGCTTGTTACAAATAGTGTAAATACGTTAACCTCAAGATAATCTCATCCCCGAGCCCACGTTGGTTAACTGAAAACAAAATTTTAACGTACGAAAACGCGAGATGTAACATCCCTCTCCCCTTAGAAACATTCATCCTCGAATGTTCAGCTCCCCGTGATTTATATAACTTTGGCAAGGTTACCTATGTAACAACACCACTACCAACTCTCCCCGTAGAAGCTTAATACCCAACGACACACATGACCATAATTATGAATAACGACAATGGCCTCACATGACCAACAATAATAGCCAACACAAGGGTAAGGAAATAGGTAGGGATATCTAGACTTCATGTTTTCCTCGGCCTTCCACGTCATTTCTTCCATATTGTTGTTTCTCCAAAGTACTTTCACGGAGGCTACCTCCTTATTCTGCAGCTTGCGAATTTGTCAGTCTAGGATGACATCCGGAACTTCCTCGTATGATAAGTCTTCTGTAATATGTACATCATTCGTGAGCACCACTCGGGTAGGATCGCTAATGTGCTTCTATAATATATATACGTGAAAAACGGATGGACAAACTCCAATTCCAAGGGCAGTTCTAACTTATAAGCTACTTGGAACACTCTCTGAATGATCTTATAAGGACCAATATACCTTGGGCTAAGTTTTGCTTTCTTGCTAAACCTCATCACACCCTTCATAGGTGACACCTTTAAGAATACCCAATCATCAACCCCGAACTCTAAATCTCGTCGTCGCACGTCGGAATATGACTTTTGATGACTTTGAGCTGCCAATAGTCAATCTCGAATCAACTTTACTTTTTCTATGGCTCGCTGAACCAGGTCTGGATCATGTAATCCAGATTCTCCAACATCAAACCACCCTATAGGGGACCTATACTTTCGTCCGTAAAGAGCTTTGTATGGAGACATCCAAATACTAGAATGGTAACTATTATTATATGAGAACTTAATAAGCAGCAGATGGTCATCCCAACTACCTTTGAAGTCTATTACACAAGCTCGTAACATATCCTCCAGTGTCTGAATAGTACGCTCATCTTGTCCGTCTGTCTGGGATGAAATGTTGTACTAAGACTTACTTTAGTCTCCAATTCTTTTTGGAAGGACCTCCAGAAGTTAGCTGTAAATTGAGCTCCTTTATATGAGATAATAGACACAGGGACACCATGAAGTTGTACTATCTCCTTGATATAAAGCCTCGCATAATCCTTTGAGGAATATGTAGTTCTAACGGGAAGAAAATGGGTTGACTTTGTAAGACTATCAACAATCACCCATATCGAATAGAGCTTACACTGGGTATTAGGTAAGCCTATGACGAAGTCCATATTGATTATTTCCCATTTCCAAGTAGGAATCTCCATAGCCTGCAATAATCCACCGGGTTTTTGATGCTCAATTTTAACCTGCAGACAGTTAGGACACTGAGCAACAAACTCTACTATATACTTTTTCATTCCATCCCACCAGTACACTTCCCTGATATCATGATACATCTTTGTTGCTCCTAGATAGATAGAATAACGAGAATAGTGAGTTTCTCCCATAATCTGTCGATGCAGCAATGCAACATTAGGCACACATAACCGTCTTTGATATCTAAGGACCCCACTTTCTGTAATTTCAAATGGCGTCTTCTACTTCTGAATGGTGGTATCCCTATAATGAACTAACATATGATCCTTGTACTGGCATTCCTTTACTTCAGTTACTAAAGAGGATATTGTCGTATCCTGAAGAGTAATTCCAATATCACCTGAGTGGAGTAACCAAACTCCAAGACTAGCTAGCTGATGAACCTCATGAGCTATCCCCTCTTTTCTGGCTGTAAATATGACAGGCTACCCATAGATCTACAGCTAAGGGCATCGGCTACTACATTCGCCTTCCCCATATGGTATAAAATATCAATGTCATAGTCTTTAAGTAGCTCCAACCATATCCTTTGATGAAGATTCAATTTCTTTTGCTTGAAAACATACTGGAGGATCCTATGGTCCATATAGATATCAACATGAATGCCATACAAGTAGTGCTTCCACATCTTTAGTGCATGAATCACCGCAGCTAACTTTAAATCGTGGGTCAGGTAGTTCTTCTCGTGCTTTCTTAGTTGTCTAGAATCATAAGCCACAACCTTACCATGTTGCATCAGCACACAACCCAATCCAATGTCTGAAGCGTCGCAAAAGATAACATAACCATTAGTCCCTTCTATGAGCATTAGAACCGGTGCTGAAGTTAATATGTACTTTAATGTCTGGAAACTCCGTTCACAAGCATCAGTCCATTGAAACTTTTCTCCCTTCTGAGTCAACTTTGTTAAAGGTTCCGAAAGGGAAGAAAATCCTTCCACAAATCTCCTATAATAACCTACCAAACCGAGAAAGCTATGTACCTCCGTCGGTGTTGTGGGTCTAGGCCAAGTCTTTACTGCCTCAATCTTTTGTGTATCCACCCGAATACCTTCACCCAAAATAACATGCCCAATAAAAGGTACAGAGTTCAACAAGAATTCACATTTAGAAAATTTTGCATACAATATCCCTTCTTTTATAACTCTGAGCACAATACGCAGATGATCAACATGCTTATCCTCTGAACGAGAACACACCAATATATCGTTGATAAATACAATTACGAACAGATCTAAAAAAGGCCTAAACACACGGTTCATCAAATCCATAAATACTACTGGGGCATTGGTCAGACCGAACGACATAACCCAAAACTCAAAGTGCCCATATCTAGTCTTGAATGCTGTCTTCGGAATATCTTCATCCTTAACTCTTACCTGATGGTACTCGGACCTCAAGTCTATCTTCGAAAAATACTTGGCACCATGCAACTGATCAAATAAATCATCAATTCTCGGGAGCGAGTACTTATTCTTGATCGTCACCTTATTCAACTGCCTATATTCAATATACATTCATAAGGAACCATCTTTCTTCCTCACAAACAACACAGGTGCTCCCCACGGTGACGTACTAGGTCTGATAAAGCCTTTTTCAAGTATGTCCTTTAATTGTTCCTTCAACTTTTTCAGCTCTGCGAGGGCCATTCTATAGGGAGGAATAGATATTGGATGAGTATCCAGTAGTAGGTCAATGGCAAACTCACCCGGAAGCTCAGCAGGAAACTCATTCACCACAGGGATGGACTGAATGGTTGGCGACTACAAATCCACATCCTGAACCCGAACTAAGTGATAAATACTATCACACCTCCGTTTTCACACTACGCGAAGATGGTATATAAGGGAATTTTTCCAATTAAAGTGATAATTGAAACGAGATTATTATTTAAGATTCAGAGTCACCACATGGGATAATTTATTGTGTCCCAAGTCACCGGTTTAAATCCCGAATCGAGGAAAGATTGACTCTGTTTTACAGTCCGCAAACACAGAAATCCGGGTAAGGAATTCTGTTAACCTGGGTGAAGGTGTTAGGAATTTCCGGGTTCTGTGGTTTTAGCACGGTTGCTCAACTGTTAATATTGGCCTCATTATGTGATTTTATACGTTTTAAACCTATTATGTATTTTTAACTCTATAAACCGCTTTTAAGTATTTAAGGAATTATTTCAAGGTTATTTAAACACATTGTGAGCCACGCTATATGAAATTTACCCTTGGTTCACGACACGTTCTATTTAACCTCGTTGGAAATTAGAATCGGGTCACATGAAATGTATACCCGGGTTTTACTAATTACAAGTTACAACTACCTCACTGGAGCCGTACCCGTAGCCATGATAATTATCTAATTAACGCGCCTAAAGAAAACAACGAAAATCATTTTTTAGTATCTAAATTATAATATTTGTGAGGGCCATGTGCGATTTTAATCAAGATGGCACACCTCAATCTATTTTAGAGAAAAGCACGCTTAATTTAATTTTAAAAGATCTAACTATGTTTTTACTTACAAATAGTTTGAATTTAATATAACTATTAGGGGTAGGAAAGTTTAATCTAATACAAGCATCCATAAGATAACACATTGGGTGATTAGATATAAAAAAACCAGCGGGCAAGTCCTTAAGCTAATAGGATTCAGGTGACCAGATTGCTGAAATGAAATGGAAAACTGGGCCATAGAGACAGAACCAGAAGGAGTGCAAATGGGCCTGGAGGAGGCGAAACCTAGAATAGACCAAGCATCCTTATTTAGTCAATTGACAGGCCTGGCCACTTTTGAGGAGGTCCACTCAACATGCAGCCCATGAGGCCCGTAACGTCATTTTGCACAAGTTCTAAAAAATCACACATGATGAACATTTTAATTTATAGCCTTCCCAATTTGTTACTAGGTCAAGAGTGACATAAAGTTAATCCTAAAATGTCTAATGAGGCATTAAGATCATTCCTATGAGCGTTTCAACCATAATGGCAATTCTAAAGAATAATCATGATTTAGATAATTGACCATGGATAAAACTTTTGAAAATGCTTGAACTTAGACTTCATAATGTAAAAAAACAGAGATAGATCATAATACCATGCTATTCAAGTGACTCTCACAGCAAGCAGCCCAAGAAATGGGCTAATGACATTATATAGTCATTTCCTGGGCTTCCAAGTGAGCTCAACGCTGGGTTGAGAGTCAGACCAGAACTAGACAAACTCAAACATGACTAACAAAAGGGTTCATCACCAGACTTTAACCCAATACATGAAAAATCAGACGTTCAGAAATGAAAATTAAACAAATGACAATAATGAGATGCAGACATAGTGAAAAGCATACTCAAAATAGCCTTAAAGACAAGATATAAAAAAACAGTAAAAATAGAGATGCCTACTGCCTATCACGAGATCAAACAAACAAAGGCTCAATCCTTGAGCTCATTCATATACTACCCTAAGCTTAAACATGTAATTAATTTAATAGTGTCAAACTCAAAGTGAGTCAATTGTTAATACACATACTTAAAATATACACTCCATAGTTTCCACAGCAGTCCCAAAAAATTACAGCTGGCACATTGGTACTGATTTAAACCTCGACAAACATACTAGAAAAAAATAGAACCCTTAGTCTTAATTGAAGCAAATAGTTACAATACCCAACAAATAACAGTTATCAAAACAAGAAGATGATATGAAGCTCCATCTTAAGCCAAACATATCAAAACTTCAATTGTCATTTCACGGCTCAATGATGATACCTGGATACAACAATAGAAGAAAAAGAAAATTCTGAAGTTAGCTGAAGGAACAATAGCAGGAGATCATCAATAGAAGAACAGTGATAATCGAACAAAGAACAACTTCAAAACCAGTTATTTTCAGCTTGAAAACCCAAGAATCCTCACGACCACCCTTGAAGTTCTAAGAGGAAAATCAGAAAGTAATTCAAAGTCCCCTTTTCTAGTGTGTTTCAACCCTTAAAATATATATCAGTGTGTGTATTTTCATAAACATTTGTGCAGATATTGATGCTCTGAAATATGTATTTTTAGAAGAAAATGTATCAGCTGTTTTGTTACGTCTTTTATGCTCTTCTCTCTGCCCTATAGAATAATAAAAAGATCTTCTTATAGGCAGACCTTAGGGCAACATTACTTGATTTGTTTATTCACTATTACCCCATCCCAATTTTCTTTTTGTTCAATTCAGGCCATATATTCAATCTTATTTATTAAACCTCCCAATTCCCACCTTCCTAGCATCTTCCTAGATTGGTAGGGAAGATTCTTTCTATTCAATTCTCCTAGCCACCCCTGTTTTTCTTAGTTATTTTACCCCTATCCCCTTAAAATATTTGAGCCCTTCCATATCTCTTAACATGCAAGTCTACCCTTATCCTCTAAAAGCTTCTCCCATAACAGAAAATATTCCCCAATCCTCAAATACCCAAGACATCCCTTGACACCCCTGTATTTTACTCCTCAACACTGACCTAGAACCCAAAAGAAACCAATGGGCCTCTCTTGTCCAAACAGGAACGAACCAACAACCCAAGAGAATGTTAAGCATCAAAATTAAATGGATTTAACAAAAGTAAAACCTTAAGACTAGCCGATTCAATAAACAATCGAAACTGAATTAATCGATGCGAGTTGTAATTGACCATGAACTAGAATATGCTAAAAATGTTTTAACAATTAAATATTTAAACAAAAACAAAAGCAGCCTGCTTGTCAAATAGAAATCAATTGAGCAGGAAAGAAAGAAATACAAAGAATGAACAGAGGAGACGAAGACAAAATGAAAACAGAGATGAACAACTGACCCAAAAGCTGGAGAACATAAATGACCAAGAGAAGAAGGGATGGAAGACATTGCCAGGCTCGAGATGCTTCGACGAATCTTGAAGCTGACCCTAATGAACACTCTAGTTAAGAATGATCTATCAGGGCAAATTTCGAGTCACGACAAGCAGAAAACTTCAACAAAATCCCAATTCCGAAATTAGGTCAAATCTAGGTCCCAGATTCGACGAATTCCAAAGGTTTTTTGGGGAAATTGCCAAGGGTTTTGAGTTTGGGGAGACTTGGTGGTTATAGGGTGTAAGTTTGGGGTCGATCGAAGTCGCTCCACCGGCCGGTGAGTTTAGAGGATTTTGGGGCGGCTAGGGTTAGGAAGCTAGAGACGGGGAGATGAAGAGTGAGGGGGGTCTCTAGGGTATGGGGGTTGTTAGGAAAGTTATATAGGAAATGGAAGGGAAGTTCCGGTCCGTTATATTATCAGGGATGAAGGGTCAGGATTAAAGGACGCCAAACGACGTCGTTTTGGTTATACCGCAGACTGGACCAGGTTAACAGGGTTGGGCTGGGGCAGATCTGGGCAAGAAAATTGTTAGGGCTTCAGCTTAATTAGCCCAAATTGGGTTTAAAATCAAACTCTTCAATTCCATTTTCTTTTTTTGTCTTTTATTTTTCTTTAATTAAAATCTTAATTTAACCTAAATTATAACACCAACCAATTTTCCTAAAATTATAAAATTTCCTAAATCATCAATCAAAAAGAAAATCAATAATCTAGCATTTAAAAGGTAGAAGAAAAATGTAAAATAGGCCATTTGTAATTTTCAATATTTTTCATGCAAAAATTAATTAACTAATTAATCCTAAAATATAAAAACACAACCTCAATGCAATGCATGGTATTGTTTTTGTATTTTTTCAAGATTTTAATAAAACTCAAACGTGCAAAAATGCAAACAATCAATACAAATTCTCACAAAAGCCTATAAAAATGCAAAAAAATAGGAGAAATTTATTCTTCTTAGATTTTATGGGATTAATTCCTATAGGGAAAAAATCACGTACTCACAGCTGCCCCTCTTTGCTTGGAAATATGAAGAGTTTTCGTGAAGAGATAAACTGAGCGGATACGAGGGATTTTTGCCCGATTGACTACTCCGTGGGAAGCATTTTTGAAATCTTTGGCCGCATCTTGCTTCCGAGGTTTGCTATATATCCTCGGCTATAAAGGAATCATGTCAGTGTAGCCAGGAAGTTTGGTAGCTGGGACTACCGGGAAGCTGTGATTTCACTGTTGATGCTGCTGCTACTGCTTGCTGAACCCCTTATTACACCAAGGCAAAATAAAAAGAAGCTAGGCTAAGCTATGATTTATAAATTACAAGAATCCTATCTACCATCTTCAACTTGGTCTTGCTGCTTCTACACCTTTTGTTGTGCGACTTGAACTATTGACCTGTACTCTCTAGGCAAATTTCTGTTGTTGCTAACGCAAATTGAATTCTGAAATGGGTTCCCTTGTTTTCCAGGTGAGTGCCTGATTATTGAAACATGAACTGCATTCCCTTGTTCTCCAGGTGGGCGCCTGATTACCAAAACTTGAATTGTATTCCCTTGGTCTCCAGGTGGGAGCCTGATTGCCAAAACTTGAATTGTATTCCCTTATTCTCCATGTGGGCGCCTGATTATCAAAACTTGAACTGTATTCCCTTGTTCTCTAGGCGGGCGCCTGAGTGCAAAAACTTGAACTATATTCCCTTGTTTTTCCAAGCTGGCGCCTGATTACAAAAACTTGAATTGTATTCCCTTGTTCTCCAGGTGGGCGCCTGATTGCCAAAACATGAATTGTATTCCCTTGTTCTCCAGGTGGGCGCCTGATTGCGAAAACTTTAATTGTATTCCCTTGTTCTCCAGGTGGGCGCCTGATTCCCAAAACTTGAACTGTATTCCCTTGTTCTCCAAGTGGGCTCCTGATTGCCAGAACTTGAACTGTATTCCCTTATTCTCCAGGTGGGCGCCTGATTGCCAAAACTTGAACTGTATTCCCTTGTTCTCCAGGTGGGCGTCTGATTGCCGAAATTTGAACTGTATTCCCTTGTTCTCCAGGTGGGCGTCTGATTTCCAAAACTCGAATTGTATTCCCTTGTTCTCCAGGTGGGCGCCTGATTGCCAAAACTCGAACTGTATTCCCTTGTTCTCCAGGTGGGAGCCTGATTGCCAAAAACTTGAACTGTATTCCTCTGTTCTCTAGGTAGGAAACAAAACAGACAAACAAAGAAACTTTTCTGCCCCAGTTTGGTAACTGGGCACATCGGTGCGTGTTAATCGAATCATGTTACCCAAAATCTCTAAGAATTTTAAACTAAAATCCCATTATCCAGGAGGGCCTGAAAATTTTTAAACTAAATCCCATTATCCAGGAGGGTCCTGAGAACTTTTAAAATTAAATCCCATTATCTAGGAGGGTCTTAAAAATTTTAAACTAAATCCCATTATCTAGGAGGGTCCTGAATATTCCCCACGGAGGATTCCTCCGGAATAAATGAAATTTCCTGCCCCTGTTTCAATCAAAGAAAATTTTATCTGTTTGAAAATGTGGTGGTTAGTTTGCGGCATTCTTGCTGAAGATGGCCCTTTCACTGTCATGCTTTGTTTTGACTGGTTGCCTTGAACTAGCCAAGAATTGTTTGCCTTTATGACTGAATTTCAACCACATGACCCTGAATGACCCGAGTGCTCTACACTGAACCCGCTTGTTTACATTTCTGTCCTTCCTACCTGAACCTCTGTATCTTCCATAAAATTCCCAAACCATTTGACCGATAGAACTTTCACTAACATATTATTTTCCATTTTTGCATTGTGCTATTTCTGGTGTGCTTTGGCCGCACTTTGCTTTGTGCAATTTGGAAATTGGTAGTAAGCTTTGGAATCCTTCTTTACTTGCTTAAACAAGGCTGACATTGGTAAAGCCTTAGATAAGTAACCCAAAAGAAAAGAAATGCAATGAATTTGAGAATTAGGAATAAAGAAGAAAACTCGAAACATGATGACTGTTTGAGGGATAAAAGGAAAAGAGACTTGTATGAGTGAGGAATCTAGCACCAATGATCCATATCCCAATCTCTTCGCCAAGTCACTGACCTTGTTCGGCTTGCGGTGCCCTGAAGGATTTTCCCCAACAAACCTCTATCATTTGTTCATCTCTCAACTCGCTGTCGCCTTACAGTGCCCGTGAAGGTTTTCACCAATAAGACTCTCTCATTTTGATTTCTCTCATCTTTCCGTCGCCTTAGGGTGCCGTGAGGGTTTTCACCAATAGGACTCTCTCATTTATCCACTTTCCCTCTTGTAGCACGGAGTGTTTCCCCTGATGTGAATCATACCTCTATCTCACTCGACTTGGCATTCTCAAATATTACTCGGAAGATCTTTCTTTGGACCATAAAGTGGGATTTTGGATGGGGTTAGAAAGAAAGGATAAAGGCTCAAAACAACTTGAATCGGTTTACAATTACATCTTTTGGAATCAGAACTTTTACAAAACCACAACTTCTGCCCCAGTTTCTTTGCTTGGGGGCTTTTGAATTTTTTATTTTGGTGGGACCGAACCGTGAGGCTACCTACGTATCCTTAAAAGGAATCAGGTCGAACTTAGTTCATGTAATAGGAATTGCTTTATTGTTGTTACTTTTCTCTTTTCTCTTTCTTTCTCTCTTTTTTTTCTTTTCTTTTTTTTCTTCTTCGTCTTTTTTTCACTCTTTTTCATTCTTTTCTTTCTCTTTTTCTCTTATCTTTTCCTCCTTTCCTTCTTTATTCACCTTTTGTGTCCGTGTTTCTAAAATTTACTACTGATATGAAAGAAAATAAATAAGGCTCAAAGGGGTAACAAAGGGTAAAGTGTTTAGATAGCAAAATAAAATACCTTCTTCATTCCAATCTTCAAAAACATGTCAAGTACAAACAAACACAATTTAAAACAAAGGAATGATACATAATATATTTTGACTGTATCAGAATTGATAGCCATATCTGCACATTTGCCTTCATATCTATTAAATACGAAGCACCATTGGACAACACTCTCGTTACGATGAACGACCCTTGCCAATTTGGGGCAAACTTGCCTTTTGCTTCAGCCTGATGTGGGAGGATGCATTCCAATACTTGCTGACCCACTTCAAATTTTCGGGGATGCACCTTCTTGTTGTATTCTCTTGCCATTCTCTTTTGATACAACTATCCATAACACACTGTTGCCAGTCTTTTCTCGTCAATCAAACTCAATTGCTCAAAACGGTTTTTGACCCACTCATCATCATCAAATTCAGCTTCAGCAATAATCCGAAGAGATGGAATTTCAACTTCCGCGGGTATCACTGCTTCAGTACCATATACCAACAAATAAGGAGTTGTGCGTACTGAAGTGTGAACAGTAGTGCGATAACCTAGCAAAGCAAAAGGCAACTTCGCATGCCATTGCCTGGAACCTTGCACCATTTTCCGAAGTATCTTCTTTATGTTCTTGTTGGCTGTCTCGACAGCTCCATTCGCCTTGGGGTGATACGGAGTGGAATTCTAATCCGTAATATTAAACTGTTGACATACTTATTTCATCAAATGACTTTTAAGATTAGCACCATTATCTGTGATGATCACCTTTGGGATTATGTACTGACAAATAATATTTGAATGAACAAAATCGACCACCGCCTTCTTGGTTAAATATTTGAAAGTCTTAGCTTCAACCGACTTAGTGAAATAATCAATGGCCACCAGAATGAACATGTGTCGTTTGATGCCACAGGCTCAATTGGTCCAATGACATACATGCCCCAAGCAACAAAGGGCCACGTTGCGGACATTGTTGGCAACTCAGATGGCGGAGAATGAATCAAGTCTCCATGCACCTGGCATTGATGACACTTGTGGACAAAGCTAATGCAATCTCGTTCCATGGTTAGCCAATAATATCCTGCTCAAAGAATTTTCTTTGCCAGAACATAACCACTCATATGTGGACCGCAAATCCCGGAATTCACTTCTGCCAATGTAGTCGTGGCTTGTTTAGCATCTATGCACCTCAGTAGCCCAAGATCTGTAGTTCTTTTGTACAAAACTCCCTCTTTCAAGAAAAATCCGCTAGCCAAATGCCGAATTGTTCTCTTTTGATCACCTGTGGCTTGTACTAGATATACCCCCATCCTGATGTATTCCTTGATATCATGGAACCAAGGTTCACCATCAAGTTCTTCCTTAACCATATTACAATAGGCATGCTGATCACAAACTTGTATATGCAGAGGGTTACCGTAAGCTTTTTCCGAATGGTGCAACATTGACACCAAGGTAGCCAAAGCCTCGACAACCGCATTATGGATCCTTGGAATATGCCTGAATTACATTGATCGGAAACATTAACAAAGATCATGCAAACATTTCTGATACGATATGAGCTTTAGATCCCGAGTCTCCCATTATCCTTGAATATGGTACACCAAAAGATCCGAGTCTCCCAAGACCAAGACTTCCTGAACTATCATATCTATAGCTAACCTCAAACCGAAAATGCATGCCTCATACTCAGCCATGTTGTTGGTACAATAGAAACGAAGCTGGGTCGTAACAGGGTAGTGATTCACTATTAGAGAAATAAGCACGACCCCTATTTCGACACCTTTCATATTAGCAGCTCCATCAAAGAAATGTTTCCAACCTGGTTTTTCAACCTACTCCACCTCGTCAATATGCATCACCTCTTCATTGGGAAAATAAGTTCTCAAAGTTTCATACTCTTCGTCGACCGGGTTCTCAGCCAAATGATCGGCCAATGCTTAGGCTTTCATCACAGTCTGAGTCACATAGATAATGTCAAACTCTGTGAGCAAAATTTGCAACTTCACGAGTCTCTTTGTAGGCATGGGCTTCTGAAAGATATACTTTAGAGGATCCAGGTGAGAAATGAGGTATGTAGTGTAAGACGACAGATAATGCTTCAACATTTGTGCCACACAAGTCAGGGCATAACATGTCCTCTCAAGGGGAGTATACTTAACCTCATAGGATGTGAACTTCTTGCTGAGATAATAGATGGTTTGCTCCTTCCTGCTAGTGATGTCTTGTTGACCCAATACACAGCCAAACGAATTGTCCAAGACTATAAAATAAAGAATTAAAAGCCTCTCGGGTTCCGGTGGGACTAACACGGGTAGGTTTGACAAGTACCCCTTGATCTTATCAAACGCCTCCTGGCACTCGTCAGTCCATTTGACCATAGCATCCTTCTTCAGTAGCTTAAAGATGGGCTCACAAGTTGTTGTGAGTTGAACAATAAACCTGCTAATATCGTTCAAACGCTCGAGAAGACGCATCACCTCAGTCTTGTTCCTTGTAGGTGGCAATTCTTGGATAGCTTTGATTTTTGACGGGTCCAACTCAATGCCTCGACGACTAACTATGAATCCCAATAGTTTTCCAGATGGAACACCAAATGCACACTTGGCAAGGTTGAGCTTAAGATTGTACCTGCGGAGCCTTTGGAAAAACTTTCTCAATTCTCCGACATGGACGGCGTATTTCTTTGACTTTACGATCACATCATCCACATAAACATCAATCTCCTTGTGTATCATGTCATGTAACACACTATTCATTGCCCTCATGTAAGTTTCCACAACGTTTTTCAAACAAAATGGCATTACCCAGTAGCAATAAGTCCCCCATGGTGTTATGAATGCTGTCTATTCTACATTCTCCTCATCCTTTAAGATCTGGTGGTACCCCGCATAGCAATCCACAAAAGAACCGATGTCATGCATGGCACAGTTTTCAATCAAAATATGGATATTTGGCAATGGAACATTATCCTTTGGACTTGCTTTATTGAGATCGCGGTAATCAACGTACACCCTGGTCTTGCCTTCCTTCTTTGGCACTGGCACAACATTAGCTAACCAAGTGGGGTATCGCGTGACTCAAATGACCTTTGCGTTCAACTGCTTTGTGAGTTCCTCCTTGATCTTCACATTCATGTTAGTTTTGAACTTTCTCAACTTCTACTTGACGGGAGGGAATGCTAGGTAGTGGGCAATTTGTGAACCACCAAGTCAGTGCTTAGACCCGGCATGTCATCGTATGACCATGCAAAAATGTCTTTATATTCAAACAACAGTTTGATTATTTCCTCCCTGATTTGTGTTTCCAAGTGTACACTTATCTTGGTTTCCCTGATGTTATTTGGATCCCCTAAGTTGATTGCTTTAATTTCATTCAAATTAGGCTTGGGTTTCTCTTCAAAGTAACTTATCTCTTTACTAATTTCATCAAATGCTTCATCTTCATCATATTCTATTTCGTCATCACACTTTATTTCTTGGATTATTATTTCAAAGTTAGATTGGCTTTTAAGACTGGACTAAAGATTCCTCATGCATGTAATGTCATTGAAACCATCATAAAAAGAACTGTACAAAGAAAGAAAAGAAAATGACACTATCAGGAGTAATGGAAAAGGGAAATTGCATTTCATTAAAATAAAGGATAGAAGGGTTTGTACATCAAAATAGACGGAAAATAAAATCTGAATTACAACCCTGGAATAATCTAGATAAACTGAAAAGAAAACAAAAAACTACCAAAACTCCTTCCCGGTATGGAGATGATTGGCATCCCAATTGTTAATCTTAACTTTTGGCCCTACAAACTGCACATCTGCTTTGCTGGAACCTTCCCTAGTTTCTACCATGTTCACTTCATCAAACAGACTCTGGAACCTTTTAACCAGTTCCTCATCAAATTCAACCATAGGCCTTGGAACTGTTGTCACTAGATGCTTCATAACTCTTGCCTTAAAGAAAGAACTGGAGAGACCTAGGATTAGCTTAGGGAGCGATCATGCCTTGTTTTTCAGCTTTCGAGCCTTCTTCACATCATCCCCTATAGGCTTGAACCCAGACCAAATGTGCCCAGATTTTCACTCAAGGACACTAGCTACACGATACCTTGTAGAGATGCACCCAGACCCTTGCTGGGAATAAAACAATTTTTCAACATCTCGATTGCCACCATGACAATTGCAGAAGCTAACTTTTGGCCCAGAATGTATTCCCCTTCCGGAATATTTTCAACTAAAACCACTTCAGACACTTGATAAACCCACGACCCCTTATCTTCTTCAGCTTCAGTAAATGGGACGGGGGTATCATTGAAAGCGGATAAATTCTCATCACCATGCACGATGATTTCTTGTCTATCCCATTCGAACTTTACCATCTGATGTAAAAAGGACGGGACCGCCTTGTCAACATGTATCCAAGGACTACCCAACAACAAATTGTAAGAAACAACCACATCCAGTACTTGGAACGCCATGGTGAATTCGACTAGTCTTATTGTCAACTCTAGCATGATGTCGTCGACAGAGTCTTTTCCTCCTCCGTCAAAACCTCAGACGCATATGTTGTTTTTGTAAATCCTCTCATCATCAACTTTTAACTTGTTCAGAGTAGAGAGAGGGCAGATGTTTCCACTAGAACCATTATCAACTAACACCCTGGTGACCACAGACTCGTCGCATTTCACTGTGAGATAGAGGGCTTGATTGTGTTTTGTACCCTCCAGAGGAAAATCATCATCAGAAAATGTGATCCAGTTAGACTCAAATATCTTATTGGCAATCTTCTCTAGATGGTTCACAGAGATTTTGTCGGGGACATGAGCTTTTCTTGGAATCTTCATCAGGGCCCGGTGATGTTCATCTAAATGCACCAACAATGATAACAAGGAAATCTGAGAAGGAGTCTTTCTCAACTGTTCTATGATAGAGTAATCTTGTACCTTCATTTTTCTCAAAAACTCCTCCGCTTCTTCTTCAGTGACCGGTTTCTTCACTAGAACTAGATTATCTCAGATGTTTTAGCTTTCCTTAACTCTTCTGGGGAAAAGCATCTTCCCGAACGAGTTAATCCCTGGGCCTTGTTAACTTCTTCTTTCACATGTTACCCCTTATAGGTCACTATCACTCACTCATAGTTCCATGTGACACTCTTGGTGTCAGCTACTAGCAGTTCAGTCACAGGTTTGATAATGATAGGGTTTGTACGAGCACCCTCTACAATTATGACTATTTTACTTGCGACCCCCATCATGATCACCTTTGGCTTTTCTTGTTTTGCTATAACATCACTTGGGGACCTCTTTTCAACTACCATAACTGACTTATCATTTGGCATACTCAACTTGTCCATCAATCCTTCAGCTATCAGAGAGGTTGCTTTTGTGACTACCGGGTCCTTGACTGGCTTACTTTTACTAGACCAGATAATCGTGACAGATTATGAAGGCTTCTTGGGCTTCCCATCTTTGTGAACTATCTCAATCATATATTCTTCAGCATGGGCCAGCAATGGGTTCTAGTTGATATTGTGTGCTTCTATGCTCTGGACCACGATCTAGTTCGTATCAATGAGCTCTTGGATGGTGTTCTTCAGATGCCAAAATTTTTCCATGTCGTGCCCCGTGGTATCAGAACAGTACTCACACCCGAGAGAATAATCTAGGTTCTTTGGAGGGGGGTTTGGTAGTTTTGACTCAATTGGCCTCGGAATATCCAACTGCCTCAATCTTTGAAATAAGCTAGTATAAGATTCCCCAAGCGGGGTGAAGATTTTCTTCCGCTGCAACCTTTTATTCATCAACTCTGGCTTGGCTCAAAAATTTGGACCAGTGGGGTTTCAGTATGTTTGTGGAGGTGGGTAAGGGTTTTGTGGGGCTGGTGCACGCCATTGAAGGTGAGGAGGGGGTTGAGCATATGACTGTGCATGATGGACATGATATTGGGGTGGCCTGACTGAGTATTGAGGCTCTGGTAGTGGGAAGTAGTGCTGGGGTAGGCTATATGGAGTTGGGGTATAGGCCTGAAGTTGGGGTCGAGGTTGGGTATAGTGGGTTGGAGAATCCCCTGGACCGTGCCATGATCCCGAAATGACTATAGCGACATACTCTTTCTTCTTTTTCCCAAGTACGCCTCCGGTGCCATTCTGGATTGCTTGTGTAGTTTCTTTGATGGCAGAGTAGCTCATGATCTTGCTTTATTTGAGCCCTTCCTCTACCATTCCTCCTATTTTTACTACTTCATTAAAAGACTTACCTATGGCCGAAATCAGATGACCAAAGTAATAGGCTCCAAGGCCTGAAGAAAGTTTTCCACCATTTCGTTCTCCTCTATTGGAGGGTTAACCCTTGCTGCCTGTTCTCTCCAGCAGAATCTGTATTCCTAAAAACTTTAATTAGGCTTCTTCTCAATCTTCGTCAAAGACGAACGATCTGGAACAATCTCAATGTTTTATTGGAAATGACGAGCAAATGCCTGGGCCAAATCATCCTAGGTGTACCATCTGATGTGATCCTGACGAGTGTACCACTTTAGTGTCGCACCACTCAGACTCTGGCTAAAGTACTCCATTAACAGCTCATCTTTCCCACCAGCTCCTCTCATTTTACTACAGAATCCCCTTAAGTGGGCCATGGGATCTTCGTGCCCATCATACAAATCAAATTTGGGCATTTTGAACCCAACAGGTAGCTGTACGTCAAGGAACAAACACAGGTCTTTTTAGGCTACACTTACTTGACCCCCTAACCTTTGCATGTATCTAAACGATTGTTCCAGGCTTCTCACCTTCCTAAACACCTCCTCTTGTTCCGGGGTTTTAAGTGGTTTCACAGTCTCAACGGGAAGGTCGAAACAAGGAGTGTATAAGTAATGATCTAGGGCATTGAAAGTAGGCTCTAAGGGGTAATACTAATTATCTTGGTTCTGGAATAATGGCTCACTAGAAGATGGATGGAGTGTAGCTAGTGGAGGTGTTACGAAAACGGGGGTAGCTGCTGGAGGAGGGTATGGTGTTGTTTTGGCTGGTGGAGCTTGTATGGTTTGGGAGGTGGTGCCATAGTAGTGGTGGTATGGGGTGAAGTTTGGTGCATGTTGTAGGGATAAATCTATAGTGGGAGGTTCTTGGGACTGATCTAGCGGTGGGATGAAAGTAGGGTTGGCAGGGTATGATGGTGGGGGATGCCCTTTCATCCACGCCTGGTATATCTTTACCATTTGGTGTTTCAACTTATGCAACTCCTCTTTCAGATCGGATTCAGTTTCCTCCACCTCCCTCGGTGGATCAATAATGTTTCCATCCAATTCTTGGCCAATCATTATAAACTTGTCTTTTGACCTGGTATTATACTGTTGAGTTGCCAGAATGCCACACAAACTAACCACCTTATCAGTGTTAAAAATTTAACAGATAAGCAACTGCACATTTGGGATGCAATGCACCTAGATAGTTAAGGTGTTTACCGTAAAAATGGTAACAACAATTAAATTTGTGAATGGATTCTAAAAATATGTGATCTATTCCCGAGTTAGTTGTTAGAGCAGTTGATGCTAATAATATGGAATCTAATGATGAAAGGTTAACTAAAATGAGATAGTAATTGAACCGTAGGGCCTGCTGTTCGGGTATAGGTCTGATGGATGAAGGACCTAGGGGTCAACGTCGGGGTCGAGCTCGAGCTATCGGGGATAGTCGGGGATGGGATAATAGTTAATGATATAATTAAACACGGATTTTTATTACCAATACTAAGGCGTATGATGAAGAACGAGGTTGTCTTGGGCCAGTGAGAACGAACAAGTTAGAAAGAAAAGAGAGAGAGGGGGGGATATCATTGCACCTGTGGAGAAATACAGCAACATCAGTCGCTTACAAAGAGGCATGGATTCCCCTTATATAGGAGAGGGAATACAATATAGTACATGGCGTATTGAATGTAAAGACATGGGGATGGGACGGATAGTCATGGTACTAGTGCCTATTGACTCTAGCTGTTTTCCTCGGGAGTCCCCTATCTTCGTAACCTTTGTTGGGTCACGGACAGTCCCCTTAACCTCGGAGTCTCCGCAGAATCGCGGATAATCCTTGATATAGGGAGCTCGATTGTGATCCCACAGCCTCGAGGTCCTGACATGATTTTCTGAATATACCTTAAAGGCGGGAAATAGATCCCCCTGATTTCACCGCATACATATAGTCTCTGCGTTTCCTAGAATGAAGTAATAGGAAACAATATTGAATCGTCGTCTCAATGTCATTATTACCATGATGTCCACCGTCTAAGGGCATTATATTCCATGCCCCAGATAACCGTGCAGGGCCGCCGTTTGATGCGGTAATCGAGAAACCCACGAACTGCCATAGGTTCATCTCTTCTGCTTCCCCAGTGATTCCTATAAATGCATCGATTGCTAGATACTTCCTAGCTTCACCTTTCTTGCAAGCCCGCGAATCAAAATTTTGCTAGTTGACATCCTTCCCTCTTCTCACATAATGGTTTTTATCATTTTTCATGGCTAGGACTTCCAGGACGATCCCCCGACGGAACGATGCTGCATTGTCATCCCGATTACCTGAGGGGGAAAACAAATCGATTCCCACTTTAGAGCAATAAACTCCTTCTGACCTTGACACGTCGCAGGATTTCGACATCGAGACTCCCTCATCTACACCGGGTCAGTGTAAGCACGTGTCTCAATATGTTAGCGTCATGACCAATGTTAGCAAAGTGAGGAAGGACTGACAATGGATTAAGGTAGTGGAGGTACAGATTCCTGGCCCCAACAATAGCATTACCGACTTCAAGGCTGCCTTCCTTTACATATACACTTACCCATTTACCCTGGGCCCTAATAAATCTGTCGAATCTCCCCCCTTGGAGATCGACCCGGTCATTCTTAACTTTTGCGCCTGATATCAGTTGACCCTCAGTCAGATCTACCCATCATTTTGGAGGATAGTGCTAATGCATAGGCATTTCGCCGAAGGGGTTAGAGGTGATGTTTTCACCCTTAGCCATTTCATCAGACTGTACCCCCCTCGGCTGTATTGAGGCTCAATCAAGCTTCGACATCGGTCCAAAAAGTCTTTCTTTACGAGCGTTGATGAGTGGAAGGACCGAGGATGGATGAGCAGGTTTGTCTGAGTGAGGACCTCGGATATCCTCCCAGCCTGGACGATGCCCTTTCTAGAGTAGTGGAACGATCGACTTAAGCAAATTTCCCTTTAACCACTTCTCAAATACTCTTTCATTCAACATAATAATCTTTTTGTGCTTTCTCCATCCGCTACTTGGCATCTAGAGGTGGTCCCAAATTTGTCGAGATGGATTAGGCATTTGGACGAAAGTTTCCCGTACCGCATTTGGTCTTGGACCTTCATGGCTAAGGAGTGTTGGGTGACCAAGAACCACGATGAGGTTCCATTACCGCTTGTGCTTCGCATTTTATGTTTCCTTCCAAGCCCCTAGAAAAACCGTATCGCGGTTATTGTGCTGGTGCAGGCCTTGGTGAGAACATGTAGATGAGGTCACCCCGTATTGGTGAAGAAGAGGCCTTGGAGCCTGATACGAACAAGAAAAGGAGGAGCATGGAAGTCGTTGCCCGACCTGATAGGACTGCTACTATAACCTCCGGATCGAATCCTGACGTCGAGGGGGAGTAAGATGATGGAAGTCTGTTGAGGAGGAGAACAAAGTCCAGTGCGAGAGATTTGCAAGCGCCCCAATCGGAGGTTGCTGAATCCGGGACGGTTGGTTCCGGCCGGGCTGGTGAGCAGAGGGTCCTTGAAGAGAACGCTGATACAGCTTCTACTAGGAGGACCATTGGCCTCATTCCTGAGGGTCCGGAGCTCAGGGCCTTTCAGGAGCGTGGGTCGCTAGTTCGAGAAATCGACGGACCGAACGACCTCTTTTCGAGCTTTCCGATTTCGTCAGGAGAGCTGAGGGATGCCGAAAGGATGGTCGGTGTCACAACCGCGACTCCTCCAAAAGGAGGAGATTTTATTGCCAATATTTTTGACGGCGTGATCAACAGGGACGATCTTGATATTTTCGGCGTCGTTAAAGCGGTGGAGAATTCCATGCAATAGGTGATAGTTTTCCCTTGCGTATTCTTTTTCGTTCTCGGGCATTATCAGTCGTCTTTCTTAACTTTATCATTGTGCCGCAGTGTAAGAAGATGTATGACCAAGCATTCTTCAGCTCCGAGGGGAACCTTTCTGCCACAAGAAGGAGCGTAATAATGTTGTTTCGAAGCTGCAGGACTTGGAGGCCCATTGCGCCCACGGAGACAGATCAAACTGCCTTGGAGGCGGCGCTCCAGGAGAAGGCCTCTCTTGCTACTAAGGTATTATGCCTTACCCATGGCCACCCTTATACCTCGTATTCACACATGTTCTGGATTCATGTATTCGTCGATTTGCCCTTCTTAGTAGGTCGTGCAGTGTAACTCGCAGATTAGTCAGTTGAAAGCGGAGGTCTCTAGGCTGAAACAGCGAAATGAAACTGTGGTTGGGGAATTGGCGACATCCCGGGACCTTCTCACGAATGCTCGTAGGGAGATTGTTACTTTGGCCACGGCTAAGTCTGAGGTCGAACGAGATGTTGCCGCTTATAAGGAAGATGCGACAAAGGCACATACAATGGTTCGCGACATGTCTACGGCAGCTGAGCAGAGACTAATTTGAGCTGTCGAGCACGCCAAAGCGGAGGCGAAAAGGGAGACCCTTGAAGAACGCGAGATCAGAGGCTTCGATCTCTCTGCCGATCTGGAGGAGGCTCGTGTGGTGGAAGGAAGACTGGCTCTATTGATCACCCCTGATAGGGGTGAAGATGATAGTGGCGAGGAGTAGTCTCTGAGCCCTTTTTTGTATGCCTTTCTCTTTGCTTCACATGTCCCCTCCCTGGGAAACAAATAGTGTAAAGATGTTTTCTCTCTTTGCCAATGTATAAAAAGGAGCTTTTACGCAGTCAGTATTTCTCTTTGCTTCTTTGTTATTATGTTTCGGCGCAGGCCCTTCGAGGCCTTTTCGTGGGGCAGACCAGGGGCGCTGAGACTAGCCACATCTCAAGATGGGATCTAGTTCCTCCCGAACAAATATCTATGACGTCGGGGATCTCTCGAGGTCCTTCGATTTTATGAGTTATGTGGGAGCATGGAATGATTCTGCCAGTGCACTCCCCAAGGAGTGTGATGTTAATACGGCAAGAATTAATTAGCCCTCTTGTGCAAACAAGCAGTTGTCTCTTAGCCTCTATATATTTGCTCATCCACTCTTCAAGCGATGATTTTGTAGTATTTGGATAAGCCTATCTCCTCTGCAGACCCTGGTTCTTTGTGTGAGTCCTTCCACTCCCCTGTTTTAGAAAGTTTTTTCCTAGATTCTCATATTCTTCCCCTTATTCTGCTATAATCATGGCCGCCGCTTCAACGACTGATCCTCGGATGTAGCGGAATCCCTACTGTGCTTCGTTGTTGGTTGGTACCAGCGGCTCGCCCTCGGTATCGGGAGAGCGTGATTCGGGTCGCCCTGCCTCACAGAAGGCTGTCACATCGACGAGACCTCCCAACGTTCCAAGCCATCGAGAGCATGCGTCGAGAATTATTTCATCAGTGAGGGAGTTAAACCTAGAGATGATCAGGAAAGAATGCGGATAGGGGGAAGGCATTATTTTGCGAGCACCTTCCCCGACGAGAGTATCATGACATATGTTGAGGGGTTCTTGAGTGTGTATATTCATGTTCTTGCGTCGGGTTCCCCAGACCGGGTCGTGTTTGATTTCTACAGGAAATATCAAGTAACGTTGGCGTAGGTTCATCCCTTTCTTTGGAGAATAGTGTAGTCGATGAGATATTTTGCTGACAAGGTCTGGATAGAATTCACCCTCAGCCACCTTGTGAGGCTGTATCGGCCATTGCTCTATCGGGGGCAGATAGCTCTTCAATGTAGATCCACCCGAGATCCCGTGATCAGCGGCGAGGATGATGAGGACCGTGGATGGATGAATCAGTTTGTTTGAATCCGGACGATCGATGTTATCCTCGGAGAATTTTTGTTGTTCCTTGAGAGATGGAACCTCACACGTAAGTGCTTCCTTTGAGTTGTCTTTTAACTCAGAATGGGGTTGACCCCGTAACAGTGTCTTTCAGTTTTTTGCTATAGACACTCATTGGTTTCCCAGCGAGATCCTTGATTTAGTCGAACTTGCTTGTCTTACAATAGGCGTTACTAGCGAGATCTATCAAAAGGGAGATGGAAAGCGAAGCATCATTGTAGGTGTCTGGTGTCTTGCTCCCCTAAAGGGAGGCTTCCTTCTTGCTGGCTCATCTGATTTATCTGTTGCAGGTGTCGGGAGTCTCTTCGAAGTGAGGTCCAGTCCCTCGAGGGAGGGGGAGAGATCGTTGGCCTGGGGGCTAAGGAACACCGGAAAAAGGAAAGATGCACCGGGGTGCGAGAAGGCCTGCCATGAGGCGCCTTCTTCGCAGTGGTTGAGGGGAAGCGATTCGGCTGACCGAAAGTCTTCTAGAGTTGGCGCATCATCGGATGTTGCTTTGGCCTTATGGTGAGTTTCGGCCGCTACAAGGATGCTCTGGCTCTGCGCTCCTCTCTTTTCCCTTTGTTTACCTGGCTTTCTTTCTCTTGTTTTTGACAAGCTCAAAGCCGAACTGCTCCGTTGCGAGGCCCCATTATGGGGTGCTCGAGATAGGGAGAAATCCCTCAGACTGGAGGCGAAAATGGTAACAACAATTAAATTTGTGAATGGGATTCTAAAAATACGTGACCTATTCCTGAGCTAGTTGTTAGAGAAGTTGATGCTAATAATATGGAATCTAATGATGAAAAGGTAACTAAAACAAGATAGTAATTGAACCGTAGGGCCTGCTGCACAGGTATAGGTCTGATCAATGAAGGACCTCGGGGTCGACGTCGGGGTCGAGCTCGAGCTATCGGGTATAGTCGGGGATGGGATAACAGTTGATGATATAATTAATCAAGGCTCTTTATGGCCAATACTAAGGCGTACGGTGAAGAACGAGGTGGCCTCGGGCTAGTGAGACGAACAAGTTAGAAAGAAAAGAGAGAGAGAGAGAGAGAGAGAGAGATTATTGCACTTGTGGAGATATAGAGCAACATCAGTCGCTTAAAAAAACATGGATTCCCCTTATATAGGAGAGGGAATACCATATAGTATAGGGTGTATTGAATGTAAAGAAACGGGGATGGGATGGCTAGGTATGGTACTAGTGCCTATTGAATCTAGTTGTTTGCCTCGGGAGTCCCCAATCTTCGTAACCTTTTCTGGGTCGCGGATAGTCCCCTTAACCTCGGAGTCTCTGCAAAATCACGGATGATCCTCAAGATAGGGAGCTCGATCGTGATCCCACAGCCTCGAGGTGCTGACATGATTTTCCGAATATACCTTAAAGGCGGGAAATAGATCCCCCTGATTTCACCGCATACATAAAGCTTCTATCGTGCATTTGAACGGCTGCATGCATCATCCCGGCTTTTAACTAACTCTTCGTATTTTGCGCTTTCTCTTCTCTCTTCTCTTTTTTTTCTTTTCTTTTTACTCCAATCCTTCTTTGATCACTATTGGCCTTTCCCACTTGTTTTGTTGCCTCCCTTTTATTTTTCACTTGTTTTGCCTTATTTCCTTTACTCAATTTTCCTTTCTTTTATTTCCTTCTTTTTTTTCTCTCTCTTTGTTTTCACTTTTTCCTTTATTATTAGGGTTATGATCGAATCCTATGGGGATTGCCTATGTATCATGACGCCGCATGAATCAGATCATTACATAGTTCAGGGGATAATTGTAAAATAAAAGAAAGATACATTTTTGGGTTTTCAATTTTTCATACAATAAAAATAAAAGCAAAACATCCTGATTACAACGACTTCTCCTATAGAGTTAATCATAAAAACTAACAGACTCGAAAGGTGGACTAACAGACTCCAAAAGAAAAATGAAAATACAAATTCAATAATGGACTAACAAACTCCGGAAGAAAGATGAAAATATAGACTCGAATAAAAATCATGAATACATAAGTGCCTCAATTACTGCTCCTAGGGCCCGCGGGACATCAGTTAGTCTCGCGCGGGCCTATGTGCCATATCTTCTAGAAGGAGAAATAGGTCATCCATGATTTGTCGGACAAAAATCATAACGGAAGCGAACAACATGGACCTGGTCATGTCTTCACATTCTTTGCACTTCATCACAATATAGTCCGCAATCCTCCTAACCCTTTCTCTGATAATACTATTCTCTTGTAGCAACCGTCCGATATACTGAGATCTAGCCCCCACAACTTGTTCGGCTATATGATTTTGCTCTTGAAGCTGCTGCAGGTCTTTTTCTAGCTGATACATCAGGGCGTAGCAGTGTTCTCTTTCTACATTGAAGCTCTTTGTTTGTTTTGCCATCTCGTTCTCGAGGGTAGTTAGTTTTTTCTTCAAGTTGGTGGCTTCTCCCTTATATTTCCTTTTTAATTGTCGTACAAACTCTGCTCGTCCCTCTACATATTTCGCTAACTGTGTCCGGGCTCTCACCAGAATTACCCTTAGATTGTTTCAAATCATCCTCGTACTCAACTATTTTCCTCCTAAGACCATTTATGAGTCTTTTATCCTTTCGGCTTCTTTCTTGATTCTCAGCAGCTATCTTCATTTTTTGGATCTGGCTCGAAGGGCCTTGTTTCCTTGGGCCAAATTTCTTCTTCTCCCCTTCATCAGTGGCGGCTTGTACACTTTTGTCAAATTTAAGATCTCATATTTGCCCCTCCAATTTGCTTGTTGTGGCTCTGTAGCTTGTCTCTTTTGCCAACCAATCCCATTGCTCATTTAAGATCTCATGTTGGGCCTTTTCGCAGGCCATTTGGGCTCTTGATGGATTTGAGACCTTTTACCGTTCCAAGTTGTGTATCTAGGCTCCAACACGCCTTTGGACAGATCCCGTACCTGAGTCTTTGGCTCTAGGAAACTACATTGATGCCAAATTCGGTGCACCTTTTCTTCCGGGAAAGCAGCTTTTGGTCCTAGTGTGATGACCTGTCGACTCAAATCCTCATCATGCAGGATATTCTGGTACCTGCCTAGCTGACGTAGATCCTGGCGTGGGGCATAAGGTTGAATGCTCCGGAGACCCATTAATAAAAGAAAACATACTTCAACCGACATGTAAATGACTTCACTGACCGAGAGCCACCCGAATGTCCACTCAATTTTGCTTGCAGTGAGGGAGATCAAATGGGCGAACCATGCTTCCGTACCTTCTAGAAACTCATGGCCCTCCAACCAGTTTTCATGTTCTACAATGTATGTAAGAACGGTCATAACACAGTTCATGTACCCCAAACGGTGTCAAAGGTGTTCCTCCATCCAGAGTTGTAGAAGCATATTGCATCCCTCAAAAAACTTTCCTCCTTCTTGGAAAACAGTTAGAGCTTAATAAATCTCCGCTAGGATCATAGGTACAATGTTGACATTAGCCTTTTTAGTCATGAAGTCGGCTATTCCCACAAGCCCCAACTCTATGTTTCCATCCTTTTTTGGGCAAATTAAAATGCCTAGGAATGACACTATAAAAGCCAGTCCCCGCCGAGCTTCCCATTTATCTTTGTTTCCTGAATTAGTTAGATCGGTATCTGGAGTCTCAAAACCGTGGGGATTCCCGTAACGTCGATACAAGAAGTAGAATGTGCAAAATCCCTCAGCCAAATTTCCGTCTTTAACTTCCCGATTGATGCTTAGAAGAGTTAGAAACTTATGAGGAGTCACTGTTCTAGGTGCCACTGGGTATTGATTTCTGAGATTCCCACTAAAACAAGCGTAGCCTGCTATTTCCTCAAGCGTAGGGGTTAGCTCAAAATCAGCAAAATAGAATACATTATGCGCTAGGTCCCAAAAGGGTATCACAGCCTCAATTATATCTGTCCTTGGCTTAATCTTCAGAAGACCAACAAGGCCGCCCAAAGCTGTTATCACAGTATCTATGATGACTTCCCCTAAATCATTCCACCACATATGGAGTTCTAACGGGATTTCCTCGAGGACTGTGAAAGGTTCATTTTCAAGTGAAGATTTATTTAAAGTGATCGATTAAAACACCATGATTTACATTGACTCAAGAGAAAATTATCAATTTTCAAAAATTGCCATTTAAAACAAAACACCTTTGCGAACACAGCCCTTCAGCACCTCAGGAAAGAAGATTTTAGGGTTGTGTTTGCTAATCAACCAAAAATTTGAAATAGGACCTTAGGTAGCTATTCTTGCAAAAGCGGCCTTCATGTGCCCTTTTTGGGTCATTTTGGCTATTTTGGACAAGAACGACATTACCTAATTTATTTATGACAAAATAGCGACACTTCATATTTTTGGGTTATTTTTGCAAAAATGGAGTTGGACCCGATGAGGATTTCCTACGTATCCCACATACGGTGAGAATCAAACTTGCATAGTTCGGTCAATTTTGACACAAAAAAAAATATAAACATTTTGAAATAGCTTTTACCCTTTTTTCCGGAAATTTCGGTAGAGTTTCGGGATATTTGGACACCAAGTTATTTTCACAAGCGGGCAATTTCCTCTCTCTTACCTCAATTTGGTTTTCCCAAATTTTCCCTATTCTTAGAAGCCAGTGAACATGCAATCCGAGTCAAATAAATGTGCAAGTAGCAAGTAAAAATGCATCATGATGGTCTTTTGATTTCAGGTACACTTGTCCTAGATGGACCCAACCCCTGTGTTGAGTCTCCAAAGTCAAATGCACGTGATACAAACAAGCGTTCCTACTAGGGATCCAGCATGAAGCTATGTTATACTATGTTTAAAAACCTGGGTTTATTTGTTCTATACCTGGCAACCCGAGCAGACAGCTCGAGCCGGGGAGGGGGGGAGGGCAGTGTGTCGGGAATACAGAAGCTTCACCGGCTTTGCAACTTGTCCGAACCTCGTTCTAAAATTGGGATATGACTCTAAAAGAAGAGAAGCTACAAGAAGGGCACCCATTCAAGTTGATTTAGAAGACTCAGAGAGAGGAGTGCTTCGTAACAATTTATATACAGTCCAAACACTATCAAAGCGGTAAAAAGAGGCAATTAACACAATAGGCTCAAACATAAAAAAATCAGATAATAAATAAAAGTCAACTATAACAGTTATCTAAGCTCGAATTCTGAACCCTGAACCATAGGTTCTAGGTTCTTGTCCCCAGCAGAATCGCCAGAGCTGTCACACCTCCTTTTGCACACCCCCAGAAGGCGGTATATAAGGGACTTTTTCCAATTAAAGTGGCAATCAAAAAGGGATTATTATTTAATATTCAGAGTCGCTACTTGGGATAATTTATGGTGTCCCAGGTCACCAGTTTAAATCCCGAATAGAGGAAAGATTGCTTCTATTTTACAGTCCGCAAACACAGAAATCCAGGTAAGGAATTATGTTAACTCGAGAGTAGGTGTTAGACATTCCCGGGTTCCGTGGTTTTATCACGGTCGCTCAACTGTTAATATTGACATAATTATTTGATTTTATACGTCTTAAACCAATTGTGTATTTTTAACTTTATAAACCACTTTTAATTATTTAAGAAATTATTTCAAGGTTATTTAAAACACATCGTGAGCCACGCTACATGACATGCACCCGTGGTTCACGACACATTCTATTTAACGTTGTTGGAAATTAGAATCGGGTCACATGAAATGTACACCCGGGTTTTAGTAATTACAAATCACAACTATGTCACGAGAGCCATACCCGTAGCCATCATAAATATTTAATTAACGCTCCTAAAGAAATCTACGAAATTCATTTTTTAGTATCTAAATTATAATATTTGTGAGGGACATGTGCGATTTTAATCAAGATGACACACCTCAATCTATTTTAGAGAAAGCCACGATTAATTTAATTTTAAAAGATCTAACTATGTTTTTACTTACAAATGGTTTGAACTTAATATAACTATTAGTGGTGGGAAAGTTTAATCTAATATAATCATGCATGAGGTGACACATTGGGCGATTAGATATAAAAAAACCAGCGGACAAGTCCTTAAGCTAATAGGATTCAGGTGACCAGATTACTGAAATAAAATGGAAAACTAAGCCCTAGAGACAGAACCAGAAGGAGTGCAAATGGGCCTGGAGCAGGCGAAACCTAGACTGGACCAAGCAGCCTTATTTAGTCCATTGACAGGCCTGGTCACTTCTGAGGAGAGCCACTCAACATGCAGCCCATGAGGCCCATAACGTCATTTTGCACAAGTTCTACAAAATCACACATGATGAACATTTTATTTTGCAACCTTCCCAATTTGTTACTAGGTCAACAGTGACATAAAGTTAATCTTAAACTGTTTAATGAGGCATTATGATCAACCCTATGAACGTTTCAACCATAATGGCAATTCAAAAGAATAATCATGATTTGGATAATTGACCATTGACCACACTTTTGAAAATGTTTGAACTTAGACTTCAGAATGTAAAAGAAGAGAGATAGATCATAATACCATGCTATTCAAGTGACTCTCACAGCAAGCAGCTCAAGAAATGGGCTAATGACATTATATAGTCATTTCCTGGCCTTCCAAGTAAGCCCAACGTTGGGTTGAGAGTCATCCCATAACTAAACAAACTCTAACAGGACTAACAAAAGGTTTCATCATCTGACTTTAACCCAATACATGAAAAATCAGATGTTCACAAATGAGAATTAAACTAATGACAGAAATGAGATGCAGACATAGTGAAAAGCATACTCAAAACAGCCTTAAAGACAAGATATAAAAAAACAGTAAAAATGGAGATGTCTACTACTTATCACTAGATCAAACCAACAAAGTCTTATTTCTTGAGCTCATTCATATACTACTATAAGCTTAAACATGTAATTAATCTAATAGTGTTAGACTCAACGTGACTCAATTGGTAATACACATACTTATAATATACAATCCACAGTTTCTGTAGCAGTCCCAACAAATTACAGCTAACACATTGGTACTGATTTAAACCTCGAGAAACATACTAGAAAAAAATAAAACCCTTAGTCTAAATTGAAGCAAATAGTTACAACACCTAACAACTAACAGTTATCAAAACAAGAAGATGATCTGAAGGTTCATCTTAAACCAAACAATCAAAACTTCAATTGTCATTTCATGGCTCAATGATGATACCTGGATACAGCAATAGAAGAAAAAGAAAATTCTGAAATCAGCTGAAGGAACAATAGCAGGAGATCAACAATAGAACAACAGTGATAATCGAACAAAGAATAACTTCAAAACCAGCTATTTTCAGCTTGAAAACCCAGGAATCCTCATGACCACCCTTGAAGTACTAAGAGGAAAATCAGAAAGTAATTCGAAGTCCCCTTTTCTAGTGTGTTTCAACCCTCAATATCTATATCACTGTGTGTATTTTTAGAAACATATGTGAAGATATTGATGCTCTGAAATCTGTATTTTCAGAAGAAAATGTTTCAGCCGTTTTGATACTTCTTTTATGCTCTCCTCTCTGCCCTATAGAATTATAAAAAGATCTTCTTATAGGCAGACCTAAGGGCAGTATTACTTGATTTTCTTTATTCACTATTACCCCTCCCCATTTTTCTTTTTGTTCAATTCAGGCCCTATATTCAATCCTATTTGTTAGACCTCCCAATTACCACCTTCCTAACAGCTTCCTAGATAGTTAGGGAAGATTCTTTCTATTCAATTCTCCTAACTACCCCTTGTTTTTCTTAGTTATTTTACCCATTAACCCCTTAAAATATCTGAGCCCTTCCTTATCTCTCAATATGCAAGTCTACCCTTATCCTCTAAAAGCTTCTCCCATAACAGAAAATACTCCCCAATCCTCAAATACCCAAAACACCCCTTGACACCTATGTATTTTACTCCTCAACACTGACCCAGAACCTAAAAGAAACCAATAGGCCTCTCCTGTCTAAACAGGAACGAACCAACAACCCAAGAGAGACTTAAGCATCAAAATTAAATGGATTTAACAAAAGTAAAACCTTAAGACTAGCTAATTTAATAAACAAACAAAAGTGAATTAAGCGATGCGAGTTGTAATTGACCATGAGCTAGAATGCTTGTTAAATTCTCTAACCTTATCATGAAAATGGAAATTAATCGAGCAAGAAAGAAAGAAAGACAAAGAATGAAAAGAAGAGACGAAGAAAAAATGAAAATAGAGATGAACAACTGACCCAAAAGTCGAAGAGCATAGATGACCAAGAGAAGCAGGGATGGAAGACATAGTCAGGCTCGAGATGCTTCGACGAAGCTTGAAGCTAACCCTAATGAACATTATAGTCAAGAATCATCTATCAGGGCAAACTTCGAGCCAAGACGAGCAGAAAACTTCAACAAAATCCCAATTCCGGAATTAGGTCAAATCTAGATCCCAGATTCGACGAATTCCAAAGGTTGTTTGGGGAAATTGCCAAGGATTTTGAGTTTGGGGAGGCTTGGTGGTTATAGGGTGTAAGTTTGGGGTCGATCGGATTCGCGCCGCCGGCCGGTGAGTTAAGAGGATTCTGGGGTGGCTAGGGTTAGGAGGTTAGAGACAGGAAGGTGAAGAGTGAGGGGGGTTTCTAGGGTATGGGGGTGTTAGGACATTTATATAGGAAATGAGAGGGGAGTTCCGGTCGGTTAGACTATCAGGGATGAAGGGTCAGGACTAAACGACGCCAAACGATGTCGTTTTGGTTATACGGGGGGCTGGACCGGGTTAACAGGGTTGGGCTGGGGCAGATCTGGGCAAGAAAATTGTTTGGGCTTCAACTTAATTGGCCCAAATTGGGTTTAAAATCAAACTCTTCAATTCTCTTTCTTTTTGTTGTTTTTTTCTTTTTCTTTAATTAAAATCTTAAATTAACCTAAACTGTCACACCAAACAATTTTCCTAAAATTATAAAAATTCCTAAATCCTAAATCATAAATAAAATCAATAATCTAGCATTTCAAAGTTAAAGAGAAATGTAAAATGGGCCATTTGTAATTTTCATTCTTTTTCATGCAACAATTAATTAATTAATTAATCCTAAAATATAAAAACACAACCTCAATGCAATGCATGGTATTATTTTGTATTTTTTCATGATTTTAATAAAACTCAAACGTGCAAAAATGCAAACAATCAATACAAATTCTCACAAATTCCTATAAAATTGCAAAAACTGGGAGAAATTTATTTTTCTTAGATTTTATGGGAGTAATTCCTATAGGGCAAAAATTATGTGCTCACAAATACAACCCTTTTTGATCATCTTCCTTTCCTTGAGATAGGAACTGAATCTTTCTCTCAGCGATGCCATATTACCTTTCAACTCCAAAACAGGATCCTTTGGAAATTGAAATCGGACTATCTTTGATCTACAATCAATGTTGGCATGACAAGAAGGCAATCAATACAAACCCATTATAATACCAAATTCTACCATATCTAGCTCGATTAAGTCTGCTATGGTAGGTCGACCATGAACTACTATTACACAACCTCTATATACTTGCTTAACTATCACCGAGTTCCCAACAGGTGTAGATACCTCAAAAGGTTTAACCAATTCAGGTTTTATTCCAAACTTACCAGCAACCAACAGAGTAACGTATGATAAGGTGGAACTTGGATCAATCAGTGCATATTTATCATATGAGGAGACTGATAATATACATGTAACAACATCAAGCGATGACTCCTGGTCTTGTCGTACTGCCAACGCATAAATGCGGTTCTGAGGACTGCTCGAGCTAGATGCTCTGCCTCTGCCTCTACCACGACTCATTGGTTCTTAGGGACCTTGCCCAGGGGGGCGTACTGATGATGATGGACCAGCTGCAGATCCCGACGGCTGAGCTATGCTTGCATCACCTCTTATCGGAAAATCCCTCATAATGTGGACCGGATAACCACAAGTATAACAAATACCTAACCCAATACGACACTGCCCCGTATGCTACTTACCACATTGAGTACATCGTGGCAAGGGTGGCCTCATCTTATTTGACTCGCCCCTATACTGAGAACCTGAGCGGAAGCGCTAGCCAAGGGCTGGGATGGATACCTCGAGTACTGCTGTCTCTGACCACCTTGAAACTCACCAGAAGGACACAAAGACCTCGCTCTCTTATTATGGGCCCTATCATGCTCACAATAGGCCCCTTGTTTCTATTTACGCTCCTCTACACCGTGACTGTATGGCTAAATACGATAAATATCCATGTCTGGATGAAGTGAGACTGACATACAATTGTTAGGCAAGTGGGGCTCTGATCCCATCATGAACCGGTGAACTCGATCCTCCATCTTAGATACAATAGTGGGATCATACCTAGCCAACGAATCAAACTGATGTATGTACTCCCAAACCCTCATGTTACCCTGTCAAAGGGTCAAGAAACTATCAACTCTGGTTCACCTAAGCTCTGGTGGTAGATAATGATGAAAAAAAGCTTTTGTAAACTCCTGCCATACTACTGGAGGGGCATCCTCACCTCTGGACAATTCCCAAGACTCATACCAATTAACTGCAACATCTCGGAGTCTATAGGACACTAGCTCAACTGACTCAGTCGTAGTGGCCTTCATTACCCGTAACATCCTCTACACTCTATCACTAAATACCTGAGGGTCCTCGTTTGGATCTGCTCTAGTGAATACCGGAGGGTCTAAATTAATGAAGTCACGAACTCTCGCACGGACAGACCTATCTGCATGACCAATAACTATTTCCTGACGCCGAGCCTGGGCGGCTACTAATGGGGTTAATAGCTTAATATCGTCTCTCATCTCCTAACCCGATGCATCCGGCTGAGGTGCTGAACATACAGGGGCGGGCACTGGAGCTGGTGCCCCTCAGAGCTCTTCTTGAAAGGGCGGGGTATGTGAAGTCTAAAATGGAACCTCACCATAAGACTCTTCCCGAGCCATGGTAACTCGTGGCGCTCGACTAGTACTCTCACCAGCCACGGACATTCCCTTCTGGGCGGTCGTACTCTTTTGAGGCATTGCTGAAAATATAGTATATTGTTAGGTACATGAATTCTTGTACCGCAGGATCAATATCCTGTATCCTCCTGTCTATAAGTGTGGTGCAAGACACACCCATAAACAAGACTCTACTAGATACGGTCTATAGACAACCCTATGACAGAACTGCTCTGACACGACTTTTGTCACAACCCAAACCAATGGGCCGCGATAGGTGCCTAAGTCATACCTGTCAAACACCCTTAAGCATGCGTCTAAGATTTGAATTTGAATAACATCTGTTGCATTATGAAAATAACTTACATGAAAGAAACCTGCCATCAAGGCATATGTATGCATACATGCAGAATACAGTGGGCGAGCCGGCAAGGCTGCAATAGACAACTATACATCCAAAACTGAAAGCTGACAAGGCCACATACAACCCAACTAGACATACACACACACACACACACACACACACACACACACACACACACACACACACACACACACACACACACACACACACACACACACACACACACACACACACACATATATATATATATATATATATATATATATATATATATATATATATATATATATATATATATATATCATACCAAATCAAAAGCAGCTCCGGATCAAGTGGAGCACGCCAACTCTTGCTGATCAAAGATCCTAAAAAGGGGGACCGTCAACTTGCCTACCAACACCTGCGGGCATGGAACGTAGGCCCCATGAAATAGGGAGTCAATAGGAAAAATGTACTGAGTATGTAAGGCATGAAAATTAGTACCTAAAAGACATAGATGAAATATGGAATACAGAAACACATCTTTAAATCTGAATAACTTTATAAATTCTGAAATGTTTATAATGTCATGCACGTGTGTATAAATGTTGTGCTATGCATAGGTATGGGTGTACAGAATATCATCAAGCCACTGAGGGCATCCCACCATATCATCTCGGCCACTGTGGGCAATATCATCAACATATACCAGTTGATCAAGTGGTGGTGCATATATAACCCCGTAACCTTTTCCCATATCCCATATACACATATTTACATATATACTCGTATATAACGCCATCTGGTCATGGGTCAATGCACATGTATAAATGAGTGAAATGCATGAAAAATACGTAATAATCTTAATATTTCTTTCGGATAAACTTTTTTAACTGTGTATTATTCTGAGACCCATGAGCAGAAGATAATAATATTTTTCATGGGGAATCAAGAATATAGACACCCCTAGTACCTCTATGAATAGTGTAATTTATAAAAACTATGTATTTGCTTGTTTCTTCAGTATAATTAGGACCACGCCAAAAGAAAGAAGGGATGGCCTTAACATACCTGGAGTAGGAAAAAAACTGTATAATATTTCGTTGGAAAACCTTCGTTTATTGAACGAAATTTGCCTCTGCTCCTTAGAAATTTATGGACAAAAATTGTTTCTGGTTCCTAAAAATTTTGGAACAAAATAATAATTTTAGTTTCCTTGAAATTGAGAGGAAAACATTTTCTGGTTCTTTGAAATTTGGAAGGAATAACGTTTGGATTCCTTAAGAATTTGAGAGGAATAACGTTGACGTTTGGAAAGAATAACACTTCTGGATCATTTTTGGTTCATATTGGATTTTTGGTAGATAACTTAGTCATCCATTTTCATTTATGCCTAGGTTTCACTTCTTGACTTGCTGGCTTCTTGCCACATGGAAGGGTGGTATAATTTATAATTTTTATCTACTTATTAGTTAATTGGGTAATGTCCTATTACTCGGTAATTAATTAATTACCCGCATAATTTAAAAATATCCATAAATTACTTAAAATTCTACTTATTTTTTAATATACTTTACACATTATACTATCGTGGTCATATAGTACTAGTTCATAATTATCGGGCATTATCGCTCGATCCGTATTTTATCCCAAATTGGCCACTTTCAACGAAACTCGTTTTCTTTAATACGTGTACCCTTTATCCTTCATGACACTTATTTATCTCTTGTTACAAATAGCGTAAATACATTAACCTCGAGATAATCTCATCCCCGAGTCCACTTTGGTTAACTGAACGAAATTTTAACGTACGAAAAAGCGAGATGTAATACATATAGGAGAGGAGAGACTGGTTATGAGGTTTCCTAAGGTCCTAGATAGTATTGAAAAGCACAGGATTATATATGTTCCAAACATACACTAGAGCTTAAATGGCATGAAAATAGGCTTTAGCTAACCAGTATAACATCAGGAATTCCGCAGGTTGGACAGGAACGACTTTACAAAGTCTGAAACACATGCATAGACTTATTACAAAAGTACAAGACAAGGTAGGGGACACGCATTAATTCACAAGTAGCAAGGAAAATCCTTCTTACATAACACGATCATGAGTTAACTATCGAATATTATTCAGTTGAACATAAACGCCTTAACAGGAATTAGAACCGGTCTTGGGCAATGCTCAACTCATCCTAAGAGTACAGAACAAGGCAAGATGCTACACTCGAACTAAACAATAGTGATAAACATTCAAGTACACATTTTAGAGCCAACAGACTTAAGAAGAAACAGAATCCAGGCAGCAATTAGGCAAGTTTGATTAATAGAAGGTATAGAGCCTCAAAGAATAACTTCAAAGCAGACAATAGCATGTTGGTTCATAAAACCTCATAGGCATAGAGATACAAAGCAGGAATTCAAATAAGAAGGAAAAAATGAAATTGCAAGAGTCCTAGCTACATTACAAGTTACAAATGAACAAGTAAACAAGAGGAGTAACTTCAACAACACTTCAATGTCAATAGCAAAACAAGCAGTAGAACCCAGGAATCTTAGTATATCAGAGTTCCCAAGGGTTTAGAATGAACCTCGGGCAGTGCTATACTGAGAATAGTTCGAGAATTGAATTCTGGTGGCCTTGGCTTTCACCTGGCCGAAAGATTGAGCCTCAGAATAGTACAAGACCAGATAGAATAAGAAAACAATAGTAGTTTTTAGTGATTTCAAAAGTCTGTCTTGGGGAATTAGGGAAAGGGTTTATATAGTAGCAAAGATCATCACACAAAATAAGGAAATACAGTTAATCGAACATAAATAAGGAAAGAGAAGCATGCAAAATCACTCAAAATCAATTTAGGAGAAAATTGAGTAAACCCTAGCTCAAAAAGAGAGCATAGATGGTAAAAACTCTCACCGAATCGGACCCATATAGCCTGGTAGTGAGTGTATATAGATGCAATATCGTCTAAATCTCGAAGGTTGAAGGCGATGGCACTCGATTTAGGAGATTGATACTTTCCAAAATTGGGGCAAGTACTATGTAACACCATAGTTTTGTAAGAAATAACAAGATAATCCACAAAAGGTAAGTAGATCACCAAGGGAATCCATTACTTGATCCAATTTGGAGATGATTGAGGAATGCACTTGCTATTGTTTGTGAGAAAGAAGGTTTGAGAGGTTCTGGGGGCAGCAGAATAGGGGGAATGGTCTTTAGGGTTAGGGGTTTTGGATATAAGTGTCACCACCCAAAATCCGTCAAAGATTGTGATAGCGCCTAACATAACTGTCAAGCAAGCCAACCATAAATGTTTAACATAATACTCATTTTAGGAGGCATCTAGATTGCTCGGAGAAATACACACCGGAACCTGCAGTCCGCACATGAACGGCTTCGTTCTAGCCAAGAAGATATTTAGGGCATGGGTATTTCTTGATGACTATGGAGACATACTGCATCAAGTATGTACAGGAATGCCACCAATGCTAGGTGCATGCTGATATGATAAGAGTCCAGCCCAACGAACTCAATGCAATGAGTTCACCCTAGACTTTCTCTACCTGCAGCATGGATGCCATCGAACCAATTGAACTCACTACTTCAAATGGACACAAGTTCATATTGGTGGCTATAGATTACTTCAAAAAATGGGTCGAAGTTGCTTGCTATAAAGTTGTGACTAAGAAAGTTATAGAAGATTTAATTCTAGATTGTATTGTTTGTCGATTCGGAGTACTTGAGTCAATCATTGCCAACAATGCCGTCAATCTCAATAGTGATATGATTAAATCCATTTGTGAAACATTCAAGATCAAGCACCGAAATTCTATAGCATATAGACCGCAAATGAATGGAGCCATGAAAGTCGCCAACAAGAACATCAAGAAGATATTAAGGAAGATAGTGGATAGTTACAAGCAATGGCATCAGAAGCTACCATTTGCTTTGTTTGGGAACCGTACCATAGTTCATATGTAAACTGGGCAACCCCCTATCTACTAGTCTACCGTACTGAAGCTATTATACATGTCGTGGTAGAGATTCCCTCCATAAGAATCATATAGGAAGTTCAGCTTAGCGATGCGGAATGGATACGGAGCCGGTATGAGAAACTGACTCTCATTGATGGTAAGAGGATTAACGCAGTGTGTCATGGTCAACTCTACCAGAATATAAAGGCAAGGGCTTTCAACAAAAAGGTTAGAATGAGTCAATTCACAATGGGGCAAAGAGTGTTGAAATGGATCTTGCTGCATCAGGACGAAGCAAAAGGGAAATTCTTACCAAATTGACAAGGCCCTTACATGGTTCATTGAGTACTGACAGGAGGAGATGGATGGAGAAATATGTCCAAAACCTGTCAATTCGGACGCAGTCAAGAGATATTATGTTTAGGATTGTGTTTGCACTTTCTTTTGATGTAACCTAAACTACGCTTGACCTTATTCATGTTTAAGAGGGGATACATAGGCATCCCTGTGGGTTTGGTCACATCATCGTAAAATCTTCATTCCCCTCTATGGTCAGGACCCGGGGCAAGATTTCGAGTTTTGTCAATCTCATTATGTCAAGGATCGCAAAGAAGTGCATTGTCGGAAGTATGTATTTAAACTGGGGCAAAATTTTGAGGAGGGTCCTCAAACATCCGAGTTGAGATGGTTGATATGTCTCGAAACGTGTCAGATTCTCCGATTCGTTGAACAACTGCATTTTTTACAAGTGATTTATCACAAATGCATGTTTTAGAAAAATTTCATTTTTTGTAGTAGCCAGATGTTACCCGGGGTGACTAGAACAAGGCATCGAGACAAGGAGAAAAGGCAAAATGAGGAATCCAAGGAACAGACCAGCCTTTCCCAAAAACTCACGATTTTTCTTTGGATGCAGGCATAATGGACATGACAAGCATGTCCACAAATATACAACAAGACCACTAGCTTCACTGGCATATATCAGCTATTACAAATGTGTCAAACTAAGAATCACTTTATTTCTCATATTTAATCTTTGCCTTTATCTGCATGAGGCTAAACACGACCTCCATTTGGGCATAGGGCTAAGGACTGCCCTCATCATTGCATATGGCTAAACACTGCCTCTCTTTGCATAGGGCTAAGCATTTCCCTCATTTTTTGCATAAGGATAAGCACTGCCCTCATTCATTGCATGAGGCTAAGCAGTTCCTCCATTATTGCATAAGGCTAAATGCTGCCTTTTCCTGCATGAGACTAAGCAATGTCTCTATTACATTGCATAAGGCTAAACATTGCCTCCTCTATTGCATAAGGCTGACCGCTGTCATTCCATGCATGAGACTAAGCACTATCTCTATCACATCGCATGAGTCTAAGCATTTCCTCCATTATTGAATAAGGCTAAACGCTGCATTTCCTTGCATGAGACTAAGCACTATCTCCATAACATTGAATGAGGCTAAGCATTGCCTCCACTATTATATAATGCTAAATGTTGCCTTTATTTTCATGAGACTAAGCACTATCTCCGTTACATTTGCATAAGGCTAAGCAATGCCTCCATTATTGCTAAATGCCGCCTTTCTCTCCATAGCGCTAAACACTGCCCTCATCACATACAAGGCTAAGTGCTACCTTTTATCGTTCTCACGTATAACTAAGCATCACCTATTCCCCTCTATCAAATGGTCGATATCACCGTATCTTTACATTTTAAGGGTTGAACATCGCCACGTTGTCCGGAGGCATCACAGTCTAAAGATATCATCCTCGTAGCTAGAAGACTTCATGCCACGACCTGGGGATATCTCGAAGTGGCATATGATTATTTAAAGGTGTAATAGCCCATAGGTACCATCCTCATAGCCCGAGGACATCATTTTATGTCCAGCGAATCCCTTATCATACACTTCATTTCCTAGGGCATCATGGTCTATGGACATCATCCCCATCGTCCAAAGACAATTGTTAAGGTCTGAAGGGAATTTGCATCATGTTTAAATTTTTGCAATAACCTTGTACATTCGTGTGCATCGTGTTTTAAGTTTTGCAGGAAACTCGGGAGGTAACCGTTCTACAAATGGGACCAATCCTCGCTCCAATTTTTGTTGACAATGTTCATATCCTTTGATTATCTCAGACGTAACTGACAATCTGCAATTGTTTACTCTTTGTCCCGTAACCACCCTAACGTTTATGTCAAATACACATAAGATTCAAATTCGCATTCATAGCTCTACCCAAAATTATCCGTTACTCGTGACACTATCCTATGCAAAAGATCTTTCCTCAAAACATATAACCATCCTTATAACGACTCCATTGATTTCGTTCGCCATTGAATCTAGAACTACACGTGACCTAATTTTCATAATACAATGGATATGTAGGCAACTCAATAACCAGGGTTCGACCCCCCTTTATTCGAAAACACATCTTCCTCACTCATTTCGGACAAAATTAGTCATTATTTTCTCTACCCAGCAACTCTTTCATCATTCTTGAGTAAAGAGAGGCAACTGTTGATACCTACTTTTGCCCTCATATTTTATAAAATACTATATATACTTTTAAAATATTATTTTGATTAATTCCCAATTTATAAGAGTTATATAAGTTTTTTCTATAATTTTCCATTATTTTAAAGCTTTAAAATTAATTTTCTTGCATTTAAATTGTTCCAGCATTTATTAATTATCCTTTCAAGTTATTTTTATGATGACTTAATCATCCAAATTTATTATTTACATTCACATGTAAGTTTTATAACATTTTACTTCATTGTTATAATTGCATTTTGTACTTTTTTAGCTATTTACAAAAATTTTGCAATAATAGCCTATATTCTATACATAATTATATTTATTATATTATTTATGCTAAAATATTATTTTTATATTTGTACAATGTTAGACTAATATATTTCACTTAGTTTACTGCATAAGTAATATTTTTATTAATTATTAATTACTTTATATAAATTATTTTTAACAAATTCAATTTATTTAATTTTAGCCCAATATAGGGGCTAATTTCGGACCAAAATCAAGTCCAAAACATTTGTCCCATCCCAGTTCACCCTTTAGTAGCCCAAGACCAAACAACCCTTTTAAAATCTGGTTGCGACCCGACCTTGACCCGGCTCGCTCCTCTCTCGATCTTAGCTGTTGATCTCAAATGATCAACAACCTAAATAAAGTTGGCCCCTCTTCTTATATCCCTCCCCATTAAGCCCTAGAGATAATTCCCGTCTGTGTCACCCTCAAACACTACCAATCCTTCTTCCTCTTGAGAAACCCTTGCCGCCTCATCTCTAATCATTCTCTCATTCCGGCTAGACAATGGAATCTCCTTGTGATTCACCTTCCTTATTTGTGTTACTGCATCATTATCTATGCAACAATGGTGTTACTTAGTATTTTCCTAAACTTAGCAAGTACCATCTCTCAAAATTGGGCCCATTTAACTTTAATCTCTAAGGTCTGGACAATATCCCATCCTTATACACGAAAAAAAGGGTTGATTTCTCACACTAGCAGACTAATATTCAAACATTGAACCCTAATTAGGGCTTGGCTTTCAATTTCTCCCTTTACCAGCTCTATTACAAATTTCATGTGATATTTTATTTCCTTATTTATGCTTAATTGATTGTTTTCATTTTCTAGTACTATATAAACCCACTTCCATGTTCCCTTTTCAAGTCTGAACGATTATTACTGAATTACTGCTATTATTCTTCCACTCTCACTCATTCTACTATTCTACACTAGAGACCTTTGGCAGCTGAAAGCCAAAGCCACCAGAATTTGTGTTCTTTTCTCAGTGCGAGCAATGTTTGGGGTTTACTCAAAAAACGTACTGAGATTTTGGGGTTCTGCTACTCTTTTCCTATTGACGATTAAAGTACTGATGGAAATTGTTCTTCTTACTTATTTCTCCATTAATATTTAACTGGTAAGTGCCTTTGGCCCTTGCAGCCCTATTTTCTCTACAATTATTCTTGTGGCTCTATCTTTTTTTAGCATCTGCACTGGCATACGTTTGAACCTTGATTATGGCTTTCTTAAGCATGTCTATCCTAGTGTGTTTGTGTGTGTCTGAATTCTTAAATCCGCTGCTTGTCCTGAGTTTATTTTCTGCCTTGTTCTGGTTTCTTGTGATAAACCATCATGCCCATAATGTGTTCTAATTCTTGTTGAACTATTCATGTATAACTTAATGCTTTCCTAGAGTTAATTCTTGATCATATTTTTAGCTAATTATGCTTTCCTGCTACTTAATGTCAGCTCCCTGATATGTTCAATCCTATGCTCTTTAATATTGTTTAAGACTTCTAGGATAAGATTCAATATCTAGCCTCTTCTCATATATGTGGATAAGACCTAGTGCTTTCATGTCCTGTTAATCTGGAGTGGATATATTTTCAATTTCAATGAGTTTTTGTATTGTTGTTGAACATTTGTACTATGATTTATACTCACTATGTTAAGTCTCATGGTCAATTAAATGACATATTTGCCAACTGTTGTAAACTATGCCCACTAGCCTGTTGTTATGTTGTTTGTGACCATATTCTCATTAGGCTCTCATGTTAAAGACCTTCATGTGAAAACTGTCATTCATTTGTTCCTATCTATGACCTTGCTAGATTCTCATGTTAATTGTCTAAAGTCCTTTAGGCTAATTCTTGATTATGCTTTGCTTTGAAATTCTATTTGGATTAGTTTGCTCGCTTATGATGTTCAATCCTGTCACTTTGCAACCTAGCATGAGCCCACCTTATGTATGCCTTGTGTACTTTCCAAAGCTTCATGTGATCCTGTCTATATGCCTTGGTTAGAATTGCTAAGTGTATGGCCTTCAGAGCTGTTCAATAAATTTCATAAATAGTTTTCACTTGCATGGCTAAGTGTGGCATTAGTTGGGTTAAGTAAGTCATGCATCTTGAGCCTGATATTTGGCCATACATGTTTTTGGATCTGGGTGCCAGATCCAGGCATGCTCTATTGTTCTTCTAAGCCTGGGATTTAGGTCTGCTGGTTGTATGAAGAGTGAGGCAATTGAAGGCCTAGTCTGGTTTGGGCATAGTCTATTGAAGGCATACTCTATTGTTCTTCTAAGCTTGGATTTGTGCCTGTTCTCAGGCTTGCATTTTCTCTTTGTGTAATATTTTTATTTGTACTTATTATCTAGGCCTATAATAATTTGTAAACAAACAATCAGGGAGTTAGTGAAATTAAGGGAACGAGTATATTCTATTTTTGCAAAAAGGTTAGAAAACATGCATATAGGGTCTACATGCTTTGTTTGCTATTTTGTTTGACAAGCTCTATTTCTACACACTAGTAAAAATCATGCCTATAGGCGTCACAGACCTCACTGGACTTGTCTAAATACATGTACACCGTTCAAAGCATGTTGGTTTAAGTAATTATTATACTCGTTTCCATGCCTACTGTTGTGTGCTATTACACAACATATCCATAGGAATCAAACTCTAATAACTGCTTATTTAATTATTAGACAACATGCCTATATGATGTAATAATACATGTCATCGCTAATGCTCATCAAGATGTCATGACTATAGGATTTTAATAAATTAATCAACTACTTTTGTTGCTTTCATTATACTGCCCCACCTAGATGGCATGCCTATAGGGATGCGTATGATAAAATCATGTTCAAGTGCCAATTGTTAGAAATCCTGCCCATAAGATATTGTTATTCACCTAAGAAGCATGTCTATGAAATCAAACTTTGGTAATTCTGAATTCTCGAATTGTTTTACTACTTCTTTGAGCAAATAATTTAGATACCATGCCTATAGGGTTGAAATACCTTTAATTTGCAAATTCATTAGTCTAAAGTTGCAGTACTACCTACACGATACTGGAAATCAGAATCACATAGAAAATATGCCTATAGGACTTGACGACTCTAATGCATCTTAATTCTGAAACCGTTGACTGTCTAATATAAAATCTGTCTACGTGCATTTGTTGCTCATTTGTGGAGTCTAGTTTGGGCCATTTATTGTCTTTATGTGTAGTCCTCTATGTTTTGAATGTGCACTTAGTTTTGTAATTTTGAGCATACTTTAGAACAATTAAGTTGTATCTTGTAACCTTTGAAGACTTGTACATATTATTTATATACAGCCTAATTTTGTGCAATTCTCTTTACACTTGTTTACATCATATTAGAAATTTTAAATTCACTATCTTCCCTCGCTTATATGATCACATAGGACAGTTAAAATTCAATAGTCTCACATAGCATAAACTTCAGCCGGGACACACAATTGTGGAACTCGAGGAGTGCCTAACACCGTCTTTTTAAGGTAATTGGAGCCCTTACACCAATCTTTGGTGACACAAACTTGTTAAAATAGAGTTATTCATAAATATGTAGATTTCTTTTTCTGATTCTGTACATAGTACTTTCGAAGTATGTTGTAAATGGAGCTTGTATATTTTTGCATGTATGTATAAGAGGAAACCTCACGGTTTTGTTTCTCTTGCGTTTCTTTTTGCCTTTATTTTAGTCAGATGAACGGGTCTTTGAGTTGAGAGGATTCCTTAGATTCGCGGTATGGCGGCGGGGCTCGTTAGGCTGGCCCGTAGGCTCTTTCATGCTTGGCCGATGCGACCTTTTAGTATAAGTTGGCGACAATGGCTGTTACACTTTTTCTCTTAGGAAAATTTAGTTAACTATTTTGGGTTCAGTCTACGAATCGGGTTTCGACTCGAGCTCATTCAACCCTCAAGTTTTTGAATTTAGGGCTGGCCCTTAGGCTCTTACATGTTTGGTCGATACGACCTTTTGTATGTGGGCTGGCGACAGTGGCTCTTACGCCTTGGGTCGATGCGACCTTTTATGTAGGCTTTATTTTTCCCTCGATAAGGACTTTTTGAAATAGTGTTTGCCTGACTCTTCAATGTTGATACCCAATTTTTTTATGTATATTTTTATATGCAAATTACCTTACAAATAGCATGTATGCATATATAAGTATGTCCAAGGGTTTTCTTATCTTTCATTAATTTTTAAAGATTATTAGATCAATTTATTGCTCTATTTTAACAAGAAAAACCCAATAATTATTCCCAAAATAGTCATTTTTGCAATTCACTTATTAGATTCTCATATTTATACTAAAATATAGCTAACATAGTTTTTGCATAATTTTAAAAATTTATTTATTATTTTTAAAAGCTAAATTGCATATAATTGCAATATTAGCCTATTTTATGATTTAATTGTGTTTATAATTATGAAATTGACTCCAGTATTTTTATTTTTATAATTATATATTATTAATCATTTTAGTACCTTTAATATATTATTACCATTTGTATTTCAATTTTGGCCAGACTGGGCACCCCTAATTGAAGCCAATTTCAGATCCCATTACTCGACCCAAATCTTAAATTTACCCGACCCACGACCCTCTTAATAACCCGCCCAGATCCCCCTTTTAATCCCAGCCGTTGATCATTTAGATCAACGACTCATACTCACCCTTTCCTTTTTAATTTTCCAATACCCCCAAACCCTAATCATTTCTCACTAGTAGCCGCCCCCGGATTCACCCTCTCGCAAATTCTCTCTCAGAAACCCTAGCTGCCTCCCTCCACTTCAACCCTAAAACCACCGGAATCCATGTCTTTCAAGGCAATAGAAGTCCTATACTGGCCTCCTATTACTCATACACATTTGGTTACTGAAGTTTCAAGGCCTGACCACGAAGAAGCTTGGCCCAGAGCTTGTTTGATTCGAGTTCTATGGCCACCTCCGGCCTTGCTCTAGCAAGCCTTGGCTATTCGAGCCTGATCTCGACTTCTACTGCTCAGATCAACGACTCTCCAAGCCTTTCTCACCATCTAGTTTCTTCTGAAACCCTAACTTTCGAGGTTCTTCTGATTTCTTTATATCTGTTCTGGATCTGTGTTTTCCCTAAACTTTTAAACGGTTTCTCGAGATTTCTTTCAACAAACTATGCTTTTAAAACCTTTATCTTTCCGATTTAGGGCTTTTGTTAAGTTATTTAGATGCTTCTCTAATTTTTTTTCTCTTGTGTGTTTCTTCTACTATGTTTCTTATTTGTGTCTTCTACTGTGATTTTTATGTGTCTCTCCTAGTGTGTTCTTACGAGTTCTTCTACTCTGTCTTCCTATGTGTTTCTTGTACTCTGTTCCTATAAGTTCTTCTACTGTGTTGCGCATATTGTTCTTTGACTATGTTTCTCGTGAGTTTTTTCTACTAAAAGATGCATGTTAAAGGTCTCAGTTCCTTTCTGAAATCTCTGAACTTGTTTGATTTCAAAAGAAAAAAAAAGCCCTAACTTCTTTGAACCTATTTCGAGTTTCTGAAGTTATCTCATCTACTACTCGATTAGGCTTCCAAAGCTTTGTTTCGACCTTTGTTTCTTTATATGGTTCTGATTCCTTGTTAAACTCTTCTAAGGTCTTTTTACTGGACCCTTTGTATGTTATTTGATACTTTCTCTCTCTCTCTCTCTCTCTCTCTTCTACATTGCTGAGTTACTGAGACTGACCTATGTGACTACCATGTTCCTATAGTCTACTACTTACTGATTTTGCAATTGCACGACGTTTTTCTTTGTCCTAAATTCGGTCTCGCATACTTGTGTTCTCTTTCTATGTGCTTAACTTTCCTCTAAAATGGCTTTCAATTTTTGATTAATTTCGGAATTCCTTTGTGTAAGCCTGATTGATTTCTTTCCTTGTTTGCTGATTTCCCTGTTACTTGGTCGAAACTTTCCTTAGCCTTTATGACTTGGTTTATTCATGGACCAGTAATTACAAATCTCTGACTCCTTGATTTACTATGTACCAATTGATTTTTACCTTATTTATTTAATCGTGTATTTCATAATTCTTCCCTTAAGTAAACTCCTATGTATCTACCCCTAATTGCCTACTTTGCACAAGATTCTTACTTGATCCCTTTCCTTAAATAATTTTGTTCATTACCATTTACGTTTAAACTCCTTAATTAAAGGAAGTCTCGTACTAATTATTTTAATTGATACCCAGTTCCTTAATTATTTTCTTACCTTCTTTCCGCCTGCTTTCACACTATAAATACCTGCTCTTCATTGACACAAACACACCAACACTCATAGTCTTTCTGAACTTATACCCATACTCAAAAGTATTTCTCTTGTTACTTGTACTGTGGCCTATTTGCATGTCTTGCTGCTTGCTTTTCTCTATTTACTTCTTTAAAAACTGGTATATCCTGATTTAAGGTTTTTCAGAACCATAACAATGTGTTTATTTACTACCTTTTTATGCATGTCTGCCTACTGCTTCTGTTTAGTTCAACACTTACTCTAGCATGCTGAAATTTCTTTCTACTTGTTCTATTATGAATCCCAAACCCCTACCCCTATGTGTCCATGCTATGGTTTGAGGCACGACAATACCGCAAATTATTGTCCATGAATCAAACTTGATCCCCGGGGATCCTAGCCTCTAATAATGTGTGTTCTAGCAGGCTTTTAGGTATGCTAGCATTATCCATTGTTGGGCATGACTAATGCCTACCCTTGCCTAAGCAATAGGCTCTTCACAATTTCCCTAATCCCCTGGACCCCTTATGGGTACTTATTTGTAGTTGTTTCCCTTATGGGTACTTATTTGTGAGCCTTGCCTTGAGACCCTTTGAGCTCCCTCTGAACTTGGACACTTGAGGGCTGGCCCTTCCACACTGCACTTATCCCTATTCTAATAATACATTTGGGTGTGAGCATTGCCTGGAGTCCCATTGAGGCTCTAAGGGAACTTTGACACACTCAAATGGGAGAAAAGCTTTGGATCATGATCTCTTGGAGTTGGTTTACCTCATAACTCAGTGAGGAAGTCAGAATCAAGCTTTCTCTAGTTGTATTTTATTTATATTTTTTTTATGTATTATTATTTTATTCCGGGCTGTAATAATTTGTAATAAACTCTTGGGGATGGTTTGTGAAAAGGGTGGGTAACTATGTATGTAAAGGGTAGATACCATAGGTATTTTGAATTATGCATATAGAAATGATGCCTATAGGTCATTTTCAATTCTGCATATCCCAGTTCTCTCATTGATACCATGTTTATAGGTATTTTGAATTCTGCATACTCAAATGCATATGGACATCATGCCTATAGGTCGTTCTGAATATCCAATTATCATATAGAAATCATGTCTATAGGTATTCTGAATTCTACATATTTAAATACATGTAGAAGTCATGCCTATAGGATTGTTCAATTTTGCGTATTCAGTTACACCTAGATACCATGCGCATAGGCCTTAAGCAAAAGTCTGCAAACTAGATACCATGTTTGTAGGATTAAAACCAGTCTTATGCATTTAGATACTAAGCCAATAAGGTTTTCTGCATTTTTACATCATGTCTACAAGGTTCAAAATCAACAACGCGTATAAAGCATGCCTATAGGAACTCCTAATCGAACCTTAGCCGCTTCATTCACGTATAGAGCTAAAATTGGTAATAATGGGTACTGTCAGTTGCAGAACTTGTAACCAGTTCATTAAGGCTTGCCTCTCTTTTAACAATCTGATTACCCTTATTTAGCGAGTTTAGCCAGTATGTTTCAGACCCAACTATTTCATTGCTTTTCTGGATCCAGTAGATATTATGCCTATAGGATCCTTGTCCAACGCTTAGGCAAGCCTTAGGGTAAAATTATAAGCTAAATCTGTTTCTGTTAATTATTACAACCAGCAGGTAGGCCTGATTCAGACTTCTTATTTGAGTTATGTAACAAACTAAAACTGCCTCAGTAACCATCCTTCTTCATCTATAATAATCAGACCTAAATAGTATGTGTAAGTCATGTTGATTACGTGCTTCTTTTTCAAGGAGGTATATCTGAGTCTCTGCTTGTTATGTGCTTTCCCTCAACTTGCAATACGTGTTTTGTATGTCGGCGTAAAGTTTTTACCTTTGAAACTACAAATAAACCCAATATCCCTCCCTTTAGGATTAGTAATCCTAAATGCCTCCGGGACTGATAGGATTGGGACGGGTAATAGCATGCAATAAGTAAACGAGACCAGCCCGCGCGTTAAATACCTTAACTGGGTGGGAAAGGTAGATATAGATATGATGACCACGTGATAACGTCACGTGTAGCCCCTCATTAAGGAGTGATTACCGGACGTTGTGTGGGGTGATCCATATTTTTAGTAAAGCTAGGACCCCCATTTCAGACTTTTACCATAAAAAGGGGGCGTGACAGCGTGGCGACTCTACTGGGGACTTTTAGGCTTTTACCATTTCAGACTATTATTGTGAATTTATGCTTCTTTATGCGCAATTATCCGTTTATTTCTTTCAAGCATTCAATTTTCTTTTCGATTGCAAAACTGACTTGTCTTTTGTTTCTTTCCTTTATTACTTTCCTTTACTGCTTTCCTTACTACTGCTTTAAAAACTGAACTGTTGTATTTATTGCTTTCATAACGTGCAAATACGTGACAACCTGCTTTAATTATTGCATAATCATGCTCAACATCATATTCCACTAGTGTCAAAAAATATACCATAGCTACGCTTATAATGAGTGGTTGCGCTCTTCCGATATTATCACCCCCTAAATTCGGAAAAGGCGTATTTGCGGTAAAACCAGTCAATCAATGGTGTAGTCGATGGTTCCGTGCCTTTCCCCTTGAGTTGTCTGCTCAAGGGTACCAATATAAAACCCCATAGAAACCTTACTCTATTTAACTGTGCATGCATCATGATCAAACCTAGCCGAGTCGGTTATGTTATCCGCATAATGACTCTTTAAGATAGGCCTGTCCAAAGTCCACTGGGTTTCCCCAAAACTCAAACGGACTACCACGTTCTGTGCATTAATTTGGAGAACTAAATGTTTTTATGCCAATTATTGATATTAAATAGTCGAGTCCGGTGGGGGTAAGGGTCTAACCCTTTTATTTTGCAAAAAATGAGGTACGAAGTCCCCAGGTTTGGCATGGTCACCAACTTCCACCCAAAATTGTTAAGCTGGTGGGAGGATCTTCACTCTAGCGATCGAACTCTTGTCCAGAAATATCTGGGCAATCTACCTTCTCTTCTAGAGGTTCAACCCAATAACAAGATCATAGAAGCTGCTACCTTGTTCTGGGACTGTGAGAAGGCTGTATTCCGCTTCGGGGACATTAAAATGACGCCCTTGCTAGAAGAAATAAGAGGATTGGCTGGTATACCATGGGAAACACCGGGATTGTTAATGCCTGAGAACTGCAAGGGCATGGGTTTTCTCAAAATGATGGGTCTGAAGAAGAATCCAGAACTGACATGTCTGAAGGAATCTTATATCCCCTTCGACTACTTGTATGAGAGGTACGGTCACAGCAAATCCTTCCGTACCTATCCTGACGAATTTGCCATCACATCGTTAGGACATATTCACCGAAGGGTCTTTGCATTTATGTTTTGTTTCTTGGGGTTGATAGTGTTTCCAATGAAGAAAGCGAGGATCCATACCAGGCTGTCTATGGTAACTAAAACTCTGATGGAGGGCATTGGTGGGCAACCTTTCAGCATTGTGCACATGATTATTGCGGAGATATATCGAGCCTTGGAGAAGTGTCAATGAGGAGCCAAACAATTCGAGGGCTGCAATTTGCTACTCCAGCTATGGCTCATAGAACATCTCCAAAGGGGTGAATACCGGCAAGAGATTCAGCGAAGGGACTGGGATGATCATATAGCTTTCCATCATCCAAGGCAGATGAATTACATGCCCAACATGTTCGCCCAGCCAGAAGATGCCAAGGGATGGTTAGAGCTGTTTGAAAACCTAACTGAGGATCAAATACAATGGATGTTCGAATGTTTCCCTACCGAGGAGTTTATCACCCGATCCAGGGTTGCGCCATTTCTGATATTAATCGGTCTGAGAGGAACATATCCTTATGTCCCTCTCCGAGTTATGAGACAGGCTGGTAGGAAGTAGGTTATACCAAGGGTCGACAAGATGAATCACTTCCAGGCTAACTTCCAAGCTGATGACAGTCCTTATAAGCGCCAAACATAGCATGTGGCATTGCAAAATCATCATGGGAAGAGATACTATCGAGCCAGACAGATACCATGTTGGTTGCGCTCCCTACTATTCAGGCAGGTTAGAATCTAAACACGAGGGTCTGGGTCAGCTGGGACTTGCTAGGGGCCACAGGATCATAGAGGGCTGAGGCACAAGTCAAATACAATCAACTGCGCAAGAGGATTCGGGAATGCGAAAGCAAGCATCGTGAGATACAGGAAGCCAACCAAAAGCTGATTGAAAAGTGGAAAGACATGGCTGTCAGTGCCAACAAGCGACTGGGATACTTGGAGCGGGGCATAGTAGAGCTAGAAAATTTCTCAAAATGATCGAGGATTGCAAGAATGCTGAGGGAAATGAGGGCGTACATCTAGCCAGAGCCTACCTATTGCTCGGACTTCGAGAGTTGGGAAAGCTATTCGACGGAGCCGAAGATGCCTAGTCTGGGGAAGGTCCTTCTGGGACCAAATAGATAGGAGTTTTCTTTTTCTTTATGAAATGTAATAAGGCCAACAGCCACTAGTGATATCTTATTTCTTGTTATTTAGTGTCGATTTGGGATTCGTCTACTTTTTATCAATAAAATGAGGCATTTAGCATTCTAAGTTCTCCAAATAAACTTGTCGCTAGGCCTACCTCGGGCACAAAGAGGTTCCCAAATAGGACACGATTTACATTCTTGCATTATGTGTTTAAATATCGCAACATTTTCTTATAATCCTCACTAACTTGTTACCTTTTTGTTTTTACTTTTTGTTTATTTATTCCCCTCCCTAAAGGTTAGTTCGTGCACTCTGGCAACATCATCTTATTCCACGAGATCTAGGGGCCCTCCACCCACTCCTCTTTTTTGTACCGTCAGAAACAAGAACAAAGGGAGGATGAAAGATCTGAACAACACCAGAAAGGAGCACTCAACTGAATGGGTATGCCCATGGTACTCAGGTTTCCAAAGAAAATGCATCCCAACTGGAAGAAAAGCTGCTGAAGTTCCAAGAGGAACTTGATTAGGTTCGGAATCTGGCAAATCTGTCATTTTCCCTCACCACTCCGGATGTCAAATTTCCAAATTCTCAAAATCCCACACCTCCACAAAATATCCCAAAGCAACAAAACCATCCCGCTCCTCACCACCACTGCAACATCTGCCATACTTCAAATAACGCTCAACTGCTCATCCCAGAACCCTTGAACTCCACAAATGACCACTTCCACACCCATCATAACACCCCCATCTATGTGGATACTATGCCACACTCTACTCAAACCGTCTTAAACACACCAGAGTCTGATGATAAAGACTCGCTCATCAGGAATCTGGCTAAAGAACTTAAGAAATTGACTAGCCGAATTCAAGGCGTTGAAGGAAGTAAGGGAATTGAAGGGTTGAATTGTGAAGATCTTTGCATACAACCCGATGTCAAACTGCCCGAGGGGTACAAACCTCCAAAGTTCAAAATGTTTGATAGTATAGGGGATCCAATGGGCCATTTGATAACTTACTTTGACAAGCTGGTTAGAGTAGGGAAAGACAAGAGAATCCGCATGAAGATATTCATGAGGAGTCTGCAAGGAGATGCTCTATCTTGGTACATTATCCAAGATCCGAAGAAGTGGCCAAGTTGGGTAGGCATGGCATCCGACTTCATGGACAGGTTCAAGTTCAACACCGAGAATGCACCGGATGTGTTTTATATTCAGAATCTAAAGAAGAAACCGATAGAAACATTTCAAGTGTATACTACTCGCTGGAGGTCCGAAGCTGCTAAGGTCAGGCCTGCCTTAGAAGAGGAACAGATGAACAAATTCTTTGATCGGGCTCAAGACCCGCAATATTATGAATGACTAGTGTTGATTGAGAGCCATAAATTTTTTGACATTATCAAGCTGGGTGAAAGGATCGAAAAGGGCATCAAAAGAAGTATGGTTACGAACTTCGAGGCCTTGCAAGCTACAAATAAGGCTTTAGAGTCTGGTGGTGTTTCCAAGAAAAAGGACGCATGGGCCGTAATGGTTGCAAAGAGAACCAAATCTCCTATCAAATACCAAACTTACCCAATGCCTCCACTCACATATCAACCAACTCTGAACTACCAAGCACCATCACCCGCATACCAAGCTCCACCACCCACTTATCAGTCACCTCCGCATCCCATATATCAGCCTACTTCACCCAATATTCCTAACCCACACATGTTTACCAAGCCTACAATACTCGACCATCACGTTGTCAATCACCTCCTACACGCCAAATCTTTCCTAGACCTTGACCAAATTTCGATCATAGACCTCCTAAACAATACACAGCCATTGCTGAACCTATTGACCAGTTGTATGAAAGACTCAAAGCCGCTGGCTATGTCACCCCTATCCCTGCGGTAACCCCTGAGAACCTTTCTCAGTGGGTTAATCCAAACAAATCCTGTGCATACCATTCTGGCATGAAAGGACACACCATCAACGGATGTCGCTCTTTGAAAGACAAAATCCAGGCATTGATTGACAACAAGATTATTGTGGCAAAGGAACCCGCTCTGAATGTCTGCAATAACCCGCTGCCATACCACAAGGGTGGAGGCGTTCACATAATTGAAATAGAGGATGATTGGGATTCCGGGGGATCGATCGGTTTGATCACAGAAGGTGATGACCCAAAGAAACCAATAGTTACTCTTAACCCGATCGTGGTCCAGATTCAGCCCTCTAGGGACGCTGAGCAAATGCACCTGTGCCATTTGAAGTTTTAGTTTTATCACCCAAGGAACATGCTCTGTTCGGAGTGAAGATAGCCACGCCGATCCTAGTGGTGATGTCGACCATGACACCATTCCACACAAAGTCTATGCCGTGGGACTATACAGCTAAGTCAAGGAGGAAAGGCAAGGTTAGGTTCGAGGAAACCGTTTCCACACAGGGTATAGTGACAACTGGTAGGATCTATACCCCAGAACACCTAGCTAAGTCAAGCAAGCAGGCCTCCAATTGGTCACCCATCATTGAGACAGGTCCAGACAATCTTTGGAGAAAGATACAGGCCAAGGAATACTCGGTCATCGAGCAGTTGAACAAAAAATCGGTGCAGATCTCCATACTTGCTTTGCTACAAAATTCTGAGGCACACAAGAATGCTCTGTTGAAGGTGCTGAATGAAGCATACATGCCAAATAACATTACTGTCGGAGAAATGGCTAACATGGTCAGACAAGTATTGGAGAGTCACAAAATTACTTTTCACGAGGATGAGCTACCGCCTGAAGGGTTGGGGCACATCAAAGCACTGCGCATTATTGTGCAATGCGAGGATTACTTTATCACCAGGATCCTGATTGATGGGGGTTCCAGCCTCAACATTTGTCAATTGGTAACACTCAAGAAATTGCGCAAAGGATTGCCCGAGATAAAAGAAAGAGCTATCAATGTGAAAGCCTTAGACGACTCCCAAAGATCCACCATTGGGAGATTAGTCTGTGTTTGCAAATGGGGCCAACTTGGTTCGATGTTGACTTCCAAGTGATAAACGTACCGGCATCTTACAATCTACTGCTGGGATGACCATGGATTCATGCTGCTGGGGTTGTGGCATTGACACTACATCAGGCAGTGAAATTCGAATGGAACCATTAAGAGGTAATCATTCACGGTGACAGAAGCAATCCTACATACAGTCTCCAGACCATTCTGTCAATCGAAAAAAGGGGGAAGCTAGGAGGAGAAACTTACCATCACATCGAAAGGGTGAATGCTATTGATAAAGACAAATGGTGGGATAACAAGATCGGGAGTATACTGAATTGGTGTGGGTACGAACCTGGCAAAGGGCTCGATAAAAACCTCCAAGGAATCGCTAAGCCCATAAAACTCAAGAACACGGCACCACCTTTGGTATGGGATATGAGTACACCTAGGAGGAATTCAACCACTGGTCGCCACTATGGAGCGGTCCTTACTATCCGCTGGAGCAACCAGTACCACATTTGGAGCAGACTTTCCAACCAGTCGGTGTTATCTATGGGTCACAAGAAGAAGAAGCACTTGTGGCGGTGAGGAATTTGTTCCTAGAAGACAATGACATGGATTGTTATGTTGTTCTCGAGGAGGAGGGGGAGGAAGAACCTTCCATACAGGCCGTAAGCAGAGGAGCCTGCCTCAATAACTGGACCATCAGGACAACCAAAGTCCGACGAGCCTCGGGGTAGCAAGGCTAAAACAAGCACTGTTTTAATTTACTAAAAGATTTTATTTTCCCATGTTTTCAATCCCTGCAATAAGATCTCCAATGTTTAAAACAATTATGCAATTTATCATAGCATTTTGATTTTTCTTATGAATCAACACTTATTACTATTGTTTTCTCTCATTACTTTACTTATACATCGTTACTATTACTTATCTTGATGAACCGATGACTGTGATATGCAACGAGACAACGCAACAAATATACATATATTCAAAGGAAGATGATATACCAGAAGAGATTGTTACAGAAATCGAAAGTTTTGAGAACAGACCTAAGTCCAACTTGGACGAGACTGAGGTCGTTAACCTTGGAGATGCAGAGAATGTCAAAGAAACACGAATCAGCGTCCATTTGTCACCATCAGAAAAGGAAGAGTACACAGAATTTCTAAGGGAATATGATGACATATTCTCTTGGTCATATGACGACATGACTGGTCTGAGTACATCTATTGTGGCTGACAAACTGCCAACCAATCCAACATGTCCACCAGTAAAGCAAAAGCTCAGAAAGTTCAAGCCTGATATGAGTCTGAAAATCAAAGAAGAAGTCACTAAGAAGGTTAAAGCTAAAGTTCTTAGGGTAGTGGAATGTCCAACATGGTTAGCCAACACCAAAGAAGGACGGGAAGGTCAGAGTTTGTGTCGACTACCGGGATCTTAACCGAGCTAGTCCGAAAGATGCCTTCCCTTTGCCAAATATACACATCCAGATCGACAATTGCGCCAAGCATAAGCTGCAGTCATTTGTAGATTGTTTTGCTGGGTATCATCAAATCTGGATGGATGAAGAAGATGCTGAGAAAGCGGCTTTCATTACACCATGGGGGATGTACTGTTACAAGATGATGTCGTTTGGATTAAAGAATGATGGGTCCACCTACATGAGGGCTATGACTACCATTTTCCATGATATTATACACAAGGAGATAGAGGTATATGTAGACGATGTTATCATCAAGTCCAAAAAGGCCACTAATCATATGGAAGATTTGAGGAAGTTCTTCAATAGATTGAGAATGTACAACATAAAACTGAATCCCGCAAAGTGTGCATTCGGGGTTCCTACTGGGAAACTACTTGGGTTCATTGTGAGTCACCGAGGAATAGAAGTGGATCCATCAAAGGTCAAAGCTATTCAAGAATTGCCACCGCCAAAGAACAAGAAGGAAGTGATGAGTTTCTTGGGAAGACTTAACTACATCAGCCGGTTTATAGCACAATCTACGGTTATTTGTGAGCCAATATTTAAGATGTTGAAGAAGGATGCTGCTACCAAATGGACTGATGACTGCCAAAAAGCTTTCAACAGAATCAAGGAGTACCTGTCAACACCACCTGTCTTGGTCCTGCCAGATACAGGTAGACCTCTATTACTCTACCTTGCAGTATTGGATGGAGCTTTCTATTGCGTTCTGGGGCAGTATGACGAAACATGGAGGAAGGAGCAGGCCATCTATTACCTCAACAAGAAGTTCACCCCGTATGAGGCCCGATATTCTCAGTTAGAGCGCACTTGTTGTGCTTTAACTTGGGTAGCTCAGAAGCTGAGGCACTACTTCTGTGCCTATACTACATATCTCATATCAAGGATGGATCCTTTAAAGTACATCATCCAGAAGCCCATGCCCACTGGCAAGCTATCCAAGTGGCAAATCCTGTTGAGCGAACTTTACATTGTTAACGTCACTCAGAAGGCAATCAAGGGACAAACACTAGCCGATCACCTTCCTGAAAACCCCGTGGACAGAGAATATGAACCCTTAAAAACGTATTTTCCTGATGAAGAGGTATTGTTCATAGGAGAAGACATTGCGGAATCCTATGACAGTTGGAATGTTTTTCGATGGAGCAGCAAATTTCAAAGGAGTTGGCATAGGAGCAGCCCTAGTATCAGAAACCGGTCAGCATTATTCGGTGTCCGCCAAGCTCAGGTTTCCCTGCACCAACAACATGGCCGAGTATGAAGCCTGCATCCTAGGGCTCAAAATGGCCATTGACATGAACATTCAAGAGTTGCTAGTGATCGGAGATTTAGACCTACTTATACATCAGGTCCGGGATGAATGGGCAACCAAGAACTCCAAGATACTCCTGTATCTGCACTATGTACAGGAATTGAGAAAGAGGTTCACAAAGACGAAATTCCAACATGTTCCCAGAGTCCAAAATGAGTTCGCCGATGCATTGGCGACCCTGTCCTCTATGATACAACATCCAGATAAAAACTTCATTGATCCTATTTCGGTAAAGGTCCATGATCAACTAGCCTAATGTGCTCAGGTTGAAGAAAAAGCTGACGAAAAGCCTTGGTTTCATGATATCAAGGAATACTTGGCGAAAGGAGAATATCCGGAACTTGCAAATCCTACCCAGAAGCGCACACTTTGGAGGTTATCCAATAATTTCTTTCACAGCGGAGGAATACTATATAGGAGGACTTCTGATTTGGGATTACTAAGGTGTGTCGACGTGAAAGAAGCATCCAAGCTATCAGAGGAGATTCATGTAGGGACCTGCGGTCCACATATGAACGATTTTGTCTTAGCAAAGAAGATACTCCGTGCTGGTTACTTTTGGATGACTATGCAAATGGACTGCATCCAGTATGTCCAGAAATGCCACCGCTGTCAGATACACGCAGACATGATAAAGGTACCTCCAAACGAGCTTAATGCAGCAAGCTCACCATGGTCGTTCGCCGCTTGGGGAATGGGTGTTATTGGACCAATCGAACCTGTCGCATCAAACGGGCACAGGTTTATCTTGGTTGCAATTGACTGCTTTACCAAATGGGTTGAAGCAACATCTTATAGAGTAGTAACCAAGAAGGTCGTGGTGGACTTTGTCCGCGACCGCATTGTTTGTCGATTCGGGATTCCAGAGTCAATCATTACTGACAATGGGTCCAACCTCAACAGTGACTTGATGAAAGCCATATGTGACAGTTTTAGAATCATACACAAGAATTCTATAGCCTACAGACCCCAGATGAATGGAGCAGTAGAAGCCACCAATAAGAATATCAAGAAGATATTGAGGAAAATGGTAGAGAAGCATAAACAGTGACACGAGAAGTTATCATTTTCTCTTCTAAGATAACGCACCACAGTCTGCACATCAACTGGGGCAACCCCCTATATGCTGGTTTATGGTACAGAAGCAGTCATTCCCGCCGAGATAGAAATTCCCTCCCTAAGGATCATAGCTGAGCTCGATGACGCAGAGTAGGTGAAAAATCGTTATGAGCAGCTAGCCCTCATAGATGGAAAGAGGATGAATGCAGTTTTCCATGGTCAACTTTATCAAAACAGAATGTCCATAGCCTTCAACAAAAGAGTCAAGCCAAGACAGTTCACACCCGGGCAGCTGGTGTTAAAGAAAATCTTTCCACATCAAGATGAAACCAAAGGGAAATTCTCTCCCAACTGGCAGGATCCATATATGGTTCATCGGGTTCTGACAGGAGGAGCCCTCATACTTGTAGAAATGGACGGTGAAATTTGGCCAAAGCCAATTAATTCAGATGTAGTCAAGCGTTACTATGTGTAATCTTTATGCTTTCCTATATGATGTAATTTGAACTACGCCTGACCTGATTCCTGTTTAAGAGGGGATACGAGGTAGCCCTATGGGTTTGGTCACAATGTAATAAAAATTTCATTTCCCATGCAATTGGAAACTGGGGCAGAATTTTGAGGAGGACCCTCAAAATTCCAAAGTAATTTCAGCCAATCGTCGCAAACAACAGTCAAAATCATCAACCCAGTAAACTGGGGCAGAATTTTGAGGAGGACCTTCAAAATTCCATAACAAGAAGGGTTGCAATGTCTTGAACCACGTCGCAGTCATTGGTTCATCAAAAGAAAACTATTCTTAAATATGTTTTTATGTATGCCTTTACTAAATCATGCATGTTTATTACCAAAATTGCCTTGTTTGCCAATGCTACCCCAATGATACATGCAGTATCACCGGATCAAAGCCGAGAAGGTCAAGAAGAGCTAGCGGGAATACGAACTAACCTCCCCTCTTTACAAAACTCACAATTTTTCTTTGGATGCAGGCACTTGAGTTGCAAAATCATCGAATATACTATACACTCACGAGACTCACATTGCTCAGAAATACAACTCTCAGAACCGTGCACTTGCTCATAACTGCTATCCGCACGTAGTGTTCCCAGCAAACACAGTATCCGCAACACTCGCAATATCGCAATCCGCTATCAGCTAAGAAAATTCTATTATCATTTTGCCCTTTTACTTCTTGCATAAGGCTACTATTCTGCCTTTTGAGGTTAAGCTCTACCTCCATCTGCACTCTTGCATTGCATAAGGCTACCATTCTGCCTTCCGAGGTTAAGCTCTACATCTATCTGCACGCTGAAAGATCACCACCTTATTTGCATGGCTGAAAGATCGCCACCTTTACATTTGCATGGCTGAAAGATCGCCACCTTTACATTTGCATGGCTGAAAGATCGTCACCTTATTTGCATGGCTGAAAGATCGCCACCTTTACATTTGCATGGCTGAAAGATCGCCACCTTTACATTTGCATGGCTGAAAGATCGTCACCTTATTTGCATGGCTGAAAGATCATCGCCTTATTTGCATGGCTGAAAGATCGCCACCTTATTTGCATGGCTGAAAGATCGTCACGTTATTTGCATGGCTGAAAGATCGCCACCTTTACATTTGTATGGTTGAAAGATCGCCACCTTATTTGCATGGCTGAAAGATCACAACCTTTACAATTGCATGGCTGAAAGATCGCCACCTTATTTGCATGGCTAAAAGATCGTCACCTTTACATTTGCATGGCTGAAAATCACTATCTCCATCTGCATTGCATAAGGCTACCATTCTGCCTTCCGAGGTTAAGCTCTACCTCTATTTGCATCTGCATGGCTGAAAGATCGCAACCTCTACATCTGCATGGCTGAAAGATCGCCACTTTTACATTTGCATGGCTGAAAGATCGCCACCTCTATATTTGCATGGCTGAAAGATCGTTGCCTTACCTTTACATTTGCATGGCTGAAAGATCAACACCTTTACATTTGCATGGCTGAAAGATCGCCACCTTATTTGCCTTGCTGAAAGATCGCCACCTTTACATTTGCATGGCTAAAAGATCACCACCTTTACATTTGCATGGCTGAAAGTTCGCCACCTTATTTGCATGGCTGAAAGATTGCCACCTTATTTGCATGGCTGAAAGATCGCCATCTTTACATTTGCATGGCTGAAAGATCGTCACATTTACACTTGCATGGCTAAAAGATCGCCACCCATTGCATCCCATCGGCTAAAAGATCGCCACCTACTGCATCTCATGGGCTGAAAGATCGCCAAATCATCCGAAGGCGTCATTGTTCGGAGGCACCATTTTCATGGCCCGAGAACACCATATCATGGTCTGAGGACTCCTTTTAATCTTTTGCATATCATTATTCAAAGGCATCATAGTTCGGAGGCATTATTCGCATAGCCCAAAAGCATCATTTCATGGCCTGCAAATCCTTTATTATATGTTTCATGGCCCAGGACATCATGGTCTGAGGATGTCATCCTAACTATCCAAAGACAACATTCTTGATCCGACGGGAACTTACATCATGTTTAAATTTACACACAATATACGCTTGTATTGCTCATTTGAAGGTAAACCGGTAAGCAACGGCCATCTCAGTAGGAGTGATCCCGTTCCAATTCCTGCAACCCTATTAGACTTTGACCATTCACCCCGTCCTCAATATCACGTCCGTTTTTGAAATGTCTCCATCGGCATACTCCGCCGGCAGATCCTGAACTACATATGGCCTGATTCCTGTAAGACTAGGAATATGTAGGCAGCTCAGAAGCCAGAGTACAGCCTAATTCTCCTCGAACCATTTCATTCGGTCAAAATTGGCCATCATATCTTTACCCGATAACTCTTTCATCCTGTCTGGGCAAAGAGGGGCAGTTGTTGATACCCAATTTTTCCCTGTATATTTTTATATGAAAATTACATTTCAAATGGCATATGTATACATATATAAGTATTTCCAAGGGTTTTCTTATTTTTCATTAATTTTTAAAGATTTTTAGATCAATTTATTACCCTATTTTATCAAGAAAAACCCAATAAATATTCCCAAAATTGTCATTTTGGCAATTCAATTATTAGATTCTCATATTTATACTAAAATATAGCTAAAATAATTTTTGCATAATTGTATAAATTTATTTAGTATTTTTAAAAGCTAAATTGCATATAATTGCAATATTAGCCTATTTTATGATTTAATTGTGTTTATAATTATGAAATTGACTCCAGTATTTTTATTTTTATAATTATATATTATTAATCATTTTAGTACCTTTAAATTATTTCCAGAAATTATTTTACTATTTTTTATAAAATAAATAAAGGAAAATGGCTATTTAAATGTTAGCCCATTTGCATTTCAATTTTAGCCAGATTTGACACCCCAATTAAACCCAATTTCAAATCCAATTATCCATCCCAAATCCTAAATCTACCCGACGCACGACCCTTTAAAATAACCCGCTCGGATCATTTCGATCAACGGCTCATACTTACCCTTTCATTTTTAATTTCCCAATACCCCCCAAACCCTAATCATTTATCATTGGTAGCCGCCCATGGATTCACTCTCTCCCAAATTCTCTCTCAGAAACCCTAGTTGCCTCCCTCCACTTCCACCATAATACCACCGGAATCCATGGCTTCCAAGGCCATAGAAGTCCTATACAGGCCTTCTATGACTCCTACACATTTGGTTACTGAAGTTTCAAGGCCTGACCACGAAGAAGCTTGGCCTAAAGCTTGTTTGATTTGAGTTCTATGGCCACCTCCGGCCTTGCTCCTGCAAGCCATGGCTATTCGAGCCTTATCTCGACTTCTCCTGCTCAGATCAACGACTCTCCAAGCCTTTCTCACCATCTGGTTTCTTTTGAAACCCTAACTTTTGAGGTTCTTCTGATTTCTTTAGATCTATTCTAGATCTATGTTTTCCTTAAACTTTTAAACGGTTTCTCGAGATTTCTTTCAACAAACTATGTTTTCAAAACCTTTATCTTTCCGATTTAGGGTTTTTGTGAAGTTATTTAGATACTTCTTTGATTTTTTTTTCTCTTGTGTGTTTCTTCTACTATGTTTCTTATTAGTTTCTTCTACTGTGATTTTTATGTGTCTCTCCTAGTGTGTTCTTACGAGTTCTTCTACTGTGTCTTCCTATGTGTTTCTTCTACTATGTTCTTATGAGTTCTTCTACTGTGTTTCAGATATTGTTCTTTTACTATGTTTCTCATGAGTTTCTTCTACTGAAAGATGCATGTTAAATGTCTCAGTTCCTTTCTGAAATCTCTGAACTTGTTTAATTTCAAAAGAAATAAAACCTAACTTCTTTGAACCTATTTCGAGTTTTTAAAGTTATCTCATCTACTACTCGATTAGGCTTCCAAAGCTTTGTTTCGACCTTTGTTTCTTTATATGATTCTGATTCCCTGTTAAACTCTTCTAAGGTCTTTCTACTGGACCCTTTGTATGCCATTTGATACTCTCTCTTTTCTACATTGTTGAGTTACTGAGACTGACCTATGTGACTACCATGTTCCTATAGTCTACTACTTACTGATTTTGTAATTGTATGACGTTTTTCTTTGTCCTAAATTCAGCCTCGCATACTTGTATGCTCTTTATATGTGCTGAATCTCTCTCTTGATTAATTTCAGACTTTCTTTGTGTAAGCCTGGTTGATTTCATTCCTTGTTTGCTGATTTCTCTATTACTTGGTCGAAAACTTTCCTTAGCCTTTCTGACTTGGTTTATTCATGGACCAGTAATTACAAATCTCTGACTCCTTGATTTACTATGTACTAATTGAATTTTAGCTTATTTATTTAATCGTGTATTTCAAAATTCTTCCCTTAAGTAAACTCCTATGTATCTATCCCTAATTGCCTACTTTGCACAAGATGCTTACTTGAGCCCTTTCGTTAAATAATTTTGTTCATTACCGTTTATGTTTAAACTCCTTAATTAAAGGAAGTCTCGTACTAATTGATTTTAATTGATACCCACTTCTTTAATTATTTTCTTACCTTCTTTCCGCCTGTTTTTACACTATAAATACATGCTCTTCATTGACACAAACACACCAACACTCATAGTCTTTCTGAACTTATACCCATACTCAAAAATATTTTCTCTTGTTACTTGTACTGTGGCCTATTTGCAAGTCATGTCGCCTTCTTTTCTCTATTTGCTTCTTTAAAAACTGGTATGTCCTGATTTAAGGTTTTCAGCACCATAACAATGTGTTTATTTACTACCTTTGTATGCATGTCTGCCTACTGCTTCTGTATAGTTCAACATTTACTCTAGCATGCTGAAATTTCTTTCTGCATGTTCTATTATGAATCCCAAACCCCTACCCCTATGTGTTCATGCTATGGTTTGAGGCACGACAATACTGAAAATTATTGTCTATGAATCAAACTTGATCCCCTGGGATCCTAGACTCTAATAATGTGTGTTCTAGCAGGCTTATAGGTATGCTATCATTCTCCATTGTTGGGCATGCCTAAAGCCTACCCTTGCCTAAGCAATAGGCTCTTCACAATTTCCCTATTCCCCTGGACCCCTTATGGGTACTTATTTGTAGCTCTTTACCTCTTATTTCCACCTCTAGCATTCTGTTTGCCCCCCTCTTGCGAGCCTTGCCTTGGGACCCTTTGAGCTTCCTCTGAACTTGGGCACTTGAGGGATGGCCCTTCCACACTACACTTATCCCTGTTCTAATAATACATTTGGGTGTGAGCATTGCCCGGAGTCCAATTGAGGATCTTAGGGAATGTTGACACACTCAAATGGGAGAAATGCTTTGGATCATGATCTCTTGGAGTTGGTTTACCTCATAACTCAATGAGGAAGTCAAAATCAGGCTTCCTCTAGTTGTACTTTTATTTATATTTTTCTGATGTATTCTTATTTTATTCTAGGCTGTAATAATTTGTAATAAACTCTTAGGGATGGTTAGTGAAAAGGGTGGGTAACTATGTATGCAAAGGGTAGATACCATAGGTATTTTAAATTCTGCATATTCAAATGCATATAGAAATCATGCCTATAGGTCATTTTGAATTCTGCATATCCCAATTCTCACATAGATACCATGTCTATAGGTATTTTGAATTCTGCATACTTAAATGCATATTGACATCATGCCTATAGGTCGTTCTGAATATCCAATTCTCATATAGAAATCATGTCTATAGGTATTTTGAATTCTACATATTTAAATACATGTAGAAGTCATGCATATTGGATTGTTCAATTCTGCATATTCAATTACACCTAGATACCATGCGCATAGGCCTTAAGAAAAATTCTACAAACTAGATACCATGTTTGTAGGATTAAAACCAGTCTTATGCATTTAGATAATATACCTATAAGGTTTTCTGCATTTTTACACCATGTCTACAAGGTTCAAAATCAACAACGCGTAGAAAGTATGCCTATAGGAACTCCTAATCGAACCTGATCCGCTTCATTCACGTATTGAGCTAAAATTGGTAATAATGGGTACTGTCAGTTGCATAACTTGTAACCAATTCATTAAGTCTTGCCTCTCTTTTTACAATCTGATTACCCTTATTTAGCGAGTTTAACCAGTATGTTTCAGACCCTACTATTTCATTGCTTTTCTGAATCTAGTAGATATTATGCCTATAGGATCCTTGTCCAACGCTTAGGCAAGCCTTAGGGTAAACTTATAAGTTGAATTTGTTTCTGTTAATTATTACAACTAACAGGCAGGCCTGATTCGGACTTCTTATCTGAGTTATGTAATAAACTAAAACTGCCTCAGTAACGTCGTTCTTCATCTATAATAATCAGTCCTAAACAGTATGTGTAAGTCTTGCTGATTACGTGCTTCTTTGTTCAAGGAGGTATATTTGAGCCTCTACTTGTTATGTGCTTTCCCTCAACTTGAAATATGTGTTTTGTATGTCGCCTTAGAGTTTTTACCTTTGAAACTACAAATAAGCCCAATATCCCTCCCTTTAGGATTAGTAGTCCTAAATGCCTCCGGGACTGATAGGATTGGGACGGGTAATAGCATGCAATAAGTAAACGAGACCAACCCATGCTTTAAATACCTTAACGGGGTGGGAAGGGTAGGTATGGATATGATGACCACGCGATAACGTCATGTGTAGCCCCTCATTGAGGAGTGATTACCGGACGTTATGTGGGGTGATCCTTATTTTTAGTAAACATAGGACCCCCCCTTTCCTTTACTGTTATTTCTTTAACATTTACATTCTAGAATCTGCTTCCTCAAATTGCTCTTTTAAACTTTGTCTATTTTCAAACCTTTATATGTGAAATCCCCTCCTATTTGAGCTTTATTTGTATACATGTTAATTGTACCCTAAACTCACAATAATTGACTGGCCGGGAACCATACTAGTGGATTCTAAGGGGTGCTTAACACCTTCCCTTTGGAATAATTTCAAGCCCTTACCCAATCTCTAGTTACTCAAATCAAACCCTCTTGGTGTCCTAATGCACCCTAATCATTAGGTGGAGACTTTTCAAATCAAACCCAATTCCTAAAAGGAATGAGTTGTCCCTCCAAATGTCATAAACCTGATTCTGCAAGGAAAAAGGGGGCGCGGCATTCGACGGTTTAATAAAAAAACCTCGATTGTGAGTCGTTATATGGCGATGATCGAGCACCTCAAGAGGTTTAGCTTGGAGGCTAAGTATCTCGAAGCCAGTGTTTGGAGTTGACATGGTCAAAGCTCTTTTGTCGAGGATAGCCTGTTTAACCGGTTCTTTTTGAAGTATATTCAAAGTAATTGAAGGCCTATGATTTTGTAGCGATGGTCGGCCGTCCCCGAGTCGCCTTAGTTTGGATGGTACAGCCTTGTGACTGGAGTCATTTGTGTTAGGTCGGAGCCTTTAAGTCCCGAGTGAAGTAGTTTTGGCATCTATATCGAGGGTATGCCTTTTTAGGGGTCTTACAAGTTCGATATATAGCCTAAACTTTGAGATCGGGTTTATGATTTTAGTTAGGTCTTACAAGTTTTACATTCCTTTAAGGTCTTACAGTTTTGGATACTTGGTACAAGTATGGTTCATGCCTTGCTTGAGGACTTACACATATTGTTGTTGCCTTATATAGGTCTTACGAGACCGAGGTTGCCCACATGTGTTCTTATCACCTCGGGTTTTGATAAGTCGATGGAGATAGCAATTGACGGCAGTCCCCGAGTAATTGAGGATTTCTCGACTCGGGAGCCATTACTTGTAGACTTGGTATTGCCTCATTGAGGGCTTATGATTTCGGAGTTCCCGACCCGGAGGTCATATGGCCTTGAGTGTTTGACGCCAGCCCCCGAGTGTCCAGGACATTTTTTGGCTCTGGAGCCACTTTGTGATCTTGGTGTTGCCTCATTGAGGGCTTATGAGTTTGAAGATCCGACATGGGGATCGTATTATTTCGAGTTGTTGATGCCAGTCCCCGAGTATTCGGGACGTTTTCTGGCTCTGATGCCTTTTTTCAAAAAATGTCGAGCTTCCTTGAAACACAAAATGCTTTTGGGAAGTATTCTTTGATTAATTGGTACAAGTATAAATGCCTTTGCTTTTAGGGGCTCGGTTGTTCTATGCGCACATGGTTCATTTGACCGTTTGGCCTTGTACATTATTTTCCTATCGAGACCCTATTTGGTGAATCTTGGATTCTCCGAGTAGGTGTCCTTCTGGGGGGTTCCCCCCAACATTCGAGGTTGATTGCAAAAAGAAGCTTTGAATACGTGTTGAATCTTCCTTAGGTAGGATATTGATGTTTCCTCATTAAAAACCTTGTCGGTAAAACCCTTTTTGGGATAAAAACCGGGTTGAAGGAAAAGAGTGCAACGCATGCTTTTAAAACCTAAGCCCTTCGAGTTGGAGAGTGCTTTGGCCGTTTGGATCGGATACCTGCACTCAGGTTAGTGTAGAATGTAATTGAAAGAGAAAGGAGACGGTCATACCTTAGGTGTAGAATGTGTCGGCGATGTTTCGAGCCCTGATACGTTTCAGTCTCTTATGATGAGGACGCGATACAGTCCCCTGCTTTGTTTAGTGGGGGATAGCCGAGAGTGTAACTTGTTATCACTATTTTATTGTTTGCTTATCCTTCGGCTCCTTCGAAGGTGAAGGTACCGGTGTAGGGGCCACATCGTGCACTGCGAACATTTCTCTCGCCGCATGTTGTTCCCTATAGATAGTCTTAATCCCATCCTTTTTGTCGGGAATTTCATCATTTGATGGAGGGTGGATGGTACTGCTCTCATGCAGTGTATCCATGGCCTTCCGAGCAAGGCGTTGTACCTCATGTCTCCCTCGATGACATGGAATTTGGCATTTTGGGTTGTGCCGGCCACGTTGACTGGGAGGGTGATTTCCACTTTCATTTTTTCACTCGCCATGTTGAATCCGTTGAGGAATCAAGAGGCAGGTACGATTTGGTCAAGTAGCGAGCTACTCTACCACCCTTGACCTGATAATGTTGGCCGAGCTACCTGGATCCACAAGTACACGTTTAATTTGAAATGTATTTAGAAGAAAAGAGATTACTAGTGCGTAGTTGTGAGGCTGAGACAAGGTCTCGATGTCCTCATCGCTGAAAGTGAGAGCATCCTCGGGTATGTATCTCTGAGTTCGCTTTTTTCAGGTGATGGATATTTTTGTTCTTCTCATCATGGGCTCCTATATGGCATCGATGCCTCCCAAGATCAGGTGGATGACATGTTGTGGCTCATTTATTTCGTTCTTCTTGGCTGCCTCTCTTTCCTGGAACTGATTTTTGGCCCGATCGATGAGGAACTCTCGGAGGTGTCCTTTACCGAGTAGTCTGGATACTTTTTCTCGGGGTTGGTGGCAATCCTCGGTCCCGTGGCCATGCGTGTTGTGAAATTCACATACTAAATTACGATTTCTTTGCGAAGGATCAGATTACATAGGCCTGGGCCACCTGGCGTCTCTGATTTTACTGATGGCGAACACGATGTATGATACATCGACATTAAAGTTGTATTCCGACAAGCGAGGTGCCTCCTTTGGCCCTATGTGCCTATTGAATCCCCTCTATTGACGAGTCCTCGAGGGTTCTGGCCTCGATCCATTCTTCGGTCATTGCGGGGTATGTTACGCCTCGGGGAGTTTCTCTTGTCATCGGTGTATGGTTGGAACCTTTCCTTGTTTGGCTTTGGCTCCTTCGCTAGAAGCCTGCTTGGGTATACCGAGCCCGATGGGGCTCCTAGTTGGTCGTCCTTGACCCTGACTTTTGATTGATATCGGTTGTGAACATCCGACCAGGTCACAGTGAGATATTGGACCAGATTCTATTTCAGCTGCTTCGAAGCCACCGAGCTTTGTTCATTCAGACCTTGAATAAAGGCCTGTACTGCCAGTCATCGGAGACTGGTGGTAGTTCCATTTGTTCCATTTGAAAGCGAGATATAAACTCTCACAGCATCTCGTTCTGCCTCTGCTTGATCTTGAAGACATCGGACTTCCTTGTTGCTACTTTTATGGCACTGACATGTGCCTTTATGAAAGAATCTGCCAGCATGGTAAATGAGTCTATGGAGTTAGGAGGTAGGTTGTGATACCACATCATGGCCCCTTTCGAGAGTGTTTCCCCAAACTTCTTTAGCAAGACAGACTCGATCTCGTCGTCCTTTAGGTCGTTGCCCTTCACTACACAAGTTTAAGTAATAACGTGCTCATTGGGGTCAGAGGTTCCATTGTATTTCGGAAGGTCTAGCATTCTGAACTTCTTTGGAATTGTTTTTGGAGCTGCTTCCTCTGGGAACGGCCTTTGTATGAACTTCTTTGAATCCACACCTTTCAAGATCGGGGGCGCGCCCGTAATTTGGTCGACCATGGAGTTGTAGGTCTCGACCTTTTTGTCATTAACTTCAATCTTCTTCTCTTTCTGAGGTCGTCAAGCATATTTACGATGGCGGGGTCGGCTGCCGACCCGTTATTGCTTGATCTCTCCAATACCTACTAGGATGGGGGAGCCGTCCCCGGCAATACCGTGCTGGGAGTTTTCTGGTGACTTTGCAGCTGGGCAATCGCTAGCTATTGTGCCTGCAACATTTTAAAAAAAATATGAAGACTAACCTCCCATTCTTCCCTAGCCGGGGTTTCCTGAGCTTCTTGTTAGTCTCCTTGGTGCATGCTCCTGTTGGTGTGGGAGCTTATATCGATGTGTTAGGTGTCCCGTGAGACCGCGTCCACGAGAATTGGTTCTGGTGCGTTCTCAGGGTTTCGTGGTAGTGCACCAACACCTGGAACATCCACACCATTCTCTCCATGGTTCTCGAAATTATTGTTTACTGAGTCAGACATTTTGACCTGAAATCAAAGATCTTGGACAAGAAAAAGTGTGAAAGATAACTTGCGATATGTAGTAAAATCAGCAAGAAAATAATCACTATTATTTTTAGCCCCACGGTGGGCGCCAAACTGTTTACCACACAATTAAACTTGATTTAGTGGTTCTAAAAATACGTGATCTTTTTTATGCTAGTTGTTAAGCAGTTGATGTTATGTGAAAGACTTAGAAATCAGATAAGAGCTTGAAAACAAGGTGATAAGCAAACCAAATGATTAATAATCGGGGCCTCGAACTTGCCTATTCAAGGGTCTCGGGGTCGAGTCTGAGGCTCGGGTGGGAGCTATTGAGGGTGAACGATGGGAAGTAACAGTTATAAATAAATCAATGACTGCTCTTTTTGGCCAATAATAAGCAATAAATGATGAACAATGAATATAACACAATAAATATGAGAAATAAATGAAGTAATAAGATCAAGAGAATGTGTTAGAGAGCGGAGAGAATGTTCTTGTGTATTTAGTATTGAGCAAAAGATGTTTACATAATGACAATGACCGCCTTTATATAATATGGGGAATCCCAACATAGTACAAATGCATTAATTACAAAAATATAAGGTTGGTACAACCATTTAATGTCTTGATTCACTTTTCTGACTAGTCCACTAGACTTAGCCAGCTATATGTACGCGCCTTGGGAACTTCAACTTGATCTGTCGAGACCACTGGTTTATATTGCCTCGAGGTCGATCATCGAGAACCCTTGGAGTCGATTACTGAAAAACCTCGAGATGCCTTGATGATCGTAAAATCGGACCATCAATTTCTACTGTATACAAGATTCTCTAGAAGCAAGAGTAAGAATAATGTATTGAGCAGAAAGGAAGAATGTTATTAATAGAATAAGATTAAGTTTAACCTTTTTGCATACAGATGTTTTCGTGTCTTACAATGAATACAAATTATTCTATTTATAGCTCAATTCAGGGAGACAAGATCCCCAAATTAATCTCTTCTTTAATATGAATAAAATCCCTCTTGGTGGACGCATAGCGGTTGACTCCATAAATAAAAAGATTCTTTGTAACAATTCCTCATTAAATGACTTTTCCAACTGATATCTTCCTTTCAGACTTTCATCCCCGGTTCCACCGTCTTTGAAATTTCTTCATCACCAATCACATATTCGTAACCGGTGCAAGTTATTTACTGACTTATATCTTATTTGTCTTCACGGCCACGTGTCAACTCGACAAGCATCCACCTGTCGTTCATCAACTTTACCCCATGCAAAGTGGTCAACTGAAATAATAGTGAAAATTTTGTGTTCAATTGTAGAAAGAGGCGTAAAATGGATTGAAAAATCTACTACTTCCTTTGTTCAAATTTATGTAATGCACAATTTCCTTTTTAGTTTGTCCTAGAAAATCTAATACCTTTTAATATTTATAAATAATTTAAACTTTAAACTTTAGTTTTATCCTTAATGAAAAGGATAAAATGAAATGAATTGTAGCCGCAAAAATATCTATAATTTATTTTAAACTAAATGTTTCAAATAAACTCTATTCTCAATCAGCTTAAAGTATGTATATTTATATGCAATCTTTCTCGCATTTTTACTTATATTTCATAAATTTTGGATGTGTAATCTAATAATTTATGCTAATTCGTGATATTTTTATATATGGGAATCATTTTGGAGGAAATGTGGGACGAAAGTGCACGAGTTGAAGCTAAAATGGAACAAAATGAAAAATTGGGACAATGTAGCGCCCAGGATAGCGTGGGGTGCTACCTGTGGCCCAGTTTCTAGATGCAAAAAATTTTCAGCACCAGAGCTAGCGGTCCACACAACCTCGGGATCTGGGTGACAGGTTTCACTCCTATTTCGTCCGGGAAAAGGTTATTTCGACCCAATACACTCCTAACTCGTATAAAAGCGCGTCTAAGCCTATTTTGGAGGTGGAGACACCATTTTGAGAGGAAAATGCACGCACAGAATAATTGGGAGCAAGGATTCTCAATTTTTCTTCTCTTCTCTTCCTTTAACTTCATAGTTTATTAGCTCTAGAGTTGTGGGTGCTACATGAACGTTGTAGTTTGAAGTATGAATTGTTCTTATTCTTTTATCATATTAATTAATTTATTTAAACTTGCGCTTAATTATTTGATTTGTTGATCACCAATTGAATACAATCTACGAATCTAGAATTAAACTAGGGAGAGGGAATTCTTGATCGCATATAAGATAAAGTAGAGCGAGATCTTGAACCTAAATATTGGGAACAAATTTGCGGTTAGGATAAGGATATACCTAATCTCCTTGTTTGGTTATTATACAAGAATTATTAATGCGTTCTTGCTAATGTTGATTCTATAAGAATATAGGCATTAGGTTAGCTTAAATATGGGAGTAGTACTTCGAGAGAATACTACGAGTAATATTAACCCTGTCAATCAATAAACTAGATAAATTAATTAGACACTTTAAGTGGAAGACTCAACGGGATTGTTAGCTGACCCATAGCTCTAGAATATCTGCTCCCATTGAATTCGTATTATTGCCAACTTGTTTTCTTTAATCTCTTACTTTGTTACACTAGATTAGTTTTAGTTAAATATTCATACTTTAGAAAATCGCTTGAATAGATTAATTATCTAGTTTAATTTAGTTGATAGTTAATCACAAATCCCAGTGGATACGATATCTGCACTTATAATCCTGTATTACTTGTTGACCCCGTATACTTACGTATGCATTTGAGAGCAACAAGTTCTTGGCGCCATTGCTGGGGACTTTGAAATTGATGGTTTTGCTAGATTAGACTTTTACTTTTTATTTATTTAAATTTTTAAATTTTGTTTGGTGTAGTAATTCTTTAATAATTATTATTTTTACATGGCATCTTAGAATGAAAATTGGTCGAATATTGGTTATTCTTATTTTGGTGATCCCTGTCCATATTGTGGAGGACCACACTTGTGACAAAATTGTGAATCTCAATCTTATGAGTGAAATTTTTGTAATGTGTGTGGTTGTCAAGGTGGCCATTAGGATGGCAGTCCTAATTCTTATTATCCTTCTCTGAGCTCTTATTATGATTTTTCTAATAATATTTATGAGTTTGATAGGAGCAATGAAGTGTAGGATATGGAACATGTTGCCCGTATTATGGACATGGTGAGGCAAGTAATTGAGCAAAATGATGAAATTCAAAAAAAAAGACTGCCTTTGAAATCAAAATACTGCAGGCTAGAATGGAAGAATTAATGGCCAATTTTCTAGAAGAACCTCAACTCGACAAAGAGAGTAAGTTCCTACAAGAGGTAAAAGCTGAAGAAGCAGATTTAGTAGGCCAATCTTCGCTAGAGTAACAAGCTTAAGTAATGAAATTTCATGAGTTTCTCCCTAATGGTCTTTCAATCATGGAAAAACAACTGATAAAAGGAAGAACTGAACTCAAGCAAGAGATAGTTCAATAAATTGGATCAGATATCCATGATCTACATGCTCAATTGAATAAAAAGGTTGAGATGTCTGAGGCCTAACAACCAATTGTTGTAGATACCCAACAACCAATTATTATATATACTGGCCAACTTGTGGAGCAGAAAAAGGAGTTTCAACTGTTCGACCAAAATATTGTTAATGATGCGAAGGTTAAGGAGGTGTGCAAAAGTGAGGATGTTAAAAGTGAAGGGATTTTAGATTTTGAGCGTAGCAGACCTTATTTTACCCATGTTTCAACATTGTGTATGGTTGGGGACTCGAGAAGTTATCCATTTGAGCCTATGGAGGATTTAATGGATGAGGTAAAAACTACTTATATTCTAAAATTTGCGATGACAAGGAGACAAAACGACATGCCACACTTAAGGGACAAGAAGTGCGAGATGTGATATCTATTGATTGGTTCCTTTATTTTCACACCACCGGCCTAAGAACATGACAGAAAAATGATATAAAATTGGGGGCGCAATTCATATCCTCAAAGTGGAAGAAAAAGTGATGAATGTGATTGAGTCATGCCACGACTATAAATAAGGCGCTTGTTGGGAGGCAACCCAATTCTACTGCTTCTTTTATTTTTGTTTATTCTTTTATTGTTTTATCTTTGTAGTGTTGCTTTGTATTTTTGTAGGAGTAAGAGCATGGAGTCAAAGCCAATAGGCATGTGCAAAAGCGAGCAGGTGGTTGGAACTAAGTGTGGGGTGCCCGTACAGAGGACCATTATTGGGAGAAGTATGAGTATCCCGTAAGCTGCTAATGCTTCGGCTTTTGGCCTACCAAGGAGTCTCTTTTTGTAACGACCTGGCCGGTCGTTTCGAGAGTTATAGCACTATTCCCTATTTACTGTTTATTTTATTCTTTATAGCTATTGTGTGGCTTGCCGGTTAGTCGGTTCGGGTCCAGAGGGATTTTGGAATGAATTGAGACACTTAGTGTCAAAGTTGGAAGTTTAAGTTTAAAATGTTGATCGGATGTTGACTTATGTGTAAACGACTCCGGAATGGATTTTTGACAGTTCTGTTAGCTCTGTTGGGTGATTTTGGACATAGGATCGTGTCTGAATTGTGATTTGGAGGTCCATAGTTGAAATAGGCTTAAAATGGCGAAAATTAAATTTTTAGGAAGTTTGACCGGGAGTGAGCTTTTTAATATCGGGAACGGATTCTGATTCTAAAAGTTGGAGTAGGTCCGTGGTGTCATTTGTGACTTGTGTAAAAAATTTGAGGTCAATCGGACGTGATTTGATAGGTTTCGACATCGTTTGTAGAAGTTAGAATTTACGTAGTTCATTAAGCTTGAATTGAGGTGGGATTCATGTTTCTAATGTTGTTTGATGTTATTTGAGGGCGCGACTATGTTTGTATCGGCTTTTTGGACTTGTTAGTATGTTTGGTTGAGGTTTTGGGAACCTCGGGTGAGCTTTGGATAGTTATCGGATTGAAAATTTGACTTAGAAGGTTCCTGTAGTTTTCTGGTGTCTCTGACATGGTTTTCTTATACACGATCGCGTAGCATGGTCCGCAATCACGTAGGCTTAGCTGAGTAGTGGAGGAATTTGTTCTATGCATTTGCGAGGAAGAGGCTGCGATCTAGTAGTTGTGGGAGGATGTAAATCACGAACGCGTAGCCAAGATCGTGTTCGCTTAGTGTTTTCGAGGCAGAAGCTGGGCCATGCATTTTGTTCTTCGTGAACGCATGGGTTTGTTTGTGATCGCGTAAGTCTGAGGGCCAGTACATCGCGTTCGTGTGTAGGTTTCCGCATTTGTGTAAGGTTAATTCGTGGGGCAGCATAATTATGCTTCGTAATCATGAGGAATGTTTTGCGATCGCGACGAAGGCTTAACTAGGTAAATTATAAGTTTTCAAAACGGGGATTTTGAGTTCATAATACAAAATTGATTTGGCAGCTTGGTAGAAGGAAATTTTTGGAGGGATTTTCACGTGGGTGTTTGGGGTAAGAGATTCCTATCTAGTTTTTGTTAATTTCCATGATTATGCCTTTGATTCCATCATTTAATTTACGATTTGAGGTGGAAATTGTGGAAAATGAACAAGAGTTCTTAGGTTAGATTTTTGAGGTTTTGAATGGGATTTTGATATTGGATTTGAGTAATGTTTATATATGTAGACTCGTTGTCGAATGGGTGTTCAGATTTTGTGACTTTTACCCGATTCCGAGACGTGGGTCTGGGGGCCAATTTTTGAGTTGACTTTTTGACTTTTGACTTAAACCTTAGTATTTTCTTATGGAATTGACTCCTTTAGCTCATATCTATTGTATCGAATTGTTTGTGGCTAGATTTTAGGCATTCAGAGGCCGATTTGTGAGGCAGAGGTGTGTTGGAGTAGAGATTTGCTCGGATTGAGATAATAAAAGTTCTAAATTTGGTTCTGAGGGTATGAAACCCCGAACTATTTGTCATGTGATTGATTTTGAGGTGACACGCATGCTAGGTGACAGGCGTATGGGTGTGAACTGTAAGAATTGGGACTTGGCCCATTCCGTGGAACTGTATAGATGATTAATCTATTGATATCTGTAAATTCTTCATGTGATATAGTAATTGAGTTGCAAACCCTAATAGAAATCATGCTTAGGCCATGTGTTGGTACTGAAAGAGCCACTCAGAGGTCGTGTACATGTTAATCTATCTGCTAAAATTGTTGTGTTGTACTCAGTCTTAGTTTAATTCATATTATATTTCAATCTCTATTGTTCCTTGTTGAAACATTATATCATTTCTGTTTGGGCTGATTTTTATGATTTCCGAGAGCCCGAGAGACTGGAGAGATTGATGACTGAGTGTGACCGGGGGCCTAATTATGAGATATTATATAACACATGAGTTGTCTGTGTGGATCCAGATATTTAAACTATAGCACGTGAGTTGTCCGTGCAAAATGTGAGTTGTCCGTGCGGATACAGATATTTATACTATAGCACGTGAGTTATCCGTGCGGATGTAACGGCCCAATGGGTCATTTTGAGCAATTGCACTTTGCTCAGTAGTTTACGGTTATGAGTAGATCTGTATGATATATTATGACTTAAGTGAATCGTCGATTTTGGTTATCAGGTTATTCGGAATTGATTTGGAAGAATGATTCTCAATTAGGAAACTTTAAATTGGAAGAGTTGACCAAGTTTGACTTTTTAGTATTTGACCTCAGATTGGATTTTTGATGGTTCTGTTAGCTCTGTTAGGTTATTTTGTCCCTTAGGGATGCGTCCGGATTATGATTTTGAGGTTCGTACTAGAATTTGGCTTGAAATGGCGAAAGTTGAAATTTTAAAATGTTTGACCGGGAGTCGAATTTTTGATATCATGGTCGAATTCCGATTTTGGAAGTTGGAGCAGGTCTGTAATGTCAAATGTGACTTGTGTGCAAAATTTGAGGTCATTTGGACGTGATTTGTTAGGTTTCAGCATCGATTGTGGAAGTTTGAAGTTTCAAAGTTTATTGATTTTGAATTGAGGTGTCATTTATCGTTTTGATGTTGCTATGTGTGTTTTGAGGCTTCGAGTAGGTCCGTGATATGTTATGGACTTATTGGTATGTTTGGGCAGGGTCCCGAGGGGCTCGGGCGTGTTTCGAATTGATTTCGGATCATTTCTTTTTCATTTTTCACTGTTGTGTTCAGCTGATATCTGGTGTCGTATTTCTTCATCGCGATCGCAGACATAGTGGTGCAATCACATAAGGGAAAAATGGGGCAGGCTAACTTTTCTCCTTTGCGTTCTCAAGTGATGGTCTGCGTTCGCATATGTTGTGGCAGTTAAGCATCGTGTTCGTGATGTTGAGAATGCGTTCGCATTGTGTTTGGATCTGAGCTGAGGCCGTGTTGGTTATCTCTTTGCATTCGCGAGTTCATTCTGCGAACGCGTAATTCAGTCAGTTGTGTATACCGCAATCGCACGAGGACGTATGTGATCACGTAGGGCATTATTCAGGAGCATTGTTTTTCTTCTTAGAGATCGCGCTGGTACTTATGCGATCGCGATGCATTAAGTTGCCCAGTGGTTATAAAGTACTCTATTTTGAGGGTTTCGGCCATTTTTATATTTTTGGAGCTATGGAGCTCTGACTGAGGTGATTCTTGAAGCAATTTTCACCTTGTGAATGGGGGTAAGTGTTCTCTACTCGCTTTTGGTTACATTTCATGAATCTATCTTCGATTTTAGCATTTGGTTGATGAATTTTAAAGAGGGAATTGGGGGGTTTTGGCCTAAAGTTTCATAATATGAACTTTTGAGTTTTGGACATCGATTTGGAGTCAGAATTGAGTGAAACTAGTATGGTTGGACTCGTAATTGAATGGGTTGTCAGATTTTGTGAGTTTTGTCGGGTTCCGAGACGTGGGCCCGTGTGTGATTTTCGCCGATTTTGGGTTTTGATTAAGGATTCAATCTTTTATCATTTGGAATTGTTTCCTTGTGTCTTATTTGATGTATTTGAGTCGCTTTTTGCTAGTTTTGAGCTGTTCAGAGGTTGCTACACGCGATATGGCATTCTTGGAGCATCACTTGGCTTGCTTGGTAGTGAAATTTGCTTGTTAGAGGTAAGTAACTCTTCTAAACTTAGTGCTGAGGATATGAAACCCTGAATTACGTGCTATGTGACTGATGATGAGGTGACACACATGCTAGGTGACGGGCGTGTGGTCGTGCACCCTGTGAATTGTGACTCCGTTGATTCTATGGCACTATATAGTGGCCCTATTTTGATAATATTTGTGTTTTCACCATATGATAAAGTAACTGAATTGTCAATCATGCTAGATATCATGTTTAGGCTTTATGTTGATATTGTTAGGACCCATAGAGGGTCCTTTCTTGCTATCATCTCACTGATTCCATTGATATTTCGTACTCTGTCATATTAATGCATTTATATCATATCTTAGTCTCAATTATGTTTATTGATACATCATGTCGATGTTGTCAGGCTAGTTTCATGACATTGTGAGCCCGTGAGTGAGACTGGAGAGTTGATGATAGAATGAAGCCGAGGGCCTGAGTGAGAGTTATATTATGGGTTCGGGCTGCATACCACAGCATGTTATATTGATTACATCTTTTTGGATTAGGTTTCACGCCGCAGCGTTATAGCACTTGGGCTGAAGGATCCCCTCCGGAGTCTGCACACCCCTAGTGGCGCAGTCGGCTATGTATATATATTTATGAATCGGATTGCACGCCGCAACGAGCTTTATAGCTATATGTATATGGATCGGGTTGTGTGCCGAAACGAGCCTTATGGCTATATGTATATGGATCGGGTTGCAAGCCGCAATTTCTTATGGCTATATATATGTGGGTCGGGTTGAACACCGCAACGAGTATTGTACAATGCTGAGTGATTGAATGTGCTGAGTATTGAGCATGGCAAGAGAGAAATGCGAGATAGTGAGATTGAGCACTCTGAGAGTATGAGTACATGAGTTCATCACTGAGAGGCATTGCATTTGACATGCATACTTGAGATACATCCATAGAGATGCATTCCCTTTTGTTGCCCGGTTTTGGTGACATTCATGGTTTTACCTATATCTTGACATGTGGGCATGGAGATGTATTTTCCTTATACTATCTGAAAATGAAACATTTACCTGATGAAAGGTTTTTGGAAAAAATTACAGTTTTCAAACTTACTCATATTATTGAAAATTTCGGTAAAGGATTTGGGATTTCACTGATATACTTGAAAACAGAACTATTTTCGGAAAACTATGAAAAGGCTGAGCATTTTATCTCTGAGCTACTTCTTTATTTAATTGCTTTACAATGTTATGAACTGCTGTTGGTTATTGGTGTTAGGCCTGACCTATGTTCCAGCTCGTCACTACTTTCAACCTATGTTTAGGTTTGTTACTTATTGAGTACATGTGGTCGGTTGTATTCATACTACACTTTTGCACATTGCGTGCAGATGTTGGCTGTTGTTGTTGCTGTGTTCGATGAGAGATGGATTCGAAGGTGTACCTATGTCCCTGTTGTAGCTGCCTCTTGTTCATGGTAGCCTTAGATTTATAAAACTCTGTTTATCTACTCTTCAGACAGATGATGTATTTATTTCATACCATCTTTGTAAACTCTATTCTTATAAGCTCATGATTTGTACTACCAGTTCTTGGGGAATGTATAAGATTCTGACAATTTCATTTAATTAATTGTCCTATTAAATATTATTAAAATTGTATAGTTATTAGTTGGCTTATCTAGTGGGTTGGGTTAGGTGCCATCACGACTAGTGGATTTTTGGGTCGTAACAACAGATTATAGCACTTGGGCTGAAGGAGCCGTTGCGGAATCTATAAACACCACCATTGAGCGTGGGTACCTACTGAGTGTGAGTGCTGAGTGCCGAGTGTTGAGCTATTGAGATAGATTGAGTGACTGTCGCTCTGAGAGGATGTTTTTGATTTCCTTATTGATGCACTTAGCTACCATATATCACTGCCTTGAAGTTTCCGAAAGATATTATATTCTGTTTTACTTGAACTTGACATGAGATAACTGATTTGACCTAACATTGTAGAACTAGAAAGCATGCCTACTTTTCTATGTTGAAATTACTGACATTGAACTATAATTGCAAAGCTCGTTAGTACTTTTCAATTCTTTATTTAGTCTTTTTACTATAATGATCTGACTGGTCGTTTTGAGAATTTACACTTCGCTCGGTAGTTTGGGGGCACGAGTAACTGTGTATGATGTATTAGGACTTGTGTGTAAAATTTGGGTTCTTTCCGAGTTGATTTGATATGTTTCGACGTGAGTTTTTGGAAGTTGAAAGTTCATTAAGTTTGATTTGAGATGCATTTCATCATTTCGATATTGTTATGTGTGTTTTAAGGCCTCAAGTAAGTCCGATGATATGGAACTATTTGGTATGTTTAGACGGGGTCCCGAGGGGCTCAGGTGAGTCTCGGATAGGTTTGGGTTGTGTTGCGCTCGTTTTTCTTATGTTTCAACTTCGTTTCTTCAAGCATAAATGGTACCACATTGAACAAATGCGCTCCAATTTCTGTTTTTGTTGAATCATTACATCCGTATCGTAACTTCAAAGCTATAGCCAAAAAATCATCAAATTTGGACATCGTATGAGGATTTTATTTTCATTTTACTAAGAATTGGGTTGCCAGATTTTTCAGATTAATTACAAAATTGCCACTACCGCGAATTTAAAAATCTGGACTATTTACAAATATTGAAACCAACATATCTACTTCAATATAAGGTCAAATGGTGTGATTCAAGAGCCTATCTTGACTAAAACTTCACAAAAAATTCATTGGAGGTATCAAAAGTGAGTTTTGAGATCTTTTGGCACAAGAAACGAGGTAGAATAATGTTAAAATGAGGGTTTTGTGCATTTAACATATTTTGAGTTGGGGTGCTCGGAATTGGGCAATTGTCGAGGCAATTTTCAGCATATGAATTGGGGTAAGTGTTCTCTACTCGATTTTAGTTATATTTCATGAATCTATTTTCGATTTTAGCTTTTGGTTGATGAATTTTAAAGAAGAAATTGGGAGTTTTTGCATAAAGTTTCATATTATGAATTTTTGAGTTTTGAACACCGATTCGAAGTCGGATTTCAGTGAAACTACTATGTTTGAACTCGTAATTGAATGGGTTGACGGATTTTATGATTTTTGTCGGGTTCCAAGGTTTGTGCCTAGGTTGGGCTTTTTGGCCGATTTTGGGCTTTTGATTAAAGATTCGACCTTTTCGATTGGGATTGGTTCCTTTAGCATTCTTTGATTTATTTGAGTTGTTTTTAATTACTTTTGAGTCATTCGGAGGTCGGAACGCGTGTGATGGGATTCTTGGATCATCACTTGGCTTGCTCGGTGTCGGAATTAGCTCGTTTAAGATACGTAACTCTTCTAAGCTTAGTGTTGAGGGTATGAAACCTCGAACTACATGTTAAGTGATTTGTATTGAGGTGATGCACGTGCTAGATGACGGGCGTGTGGGCATGCACCTTGTCAAATGGACTGTGTTGTTCCCATGACCTTGTTTAGTGGCCCTATTTTGTTGATATTTTTGTGTTCATCATGTGATAAAGTAATTGAGTTGTCAATCATGCTAAATATCATGTTTAGGCTTTATGCTGATATTGTTTGTACATATAGTGGTTATTTCTTGTTGTCATCTCACTGATTTTCATTGATATTTTGTACTCAGTCATATTCATGCATTCATATCGCATCTCAGTCTTGGCTGTTATTGTTGATGCATCATATCATTGTTGTCGGGCTAGTTTCATGACATTTTGAGCCCGTGAGCCAGACTAGAGAGAGTGATGACTAAGTGAGGCCGAGGGCCTGATTGTGAGGATATAAATATATATGTATGGATCGGGCTGCCGCAGCAATATATAGATCGGGCTGCACACCGCAGCGATATATGGATCGAGCTTCACGCCACAGTGATATATATATGGATCGGGTTGCACGCCGCAGCGATATATGGATCGGGCTGCACGTCATAGAGATATTGGGTCGGGCTGCACGCCGAAGCGATATAGAGCTTGGGCTGTAGGAGCCCCTCCGGAGTCTGTGCACCCCAAGTGAGCGTAGTCGACTATATATATATAGATCGGGCTACACGCCGCAGTAGTTATTATACAACGCTGAGTGATTTAGTGTGCTGAGTATTGAGCTTAGTAAGAGAGGATACAAGGTAATGAGATTGAGTACTCTGAGAGTGTGAGTACATGTTTCATCTCTAAGATACGTGGCATTCACATGCATAAATGACATACAGGCATAGAGATGCATTCTTCCTCATGCTATATAGTATCACGTCATTCACAAATTATTATTTACATTGATATGTGGGTATGGAGAGGCACTTTATACTTGTTATTTGGAAGAAAATGAAACATTTTATTTATTGTGGAAAGGATATTTGGAAAATTACAGTTTTCAAACGAACTGAGTAATTTAATTTTGAGATATCTCTTTTATACTTGCATTTATGTTGTTATGACCTGTTGTGGAAATATTGGCTTTGAACCCGATCCTATGTTAGCTCATCACTGCTTTCAACTTGAGGTTAGGTTTGTTACTTTTTGAGTACATAGGGTCTATTGTACTCATACTTCACTTCCTACACAGTGTGTTCAGATCCCGAATATCGATGTTGCTATGTTCGATGGTTGTTGGATTTGAAGGCATACTTGTGTTCCTGCTGTAACTGCCTCTTGTTCATGGTAGCCTTATACTATAAAAAAATTTATGCACTTTTCAAACAGACTGTGTAATTTTTCTGTTGTTGCTTTGTAAACTCCATTCGTAGAAGCTCAAAATTCGTACTGCTAGTCCTTGAGAAATGTATAAGATTTAGATAATTCTCTTATTTAATTGTTTTATTAAATTAAATGAAACTGAATAATTGTTAATTGGCTTACCTAGCAGGTTGGGTTAGTTGCCATCACGACTGGTGGATTTTGGGTCGTGACAAGTTGGTATCAGAGCTCTACGTTCATAGGTTGTACTAGTCATGAGCAAGTGTCTAATAGAGTCTTGCGGATCGGTATGATGACGTCCATATCTATCTTCGAGAGGCTACAGGACATTTAGGATATACTTCCAATTTTTTTTCCTTATCGTGCGACATTGATTCAACTTGAAGCATAACTCTTTGAATTCCTTCCACACATTCGTATGCGCATGTGAGCGCTCGGTACCAGCTGTACATCGACAGCTTGTGATTCCATGAAAGAGGTGCGAGATGTAATTTTGGTATGCTGATGATGGGCCAATTTGGAGGACTTGCGGCCGGATTTTGACTGTGGTTTGAGCACAGAGGTATTGATTGTGTGAGCACGTGCTTTTGGATTTATATGGCCGGCAGTGTCCCTATTCGTAGAATTTATGGCTATATGGCTACTTGATGAGTATGATGTGACTGCGAGATGTGTTCATATGGTTGAATATGATGAGAAGGGTCTACTTGGAGTGTAGAAAGAACTATTTGGTGCTTGATTTCCATCTTGATTTAATGTATAGTCCCGAATTAGGGGTGTGTTGAAGGGTCTTTTCATGTTGATTAGTTGAGGAGTGAAGTAGATTTCATGTCTCTATATGAGTTCAGACTCAGGAAGATTAAGTGATTGTGTAATGTTTATGACTATGGAAGGGTATAAGGAGATGTTAGTTTGAGGCGAAGCAGGTGGGTTATCTCCTGCGGGGTGTCTTGAGGTTTGTGTGACCCCTATGTTTTTTGTTGGAAATTCTCTTTTATTAGTGAAATATTTGTTTCAATTTGAGTTTAGATCGCTTATGAGAATGGGCTTGACTATTACATGGGTGAATGCAAGATTTGCAGATGATCTGAAATACTAGATTGTTTGTGTTGCATGAGTTTATGAAGGATTTAGTTGAATCTCACTATGGTATTATGGCAGTAATAAAGTATGGGCATTGTGAGTTTTTGTGTGCTTTGATATATGGCTTTGAGCCAAGTGGGGGAGTTCACTATTGATAAGTTGATTTCACGGTTATGTGTTGTATTGGTTTTGGTTTGAGGTATACTTGTGAATGAGTCATGTTCTGGAGAGGGTGAGATCAAGGATGACTTGAGTAAAGGAAATTCTGGATAAACTTTATGTGTATATGAGAATCACGGAATGATTTGAGTTGTTATTGGTAAAGGATGTAATGTGTATGGAGCATGAATTTATTTGCTGGCATTAAGGTGGAGTTACTTCCTTGGGTGTTGGAGTGCTAATGGGGCATCGGTCCTTCGGTCCGTTGATCAGTCTAATTGATATTTGAGCAGAGTGGAAAACTCTCGAGAATGGTTCAAATGAATTCAAGATTTGTGTGTGGCAATTGGGAATCTTCAGGACATGTATTTGGCTAGAAACTGAGATTTATATTGGAGGATGTCAAGACTTGTGGCATTTCTATATCATTATGGATTCTACATATCAGGAAGGCGAAGGCAATGGCTTTAGATTCGCAGAAGGTCTCTTTAGAGTGGGTATCTCGGTTGTGGTACTTTTGGGTTGATTAAGAGAGAATTCAGCGGTTTATGAGTCTTAGGGCGGTGTGGTTTATGTTAGTGTTTCGTTTGGTGAGTCTTGGTTGAGGATTGTGGTATTATGGTGAAGAGAAGTATCAATTTGAAGGTAATTCAGAAGGAACTACAACAAATAGGATAGCTTGGTAGTAGGTTGGATCGCCATGGTAATGGATGCGATTGGCTCTTTTGGTCCTTATGAGGTAGTGAGTTTCTACAGGTGTTTTGTGGCGGTACTCTGTGGTTTTAGTGGCATGCGTGGATTTGTTGAGGTAGAGAGATTCAGTTCTGATGGTTTAGTTATGTGCAAATGTGTTTCGGAGAGTTCTCGATGGTTTCTACCATGGTTTGAGATGTATATTTTCTACTAGCGTGAGGAGCATGTGATGTATAGTGATTTTCTCCGGAGGAAATCAAATGGAATGTTCTTTGATAATTGAGTGAGTAGTTGCTTATGACTCGGAGTGGATTACGAAGTTCTTGTATTTTCGTATGATTGCATAGTATATGCAGTGTGTTGTGCAGGATTGAGATTTGCATGTGTAAGATCACGGTTCAGTTTTGAAGGGGAGGCGATGGGTCCTTAGGCAATATGGGCAGTTTTAGATGACTAGGTAAATAACATTACTATTTGGTATGGCTTGATGAGAGTATACATTTTAGAGGGGGGGGTGTTTTGATTTATGGATACTTTATTGGTATTGCGGCACTCTCCTAGTTGATCGACTGTTGGTGTTCAAATTTTGCTTTGTGGTACAGAAGAATTATAGAAGTATTCTTCGCGGGATGATCGTGTATGAGAGATGTGTTAGACATTCAGGCGGTGGAGTTGGGATTAGATGTGGTGATTCATGTGTTTTATGGATTTGGAGACTAGGAGCTCTCAGGAGCAGATTGTTGCATGGTTGTGGACTGTGAAGTGTGGCCGAAGCTAGCCAGGTTATAGTATGTGTTATGATTCAGCCATTGTGGAATTTTGAATGATTATTTATCTATTTGTGGGTGACCAAAGTAGATTTGGGGGTCCATTGGTAGGCCCAATTAGGATGTGAATTCTACACTGAGTCGGATTGGTTGGCTCTATACTAGCAAATGCACTCGGTGCAGAAGAACCCTGAGCTGATGGGGCATGAGATGAACTCCGAGCTGGGAGGGCGCTGAATGAAGGCTAGCCCTGTTGGGACCCCTAATGACTACAACCTGAAGATACCCTACGATACTCTGGACGGGCCGACTGAGCAGGCCTGAAAGAACGACCTCTACCATGTTGGGACTGGCCCCTCGACGGAGCTCCATTGTAACTGCCCGATCCTCGAGGCCTCTTGGCCTCCCTCTCCTCGCGCTCCCTACAACGAACTGTATCAATCTCATGAGTGATATCAACAACCTCCTCGAACGTAGCACCCAATACTCTCTCTAGTCATCAGAATACGGAGATGGTAGTTAAGGCCATCCACAAATCTCCTGATCCTCTCACGATATGTCGGAATCATCCAAATGGCATGACGAGCCAACTCAGAAAACCTCATCTCATACTAGGTCACGGTCATACCCCCCTGCGTCAACCACTCAAACTGCCTACGCAGCTCCTCTCTACAGGACTGCGGTACATACTTCTCTAAGAAGCGAGCGGAGAACTGCTGCCAAGAAAGGGGTGTTGCACCGACAGGTCTACGCCTCTCAAAATCCTCCCACCAAGTAAAGGCAGCCCCCGAGAACTGAAAGATGGTAAATGCTACACCACTAGACTCAAGGATTCCTACTGTACGGAGCATCCGCTGACACTTGTCAAGAAAACCCTGGGCATCCTCGCCCTCAGAACCACTAAATGACGGAGGCTGGAGTCTACCAAACCTCTCAAGACGACGTTGCTTATCATCCGGCATAACTGGTACCATGCACTCCTGAACTGGTGCAACCGACAGAGCTAGAGGTGCCCCCAGCATCTGTAGTCCCTGCACTACCTGCTCAGGTGTACGAGCAACGGGGGTCTGATTGCCTCCCCTGGCCTGTGAAGTAGTTGCTGCTGCTAGGGTGGCTGAAACTGCCTGAGCCAGGCCAGTGCAAATTGATAAGATCTGTGCCAAGGCCTCCTGAAGACCCGGATCACGATGGGCACAGTTGGTGCCTGAACTGGTGCTGCTAGAGCCTGATCTGGAGCCGGGGCAGCTGGGGGATCAACATGTGCTGCCCTCGCTGCTCTGCCTCTGCCATGTCCACGACCGCATCCCCGGCCTCTAGTGGCCTTAGTGGTTGGCACTTGTGGTCGTCCACCTTGTTCGGTAGCTCGCGTCCTCACCATCTGTGGGAGAATGGAATAACAGAAGTTTAGTTCTCGGATCAACAAAGTCGCACGACCAGAATTTCAAGAATATGAAGTTTTTCCTAAAGGTTCTGCAGCCTCTCGAGGGTAAATACAGACGTCTCCGTACCGATCTGCGAGACTCTACTAAATCGGCTCATGACTTGCGAGACCTATGTAACTTAGGCTCTGATACCAACTTGTCACGACCCCAACCCCGGTCGTGATGGCGCCCAACGCACTGCTAGGCAAGCCTGACCAATTAACAACCTCAACCCTTTTCTTATAGAGTTCATTATTAGCTAACACAGTTAACTTACCAAAACACCATATTAAAAGTCTGAAACCAGAGTTAAATAGGCAGAGTTTCAAATGATAAAACTACTACTACATAGCCTATATAGCTCTGGTGTCACAAGTCTGAGCCTCTAATACTAGTTTATCACCCTAATACATATCAATCTAGGGAATGCGGATAAAACAAAAGGATAGAAAGGAGAGATTAGGGCTACGGATGTCACGCAGCTACCTTGATGCTCCCGGATATGCGCTACTCAACTAAAAATCCTCACTCAGCCTCAGATGCACCTGGATCTGCACGCAAGGTGCAGGGAGTAATGTGAGTACTTCGACCTAGTGAGTAATAAGCATAAATAATGACTGAGAATAAGAAATCACGGAGAAACACAGAGTAATCTATAATGGGGCATTTTAAACAAGTAATATGAAAGCAATAAACCAATGGAAACAAAATATGGAAATGCTACAACAAATAAGCAGTTAAGTGACAGACATATAAAGAAAATCAACACATAGAACGGTACCCTATAGTACCTGTTGCGGCGTGCAGCCCGATCTATACATATATCGTCGACGGCGGTCATTGGGGGTGTGCAGACTCCGGGAGGGGCCCTTATGACCCAAGCGCAATATCAAGCCATCTCGTGGCATCAAATCTGGGCCCTCGGCCTCATATCAATATCAGTATAATACTGCTGCAGCGTGCAGCCCGTTCCCATAGTATCCTCATATCTGTCCCTTGGCCGTACTCAGTCCAGAAATCATATGAGCCCCTCGGGCATTAGAAAAACAGTAGTTCTCAGCCCAAAACATCATTTAATATATCATTTTAGTTTCAAAACCGAGTAAAAAGTGGCTGAGTTGTAAAATAGTGGAAAACAGTACGACTGAGTTCAAGTAGTTAGTCAAAACAGTGAGGATATAGTGATAAGACTCCCCGAAGGGTTCAAATAGTTGGCATGAAGCCCAAATATGGCAGTCAGTTCAAACATTGATGAGAACAAATAAGTTTCAACCAAAATACGCGGTAAAAGCATCACTTAGGACGGACCAAGTCACAATCCCCAATAGTTCACGCTCATCATCAAGCGCGTGTCTCACCTCAATATAGAACTACAATGTGCAAATACGGGATTTCAAACCCTCGGGACATCATTTACATTCATTACTCACCTCGAACCGGCTAAATCTCTATCTCGCAATGCCTTTGCCCCTCGAATCAGCCTCCACGCGCGTCGAATCTATCCAAAATCAGAACGAATACATCATAATAGGATAAGGGAACAAAGCCCAAGCGAAAACAATCGAAAAATATCAAAAATCCCGAAATTAGCAAAACTTGAGCCCCGGGCCCACGTCTCGGAATTAGGTAAAATTTACATTTTCAGAATCCTCATACCCTCACGAGTCTAATCATACCAAAATTATCCAATTCTGATACCATTTGGTCCTTCAAATCATCATTTTATATTTTTGAAAGATTTCACAATTTTCTTCCCAAATTCCATCCCAAATCGCGAATTAAATGATGAATTCAATGATATATTCGTGTACTCTAGCCAAATCTGAGTTAGAATCACTTACCCGATGAATTTCTTGAAAAACCTTCAAAATATCGCCAAAATCCGAGCTCTATAGGTCAAAATATCAAATAAAAACCAAAACCTCGTATTTATAGAGTACACCCCTCAGATCTCAGCCTCCGCGGTCCGCACAAAACCACCACGGTCCGCGCAAAAGCACCGCGGTCCGCGTAAAAGCACCGCGGTCTGCAAAAACCACCGCGGCCCGCACAAAACCACCGTGGCCGCACTTCATTTTGTGCAGTACACATAGCACATACCGCGGCCGCACTTCCTTTTGTGTGGTCCGCGCGGGTGGGTTCGGAGGCCTACAACCCTTCTGGACCTGCTACAGCTATGATTTTGGCCTAAAATATCTCGGAACCTACTCAGAACTCCTGGAATTCCAAACCAATTGCACCAACACATCTCATGACATTGTTCAAACTTGTTCAAAACCTCGGGATGCTCACAACAACATCAATCACCAATTTAACATAGGATTCAAGCCTAAGAACTCCAAGAACTCTTAAATTATGCTTTCGATCAAAATGTCTATCAAATCTCGTCCGAATGACCTAAAATTTTGCACACACATCCAAATGACACAACGATGCCACTGTCACTCTCGGAATTCCATTCCAACCCCTATATCAAAATCTCGCCTATCAACCGGAATCGCCAAAATATCAACTTTGCCAATTTAAGCCTAAATCTTCTCTACAACTCCAAAACCCATTCCGATCACGCTCCTAAGTCACAAATCATCTCCCGAATCTAACCGAACCATCAGAACTCACTTTCGAGCCTTCTAACACATAAGTCAACATCTAGTTGACTTTTCCAACTTAAGCCTTCTTAAAAGAGACTAAGTGTCTCATTTCTTACCAAATCCTCTCCGAACTCGAACTAATCAACCCGATCACATAAAACACGGATAACAAAGCGTAAAGAAGCTAAAATAGGGGAAAATGGAGCGGTAACTCATGAGACGACTGGCCAGGTCGTCACAGTTATATGTATATATGGTGCGGTTCTATTTGAGCTATATAGCAGAGCGAGATGAGTATTTGGGTATTGCATGATTAATTGCATGTTGGCTATGTTCCTTCCTGATTGTGGTATTATGTTATTTGCTCTCCGTGGTTATGGTAATACACTTTGGGTGCTTGATGTCGAATTTTGCGTGGTTATTAATTTTGAGCAGGGTGGATCAAGGTACATAATATGGTCTAGCGTTTTGATGGGTCACGTATTGTAGAGGAGTTATGTTGAGACATGATCCTTTGTGTTAGATTCGTGTGTTTTGGTTATATGGTGTGTGTGATAGGTTCTTAGCATTGCTTTGTGTCAGTACTCGTTGAGCTTGTGAGATATTTCCCTTATCTGAGTCATTTTCCTTGATTGAGTAATGTTGCCTATTGGTGCACGGATTGCACGAGTTGCGGCTTTAGACTATATTAATGTGTCATGTCACTAGAGTGATTATGTTAGATGGGATGAGGTCATCACACCTAGAATGGGTGCTATCGGATCAGATTGCGGTATATTTGGAAGGATATTTATGTTGATCGGCTTAGAAATTTTCTATAGTTCCTATTAAAGGAGAGGAAGTTCCACAACTTGTTGATTTGATGAATGGTTATGAGTTTATGCATGTTTCTTTTATCGTTGGCAGTATATGAAGGTGTTAGAACGAGGCTCTATTTGATAAGAGGTTTATTACCAGTAATGGGTTATTTTGAGCAGCTACTATGATTAGAAGTTATTGCTATGAGTGTTTGAGTTATATGGTATATCATGTGATTTCATCTTGTGTTACGGATATGGCTTGATACAGCTTGTTCAGGCTTATACAGTGTGTAGATGCAAGATTATGATTTTATGAAAAATTTCGGATGTGAAAAATTTGGTTCTAAGGCTTATGGGCTAGGTTGGATTAAGAAATTTCAGTCATGTTGTGTTATCAGACCTATATGGGATAGGGTGACATGGGATCACCCCCGGGTATATGCATAGTGAGGTTAAACAACGATTTTGATGGCTTTTGGAACAACTCTAAGCACGTTCGAGGACGAACGTATGTTTAAGTGGGGAAGAATGTAACGACCCGGCCGGTCGTTTTGAGAATTTGCACTTCACTCGGTAGTTTAGGGGCACGAGTAGTTGCGTATGATGTATTAGGACTTGTGTGCAAAATTTGGCTTCATTCCGAGTTGATTTGATATGTTTCGACGTGAGTTTTTGGAAGTCGAAAGTTCAAAAGTTCATTAAGTTTGATTTGATAAATTAGCTACGGACCTCCAAAATACAATCTGAACACGCTCCTAATCCCGAAATCACCAACGGAGCTAACGGAACCATCGAATTTCCATTCTGAGGCCGTCTTCATACTGTTCCGACTACAGTCAACTTTCCAACATTTAAGCTCTCATTTAGGGACTAAGTGTCCCAGGACTTTCCGAAACTCAATACCTAACATCCCGGCAAATCAAAATAGCAGGAATAAACTTAGGAAAAGCAGTTAATAGGGGATCGGGACATAAATTCTTATGATGACCGGCCGGGTCGTCACAATTGTCTATGTTGTGAATATTTTTGAAGAATGACATAAGTAAATAGAAGTGTAGGTGATTGCATATGTTACAGTTTAATTGTTGCTATCAACCACGGTCATTGGTAGAGTGTATATTAAAATAATGAATTGCTCCTCCACTGTTGATATGTATGTTGTTGGGGTGTAGTTTAGAGTTCCATTGCTCGAGGGCGAACAAGCGTTTAAGTATGGGATGTTGATATCCGGCTTAAAGTATGTATATTTATATGCATATTGTCTGCATTTTACTCATGTTTTGTAGATTTAGGATGTGTAATGTAATAATTTGTGCTAATTCATGAAATTTTTATGTGTAGGAGTCATCCAGAGGAAATGTGGGACGAAAGTATACGATTTGAAGAAAAAAGGAAACAAAAGGAAAAAAGTGAACAGTGTAGCGCCCAGGCTACGTAGCGCAAAGCGCTACCTGTGGCCCAGTTTCCAGATGAAAAAAATTTCCAACACCAGGGCTGGCGCCCAACGCTACCCTGGGCGCTGGGTAACAGGTTTCACTCCTATTTCATTCGGAACAAGGTTATTTCGACCCAAGACGCTCCTAACTTGTATAAAAGCAAGTCTAAACCTATTTTGGAGGGGAGACGCCACTTTGAGAGGAAAATACACGCACGAAATACTCGGGAGCACAGATTCTCCCTTTTTCTTCATATTTTCTTCCTTTAATCTCATAATTTATTAGTTCTAGAGTTTTGGGTGCTACATGAACGTTGTAGTTTGAAACTTGAATTGTTCTTATTATTTTATCATATTGGTTTATTTATTCAATCTTGCGCTTAATTATTTGATTGTTTGATCACCAATTGAATATAATCAACGAATCTAGAATTAAACTCCGGAGAGAGAATTCTAGATCGCATATAAGATTAAGTATAGCGAGATCTTGAACTTGAGTATGGGGAACAAATTTGCGGTTAGGATAGAAATATACCTAATCGCCTTGCTTGGTTACTATAGGAGAATTATTAATGCTTTCTTGTTAATCCTCGTTCCATAGGAATATAGGCGTTAGGTTAACTTGAATAGGCAAGTAGTACTTCGGGAGAATACTATGAGTAATATTAACCCTGTCAATCAATAAACTAGATAAATTAATTAGACAATTTAAGTTGAAGACTCAACGAGATTTTTAGCTAACTCATAGCTCTATAAATATCGGCTCCCATTGAATTCATCTCTAATATTGCCAACTTGATTTATATAATCTTTTAGTTTGTTACTCTAGATTAGTTTTAGTTAAATATTTATACATTAAAAAATTGCTTGAATAAATTAATTGTCTAGTTTAATTTAGTTGATAATTAATCACAAGTCCGTGTGTATACGATATCTTGACTTACAATCATATATTACTTGTCGACCACATATACTTATTTGTGCGTTTGGGAGCTTAACACATATGTATAGGAGCTTAACACTTATTTGTGCGTTTGTGACAGAGGAAGTATATTTTTGGGCGAGTAAATTTGATGCGTCTCATGACCAACGAAACTAATCTGCAAGATGTGCGTACGCTTAGACACAAGCAAAGCTGATAATTCCTCACTTGTCTGTTTGCCTACTTATTTTCACAACTAACAACATGATTTTTTTTAAGCACAGTGGCCTATAATTAAGAAGACATTGAGATGATTTCACCAGTTTTAGGTTATAGTAAGTAGTATATAAATATAAGTTTAGACATTATTTCTGACCATATTTGACTTGTTAGTATACAGCAGATATCTTACAATAACAAAAAGTACATACGAGAGACGTTGATGAAGTTGGTGAACAAAATATTGATATATTTTTGCCGTTTCCCTTTGTAAGTTTCCTATTATCGAATTGCTTTCATCGAGAATATAAGCTGTGCTTCTCATATATATAGGTTCAACAGACAATTCCAATACAATACAAAACAATCATCCATGACAAATCTCTTCAAATCACCAAAATAGTTGATGTGGTTGGGGTTTCATTTATATAGACTTCTTTTTTCTAAATCTATTAAGTAATAATTTAATTATATCCTTTCTGTCTTGTAGAAACTTGGATTTTCCTTCCTACACCAAAGTGACAATCATATAGGTACTCTCTGACCATGATCTTCGTGGAGTGCTTCAGCTATGATTGGACTTCAAAAATACGCATTTGTTTGTTTTAAAGAATTTTTCCTTCAAAACGAATCTTTTAGGAAATTTAATAGGAAAACATGCATATATATATATATATATATATATATATATATATATATATATATATATATATATATATATATATATATATATATATATGATCCAATATGTATGTGTGTGTGTGACTTTTTAATGGGGTGGAGAAGAATATATTGGTTTTGAAATAGAATAAGTGATACAATTTAGCTTAAAGTGAATAATATCACATTTTAGATGTGTCTTTTGATAGATTTAGCTAAAAAAAAACATGTTCAATATTTGTTTAATTGGTGGAATAAAAAAGAAGCATAGTTTTTCTTTAGACTGAAAATCAGCAGGAATATTTCCGAAACAAGTTGATTCTACCTCCGTCAAACTTGTTTAAGGCTATATTTAGCTTTTCTAAAAACAAGAATACTACTCCCCTCTCTTCATTTTTAATTTTTCCACTTTTGACTTTACATTTCCTTTAAAAAAAAAAAGTATATATTTTCTAATTTTATCCACAATAATAATACCATTAATTACCAAAGTCTTTGGAAATGATTTGCAGAATGAAAATAAATGGAGTATATGATTTAGTATATGAATAAGTGAAAATAAAAATATATATTTAGTATAGTGGGTAAGTAAAAAGAAATGGAGGGGTAGATAAAAATTATTGAAATTTTTTATTTTGTGTCATATACAACTGGCACTAGTTGTATGAGGCATCTTTTTTATCTCAAATTTTTGTGGACCCAGAAGTGTAAGATTGGGGTCTATAAATTTGTAAGACAAAAAAAAATCTCATACAACTAGTGTCAGTTACATGAGACATAAAATAAAACTTGTCAAAACTATTAAGTGATCCTTAATTTGTAGTCCATCGAAGACTTATTAATTTTAAGAGTTCGTGAAACGAAGATGGATATCGACATAGGTAGAAACGATAACTTGCAACATTTCATTCATCAATGTTGCATCCAAACCAAAAGCACTGACCTCGAAAAAGCATAACGTTCACATTTGACTTGTTGCTCTCTTACACACTTGGACCCAAAGCTTCCAAGAAGAGTCGGTCATTTAAACATTGAACTTTGCAAACTGCAAAAACGACAAACAATAATTTTCCCTCACCACTTCCCATAGCCCTATTCTATTCAAACGCTAGTCTTGGGTTCTTGGTTCTAGTTTCTTTGCCTCGAAACTTTTCCTTTTGGCCTCTTCTCTTCTTTCCTCGATACCTATCAGCCCTACTCCTTACCCTACACTGAGAAAACAAAACACTCATACTCCCAAGTCAAAACCCTTTAATTTCCTCACTGCAAATACCCACTAACCCACACTCTATTTTGTTGAAATATCATTGGATTAATTTTCTGAGTTTTGGGACTCCAGTATAAATATATCCCCGTATTTCATTTAATACTAGCTGATTTGAATCCATATTCTTTTGGGGTGTGGAACTTTGGTTGTTCCTTCATTCGAGCTAAGATAGATCCTAGCTATCAGAAACTAGTTAAAGAAACATCTTTCATTTATCTGAACCTAGACTGATCTTTATTCCTGTTTGTTAGAGAGAAAATGGTGCAACTGGAAGAGAAAGGCGAAAATGAACACAAGGGTACCAATTTTTTCATCAATGACAATATTGACGTGCTGATAGAGATATTGCAAAGGTTGGATGGTGGCACCTTAGGGGTTGCTGCATGTGTTTGTAGACTCTGGTGCTCCATCACTAGGAACGACTCTCTCTGGGAACACCTCTGCTTCCGCCACGTGTCGCGGCCTCCAGATGGTGTAAAGACAGTGGTGTTGGCTCTAGGAGGGTACCGGAGACTTTACATGGTGTGTGTTAGGCCAGTTTTGGACCGACTGAAGAAATGGAAAGTAGGAAAGGAGTCTGACTCGGAGGTTGTTAGAAGAGTTTGGACACGGCATGAAGTGGAACTTTCGTTATCGTTGTTTTGTGTGGATTATTATGAAAGGGTATTTTTGGGTGGTGGAAGCAGCGGAGGAAGACTCAGAGGTGGAGGTAGCGGTGGCGCTGCGGCAGCATCGTCGCTTATGTTCCTTTGCAACGCCGTGAACGTTTGAAAAGTTGAAATCATTTCGATCACTTTAAGTATGAGGTGGCGAAAAGAACGATGACACATTAGATAAAGCAGGGTCATCTTTTTATGTTTGCTAGTATTATTTTTTATTTTTGGTAATTGAAATTTCATGTATTTGTTCCTAATGGAGTATTATTAATTATTACTAGCAATAAATAACGAAAATCGGTTAATATTCTGATAGGTTACTTTTTGTTTATTTATACTGTCGTATGAGTATTTATTTACCCTTAAAATGAATAACAATTGAATTTATAGGTGATTTTTAAATATACGAAAATTAATTCAACACAAACAACCAAGAACGTTAGATAAATAAATTAAACACAATAAATAATTAAATCGGTCGTAACGTTATGGCCTAGCTTGAACTTGGATTGGGCAATGGTATTATGCCCTAGGTTGGGTCTTGGGTTCGAAGCAAATAAAGAACAAATAACAAAAGTAAGGCAAAGACCTTTCAGTAGCCAAAAAGCAGAGAATTAACTTTGCATTGCGTAAGCATGTAACCATGTGTCTTATCAAAGAAAAACTTCCCCTTTATATAGTAGAAGAATTTCATCCCTACTACAATTCTTAATTAAAAAGGTAAAAATCCTCCTCTCTCGTCATTTACTGATCTGATACCGACATCGGGCGAGATCTGCGCCGTGATATCTAGTGGAGTGTGGATATCCCGACCCTCTATTAGTGGTGTCCAATCCTTGCTGTATTTTTCGATGTCTCGGAGCTTGTTTCGGGTTCGGGAACTCCGTTCGGGCCTTAGTACGAGAAGTTTCCAACTTTGATTCCAATCCCCTGTAATTATGTCCTTGCTTCGTTTGACCCACCAAAAAATCGGGATGTTCATTAGCCTCAGTTTTACCCGTATACAGATAGTCCCCTCATTTTCCAGAGAGTAGGTTTGCCGAAACAATGGAAAATGGTAGATGAACCACAGTTCCTACCTTCGCACGTTACAACCTAGATGACGGATAAGCCATAATGTCTCATCAGCCGTGTTGTTCTAACTTCGGACACGTGTCGATCCTTGGCTGGTTGCCTTCGAATGAGAGACGTCGCCTATTTCTCCCTATAAAAGCTTCGCCCCTTTCATATCTTTCACTTTCTGATCCTATCTCTGACCTTCAATCTTTACAAAGGCTTTCAGCTTTCTCAGATCTTCATACCTCGCTTCTTGAATCTTCACATCTCCATCTTTAACCTCCAAACCTTCATATATTTTCTTGGATTTTCAACCTAGAACTTCATTTCTTCACTTCTAATCTTCAAATCATCATACGCCTTTTTCAAATCCCTATACATTTCCTAGATTGCGATGACTAAAACTTCCAAATCGGTTCCTCAACAGACTGCCCTTTCATTTTCCCACCCGTCCAAATATGTAGAGGTGGCTGCTCCTGAGGTGGATGCCCCCGAGGCAGCTTCTCCCAAGACGTCCACCAAGCCCCCATGAAAAGTTTTATACCCGGGGTGTTGGACTAAGTACATTTGAAGTTTTAAAGACTGACAAAAGAACTCATACATGGACCAGGTCCATCTTGTGAAGCACAATCATGATCAACCCAAATATGTGAGATGCACGTGAAGGAGATAAATCTAACTTATCAGAAGTAATATCTCCTGATCTGATCGAAAAGGTTGTATATTGGATAAGGATAGAAAGACTCCTTACGCAAAGAGAACATAATTTAGGAAGAAGATAGTGTTAGAGTATGAGATCAACTAGAACTCTTCTATGATAGAAGAGTAGCATCTGAATCCCAGTCAATCTCTAATTACTAACCCATTAAATATCAGTGTTGTTCTCTTTTACAGGTAATGCACATAAGAAGAAGTTAAACTTAAATTGAGAGCAAAAGAGCAATGCAATTTTGCAAGCAATTTATGTGCGATACAAGCTAGCAATCCTGAAGCTACTTGAACAAGATAGAAGAACCGGTTCCAATTATCTATTTTTTATTCTAGTTCAATTGTAGTAGGTGATTTTACATTGTACCTTTCAGCTTTTATAGAAGCAATTGTATTAGGTACCTAGAGTGTTCAAGTTAGAGTTAACTTGATGTTGTCGCAACAGTTGAAGCTATGTGCCACAACGGGATTAGAGTTAATCCTAGGTTTACAAAAGAGTTTTTGTATATACAGTTTTTGGCTCAGTGATTTTAGTGGTAGTTTGGAAAAATCCCACTGAGCAGTAGGTCGTGGTTTTTTCACCTTTTGAGCTAGGTGTTTTCCGCGTAAAAATCATTGTGTTCTTTATTTTCTTTACTTATTATTCTGCAAAAAGTAGTAGTTGGAACACATAGAAGAACCAGGTCCTTCGATAATCAAGTTAAGCGAAAATTGGGTACCATACAAATCACCACCCCTCTTGTGTGGTATTGACATATAAACATCAATTGGTATCAGAGCGGGCTATCCTTGAAGAGGTTAACACCTTAGGAAAAGATCAAGATGAGTGCACCACCTAGAAACTGGGAAGGGCAATCCACTGCCAGGCCTTCACTCTTTAATGGTCAGTACTATTCTAATTGGTAGAAGAACAGGATGAGAGATCATATCATAGGAGAAGACTATGAACTCTGGGACATAGTCACTGATGGTCCCCTGGCTACTACAAAGAAGAATGCTGAAGGAGTAGACGTGCCAAAGATAAGAGCTAACTACACTGCTGAAGACTTAAAGAAATGGGAAAAGAATGCCAAGACTAAGAAATGGCTTGTGTGTGGACTGGGTCCAGACGAGTACAACCGGATTCAAAGTTGTACCACTGCTAAGGATATATGTGACACTTTACAAGTGGCTCATGAAGGAACTCCTCAAGTAAAGAGATCAAGAGGAACACTACTATATTCTCAATATGAGAATTTCACTATGAAGGAAGGAGAAACTATCCAGGAGATGTACACAAGGTTCACAACACTAACAAATGAACTTAAATCTTTTGGGAGAATTATCCTTGAAGACGACAAGGTTGAGAAAATCTTGACAATGGTCTTACTAGTAACTTGGGAAAGCAAAATCACTGCTATTCAGGAATCAAAGAACATTGCTACTCTCAAGTTGGATGAACTGATTGGAAATCTCACTGCCTATGAAATGAGAAGGCAAACCATGAAAATGGATGCACCCAAGAAGGAAAGGAGTCTGGCTCTCAGAATAGCTGAAGGTGTAGATCTGGAGGATGATGAAATGGCCATGATTACAAGGGATTTCAAAAAGTACCTAATGAGAGGAAAGGGTTCTTTAAGAGGTAAAACCTTCAACAAACCAAGGGCTCCTGAGAAACAGACCAATGAGGGTTGCTACAAATGTGGCAAGACTGATCATATGATCAAGAACTGCCCTCAGTGGAAAATTGAATGGAAGAAGGAAAGGGCTGAACGAAGAAACAAGTTCAACCCATAAGGAACAAAGGATCAACAAAGACTATGGTTGTTGCTTGGGGAGAAACATCAAATGAGGATTCAAAAGATGAAGCTGGAGATGAACAAGCACTTATGGCCATCGGAGAATTAGATGATGAACAAGAGGTAAGTGTGATTCATCTCAAAGACAAGATTAAAATACTGTATAAAGAAAGATTATCTAAACTATTGCTAGACTTCATCAATGAGTCTGAGATAATTAACAATGAGAAGGAACAACTGTCTAGGGAGTGTGTGATCTTAACATCCAAGTGGAAAAATCTAGAATTCAGGGCTAATGAGAGTGACAGTAAAAATGCTAAGTTGAAGAACCAGGTTCTTGAACTCGACACTAGTGTCTTAGAACTTAGGTAAGAAAATTTAAAACTGAAATTAGGAACATGTAAGAAGAAAGCTGATCACACACATCTCACCTTAGAAGAAACCTAGGAAAAATGAAGGATGAGTTGTACAAAAAGGATGAGCAGATAAGAGTCTTAAAAAAAGACCTAGGGAAGGTAAAGCATGAACTAGACAGAACTTGCAAATGGAATAAGGCTTCTAATGCACTATCCTGGCTACAAGAACATCACAGTAGCAACAAGAGAGGACTTGGCTCTAGGACCCAAGAACCTAAGTGGGACCCCAAAAGCAAGTATATCACTCTTTCTGAAAACAAAATCTGCACACACTGTGGCAAGACTGGTCATTACAAAAATGAATGTAATGCAAAAGATAAGGCCAGTCAAAAGAACAAAACCTTTGTTCAAGAGAAAAATAGGTTGCTTGGGTGGGCCTAAAGGAATTTAATTTACCCTTTTGCCTATAGAAAGAGACCCAAACTAGTTTGGGTTCCTAAGACTAACCCCTGATTTCTTTTTGCAAGTCTAAGTGAAGGGAAGTAGCTAAATATGGTACATGGATAGTGGCTGCTCAAAACATATGACTGGAAGCAAGAACTAGTTCCTTTCACTTGAGGACTTAAAAGGAGGTAATGTCTCCTTTGGAAATGGGAAGAAAGGTGAGATTATTGGGGTTGGAAAGATAGATAAGACAGACTCACATTCCATTGAGAATGTCTACTTGATAGATGGCTTGAAATATAGCCTAATTAGTGTATCACAACTATGTGACAGAGATAACCTTGTAGCATTTACGTCTACCAACTGCTTTGTGATCAATCTTACCACTGACAAGATTGTTTTGGAGGTAAAAAGAGTTAACAATAGTTACATTGTAGATTTGTCCACTCTTTCAGAAAATGAACTCACTTGCCTAAGTGTGTTGGACAATGATCCCCTCATGTGGCACAAAAGACTTGGTCATGTAAGTCTGAATCAACTCAACAAATTCGTCTCCAAGGACTTGGTGATAGGGTTACCTAAAATCAAGTTCAAGGAAGACAAAGTTTGTAAGGCTTGTGTAAGGGGGAAGTAGGTAAGATCATCCATTAAAAGCAAGAAAATGGTAAGCACAACCAGGACGATGGAATTGGTTCATATGGATCTTTGTAGTCCAATGAGAACTTTGAGCAGAGGTGGTAAGAAATATGTGATGGTACTTGATGATGATTACTCTAGGTTTACCTGGATACTGTTTTTAACATCTAAGGATGAAGCATTTGACATGTTTACTACTTTTGTTAGAAAAACTCAGAAACAACTAGGTAATCAACTTGTATCAATCAGGTCTGATCATGGAACTGAATTTGAAAATGCTAAGTTTGCTGAATTTTGTGATGAGCATGGTATAAATCATAATTTTTTTGCCCCTAGGACTCCTCAACGAAATGGAGTAGTTGAAAGAAAGAATAGGACTCTTGAAGATATTGCTAAGACTATGCTCCTTTCTAGTAAACTGCCCCATAGCTTCTGGGCAGAGGATGTAAATATTGCATGTTACATCATTAATATATGCATCACTAGACCTGTTGTAGAGAAGACTCCTTATGAGTTAGTTAAAGGGAGAAAACCAAATATATCCCATCTTAGGGCATTTGGATGCAAGTGCTTTGTGCACAATAATGGAAAGGACTCCCTAGGTAAGTTTGATCCCAGAAGTGATAAGGGAGTATTCTTGGGATATTCTTCACATAGAATAACTTATAAAGTGTTCCATAAAAGAACTTTGTGTGTAGAAGAAAGTGTACATGTAGTTTTTGATGAAACTAACATTCTTTATGAGAGACATGAACATGAAGATTAAGCTATTGGGCTGGTAAAAGACTTGAGTGAAGTCTCAGCTCAAGCTAAAGTTGCCCCAAAATAAGGACCATGTGATGGAACAGGTTCTTCCATCTAGGGAAACTTGACATGGGGAACTGAATAAAGAGAAACTAAAACCAATCCCCTAAAGGAACCTGTTCATGACCTAGTTCCTCAGCAACAGAACATGAGAGAAGCGTCAAGCAGAAATCAGTTGGTTGTGAAACCTCACAAGTATCAAAGTTCTCATCCCATTGAGAACATAATCACTGATCCAACCTCTGGAGTTAGAACTACATCACAATTAAAGAATCTGTGTGCTTTTGATGCTTTCCAATCTCTTATTGAACCTAAAAATATTGTTGAGGCTTTGCAAGATGCAGATTGGGTAAATGCAATGCAAAATGAACTCAATCAGTTTGAGAGAAGTCAAGTTTGGCATCTAATTTCAAGACCCAAGGACAGATCAGTAATTGACAATAAATGTGTCTTCAGAAACAAGCTTGATGAAGATGGAACAGTTACAAGAAACAAGGCAAGACTGGTGGTCCAAGGTTATAGCCAAGATGAGGGTATAGAATATGATGAGACCTTTACTCCAGTTGCAAGACTAGAGGCAGTAAGACTCATCATAGCCTTTACAGCACACATGGAATTCACTCTTCATCAGATAGATGTCAAAAGTGCTTTTATGAATGGCTACATAAAAGAAGAAGTGTTTGTTAAACAACCTCCAGGGTTTGAGAGCAAGGAGTGTCCAGAACATGTGTACAAATTAGACAAGGATCTTTATGGACTCAAGTAGGCTCTTAGAGCATGGTATGAACGATTGTCCAAATTCCTGCTTGAACATGGCTACAAAAGAGGTAAAATTGACAGTACTTTATTCCTGAGGGAAAAAGGTAAGGATCTTCTTGTAGTACAAATATATGTTGATGACATAATTTTGGGGAAACCACTGACAAACTAAGTAAGGATTTTGCAAAATTAATAGGGAGTGAGTTTGAAATGAGTACGATGGGTGAGCTTATCTTTTTCTTAGGCTTACAGATCAAAGAAAACCCAAATGGAACCATGATCCATCAGCAGAAATATGCAAAAGATTTGATTAAAAAGTTTAAAATGGATGAATCAAAGGAAATAGATACTCCCATTGCAATAGCTACTAAATTAAACATAGATGAACCTGGTTAATCTGTTGATCAGAAGTTGTATAGGGGTATGATTGGTTCACTTTTGTATCTTATACCAACAGACCTGACATAGTTTTCAGTGTAGGGCTTTGTGCTCGTTTTCAGGCAAATCCAAAGGAATCTCACTTGACTGCTGTCAAGAGGATACTGAGATATTTGAAAAGCACTACTGATCTGTGTATTTGATAACTTAAAGGTAGTAATTTCAATCTAGTAGGGTATGTTGATGCTGACTCTGCAAGTTTCCTTGTGGATAGGAAGAGCACCTCAGGTATGAATCATTTTCTTGGTTCATGTATTGTGTCATGGGCCACTAAAAGAAGAATTCATTGGCCTTATCCACTACTGAGGCTAAATATGTTGCTGCTGTCTCTTGTTGTGTTCAACTACTGTGGATCAAACAACAGCTGATAGATTTTGGCATTGAGGTTGGTTGTATTCCTATCTTCTGTTATAACACTAGTTCTATAAGTATGACAAAGAACATTGTTCATCATAAAAGGACTAAGCACATAGATTTTAGACATCACTTCTTAAGAGATAACTATGAGAAATGATTGATCACCATAGAATTCTATGCTACTGATAAAAAAATTACTGACATCTTTACTAAAGCACTGAGTAGAGAAAACTTTTAAATGAACAGGTTGGAATTAGGGATGATTAAGATCACCTAATAGGACCAGCTCAGAATGCACAATGAAAAAAATGAAAAAAAAAATTTTGACTAGGAAATTTGAACTTGTGTAAATATCTAGATTAATTTTTACTCAGCTTCATACTGTAATTAGTATACTCCAGTGACATGTGTTAATATGACTCACTGATCTCTTACAAAATTTTCTCTATTGTGGTAAATTGAGGCATGGTCAAGAGAATTCTAAATGAAGAACTTGGTTCATCAGTATTGGTTCATCTGAATGCTAAGGTATGTTTTCTATACTCTGCACAATTAGAAATATAAATATTTAAATCATGAGTAGAAGTCCTACAATTATACAACTCCTTAGAAAATTCTATCTGTTTGTTTTTGAATGAGCAATTGAAGGCAAGTCAGGTTCAAGACACTAATTCTAACTCTGATTTTGAGTCGTACAAATCTGCTAGTGAGGGGGAAGGACCTGGGTCTTCTGACTCTGAGAAGGCTCAAGAATCCCCTTCTAAGGTAAGTTCTTCTTTAATTGAGAATTTAGGAAATAGGTTTGTTTTGGTTGGGCCTATCAGGGATATGGAATTACATAAATTAAGAAGGGGTGGAGGTAAAAAGAAATCTGAAATAAAAAAAGAGAGAGGGTGGATGTGGTGACGAGACGGGAAAAGGGAAAGTAGTGGTTGATCATTCACCCACTGTTGATTTGTCTGTACCTGCTATTTGTGGGGTTGTACCAGAAAATGTTGAGGAAAGTGCCAAAAAGTCAGGGGGAAGCGGTTCTGGTGAAGCTACTGAAGGGTTAGTTCATTTAAGTGCACAGGGAGATGAACCTAGTTCATCAACTGAAGAGACCTTAGCAGACCTTTTGAAAAAGGTAGGGGCAAGTTACGATCCTAAGAAAAGGAGAACACCCACACCAAAAGCCCCTAGTGCCCCTAAACCCTCCAAGAAAAGAAAGTCTTCCTCCCCAACAACTACTGAAACTTCCTTGCCAAAGGGAAGAGCCACAAGAAGCAGGGTGAAACGGAGTGAGAGTGATCCACCAAAGGCTCTAGATGAAAGTAAGAAGAAAAAGGATTGCTAAAGGAAATGGTAAGGTTGCAGAGTCCTCAGAAGCTGTTGATATTGAGAAGGTGGAACATGTCCATAAGGAGAAAGTTACAACAGTGGAGGTTCAGAGCCCCAAAGCCCAAAAATCCCAAGACTTCTTCCAAGAAGTCTTCTTCTATGTCTGAGGCGGATGAACCTTTATTGGCCAAGAGGACAAGGTCAGTAGTGAAAAGTAAACAAGTTAGAGTTTCTAAAGATGAGGAATGGAGTGGTGAAGAAGAAAATGAGACTAATGGTGAACAAGACAAGCTTTCCATGTTTAGCAAAAGAAATTTTTTGAAGGGAAGATTGCTGAAAGATTTGGTGGAACCAGGGATGGTTTGTTTGGTTGACACACTGGCTACTCGGGGATGGAAGGACATGGTCCTTCAGATGGATGGGAGATTGGCCAGAAATGAAATCATTGAATTCATGGCAAATGCTGAAGTCAAAGATGGTAGAGTTACAAGCAAAGTCAAAGGAGATCAACTGATATTTGATGTAGAGAAACTGGGAGAGATTCTAGACATCCCTACTGAGGGATAGATTATTACACCAGACAGAGATGGCCAAGTCTGGATTCCCTTCCATATGCCCTTACAATCACCAGGAGATTTTGTGATGAAGACGTGAATGAGGCCAAGTTTTTGTACAAGAGTGAAATGAATCCAAACCACAAAGTCATTTTTGATTTTGTCAACAAGTGCCTACTGCCGAGGCAGGAGAAAAGGCATATTGCAAATTATACGGACTTAGCTCTCATGGAGTGCCTTGAAAGTTGAAGGCAAATCAATTGGCCTGCATTCATCATCAAGCTACTGGATAGGGTTATCAATGGCTCCAAGGCTCATGCTACCCCCTATGACTTCATTCTGACTACAGTTCTGGATAGGTACAATGTGCCTCTGAAGAAATGGGAAATGGCTACAAGCAAGGATTACTTTGGTATTAATACTCTGCTCGCTTGTGACTACTTAGTTGATGCCATCCCAAATGAACCTGGTTCATCCAAGAAGACTCCTATCAATAGTAAAGTCAGGGCTCTTGTTCAGGAAAGTGAAGCCAAACATGCTGAGATAGCTAGGCTAAAGGCTAGTGTGGAAGAGGTGGAATCTGAGAGGGATGCTCTCAGAACTGAGCTCACCAAGAAAAAGGAGAAGAATGATGGAATTCTTCAAAATATGCTAAATCTTATCCAAGCCCAAAACCAACCCTCTAGCTCTCCCAAGCCTTAGGAATTCTAGCCTTTATTTCCTGAACATGTCTAGTACCTTCAGTGACCCGGATTAGGGATTTTTCTTTCTTTTTGCTCATGTTTTGAATATTTTTGCTTTCTGGTTGTGGATTGTGGTAGCAACATATCCTCTATCAATGATATCTACTATTTTTTCTCTTGTTAAATGTTAATATTTCCTTGATAGTTTAAATATATTTGCTCAATTACTAATGATTAATCCATGATTGCACTTGCAGTTGCCCCAGTGGCCATGAGTACTTACTAAAATCTGGGACTCACAATTTGTATGCAACTTTTCGATGATGCCAAAAGGGGGAAGAAATATTGTGCTTTACATATTCTGAATAAGTGATATTTATAACCTAATTAACCTAGTCCTTAATGATAAGTGAATTTTCTAAACTTTGTATTGGTGTTTAAGCTGAGTTCTTAAAGGATCCAAGTAAGTAAAAAGCACAAAGTTTGTCATCATCAAAAAGAGGGAATGTTTTGGCCGAAGTACAAGTGATGTTTTGAAGACAGATAAAAGAACTCAGACATGGACCAAGTCCATCTTGTGAAGCACAGTCATGATCAACCCAAACATGTGAGATGCACGTGAAGGAGATAAATCTAATTTATCAGAAGTATTATCTCCTAATCTAATCGAAAAGTTTGCATATTAGATAAGGAGAGAAAGACTCCTTATACGAAGAGAACACATTTTAGGAAGAAGATAGCGTTAGAGTATGGGATCAACTAGAACTCTTCTACGATAGAAGAGTATCATCTGAATCCCAGTCAATCTCTAATTACTAACCCATTAAATCTTAGTGTTGTTCTCTTTTACATGTAATGCACATAAGTAGAAGTTAAACTTAAATTGAGAGCAAAAGAGCAAGACGATTTTGCAAGAAATTTATGTATGATTCAAGCGTGCAATCCTGAAGCTACTTGAACAAGATAGAAGAACCAGTTCCAAGTGTCTATCTTTTATTCTAGTTCAATTGTAGTAGGTGATTTTACATTGTACCTTTCAGCTTTTATAGAAGCAATTGTATTAGGTACCTAGAGTGTTCAAGTTAGAGTTAACTTGAAGTTGTCGTAATAGTTGAGGCTGTATGCCACAACGGGATTAGAGTTAATCCTAGGTTTATAAAAGAGTTTTTGTAAATACAGCTTTTGGCTCAGTGATTTTAGTGGAAGTTTGGGAAAATCCTACTGAATAGTAGGTCGTGGTTTTTTCACCTTTTGAGCCAGGTGTTTTCCACGTAAAAATATTTGTGTTCTTTATTTTCTTTACTTATTATTATGAAAACAGTAGTAGTAGGAACACATAAAAGAACCAAGTCCTTCGATAATCAAGTTAAGCAAAAATGGGGTACCACACAAATCACCCCCCTCTTGTGTGGTATTGACGTATAAAACATCACGGGGGTTTTGAATTGCAGATGTCTTCAAAGTCAAGATGGCATCCTCTAAACAGGACCGAGGTGAAGGAGCACGGAGATACATATGCTCCATTACTGAAGATACCCTTCCCATAGTCCAAGAGGACTGTAATTGGGAAGTCAGAGATGTGGTTGTTTTTGGGCCTGAGGACGATATTACTACTCATGTAGAGGGATATTTAAGCGTTTACACTTACCCTTTCATGATGAGCCCAGTAGACCTAGTAGTTTTTGCCTTTTGCAAGAGATACGAGGTGTGCGGGCAAATCCACCCGTCTCTTTGGAGGATTGTGATCCTCCTATATTATTTTGTGAACAATACCAAATCTCATCGGTTCAACCTCGACCAACTACTCTGTCTATATAGTCCCTAGATTTTTTGACGGGGACAAATCAAGCTCACTTATCGGTCCAGCAAGGCTCCCTTTTCAAGTATCGGCGAGGATCAAGATCGAGACTGGTTTGGGTGAAAACTGAAGATTTGAGCCCTCCTAAATTCTTGCCATTTCCCGAGAAGTGGAATGCATCTCGTAATTATAGCCTTTCCTTAAGTGTCAAGTTTCCTTTATTTCCTTTATCATCATCAATATTTGTGGTCGTGCATCTATTGCTCGGGTTCCTAATGTTGTCCCCCGACTCAAGGAGTGGATCGAAGAGCAAGAAGATGTCATACTTCGAGTGCGCATGGCACAAACTTTCGAATGGAAGACGGGAGTACCGTTCTCATGGTAAGGTTCTCTTTTGAATAGTTTATAATATGCCCAAAAATTACACAATGCCGACCTTTTCTTTTTCCTTCGCAGGCTAACCTAAGACCACCAAACTTAGGCCACTGGAAAGGGATGAGGAAGTGACCTTATATATTGATTCCTCTGTTACAGGAAAACCTGGGTTTGCCACAAAGGAGCGTAAGAAGAAAAATAGAAAGTCATTGGGTTCCCTGAACCTAGAAAAGAATACAAATTTTGGGGTATCGACCCTGACTTCCTTTATCGACTCAGGGATGAGTCCGAAGAAGATGATATCTTTATTGCCCATGGATCGACCCCTGCCATGGAACATGAGACGACCGAGGAGAGGGGCCATGAGGTTGACCCTCTTCCAGTTCGAGAGGCTGAAGTGGAGATGGAAGATGCGACCTCTCAATATACTGCTTCTATCTTGAAGGAGATGACTGGTGTGATTGATATCATTGAGACTCCCTCCTACACCGAGTCTATGCTCAAACAGGCCCAAGTGGGCAAAGAAAAATCAAGTGAAGGAGCACAAAGTGCAGAAGACCCTCTCTAGTCCTTCTTCGATGACATGGATATGTCTATATTGGAAGATTTTATTGGGTTGGTTCACCTAGAGATACCAAAGAAGGACGTGCCTTTGGGAGTTGACAGAACGGGCACGAGCCCAAGATTTGTGAAGTAGTTCCCTGCAACGAGTGTGGACCCCGAGCACAAGAGAATGATTGTTCTCACAATCCTAGAGAATGCCCGGGTCCTATCTGCTCCGGTAAGAATAGTTAGATATCTCTGATGCCTGGTAACCGAGGAGGACCAGACAAAGATGAATGAGGTGGGCACATTGAGTCTCTTCAACGAGGCATAAAAGGCATTGAACCAGGTAAGCTTCTAACACCTTCAAACTTCCCTTATGAATCAAGTTTTCCTTTGATCTTTATTACTTAGTTCCTTTTCTTCAAGCTTCAGTGCTTCACAAAAAGAACCTCCTCCGGTACCACTTGAAAACCATCAAGCTCGAGTTCGAGCTCAAGGAGAAGGTCTGTAAGACGGACATATATAGGCTTCTGATCAAGCAACTGAACAAGGTGTCACGCCCCAACCTCGGGAGGCGCAACCGGCTCTCAATCGAGTGAACTCAACTGAGCAAGCCTTATCAAACACTTCCTACCCAACTCAATATGAATAAGGAAACCATGCTTTCATTTATTTAGACGAGGAAAGATAGTACATTCAACGTTGTTAGTTCATTTTATATCACAACGTTAAGCCGTATTTAAGTTCCAAGATTCCATACAATTACACTTTAGAGAAGCGAAAGTTAGAATTACAAAATAGTTTGTAGACCCATCCAACACCCGTACATAACCCACACATATGTCTATGGAGCATCTAAAGATGTAAAAGACAAGTATGACAATGCTGGCAATAAGGCCCCAGCTATACCTCAAGAGTGGAAGTCCACAACAAAAGATGTGCAATATAACCCCTTGAAGGAGAAAGGGGCTCACCAAGACTTTGAGAAGAAGGTACTCCACTACGCGCGATCGACACTATCCGCAATGGAGCCACCTACATTCATTTAAAAATGTAGCGCCCCCGGTAAAAGGGACGTTAGTACCATGGAATAGTACTAGTATGTATAACTAAACACCATCTAGTTAGAAAGAACTTTCATACCAAACATAAGGAAAGTACAAGCATAACTCAAAATCTTTAAACAATCACAATATTATCAATGTAGAAGAATCATACAATTTTTGCATTATGTTTCCATAACATTTTGTTTGGGGAATTTCATACTGTTTATCATTGTTCGCTATACCACCGCTAGCTTGAGCGGAGTCCGATCTCGACCCGATCGGTTAGGTTGCCTCATTTCAGACATACACTTCAATCACAATCTCATTTTCCCCTTTTTATCCGGGGTTCAATATCAACACAATACCACCGTGTGTGCAGCATGGCGTTCGATATCGGCCCGATCGGCTAGGCCGCCTTACCAAGGCATTTCCCTTTTCCATCAATCATCTCAATTCCATATTTGTATCACATATTTCATTTCATAGGCACTTGGGGCCACAACTATCACGTCATATATTTGGCACTAGGCCACATTTCACATCATTCCCAATTTCAATGTTAGATTGGTAATTTAGGATAATATGTGCACACAAGATCAAATAAAGTTGTAAGTGTAGATGAGACTTCACATAGACGACACAACATATACAACTTCAATCTCAATTTAAGGTTTAAGTATTTCAGTACATGATTAATATTCCTGGCAGCCTTTCAAGTTATCAAGAATAACACATTTATCATATTGAGACACATCTTTCACGCATATAAAGTTGCAACCCCAAATTCATGTGAAACAACAATCCATACAACAATTCAAATTTTTAATCTTACCATAATTACGCAAACACCGACAGAGCTCGATTTCTAAAAGACGGGGTTTTAGCCATACATACTTCAACTGAGCTTTCCTTAATCCTATAACGTTCAGGAATGTTTGCATTTCAATTTATTTAAGAAATATAGCACAATTGAACCTATAATCAGGAAAAAATCATAATCTAAGATCACTTGAGCATTTTACCAAGCATTGAGTGTTCATTAAGGCCTTATGGTCCTTTTATGCAAGATTTCACTTAGCCCATTCCCCATGCCTCTCTATTTATAATTTCACCATATCTTCTAAGAACACATGCATGCAATGCAATCACCCTTATCCTCATGAATTTCCTCACTAATGATCTCTTATAGCTATGTATAAAATTAAGAGCTGAGATGATGAAGTCTTACCTCCTGGGATGAAGGTTTTGGTGCTCTACTTGATTATCTTCAATGTTTTTAACAAGGATTTGTGGAGCAATTTTGAAGAAAGGCACTTGCCCTCTCTTAGACACTCTCTCTCACTCTAAAAGCACCAGAAAATAGGCTCAAAATGAGCTATTGCACAGAATATAACGACAGGTGGTCGGGTTTAAAATTTAGAAATATGGAGCCCCGACTCAGATTCGCGATCGCAAAATTGACATGTGGCCCGCAAAATGGACCGCAAAAATGCTCCCAAAAACCTGAACAATTTTCCTGGGTATGTAAGAGCGGTCCGCGTACCCGTTCTGCAGTCGCAAAATGCACCGCAGAACTGCTCCTCGCAAAATTTCCAAGGGGATTATGCGACGACTATGGGGCTCGCATATCGACTATGCGATCGCATAGTTGCCTCAAAATTAACCTTCACACTGCCTGACTCTGCAGTGACTATGCGGTCCGCATAGCTATTATGCGACCGTAGAGTTGACTGCAGAATTGCACTTTTCTGAAAAAAAAACTATTCTTTAACTTTTTAATGCACATATCAATCCAAAGGGTTTCTAACACATGATCCTAACTTGTTACCACAAGACTTGGGTTTTTGAGTAGAAATTTCACGGGGCCTTACACAAGGCCTTTAAGGACCTCCCGATTCTCCAGTGCGAGCTTGAAAAACCTGAAAGAAAGCCTGGACCCTGAAACAGGATCATGCCGACCTGGTCGAAAAGGTAAAGGTCTTTGAATTTAAGAACGAGCAGCTAGCCATGATGACTAACATCACGACTTCATAGGTTCAATAGAAGATGGATCTAATCGACTAGTTGCGGCTCTAGATGGACGAGGTCAAGGCCCAAAACGAAGTGTGGAAAGGCAGGATGGACCGACTGGCCTCAAAGAAGAAGGATCTAGCATCAGTGGAGAACCAACTCCGGGTGGTGAAAGAGAAAGATGACAAGTGGTCTCAGCTTAATAATGGTCTTCGAGCATAGTTGAGCTTGGTTGTCGCAGAGTGAGATGCTCTCAATAGGGAATATGAGGCACTGAAGTCCAAGTTGGACATAACCTCCACTGATGCCGAAGAAATGGTGGCCCAATACAAGGCCGATGTGGAGGAAGCCAAGATCCTTCTAAATATGAAGGTTGAATACATGAGGTGGCTGTTGATAAGTAAGGATTATGACTACTTATTTGCGCTCTTTTGCTTTCATTTTAGACAAAAAAATTATAAAGGCATTCCTGAAAACTAAAGAAATGTGCTTGCTTACAGGAGTGTTAGAACATGAACTAAAGAGATAAAAATCAACTCAAGAAGGAGTAATTTTTGATAAGGACAACAACAGGGCTAAAAGGGCACTATGCAGACCACACAATATTGAGTGCGGCCACAGGTCATGAAGAAAACCTCTAACAAGAAGTTCTTTGCAAAGTGCGGACCACACATGTTACAACCCATATCCACATGTGTTAGTTAATGACATATATTAGTTAACATAAATCCAAGAAGGAATTATCTTTGAGATGATAAGAAGTCAATCCTATTGGTTTTAAGTGATACAAGAGTGTATAAGGGTGATTAACAAGTATTAGAAGTTAAATGAATCAAGGATGTTGTAACTCGTATTTTCAGGTAAATCTAGCGGTTCTTAATACACTCAAGAGGTCATGTATTAAGGTATTTTAATCATATAATATCCGTATCATAAGTCTTGAAGTCAAACGAGTTATGAAACAAAAGTCGACAAAAGTTGTCTCAACATAGGTTCATAATTTTACTTAAACATTAGGTCAAATGTTTCTAATCTTTTCTCCTAATTTACAAGGAATTACGGGGTGATCTACCAACCAAATTAAATATCTATGAGTCTAGTTTCCAACGCATTAAACCGTTCATTGATACGATCTCGGAGTAGAGAGATATTCGCATTTTTCGCGAGACTGCGCCAAGCACCTCTCTATGGGGCCCACTAAGGCGATTTAAGATATTTTGACCTATATAGGATGCCTCCAACCCGTTTTAAGTCAATTCCTCTCACTATTTTCAGAACTTAGAACCCTAGGAACATCCTCTCAAGGTTCTCTCAAGATTCAAGACCCAAAAAAAGGGCAAACAACACAAATCAAGTGTCGGGAATTCTGTGGCGCTAGTAAGTCTCTTGTTCTTCTTCTTGTTGCTCATTTGTGTTTCGTTACAGCTCGTGTGGGAGGTTATTTTAAAGAGTTTATGTTCTGTAAATACTCCCTCATGTTCTTAATATAAATCCTAGGTGATTTCAAGCCTTCAAATGTGATTCTAGTGCCGAAAAACACTAATTGATCGCTAGTTTCACTTTTTTGTTGTTGTGGCAGCATTGGAGGGATATTTCATGGAAATTTAAGGTCAAATTGGACTTTTTCTTTCTGTATAAAGGTAATTAACCTCTTACTCTATATGTATTTAAGATTATCCAAGTTGCGGCTAAGCCATTGAAGCTAGAACTTGTGAAATATATATCGAAAGGCTTGGTAGTAATGTTATTGTTTTGTGGACTGTTTTGCGTTGCTGTTGGGCTGCATATTTTACTACTGTTTTGTGGAGTTTTGGAGGAGGAAGGGTGTGGAGAAACACCATATATATGTAGGGTTGTGGGATGATAGTTATTCGTAACATTTCCGGGTCGTTTGACACGACTACGGTGGTCGTCGTATGTATGGAGTGATTAGGCTGTGCGTGGACTATTTTGGGAGGCTCAATATGTTTATTATTGATGTTGTTTGGGATGTTTTGTGATTGTTTTGAATGGTGTGAAGTCATATATATAGGGTAGGTGCCCTCCGTTTCATCATAAAATAGGTTGTGGTCGATACATAATAGTTATGACGCTTAAATGATAACGATAATATCGTTTCTCTTTTTGTAGACTAAGGAGTTTTGACAATTGAATAGCTTAAGATTGGGGCAGTATATACAAGGTATGTGAGGCTATCCCTTTCCTTCTTTTTCACGACTCCGATTGTACATAATGTAATGAACGAGCTTCCAAAATACTCTACTCCTAGAAGCTGGCAGTACTTACATTGCTTTCCCTCTTATGGAACGATTGATGTTAATGTTGCTTCTCTTATTCTTATGTTATCAATGTTGTTGGTACTACCTGATTCTTATAAGGTTCATAGTGATGAGTTAGTCCTAATAACGTGTACAGAGGATACCGACCTTACGTCACTCCGAAAGGTTTAGAATGTGATTCCATGAGTCGAGCATGCATTATATATATGTATCTATTTTACTCTACCGAGCCACGCTATAGTTGGTCGGGTACGACACCTATTGTGCAACCACTGATCAGTTGGGTTTTACCGAGCTCCACGTGGCCGGGTACGATTCTACCGAGCCTTATGATGGCCGGGTACATTTTTTACCGAGCCTATTATGGCCGGGTACGATATGATGATGATGATGCCCACAGAGGTGAATGTTTTAAAGGTTTATGTATTTATACATATGTATCATGCAATTCATGTCAGTAGCCCTCAGAGGTACTAAGATGTTACAGGATGTATATTCTCTATCCTTGCTTACATTACTGATCGTATTTATGGTTCCCTACCTTACATACTCAGTACTTTATTCGTACTGACGTCCTTTTATTTGTGGATGCTGCATGTCGTGCTGCAGGTCCTGATAGACAGGCAGGTTCAGCTCCCCCACCACAGTAGGCTGTCCAGTTCAGCGGTGATTGGCGAGATCCCTTCTCCGGACTTGACTTGGTCTTGGTATGCATTTTTGTTATAGACATTATGGGTATGTCGGGGCCCTGTTCCGACTATGTTGCAGCACTTATGTTCATTTAGAGGCTCATAGACAAGTGTCGACTCATGTATAGTTTGGTATGCCTTGTTGGCTGGTTTTTGTTGTATAGTCTTTCATGGTAGCGTGGTAGCTCGTACCTCATATGTAGTTTCTTGATTGTCTGGTCATCCCCTATTATGTATGTTCATGCCATCATATTTTGTTGCTGGTTGTCCATGATCCAGGTCTACCATTTATATTGATCTCGTCAACCCTAAAAGATAATTAAAAAAAGGTTAGATAAAATGTACGTTGGTGCTCGGCAAGTATGGTCGGGTGCTAGTCATGGCCCTCCAATTGGGGTCATGACAACACAATTCTGGTGCGGCCGCAGAACATAAAGTTCAAAGAGATGGAATTCTAAACTCAAGAAGAAATGTGAACTGTACCATTTTGTGCGGCCGTATAATCAAGAGCGCGGCCTCACTTAGAAATGTGCGGTCGCACTTAGAAATATGCGGTCCGTAGAAATCCCACAGTGCCCAAACCCAAAGTGAAGGAGTGCGTACCTCACTATAATTGTGCAGCCGCAGAAACGAGAGCGCGGCCGCATTCATAAATGTGCAACCCAGAATTGTGTAGTCGCAGGACTAGAACCTGTCAAGACAAGTCTCATTGTGCAGACCACACACATAATTGTGCGGCCGCACAACCATCGTAGGGGAAATTTTGTCAGATATTTTTAGCTTAGTATAGATAGAACTTTTTGTCATTTTTAGGTTAAGTATTGTAAGTTGGGAGCACCTGAGCCGTTTTTGTTTACTGTATTGGGTAACATTGTACTAGATTAGAATTTTAACATTAGATTTTCTTCCCTTAATCTTCTATTATGGAATTTATCTTAATTTCATCTTTAATTTCTGCATTTTTCACGAGTAACTAAATTTCTAGCTAGGGTTGTGACCCAACCCTAGTGTGAGTACTTAATAGATGTTTGATTTAGTTCTTGTTTGTGATTGGGTTAGTGATATTTAGCCTAGTTCCTTCTTGAATTCAAGAATTAATGGTTGCAAACATTGATTCATGCCTATTTGACTTAGTCTCTACTTGAGAGAGAGAGACTAAGTCCAGGAAAACTTGTCTAGTAAGGAATTTGGGTGAACATAAGAAATTGATAGCCCCAATTAAAGGGTTGAATCTAGAGATAGTAAGACCCAACTTGAGTATTTATTACTTGTTTTGTGCAATACCCATTTGGACTTGAGAAATCCAAATTGGGCAAAATCATTCTAACTACTGAGAAGTATTGAATGGGTAACTGCGTGTGATTGCTATATTAAGATCCTGACCAATCAAACTTGCCCTAGAGTTTATAACCTGTTAGGTGATCACCTAGGTGGAAGTCACGACCCTATATCTTTTATAACTTGAAAAACAACAATACCAAAAACATTATATTTTAGGTTTTCAATTACAATCAATAGCTTAAAAGTAGAAGTAGAAACAATAACTAAATATGTGGAAGTGCAATATTGGGCACATCATACAGTCACACTAGGTGAATACCTAGTCCAAAATCTAACTCCCTATGGATTCGACCCCAACTTGCATTGGGTTTTTATTATTGCTTCGACCGCCTCATAACCTATATTTGTGGTGTGAGTTTGGGCGACATCAATATTTTGCAGAGTTTGCAGGGAGTTAAATGGATTTAGCTATATATCTAGGTTTTTGTGTGATTTGTCTTCTTTTCCTTCCAATTCACTAACTTTGTTTTTGAATTGATTTTAGGTACGATAATGGCTCTCAACAACAAGCCCATTGGGAATTTGCCAATGGGGGAGGACATGTATGATGACCAAGTTAATGAGGATCCTCTTAAATCTCAAGCAAATAGACGAGGCCACCCACCTCAAGACAAAATTCCCGCTCATCCCCCATCGCCTCCCAGAGTGGCAACACACCAACATTTTCCAAATGAGGGTTATGCAAGCGCCATAGTCCCGCCCCGCATTAGGGAGGAAAACTTCCAAATCACCAATGTGATGCTTACACTACTTGAGCAACAGGGATTTTTCATCGGGGCTCCGAGTCAAAATGCTTACAAGCATCTTTAAAGGTTCGTCGATATTTGTTGGGGGAGCAAGAAAACTAATGTCTCTGAGGATGCACTGCAGTTGATGCTATTTCCCTTTTTTCTACAGGAAAAGGCATTCTACTGGTTAAAGAGATTGCCCAATCATTCCATTCATACATGGGATGAGTTGGCGGAGAAATTCGTTGCCAAATTCTTCTCTCCGAGGCATATAACTACACTTCGGGATGAGATTCTTGCGTTCAAGCAAGAATCCAATGAGCCATCGCACGAGATTGGGGAAAGATATTGTACCATGGTTAAAGAGTGCCCAAATAATGATATGATCGAGGCCATGATCCAACAAACCTTTTATAGGGGGATCAACACAACAAATCAATGTGTGGTAAATAAACTCGACGGTAGGAACTTCATGAACATGCCTTATGCCGAAACTTGTGAATTTTAGATGAGATGGCGGATACCTCATCGGCATGACAAAGTAGAGCCAATATTCCTCAAGGTCACCCAAATATCATTCACCTACACAAGGAACTACATGATCACGGGCAAGCTATTGCCGAGTTGAAAACTACAATGAATCAATTGGCCAAAGCTCATCTTAGAAAAGTTCAAGGGCCGAAACAATTGAATACGATGGAAGGTGTAAATATGATGATAAACAAGAGGCGGCAAAAAGGTCAGCAAATGCAAAGCCATTCGGAACAATTCATGCAAGATGATAGTGGGTATGACCAAGGTGATTCATTCATTGAGCAAGAAGAAGAAGTGCAATATGTCAATAATTATTGAGTCCAAAGAAACAATGCTTAATGAAAAAATCAACAACAATGGCGGTCACATGGAAATCAAGGAAATTGGAACAACCAAGGCCACCAAGGCAATTGGAGTGGTGGTAACAATAATCAAGGAAATTGGAATAATCAAGGTAACCAAAGCAATTGGGGAGGTAATAATCAAGGCAATTGGGGTGGCAACAATCAAAGCAATTGAGGAGGTAACAACCAAGGAGGGTGGAACAACAACAACAACGGGGGTCGGGTTTTAAAAGGCCTCCGATGTTCCAATAACCGAGCAATCCACCTCCCTATCCTTCTCAAGGTCCGAGCTCTTCTAACAATGAGATGGATAGAATTGAGAACGTGTTTAAACAGATTATGGAGAAGAATACCGACTCCGATGCTCAACTAGCCTTTCACAACACTTGTATTTGCAATTTGGAAGTTCAACTAGGCCAAATCTCACAAGCTTTGAACACTTGTCATAAGGGGGCACAACCTAGTGATACAGTGGTGAACCCAAAGGGCGGGAACAACACGATACATGCTATGGATGTGACTACAAGAAGTGGAAAAAGTGGAGATGCAACCACCTCAAATCAAAGAAGAGCTGTGGATGATGATGTTGCAGTTCAAGAAGATGAAATTCCAAGTAATGTGGTTCAAGCTAATGAAGAAGTGAGAATTGATATTGATGAAAATGTGGAGGAGATGCAAGAAAAAGTGAACCCTTCTAGGGGACACGTGATTGACATGGAAAAAATGGTAGTGCCAAAGGCTAAGGCACCAATGCCAAGGCCTCCTCCTCCATACCATCAAAGGCTTGCAAAGCAAAATAGTGAGAACCAATTCAAAAGGTTTATTGATATGATGAAGAATTCGTCTATTAATGTGCCGTTGGTTAAGGCATTAGAACAAATATCAGGTTATGCAAAGTTCATGAAGGACTTGGTGACCAAGAAAAGATCGATGAATTGTGAGACTATCAAGATGACACATTAAGTGAGTGCTATTGTGCACCCAATGTCTTCGAAATTGAAAGTTCTCGACGCTTTCACAATCCGATGTATTATTGGGAGTGCCAACTTTCCTAAAGCGCTATGTGATATCAAAGAAAGTATCAACTTGATTCCCTATTCGGTGTTCAAAACATTGGGAATTGGGCAACCAAGACCTAGATCCATGAGGTTGCAAATGGAAGATCGAACAATGAAGAGGATTTTGGGTATTATTGATGATGTGTTAGTTCGTGTTGACAAGTTCATCCTCCCGACAGACTTTGTGATTCTTGATCGTGAAATGGACTTTGATGTGCCTATCATTTTGGATAGACCTTTCCTCGCTACGGGGAAGGCTCTTGTTGATGTGGAAGCCGATGAGGTCACCTTCCGGGTGGGTGATGAAAAAGTGGTCTTCAATGTGTGCAAATCTATGAGGCAAAAGAATAACAATGAAATTTGTTCGTTCGTTGATTTAGAGAGCGATGTGATTATTGATGATGCTAGTGTCGCAATGAATGTTTAGGACAAATTGGAAGCCATTTTTCTAAACCTTGATGATGATGAGGAGAATGATGGCTATGTGGCGTGTGTGAATGAACTGCAAAGAATGAGGTCGTACACTTATGAGCCCCGCAAGCTATCCTTGGATCTTGAAAACCGGAAGACTCCTCCAACAAAGCCCTCAATCAAGGAGCCTCACACTTTGGAGTTAAAGCAATTGCCTCCACATCTCAGGTATTAATTCCTTGTCCTTTCTTCTACTTTACCAGTTATTCTTTCTTCTTGTTTGACTGACGTGCAGGTAGAGTTCACATTGCAGGTGCTAAAAAGGAGGAAAACAACGATCGGATGAACATTGGCGGATATTCGAGGCATAAGCCCCGCCTTTTGCATGCACAAGATTATTTTGGAGAAGGGTGCCAAACCATCCGTTAAATGTCAAAGGAGGCTAAATGAAGCAATTCAAGAGGTGGTCAAGAAGGAGATAATCAAGTGGTTGGATGCTGTGATTGTTTATCCCATTTCTGATAGCTCGTGGACCTCTCCGGTGCAATGTGTCCCAAAGAAAGAGGGCATGACTATGGTAACAAATGATAAGAATGAAGTGATCCCAAAAAGAACTGTCATCGGGTGGAGAGTGTGCATGGACTATAGGAAGCTCGACAAAGTAACTGGGAAAGATCATTTACCGCTTCCATTTTTTGATCAAATGCTTGATAGGTTGGGCGGACATGCTTTTTACCGCTTCCCTGATGGATACTCCGACTACAATCAAATTCTTATTGCTCACGAGGACCAAGAGAAGACCACTTTCACTTGTCCCTATGGTACTTAAGCATTCTTGTGGATGCCATTTGGTTTGTGTAATGCAGCGATGACTTTTCAACGGTGTATGATGGCTATTATCACCAACATGGTGGATGATATTCTTGAGGTCTTCATAGATGATTTGTTCGTGGTTGGGAATTTTTTTGATGATTGCTTGAACAATTTGGATAGGGTCTAGTCTAGATGTGAGGAGATAAATTTGGTGTTGAATTAGGAGAAATGTCACTTGATGGTCAAGGAAGGCATTGTCCACGACGACAAAATTTCAAAGCATGGTATTGAGGTCGGCAAGGCAAAAATTGAGGTGATCTCAGAACTCCCTCCCCCTACATCCATGAAGGGAGCGAAGAGCTTCTTGGGTCATATGGGGTTCTATTGCCGATTCATCAAGGACTTTTCCAAGGTTGTAAACCCTTTGTGTAAACTTTTGGAGAAGGAGGCCATGTTCCATTTCAATGAAGATTGTGTGAAGGCATTCGAATTCCTTAAGTTCAAGTTGACTACTATTCCTATTATCACCGTACCAGATTGGAGCTTACCTTTTGAGCTCATGTGTGATGCTAGTGATGTGGAAATTGGAGCGGTGTTGGGGCAACATATCAACAAAATCTTTCATCCAGTCTACTATGCTAGAAAGACTATGAATGATGCCCATGTCACCAAGACTGTGACCGAAAAAGAGCTACATGCTATTGTTTTTGCTATGGAGAAGTTCCGCCCATATTTGATGGGTACAAAGGTGATTTTTCATACTGACCATACGTCGCTTCGGTACTTGATGAGCAAGAAAGATTCTAAGGCAAGGTTTATGCGGTGGGTGCTTCTATTGCAAGAGTTTCATCTAGAGATTCATGACCGCAAGGGTAGTGAAAATCAAGTGGCAGACTACTTGTCCCAATTGGAGGAGGAGGGGAGGCTACATGACAGCCTGGAGATTAACGATTCCTTCCCCGATGAACAATTGCTAGCCATTTCAATGACCGGGATGCCATGGTTTGCCAATTTATCCAATTATCTTGTGAGCGACATTGTACCGAATTAGTTCTCTTCAAACCAAAAGAAGAATATCAAACGGGATTGCCTTGACTATGCAGTCTGCACTACTAAAATTATGCAGTCCGCAACAAAATTGTGCGGTCCTCACTACTAAATGATTAGAGAACCCAGTAGTCTGAACCTATGGTTGTGCGGCCGCACTCAAAATTCTGCGATCTACACTCTTGGATGTGCAGCCACACTATGATATTGTGTGGTCTGCGCTTGGCTGTTTGCGGCCGCACTCACTTTTGTGCAGTCCGCACTACCTCTTCTGAGTCTGAAAGTCAGATTTGACTCATGTGCTCTGAACGCTTATGTGGGTTTTGAAGAAGTCGAGGTAGTCCACTACTTGGAAAAGCTTGCTATGGGTAATGCAGCTCACTCATGGCTAGCTGAGAATTTGGCTCAAGGAGCACCACCCCTATGGCTCACAATAGGGTTCCCAGAGCCCTGGCCACCCTAAATTTTGAAGCCAAAGGGTGGCAGACCATCGTGTGTAGCCATATTGATCCAATGCTTAAATGAAAACAACCTCCCACTTCCCCGAGCAGCCCTGGTGGTTTTGATTATGGCTGGGTACCCAATCAATATGGGTGCCATAATGTCAGCAAACATCATTTTAGCTGTCCAGAAAGATGAGAGATCCTACCCTTACCCGAGCTGTCTCACAGAGTATTTCAATGATCAAAAGGTGGACCCGAGGCAGTATGGTACTAAAGTAAATGACAAGAAGCCTTTCTCATGGTACCACCTACAGGGTGCTAACAACCCGAAGTTCAAGGGTAAGGCAACTACTTCTGCTGGCCAGTTTGAGGAGCCAACGGTAGTAGTTACTGATTCAGCTGCTAAGCTTTCCATAGATGCAATACCGTCCATAGCAACCGATCATTCCACCGGGAGAGCAGCCATGCTACCACCTTCTTCTTCTAGACCATCAACTCCATTTTCAGTGCCAACCTCATCCACTTCTCCATGGACTGTACTGCAAGTCTCCCAGACATTGGCAAGTCTCAACAACTGGATGCAGGCAGCTACTTCAAAGTTGTCTAATATATCCAGGGCTGTTGCAGCATAGTCTTGTGCCCAGCAGCACCACATGTACTTCTATCAATGGAGGAAACATTAAAGAAGATTCTGGACAACCTGAAGATCATTATGGAGACTATGGTGGTGCATGGGGAAGTCATTGAGGATTTGGGAAAGTAAGAAAAGAAGATGCGGAAATTTCAGGCGTCAAAGAAGTTAGAGGAGAAGTCGAGAAAAGAGATTGCCAAGATTGCATCTGCCGGAGATCTACCATTGGACCTGCTTATGGAGCCAGCAGTCCCAGTAGCACAAGCAACACCACCAGTACCCGAGGCATCAGAGGCAACAGCCGACCAATCTGAGGAGCCGACGCTGCTACCCACACCGTTGAGGAGATGCTCAGCAACCCTGTTATCCCTCAGCAAGGTGATGATGAGATACACCTAGAGGAGACTGAGGGTGTTGCGGATACCATGCTAATTGAGACCACGTAGAGAGTTATCTTAACTCTCTGCTCTTTCTTGTTCTTATTTTTGTTAAGCATTTGGAACAATGTTTATTTTTATTTAGGGGGTGGTCTATTTTGATTGATTGACATTGACATTTGGCCTGTAATAAATCTTATAATCTTTTTATTTTAAATTTATTTTCTCTTTAGTTATGTATATATTCTTGTCATCGAGTGGTTCAGTCGAGCCATTTGTATTTTTAATATTAGCTAGGGTTGTTGTGGGCCCTCAACTCCATTCTCTTTAGCAATCCAGTAGCGTGAGAGGAGAGGTATTGAATTGCAAGTCCAAGTACCCGTGCTAATAGTCTAGAGCTTGCCCCGAATGTTTTTCTAGGCAAAATTCTAAGTGTATCATGGCTTGAGAAATGATTGTAGGCTCTCCTTGATCCAATTTGAAATTTAAAATCTTCCACATCCTACCAATGTGATATCCTTATTCAACCTATTTGAGCTTAAGCCCTTTTTCTTTTAATAACCACATTAGAAGCCTTTATCCGTTTCGTAATGACCCTCTCTTAGCACCCGATCTTTCCTTAGAACTATTGAGAAACAATTGACAAAAACATAAGTTTGGAGGAGAGAAGAAGAGTTTGAAAGTGATATAAAGGCACACAGAAGAGAAAGAAATGAATAAAAGGGAAGGAAAAGAAAAGAAAGAAAGAACAAAAAGAAAAATGCCAAAAAGAAAATGAATAAAGTAAAAAGTTGAAGGAATTCAAAGAAAAACAAGGATGAAAGGTATGGAGTAAATATAAAAGGAGAAAAATGAATGTCATGGCCAAGAAAGAGTGACGTTACATCTCTCTAGTTCTCCCGAGGAAAAATAAAATTACTCGAAGAGTCGATAAAGTATGATCCAAAAAAGAGAAAATGGAGTACTTATGGAAATATGAAACCATTCTATTACAACAAGTACTACCTTGGTCCAAACGCCTTCATTACATCCCGAAAGGCTATACATGATTTCAAGTTGAGTGAGCTTATATTAGTGGTGATTTACATAAGGGGCAAGCTTATGGTACTTGGAGCCGACCTTGTGGCATTCTTTTGAGAGATATGAGCAAATATTTCACAATCTTTCTATCGCGTGTTGCATTCTAAAGTGATATATGCTAATGGAGATTAGAGGAGGAGAAGTTTGGGATCCACAATAACCTACATAATAGAGCGAGTGTCCTTGATGAGAAGAGTAAAATATTGATGCTCTAGTGTCACATTAGAACTATTGTACTCAAAAAGTCAAATCATTGAATTGTTGATAATTCATACGTGTTGTGGGAAATTGTTGGTCCCAATTGATATGTGATTGATTCACTTTAGGACAGATGAATTGGCTCTTTTATTGTGGAGGTGGAAATTACCTTCTTTGCTTGAGGACAAGCAAAAGCTTAAGTTTGGGGGAGTTGATAAGTAGGGATTTTACTACTTATTTGCGCTCTTTTACTTTCTTGTTAGACCAAAATTGCTTAAATGTATTCCCGAAAATTAATAAAATGTGTTTACTTGCAAGAGTGTTAGAACATGAGCTAACGAATGAGTGCGGCCGCAGGTCATAAAGAAAACCTCTGACAAGAAGTGCTTTGCAAAGTGTGGACCGCACAATTCTTGTGCGGCCACAAAACATAAAGTTCAGAGAGATAGAAGTCTAAGGTCAAGAAGAAATGCGGACCACACTATTTTTGTGCAGTTGCATAATCAAGAGCGCAACCTCACTTAGAAATGTGTGGTCCACAGAAGTCCCACAATGCCAAAACCCAAAGTCAAGGAGTGCGGACCGCACTATAATTGTGCGGCCGCAGATGCAAAAGTGAGGCCGCACTCATAAATGTACGGTCTACAGAAGTTGAAGGAGTGCAGCTGCAACCCAGAATTGTGCATCCGCATAACTGGAACCTGTCAAGACAAGTCTCATTATGCAGACCACACATATAATTGTGCGGACCACACATATAATTGTGCGATCGCATAACCTCTGCAGGGGCAATTTTGTCAGATATTTTCAGCTTAGTATAAATAGAACTTTTTGTCATTTTTAGGTTATGTTTTGTAAGTTGGGAGCACCTAAGCCGTTTTTGTTTACTGTATTGGGTAACATTGTACTAGATTAGCATTTTAACATCAGACTTTCTTTCCTTAATCTTCTATTATGGATTTTATCTTAATTTCTTCTTTAATTTTTGCACTTTTCATGAGTAGCTAAATTTCTAGCTAGGGTTGTGACCCAACCCTAGTATGGGTACTTAATGGGTGTTTGATTTAGGGCTTCTTTGTGATTGAGTTAGTGATATTTAGCCTAGTTTCTGCTTCAATTCAAGAATTAGTGGTTGCAAACATTGATTCATGCCAACTTGACTTAGTATCTACTTGAGAAAAAGAGACTAAGTCTAGGAAAACTTGGCTAACAAGGAATTGAGGTGAAATCAAGAAATTGATAGCCCCAATTAAAGGGTTGAATCTAGAGATATTAAGACCCGACTTGAGCATTTATCACTTGTTTTGTGCAATACCCATTTGGACTTGAGAAAGCCAAATTGGGCAAAATCACTCTAACTACTGAGAGGTATTGAGCGGGGTAATTGCGTATGATTGCTATATTACAACCCCAACCCATCAAACTTTCCCTAGAGTTTATAACCCGTCAGGTGACCACCTAGGTTGATGTCACGACCCTAGACCTTTTATAACTTGAAAAATAACAATACCAAAAACATTATCTCTTAGCTTTTCAATTATAATCAATACCTTAAAAGTAGAAGTAGAAACAACATTTGAATATGTGGAAGTGCAATTTTGGGCACATCATATAGTCACACTAGGTGTATACCTAATCCAACATCTAACTCCCTGTGGTTTGACCCCGACTTGCATTGGGGTTTTATTATTGCTTCGCCCACCTCATAACCTATATTTATGTTGTGAGTTTGGGTGACCTTAGCTGTACCGATAAAAAACCCTCTAAGAGATCCACGCTCGAGGCTTCAACTTATCGGCCGAGATCGATGAAGCGAAGAGACTCGAGGTAGAGGGGAAGGAGCTCTATGAGCCCAAGGAAGCCGAAGGCTTTGAAGGATTCGAGGACTCCGATGATTCTGGGGGTGAAGACCATACATAGATGCCTTAGCGTCTTTTTAGTTTTTGTTTTTCCTTATGTACATTTTTTTCTTTTGTTTTTAGGTCGTTATGTCGAGCCTTTCTAAATATATTTTGGAAAATATATATCTAATTTTCCCTTTCTGGAAATATCGTGTTCTTACTTTTCCAGCATTTTTTTATGATTTCTATTCATGTGATGTTTTTGATGTCTGAGCATAGGATCAAACATAGTTATAGGTCGTCAGTTATTTTGGGGACCCGAACGAAGCCCGATATCGATACAACTTTGATTGTTCGAAGTTTTTGAGGCCTCGGTGTGACCGGAAGCTTTCAAGATGCCTAAATTACTTTAGATGATTGTTTTGTCGAGGGTAAATTTTTGGCAGGTTTCGTGTTTTTATAAAGGCCTTACTTTCTAATTATGAGTTTCGGACGTCGCCAAGCCGCTTATAAGGTGGCCGTAGCCTTTTTTATTTTGGCACCACATAATAGTTTTGGAGCCTCCGAATTTGGTATCTTGGGTTGTCTGAACTTTCTTCGGGTGGCAGTCCCCGGGTAGGGATAACTCGAAGGACCGACAGTCTTTCTTCAGGATGCAGCCCCCAAGTAGGGATAACTTGTGGGCCTGATAGACCTCGAATAGGGTAGCATGTGGGTTTTTATACTTCGAGATTGAAGGAACAAGAAAATGCGTAATTGCAAGGCAAAACTTTCTTTAATTTCAGTATGCAAAGTACATGATCGAAAGCGTGTAAAAGCTTGTATCAAGGTTAAAGTGGACTATGCGGGCACGATCCATACGACTGTTTGGCCCTTATAATGAATCTAACCACCTAGCCTTAGCTTATAACATACAAGTTTTTTTTCCTTGCTAAATTTTCCTTTGCTAAAAACTTTAATATGAAGGTAATAGCCCCCAATATTCGAGGTCGAGTTTGAGAGGGCTCGGATATTGTTGATGCGAAGGGAATGTCCATTGACCGTCCTTCGAATCTAAGTTAGCATGTTTCACTGTTGGCTCATTAAAAACCTTGTCAAAAAACCCATTTTGTGACAAAAACTGTTCAAGGGAAAAAGAGTACAACGCGTGCTTTCAGTCCTCACATCCATATCCATCCTTGGTCGTTTACCTACAAATGTTAGTCCAATTCTCAAAATATTAATTGATTTCGTACCTTAGTATCGTCCATTGACCGGCCTTGGAATCTAAGTTAGCATGTTTTACTGTTGGCTCATTAAAAACCTTGTCGAAAAACCCATTTTATGACAAAAACTGTTCAAGGGAAAAAGACTACAACGCGTGCTTTCAGTCCTCACATAAATATCCGTCCTTGGTCGTTTACCTGCAAATGTTAGTCCGATTCTCAAAATATTAATTGAGTTCGTACCTTAGTAGTATTATTGGTTTAAGTGTGTCACGTTCTAGATATCTGGCAGTTGCACACCGTTTCCTACTTTGAGTTTGTACGAGCCTTTACCAATAATTCCAACGACTCGATATGGTCCTTCCCAATTTGGTCCCAGCTTCCCCTCATTCGGGTTCTGGGTGTGTAATGTTACTTTTCTCAACACAAAGTCCCTAATCTTAAAGTATCGGAGATTGGCTCTTTGATTGTAGTATCTTCTTATTCGCTGTTTCTGGGCAGCTAACTAGACCAGGGCGGCCTCCCGCCTTTCATCCAATAGTTCTAGGCTCGTGATCATGGCCTCACCATTTGACACTTTGGTCGCATATTGGAACTTGTGGATCGATTCTCCCACCTCGACGGGTGGCACGGTACTAGACTTCGAGGTCATACGGTATGCCCACAACACTTCGGGTAGGATTCCCTTCCATTTTCCTTTGGCATAGGCCAATCACCTTTTCAGGTATTGAAGTATGGTCTTGCTCATTGATTCCGCTTATCTGTTTCCACTAAGGTGTGGTGATAGTATCATCTTAATCTTGTGATATTCAAAGAATTTATTTACCTTGTTGCCAATGAATTGTCTCCCATTATTGCAAACTACATCGGTCGGTATCCCAAATCAACATATTATATGAACCCAAATGAAGTCAATGACTACTTTTTCCTAGACCTTTTCAAACGCTTGAGCTTCGACTCATTTTTAAAAATAATCAGTCATGAAAAGTATGAATTGAGAATTACTGGGTGCCCATGGTAGGGGGCCAACGACCATTCTCCACTTCATAAATGGCCACAGGGACAAGACCGAGTGGATTAGCTCTCCCCGTTGATGGATAATCAGTGCATTTCACTAGAAGTCATCGCATTTTCGTACGAAGTCCTTCACATCCTTTTCCATTTCGGTCTAGTAATAGCCAACCCTGATTATTTTTTAAACCAAAGATTCCGCACCCGAATTGTTCTCGCAAGTCCATTCATTAACTTCTCTCAAGGCATATTCGGTATCTCCCCCCGAGCATACGACTAGCGGGCAGTCGAATGTTCTTCTGAATACTGTCCCTCTAGCCAAGCTAATTCTGGCAGCCTTTGTATGTAGGGACCTCGATTCTTAGGGATCTCGAAGGCAATTTTCTAGTTTTCAAGTAATCTATGTATTTGTTCCTCCAATCCCATGTTAAACTCGTTAAATTTACTTTGGCGTGGCCTTCTTCTATCACCGATTTCATGAGTTGTACTGTTGTTCCTGAGCTGAATTCATCAACATTGACCAACGACCCTAAATTAACCAGAGCATCATCCTTAATATTATGATCTCGGCGCACGTGACAGGGTCCATTCCCTGAATTGATGCAGCATTGCCTGTAATTTTTCTAAGTACCTTCACATCCGTTCCTCTTTCACTTCGAACATTCTATTGCCTTGATTTACCACGAGGGGGGAGTTGTATTTGGCTTCGATCACCTCGGTCCCAAGGCTTTTAGCTAATTCTATACTTGCAATCATGGACTCGTACTCGGCCTCATTGTTAGTAAATTTTGCAGTTCTAATTGATTGCCTACGTACAGTCCCCGTAGGTGGTTTCAACATGATGCCGAGTCCAGACCCCCTTGCATTCGAGGCTGCATTTGTAAAAAAGGTCAAGGTACCGAGGTAGTTCCCGAGGCTAACAATAATTGTTGATACCTAATTTTTCCCTCATATTTTTCAAATAGTATATGTACTTTCAAAATATCATTTTTCATTACTTAATTTACAAGAGTTATACAAGTATTTTCTATAATTTTACAGCTTTAAAATTGATTTTCTTTCATTTAAATGTCACGACCCCAAAATCGATCCGGTCGTGATATCGCCTATCGTGTAACTAGGCCAGCCAACTCATTTATGAGAATAGCCAACAATTACACTAGGAGGAAGATAAGTAAGGAGAAAGGCGAGACTATGATCACCAGGTAGCTACCTCGCTATCTCCAATGAAATCCCACGGTTGAAATGATTAGCAACCGCTACCGTGCCCCGAGATACCTGGATCTACACACAAGGTGTAGGGGGTAACGTGAGTACACCAACTCAGTAAGTAACAAGTCCAAAGTATGGAATGAGAGGTAGTGACCGACTCAACCTCCTCAAAGATAACAGAAATAACGCACAGAAACGTAGCCATGCTTTCAGTTAAATAGTTAGTTCAAAACAGGGAATAGAGAAGATATGAACATGATAAAGAAATGAGACTCTACTACATCTATGGAATGAACGTGCACATGCTGTATGGAATGTGCCATATTGAGTGCCTCATGTGCCTAAAAATCTCAAATGCTCGTCCACTCACTACTGTATATGGCTCATACAGCCCAGGGAAGATCCATCTCGGAATATATACATCTCTGACGGCAATCACTCAGTACTGAGGAAGGCCAATCTATCCAGTGGAGAAGATCCATATCAAGATAATAACAATGATAACAATCTCACAACTACTCGATAGTTTATATGGATCACAAGGCCTAGGGAAAATCCATCCTGGAATATATACACATCGTAGACCATCGGTCTCCAGTACCGAGTAACATGCCATCTAGCCTCATGGAGAAGATCCATCTCCATACCAAGGGAAGATCCATCCCAAAATATAATCAACTGCGCTCACTAGGGGTGCGTTACAGACTCCGGAGGGGCTCCTACAGCCCAAGCGCTATCATAATCATCAATATAATTGCTGCAGTGTGCAGCTCGATCCCATAACTATCACTCACAATCGGCTCTCGAACTCACTCAGTCATCACTCTCCAATATCACACACACGGGCTCACAATGTCATGAAACTAGCCGAAAACACTAATATGATGTGCCAAATAATAATAACTGAGACAGTGACATGAAATGATATGCATGAGCAAGATTGAGTACAGAATATCAATGAATGTAATGAGATGACAACAAGAAACGACCACTCGGGTCTCAACAGTATTAGCGTGAAGCCCTAACAGGATATCTAGCATGTTTTTATAGCACATTTACATAATCACAAGATAGAAACACGGATATCAACAAGAAAGAGTTACTTAGCGGTGCCATGGAATGATCCAGGCCGCAATTCTCACGGTAGACGCCCACATGCCCGTCAATTGGCATTTGCGTTACCACAATAGAAATCCTAGAACACATAGTTTGGGGTTTCGAACCCTCATAACCAAGTTTGGAAGTGTTACTTACCTCAAGCCAAGCCAAACTCTAGCCCGCGATGCACTTGCCTCTCGAATCGGCCTCCAAATGCCCCAAATCTATCCAAAATCAGTATATTATCATCAATATACACTAAAGGAATGAAACCCAGACAAAATTATCAAATTAACTCCAAAATCCCAAAATTGTCAAACCCGACCCCCGGGCCCACGTCTCGAAATCTGATAAAAGTCATATCACTAGAATCCTTATCCTCCCACGAGTCCATTCATACCAAAAGCATCAAAATCGGACCTCAAATGACCCCTCGAATCCCCACTCAGAGCTCTCCAATTTCAAGCCCTAATCACCCAACTTTCTTCCCTAATTTCCACTAATATCATGATTAAACAATGAAAAAATGGTCATAAACACAAGTAATAAAGCTTAAGTGGCTTACCCAACTGATAACCCTTGATCCCTCTTGAGAAATCACTGCCCAAGCTCATGTCTCATCTTCAAAAATGGAGAAACCCAGCTAAATTCGCGAAAAGACCTTTTTATACCTTATGTCTAGTGTTTTCCACATCTGCAGTCTCAAAGCTGCTTCTGCGACGCCGCACTTGCGGAAAAACAATTGCAGGTGTCGTTTTCACTTAACCCTGGGATTCCCGCTTCTGCGGTCAGCTTCCTACTCTTGCGACCTCGCAGGTGTGGTCCTTGTGCGCACCTGCGGTTCTCTTCAGCTCCTCAACTCTCCACATATGCGGCCCAATATCACTTCTGCGAGGCTCACACCTGCGGTCCCCAATCCGCAGGTGTGGAAATAACAGAAGCAGCAAAGTTCAGTTGCTTAACCAATATCCAAATCCTTCCGTTAGCCATCCAAATTCATCCCGAGGCCCTCGGGGCCTCCACTAAAGATACCAACAAGTCATATACCACTATTCAAACTTATTCCAGCTTTCGGAACACTCCAAACAAAATCGAAACACCAAATCAACTTCCGATTCAAACTTAAGAACTTAAAAACTTTCAAATTCCGCAACTGATCCAAAAACATATCAAACCTCATCCGAATGACCTAAACTTTTGCACACACATCAAAAATGACACAATGGACCTACCCCCATTTCCAGAATTCCATTCCGACCCCGATATAAAAAATTCCACTACCGACCGGAAAACGCCAAATTTCCCATTTCACCAATTCACACCTAAATCTACCACGAACCTCCAAACCATATTCCAAATATGCTTTTAAGCCAAAAATCACCTAACGGAGCTATCCGAACCATCAAAATTCACATCCAAGATCTTTTACACACAAGTCAACATCCGGTTGACTTTTCCAACTTAAGCTTACTCAAAATAGACTGAGTGTCTCATACCTCTCCAAAATCACTCCGAACCCGAACCAACTAACCCACTACCACATAATACAGCTGAACAAGACATAAAGAAGCAGAAATAGAGGAAACGAGACTGGATTTAATAAAACAATCGGCCGGGTCATTAAATTTTCCTCTCTTAAACACATGATCGTCCTTGAACGAGTCAAGAAACATACCTAAAGCCTCAAACAGGTGTGGGTATCTGCTCCGCATCTCTCACTCGGTCTCCCAAGTAGTCTCCTCCATGGGCTGACCTCTCCACTGCACTTTCACTGAAGCTATATCCTTTGATCTCAACTTTCGAACCTGCCGCACCAAAATAGCCACTGGTGCAACATCATTAGTCAAATCACTGTCTAACTGAACCTTGCTGAAGTCCAAAACATGAGACGGATCTCCAATATACTTCCAGAGCATAGAAACACGAAATACCGGATGCATACTAAACAAGCTAGGTGGAAAAGCCAGCTCATAAGCCACTTCCTCAATCCTCTGAAGCACCTTAAAAGGCCCAGTGAACCAAAGAGTCAATTTACCCTTCTTCCCAAATCTCATAACACCCTTCATGGGTGAAACCTTCAATAGAACCTTCTCCCCAACCATATAGGACACATCACGTACCTTCCTATCAACATAACTCTTTTGTCTCGATTGTGCTATACGGAGCCACTCTTGAATCAACTTCACCTTGTCCAAGTCATCCTGTACCAAGTCTGTACCCTAAAGCATAGCCTCACCCGGCTCAAACCAACCAACTGGAGATCTACACTGTCTTCTACACAAAGCATCATATGGAGCCATCTGAATACTCGACCGATAACTATTGTTATATGCATACTCTACAAGCGGTAGAAACTAATCCCATGATCCCCCATAATCAATGACATAAGCACGCAACATATCCTCCAATATCGGAATAGTGCGCTCAGACTGCCCATCCGTCTGAGGGTGAAAAGCTGTGCTCAACTCAACCTGAGTACCCAAGTCTCGTTGCACGGCCCGCCAAAACTGCAAAGTAAACGGAGTACCTCTATCTGAAATGATGGAAAATGGGATGCCATGCAAGCGAACAATCTCTCGAATATAAATCTCTCCTAACCGCTCTGAAGAATATGTAGTACACACAGGAATGAAGTGCGCAGACTTGGTCAACCGATCCATAATCACCCAAATAGCATTGAACTTCCTCAAAATCTGTGGGAGCCCGACTACAAAATCCATGATGATCCACTTCCACTTCCACTCTAGAATCTCTATCTGCTGAAGCAAGCAACCCGGTCTCTGATGCTCATATTTCACCTGCTGATAGTTGAGACACCGAGACCCAAACCCAACTATATCTTTCTTCATTCTCCTCTACCAGTAATGCTGCCTCAAGTCCTGATACATCTTCGCGGTACCTGGATGGATGGAATATCGCGAGCTATGGGCCTTTTACAAAATCATCTCTCGAAGCCCATCTACATTGGGCACAAATATCAGGCCCTGCATCCTCAATTCCCCACTATCATTAATAGTCACATCTCTGGCATCGTCGTACTGAACTCTGTCCTTGAGGACAAGTAAATGAGTATCATCATACTAGCACTATCTTATGCGATCAAACAAGGAAGACCGAGAAACCACACAAGCTAAGACCCTACTAGACTCCGAAATATCCAACCTCACAAACCGATTGGCTAAGGCCTAAACATCAACTCTAAGAGGTCTCTCCCTAACAGGAATATATGCCAAACTGCCCATACTCACTACCTTCCTACTCAAGGCATCGAACACTATATTGGCCTTCCCCAGATGGTACAAGATAGTGATATCATAGTCCTTTAGCATCTCCAACGATCTCTGCTACCTCAAATTGAGATTCTTCTATTTAAACAAGTGCTGGAGGCTACGATGATCAGGAAACACCTCACAAGACACACCATAGAGATAGTGCCTCCATATCTTCAACGTGTGAACAATGGCAACCAACTCCAAATCATGAACAGGGTAGTTTTTCTCATGGGGCTGCAATTGACGAGAAGCATAAGCAATCACTCTACCTTCCTACATCAACACACACCTATACCAACTCTGGAAGCATCACAATATACAGTATATGAACCTGAAGCTGATGGCAACACTAGCACTAGAGATGTGGTCAAGGCAGTCTTGAGCTTCTGAAAGCTCGCCTCACACTCATCCGACAACCTAAAAGGAGCACCCTTTTGAGTCAATTTGGTCAAGGGTGATGCTATAGATGAAAATCCCTGAACGAAGCGATAGTAATAACCCACCAAACCATGAAAGCTACAAATCTATGTGGCCGAGGATGATCTGGACCAACTCTGACCTGCCTTTAACTTCTTCGGATCAACTTGAATACCCCACTAGACACGATGTTCCCCAAGAAAGCAAATGACCTGAGGCAAAACTCACACTTGGAGAACTTTGCATAAAGCTTCTCCTCCCTCAACCGCTGCAACACAATACTCAAATGCTCCATGTGCTCCTCCTGACTATGCGAGTATACTAGAATATCATCAATGAATACAATAACGAAAAAGTCAAGATAAGGCTGAAATATGTTGTTCATCAAATGCATGAATGTTGCTGGAGCATTAGTCAGCCCAAAAGACATCACAAGAAACTCATAATGACCATATCGGGTCCTGAAGGCTGTCTTAAGAATGTCCGAGTCCCTGATCCTCAACTGGTGATACCCTGAACGGAGATCAATCTTGGAGAACACTCTCGCTCCCTGAAGTTGGTCAAATAAATCATCGACACGAGGCAAAGGGCACTTGTTCTTGATTGTGACTATGTTAAACTTCTTGTAATCAATGGACATTCTCATCATGCCATCCTTCTTCTTCACAAATAGCATCGGTACACCCCAAGGCGACACACTAGGTTGAATAAACCCCTTATCAAGGAGTTCCTGAAGCTGCTCCTTCAACTCCTTCAACTCTGCCAGTGCCATACGATACGGTGTAATAGAAATGGACTGAGTGCCCGGTACCAAATCAATACCAAAGTCAATATCCCTATCTGGTGGCATGCCCGGCAGGTCTACAGGAAACATATCTGGAAAGTCCCTCACTACTGGAAATGAATTAATGGTCGGAGTCTCTGCACTGACTTCCCTCACGAAAGCTAAGTAAGATAGACAACCCTTCCTAACCATCCGCTGGGCCTTTAAAAATGAAATCACCCTACTGGAACATAATCCATGGAATCTTGCCACCCAATCTGTGGCAACCGCGACATAGCAAATGTTATTGTCTTAGCATGACAGTCCAAAATACCATGACACGGAGATAACCATTCCATGCCCAATATCACATCAAAATCAACCATACTAAGCAACAAGAAATCCACTTGGGTATCCAAACCCCAATAGTCACCACACACGACTGATACACACGGTCCAGAACAATAGTATCGCCTAACGGAGTAGATACATGAACAAATGAAACAAGAGACTCGTGGGGCATATCCAAATAATGAGCAAAATATGAGGACACATACGAAAGTTGGAACCGAGGTCAAATAATATTGAGGCTTCTTTGAGGCACAAGGAGACAATACCTATGATCACAACATCTGAAGCAATAACATCTGGTCGAGCTAGAAGTGCATAGAAACGGGCCTGACCACCACCTGATCGGCCTCCCCCTTTAGGGCGACCCCCAACTAACTAACCTCCACCCCAAGCTGACTGGGCGGGTTGGGAAATAACTGGTGCTGAAGCCGAAGGCTGACTCCTCTACTGGGATGAACCTCCCGTAAGATGGGGACAAAACCTCTTGATATGACCCAAATGTCCACACTTGAAGCAACCGCTCCTAGTAAATGGCGGTGGGGACTAAAGGGAGCCCCGAGCACTGGGATACCCACTAAATGAACCAGACATAGATGAGCCCTGAATTGATGGTGCCTGAGTCAAATTTTGAGCTGGAAGGGCATTGAGAGATGAGTGACCCTAATGTGAACTATGAGAACCGTAGCTAGATGATCCACCAAGGTTGCCCGAATGGGCTAGCTGAGCATGTCTGAACTGACGACCTTTACCGTGTAAAACTGACCTCCCGACGGAACACCACCAAAACTACCAGATCCCCGAGACATCTTAGCCTTCCTCTCAACTCGCTTTTTGGCGGCAAACCAACTCTATCGCTTGAGCAATGTCAACCACTTCGTCAAAAGAAGCACCAGACACCCTATCTTTGGTCATAAGAATCCGTAGCTGATAATCAAGGCCATCCATGAATCTCCTTATCCTCTCCCTGTTTGTAGGAACCAACCAAACAACATGACGAGCTAACTCAGAAAACCTCATCTCATATTACATCACAGTCATATCATTCTGACGCAACTACTCGAACTACCTACGCAGCTCCTCTCTGCGAGACCACGACATGTACTTCTCTAGGAGGAGAGCGGAGAGGTGCTACTAGGTAAGGGCCGCTGCACCAATATGCCTACACCACTTATAAGCCTCCCACCAAGTAAAGGCAGCTTTAGAGAACTGAAATGTAGTGAATGAGACCCCACTGGTCTCCAAAATACCTGTTGTACGGAGAATCCTCTAACAGTTGTCTAAGAAACCCTAGGCATCCTCGCCCTCTCTACCACTGAAATTTAGAGTCTTAAGTCTACCAAACCTCTCCAATCGTCGCTGCTCATCCTCAGGCATGACTGGAACCACATAGTCTTGAGTAGGTGCAACCGGCTGAGCTGGTGGTGCCTTCGGTGTTTCATCTCCCTGAGCAACTTGCTCGGGTATACAGACGGCGGGAGTTTGAGTGCCTCCGCTGGCCTGAGAAGTAGCTGGTATAGTAGAAACTACGACCGCCTGAGCAATACTGGTGGTCAGAATCTAAGCCAAGATCTCCTAAAGACCTAGAAGAACAATAGGTGCAGTCGGTGCTTGAGCTAGTACTGTTGGAGCATCCCTCGCTGGAGCCTGATCATGAACAGGGGCAGCTGGTAGATCTGCAGGTGCTGCCCTAGCTTCGGTGCAGGCTACACCTTTTCCCCTACCACGGCCTCGACCCCAACCTCTGCCTCTAGTGTCCCCAACTGGTGGTACTGGTGGTTGTCTGTCTTGACCGGTAGCACGTGCCTTCACCATCTATGAGAGAATAGAATAACAAAATTTTAGTACCAGAATCAACAGATTCACGCGACAAGAATTCAAGAATTTGAAGTTTTTCCCAAAGGTTTTGTAGCCTTCCGAAGATAAGTACAGACATCTTTGTGCCGATCCGTGAGACTCTACTAAACCTGTTCATGACCCATGAGACCTATGTAACCTAGGCTCTAATACCAACTTGTCACGACCCCAAAACCTACCCGGTCATGATGGCGCCTATCGTGAAACTAGGCCAGCCAACTCATTTCCAAATAATCCATATTCATTTAAAACTTAAGTAAAACTATATGTTCAACTGAAATCCGACAAAAGATATAAAGCAAAAATTAAAACAAAGCGGAAAATACAAGTCTGACCTCGGGTGTCACTAAATCATGAGCAAAATACTACAACTATTCAAAATAAAACAACACTAACATAATCTAAAAATAGCCAACAATTACACTAAGAGGAAGATAAGGAAGGAGAAAGGCGGGTTGTGATCGCCAGGCAGCTACCTTGCTATCTCCAATGAAAGCCGACGACTGAAATGTTCAGCAACCGCTACCGTGACCCGAGATACCTTCATATGCACACAAGGTGTAGAGGGTAATGTCAGTACACCAACTCAGTAAGTAACAAGTCTAAACTATGGACTGAGAGGTAGTGGCGAACTCAACCTTCTCAAAGATAACGGAAATAATGCATAGAAACGTAGGCATGCTTTCAGCTAAGTAGTCAGCTCAAAGCATGGAATAGAGCAAATATAAACATGGTAAAGAAATGAGACTCTACTACATCTATATGTCAGTGCACATGTTGTACGGAATGCACCATGCCGAGTGCCTCATGTGCCCAAATCTCAAATGCTCATCCACTCAGTACTTTATATGGCTCATACGGCCCAGGGAAGATCCATCCCGGAATATATACATCTCTGATGGCAGTCACTTAGTACTGAGGAAGGCTAATCCAGCCTGTGGAGAAGATCCATCTCCAGATAGTAATAATGATGATAACAACCTCACAACCACTCGGTACTATATATGGCTCACAAGGCCCAGGGAAGATCCATCCTGGCATATATACACATCACTGACCACTGGCCTCAAGTACCAAGGAACAAGCCAACCAGCCTCATGGAGAAGATCCATCCCTAAACATAATCAACTACACTCACTGGGGTGTGTTACAGACTCTGGCAGGGCTCCTACAACCCAAGCACTATCATAATCATTAACATAACCGCTACGACGTGCAGCCCGACCCCATAACTGTCACTCACAATCAGGCTCTTAGCCTAAGTCAGTCATCACTCTCTAGTCTCACACACACGGGCTCATAATGTCATGAAACTAGCTCGAAACAATGATATGATGTGCCAAATAATAATAACTGAGACTGAGACATGATATGATATGCATGAGCAAGACTGAGTACAAAATATCAATGAATGTAATGAGATGATATCAAGAAACGACCACTCGGATCTCAACAGTATCGGCGTGAAGCCCTAACAAGATATCTAACATGTTTTTACAACACATTTACTTAATCACATGATTTAAACACGGATATCAATAAGAAAGAGTTACTAAGCGGTGCCATGGAATGATACAGGCCGCAATTCTCAGAGTACATGCCCATACGCCCGTCACTTGGCATTTATGTCACCTCAAAAGTAATCCTAGAACACATAGTTTGAAATTTCGAACCCTTAAAACCAAATTCGGAAGCGTTACTTACCTCAAGCCAAGCCAAAATCTAGCCTGCGACTCCCCTGCCTCTCGATTCGGCCTCCAAATGCCCCGAATCTAACCAAAATTAGTAAATTATCATTAATATATGCTAAAGGGATGAAACCCATACGAAAATTATCAAATAAGCTCAAAATACCACCGAAATTGGCCAAACCCGACCTCCGAGCCCACGTCTCGAAATTAGATAAAAATTACATCAGTAGAATCCTTATCCTCTCACGAGTCCATTCATACCAAAAGCATCGAAATCGGACCTCAAATGGCCCCTCAAATCCCCACTCAAAGCTCTCTAATTTCAAGCCCTAATTTCCCAACTTTATTCCCTAATTTCCACTAATATCATGATTAAACAATGAAAAATTGGTCATAAACACAAGTAATAAAGCTTTAGTGGCTTACCCAACTGATAACCCTTGATCCCTCTTGAGAAATCACTGCCCAAGCTCAATTCCGTCTTAAAAAATGGAGAAACTTAGCAAAATTTGCGAAGAAGAAATTTTTATACCTTCTGTCCAGTGTTTTCTGCATCTGCGGTCTCAGAGTTGCTTCTAAGACATCACACCTGTAGAAAAAACAATCACAGATGCGGTTTTCACTTAACCTTGGGATTCCCGCTTCTGCGGTCAGCATCCCGCTTCTGCGGCCTCGCAGGTGCATTTCTTGTGCGCACCTGCAATTTTCTTCAGCTCCTCAACTCTCCGCATATGCGGCCCAATCTCGCTTCTGCGAGGCTCGCACCTGCGGTCCCCAATCTGCAGGTGCAGAAATGACAGAAACAGCAATGTTCAGCTCCTCCACCAAATTCCAAATCCTTCCGTTAGCCATCTGAATTCATCCCGAGGCCCTTGGGGCCTCCACGAAAGATACCAACAAGTCATAAACAACTATTCAAACTTATTCCATCCATAAGGACACTCAAAACAACATCGAAACACCAAATCGACCTCAGATTCAAGCCTAAGAACTTAGAAACTTTCAAATTCCGCAATCAATCCAAAAACATATCAAACCTCATTCGAATGACCTGAAATTTTGCACACAAGTCCCAAATGACACAACGGACCTACTCCCATTTTTGGAATTCCATTCCGACCCAAATATCAAAATTTCCATTACTGTTCGAAAAATGCCAAATTTCCCATTTTGTCAATTCACACTTAAATCTACCATGGACCTACAAACACATTCCGAACACACTCCAAAGAACAAAATCACATAACGGAGCTATCCGAACCATCAGAATTGACATCCGAGACCTTTTACACATAAGTCAACATCTGGTTGACTTTTCAAACTTAAGCTTACTCAAAAGAGACTAAGTGTGTCATATCTCTCCAAAATCACTCCGAACTCGAACCAACCATCTCGATGCCACATAATACAACTAAACAAGACATAAAGAAGCATAAATGGGGAAAACAGGGCTTAGATTCATAAAATGACCGGTCAGTTCGTTACATTAAATTACTTGATTATTTATTAATTATCATTTCAAATTATTTTGTGATGACTCAATTATCTAAACTTATTATTTGTATCCACATATAGGTTTCATAATATTTTTACCTCATTTTATGTAGTTATATTTGCCTCTTTAGGCTACTTTCACAATTTTGTAATAATAACCCGTGTGTTATGCATAATCATAGTTTTTCACATTATTTGTACCAAATAGCATTTTTTATATTTTATAATATTAAATAATTAGTTTCAATCACTTTATTGCACAATTAATGTTTTTATTTTCTATTAAATATTTTTATAAATTATTTTATTAGCAATTTTCATGTATTTAATATATAGCCTAATACAAGGCTAATTTAAGACCAAAATCAGGCCCAAGACCTTTGGTCCATTCCATTTCACCCTTCAGCAACCCAACCAAATGACCCCTTTGAAAATCCGGTGGCAACCCGTTATATTTAACTCGCTCGTTGCCTATTCGATCTTGGCCATTGATCTTAAATGATCAACGACCCATAACATACAACCCCTTTCTCCTTATAACTCCTCACCCTAACCCTAGAGACCACTTTTGTTAGCCAGTTGACTCTATACTCTTTCGAACCTTCCATTCTCTTCTCCAAACTCTAGCATCCATTGCCTGATTCCCTTTGATCCTGACCTAGATATGGAATCCACCTATGATCCACTTACCTTGTTAGACCTCTCCCGTTATTGGTCGACCATTTATGGTATCACATAGGTACTTGCCTAACTATGGCAAGTACCACTTCCAAGATTGGACTGGAACGACTCAAAGTTTTGGATTTTAGGCGATTTTCCATCTATATATGCTCAACAAGGAGCGAATTTTGATTAGATTTTTAAGAAACTGGACCCAACTAGGGTTTGAGATTCTATATCTCCTCTACTAATTCTGATTTGCATGTGATATTTCCTTTCTTTATTTGTGCTTAATTGATTATTTTCCATGTTTGTTCGTTCAATTCCTACAACTATATAAACCCCATTCCAGTTCCCCTTAAAGGAAGACTCTAATCACCGGAATCTCTGTTATTCTCTCATACTCCCACTCACTCGATACTATTCTAAATCTATTGCTCTTAACTGGCTGAAAGCCAAGCCCGTTAGAGTCCTCTCTAACGACATCCCTAGTGTGAGCACTACTCAGGGTTAATTGGAGGCTCATGTTAACTCTGACGCACTAGGATTTAGGTCTCTTGGTTGTTCTCTTTGCTGGAGGTATTCAAGCTATTTCTGGTACTTAGCCTTTCCCTCTTATTTTGTTTGTTGAATCTGCAAACTGGTGAATGTCTTGACTTTTGCAATTTTATCTTCTTTTGCTTGTTTCCAATACTTTGCAGACTCATGTTATTTGAACCAATATGACTCCAATATTTTGTTTTTTTACATGATTTTGTAGATATCCTGTAACTCTGAGTCTTTGAATGTCATAACCTATTTAGATTCTTTTTGTTAGCTTGAATGACTAGATACCTTTAAGTTTACTTTGTGTTGCGCTGTTTTTTACGAGTTTTCTAAAACTTTGTTCTGTATTCTTGCACTGAAATTTCTTGGGTATCGTCTCCTTCCCATAACTTGCTTTAATTCCTTATGTGAACTCCTTTTCCCCTACTTACATGAGCCAAATCTGTTGATGCAATGCTTTAATCAAACCTATTGTTGTGCCTTTGGTGTTTGGTCAATCCTGTATTCTTTGGTATTGTTTATGCTCCTAGTTGAGTCCTACTATATTTAGATTCCATGATCATGTATAGTTGACTGGCTTAATCTCTGAAATCTATCTACTCTGTCTAACCTTAAGTTGGTAATGTTTTCTACCATAATAATCTTCAACTTGGGAATCTATGTATTGCATTCTGTATAATTAAGATCCTTATCAGCTGCTATAGACCATGCATACCTACTTGTTTGTTTACTTACCATTCTCTGGTTGTGACTTTGTTAGACCTTCATGCATAAATTCCCAGTTTTGAATCACTTTAGGCTAATTCATGCTTTGCTGTAATCTTATTGTTCTGAAAACCAAGCATGCATGCTTACCAGGTTGAACTGAGTGATATGTTTTCCAAATTGTGCCCACTAGCATGTTGTTATGTTGTCTGCAACCACATTCTCATTTGGTTCTCATGTTAAAACCTTCATATAAGAAATAAACTATAACTACTTCTTGTTCATGAATCTACCAGACTATTATCTAAAGGTCTTTAGGTTGATTTTGGATCATACCTTAATTTCAGTCCGTTTAGAAGTGGTTTGCTATCCTATTATGCTCAACCTTGTCACTATCAAACTCTGTTTCTGGAATTACAAAGCATAAGCTTGACTCATATGTGTTTTTATGTGCTTTTCCATTTAGCATGATCCTAGTTATGTGTCTTGGCTAGAGCTGTTGATGGTTACAACAATGTTTAGGTTGTTTTATGAATATTGTGTCACCTGCCTAGCTAAATTTAACATCCATTTGGGTGAGCAAGTTATTCGATGGGCCTGGAAATGGGCCATATGTGTTTTTTGACCTGGGGCACTGGATTCAGGTGAACTCTGATTGTTTTGTGAGCTTGTGGTTTGAGCATGTCGTTTGTCCGGAAAGTAAAACTATCGAAGGCCTGGGATATCCCTAGGTTATTTTGTATTGGGCCTATAATTGCTTTAGTAAGCTTGTATTTGTTTCAGCCTATGCTTCATCATTTTCAAGTCTGTATTATTTCATTCTTGGGCCTGTAATAATCCGTAAACAAACAATAGTGATACTAGTGAAATTAGGGAAACGGGTACATTCTAACGTTTGCATAAAAGGGTAGAAAACTTGCCAATAGGATCTATGTGGTCAATTTGCTATTTGTTCAACATTCCTTATATGCTATTTAGTTTCATGTGTAGAAAGCATGACTATAGGAATCATGCATACTTCGTTTGTACACTATTCAAACACATTAGCTTAAGTATTTGCGATACTCGCCTCTATGTTATTACTATACATGTAGACAACATGACTATAGGATATGACACATATGCATTGGTCAACTAGATACCATGTCTATAGAACTTCAAATAATTAATTGGTTAATTGTTGCTACTACTTTAGTGTATTGACCATTTAGATATCATGGCTATAGGATCTTTATTAATTAATCAACTATTTTGTGCTGCTTTTGTACAGCTTTGTTATTAGAAATCCTATCCATAGGATATTATCACCCGCCTAGAAAACATGCTCATAGGGATAAAGTATTATAAAACCAGTTTCAATTGTCAATCGTTAGAAATCCTGCCTATAGGATGTGGTTGTTCAAATGGCCTTAGTGCCTCTTCAAATGAACAAGTAGAGATTACGTCTATAGGACATGTAATGCCTGCAATATACCAATTTGTTAGTTTAAAGCTACAATGTTGCCTGTACAACGCCACAAATCAGAATCAAATAGAAATCATGCCTATAGGACTTGCAATGTTTTAGCCCACCTGAACGTTGTTTATATATAATATTGGAAATCAGAATCAGATATAGATCCTTTTTATAGGACCTAATGATTAACAATGTGCACTGCCTAATCTGAAAACATGTGACTGATCGCCTGCTTTTTGTGCTTATGTGTGAAGGTTAGCTTGAGCCTTTCATTACTGTTATGTGCAATCCTAATTGTTTTGAATGTCGCTTAGTTTTATCATTTTGAGTATCCTAAGTAAGTCTAGAACCACCCAAATAGAGGTCCAAAGCCTCCTAGAACATATGCATGGGACGGGTAATGCACGCATAGGACACGACTTAAACTTTAATTAGAGCGCCTTTAAGTAAACAACTTCAACATAGTAATTGGGTAGCAAGAGATGATAGTTTGTGGCCGCTGAATTATATGAGCAACCCCTACCCAAAGGAAGTTGCGAAGTATTATTTAAGTTGCACGGGGTGATCCTTTAGGTTAAAAAACTTAGGAACCCCCCCCTCCTTTTTCTTTATGTACTTATTAGTTACACTTAGTCACTTATCATAGAATGATTAAGTCGTATCCTTGTAGTCATTAAGATTTGTACTGATTCTCGTATGTTTTAATAAGATTCTTCGAACTTTAAATTTTCCTTTAATTTATTTGATCACCTAGCCTAATTACACAATCCACATAGTTTAACGTTTGGACCCATAGTTGTGGACCTCGAAGAGTGCCTAACACATTCTCTTTGAGGTAATTTGAGCCATTACCCGATCTTTGGTGACATAGAGTAGTTAAAACAGAGTTATTTGCAAAAAGGTGCCCTAACGCACCTTCCCCCCAAAAAAAAATCGTTACATGATGACTCTTCTATTTTAGTACCCACTTAAAAGAGTTGCCACATGTCGAAACACACTTTTGCGAGAAAATAGGGCGCGATAGCATGTCGACTCTGCTGGGGATTTACACTTAGGCTCTTACTATAATGAACTTGATTTATGTGGATTACTCTCTTTTTCTTTATTTGTTTTAAAACTGCTCATATATGCACATCCATTCCCTTATTTACCTTTATTCGTTAAAATTTGTTGCGACATGCACATCCCTTCCCTTATTTACCTTTATTTGTTAAAATTTTCTATGACATGCACATTCATTCCCCTATTCACCTTTGTTTTATATGATCGCTCTCCATCTCTTTTCATTTTATCTAGACTTCTATATCATGCCTTTCCCATTCCTACTTCCTTACCTGCTTTATTACATTCCCGCATATTTTCTTTTATGAACTAAATTGACTTTGTCCTTTTGTATTTCTTCTATATTGTTTCCATGTTTACCTTTGCTATATTATTTTTTGCTTTTTCATATTTTATCATGCAAATACTTGGCAACGTATTATTATTTCTGCATAAAGCATGCTCCACATCATACTCCACTCGTGCCAGCTATCAACATAGAGGCACTTGATGAGTGTCCGCACTCTTTTGAAAATTACCGTTTAAAATTAGAAAGGCTTATTTGTAGTAGACTATTTGATCAGCAGTGCAATCGATGGTCCCATGACTTTTCCTCTCAAGTTGTCCACTTGGGAGTACCAGTATAGACCATTCTAGAAACCCCACTCCAACTTGAAACTTACCATCTTTGCTAAACATTTGATCAAGTAGGGAATTAGTTGAGGCCACTACCATGTTATAGGATGAGCAAAGAGTCGTTTTTCGATATGGCAATATAGAAATGACTCCTCTACTAGAAGAAATAGGAGGCTTCGCCAATTTCCCATGGGATAGTCTAGGATTACTGGTACCAGAAAATTGCACTCCCAGTTTTCTAAAGATATTGGGTTTTAAGAAAAATGATTAGTTGCTTTATTTAAAGAAGTCATACATCCCTTTTGAATTTCTTTACGAGCGTTATGGGCATAGCATGTCGTATCGTCTTCATCATGATGAACTCGCCATTACTTCCTTGGGTTGGACGCGCTGCCGGGTTTATATATTCGTTGTCTGCTTCTTTGGGTTGTTGATATTTCCAATGAAGGGATGAGGGATTCATACTCGCTTATCCATGGTCGCCAGGACCTTGATGGAGGTCATCAGGGGACAAACTTATACCATTATCCCTATGATCATAGCTGAGATGTACCACGCTATAGATCGGTGCAAGCAGGGATTTGGACACTTTGAGGGTTGTAATCTGTTACTACAAGTCTGGCTGTTGGAACACTTTCAGAGAGGAGAGTATCATCAAGAGCTTCTGCGACGGCCATTGAATGACTACATAGCTAACCATCACCCAAAGAAAATGACGTTTATCCCAAACAGGTTTGCACAGCTTGGAAATGCTATAAGTTGGGTGCGTTTCTTCAGCAATCTGAGGACAAGCAGGTACATTAGATGTTTGAGTGGTTTCCTAACAGCGAGTTCATCATCTGGTCAAGAAAAACTACTCACTATTAATTATCGGGTTGCGAGGCATATATCCTTATGCTCCCATAAGGGTAATAAGGCAAGCAAAGAGAAAACAAGTCATACCTCGAGTTTCCAACATGGTCCAGTACAAGTTAGATTTCAAAGGAGACGTCATTCCATTCAAGTTTGAGGAACAACATATGTGGACCAAAAGATCATTGTGGAAAAATAAATCATTGAGCCAGACAGGTATCACGTCGCTCATATTTACTACTATCTATCATGGTTGGAGGATGACGTAGCGGTAGACGTCAAGCCATGAGTCAATCTGAAGGACATGATTGTAGATGACGTTGCTGAGGCACAAGTTAAGTATAGAAGGCTACGCAAAAGGGTTTTCTAGTCTGAAGCTAAACATCTGGAACAACACAAAGTGAACATGGAGACGATAAAGGAGTGGAAGGAAATTACCACTAAGTCAACAGAAAGATTGGAATATTTGGAGCAATGATTAATGGAGCTAGAATGAAAGATAAAGAGACTCTCAAATTGCCAAGGAATGGATGGCAGAGAAGGAGGACATCTAGCAAAAGCTTACTTTCTGTTGGATATGCGTGATCTAGGGAACCTGATTGATGGGGTCAAAAGAGCCAAGAATGGAAAAGGCCCTTCAGGGACCAAGTAGACTAGGAAATAATGTTCTATACCACTTTCTAGCTTAGCTTTAGATTTCAATTGTAATAGGGCTAAATGCCATTAGTAATTTCTATTATTGTCGATTTAGTAAAGGTTTGACTCATTTTTCGCATTAATGAAATGACACAAATGTTGGCATCAATTTTCTCCAAGTCTATGTGTTACGTCCCGCAGTATTACATTACGGTAATATCATGCTTCTCCGTATTAGGTTACGACGATGTTAAACCTTGAAGTATTGTACATTGAATTTGTCGTAAGATAATTGACATCAGTCCAAGTAAAAGATTATTGGAGATTATAAGGGTTATGCTATTTCACAAAGTGATTAGTAAATTCGTGAAGGTGAAAGGGGGAGCAAGTCAAAGAACATAAATTTTGTCCAAGTTTGGCATTTTGGGGTAAAATATGGTCTGAGCTAAAATACTCGGTATTTATGGACTAGTACCATACAAGGTACTACATGGCCATGATCGTAAGGTGTACAAGGTATGTTAAAAGAGAATAGTATTTAATTAAGTTGAGACAATTCTTAATTATGCGGGTAATTGATTAATTACCATGTAGCGGGAGACTACCTAGTTGATTATTGGATAAGATTTAAATTGCCCAACAAAATGATTATGTGGCAGCTAAGGAGGCTAAACAAACGAATGCAAAATTTGGGGGAAACATGTATTTCCTTTCATTATCTATCATGCTACAAGTGTATTTAAAAAATGTGTTGGCATCAGATTATAAAGAAAGACATATGATTGACACATGCAAAAATTAAGCTATTTCTTAAAAAAATAATATGACCTCCCTAACTTTCCATTTGAAGTTACATACTTTCCCAAGTGATAATATGATACAAACGTAGATATATTGTTGTATATTGGGGGAGAATGTAAGATTTAGTTGAAAAGACTTCTGTGTGGAGGCATATTGAACGAGTTGAGCTCTTGAGCAATTGAGGTATATTAGAGGGATTGTCAAGAGAAATGGCTCAGGTATGTTAAGGCTAATCTCTTCCTTCATTTTGACATGATATTGTCATTACACAAGTTTGATAACGAAGCATAAATAAAAATTCACATCCGGAAATTTACGTATATTTTGCTAGTCTCGCAAGTTACTTATATTTTTCTAGTTTTGTAAATTAACATATTCTCCTTATGGGGAATTCATATTCAGTTGAGTATTTTCTTCTTCCAGTCAAGAGAGCAGAGAAGTTACAATGATACAGTATAAAAAGTATTTTGATTACCATCGAGCTATAATCGATGGGCAGGCCCCTAATGGGCAACCTCTGATCAGATGGTAAGTTATATACCGAGCCTACTATGGCCGAGCGCATATGAGCGAGACCAGTTGGTCGAGATACAGAGCCTAGTATGGTCGAGCACTTATGAGCGAGCCTACTACGGCAGAGCAGATATATATATATATATATATATATATATATATATATATATATATATATATATATATATATATATATATATGTGTGTGTGTGTGTGTGTGTGTGTGTGTGTGTGTGTGTGTGTGTATAGGGCCGGACAACTATTTGACTTACTATATTGAGAGAATTGTGTTAGTATCAGCAAGTAAACATATCTTCAGATTATCTTTGACTTCCAGCTACTTACAGTTATTATATTATAAGTTTAGTTTTAGCTTTCAGTATATTGCCTTACATACTCGGTACATTATTTCGTACTGACGTCCCTTTTCTAGGGGCGCTGTATTTCATGCGTGTAGGTCAGACAGACAAACGAGTAGGCCTCTTCAATAAGTGTTGCTCGAGTTCAGCTTGATCAGTAAGCTCTATGCCTTTCGGTGTTTTCCAGATCTAGAGCCTTATGTATATATGTATATATGTGTATATATGGCATGAGTAGGTCAGAGAGCCGTTCCGATCACAATATATCCATCAGTAGAGGCTTGTAGACATATCATGTCAGTTAGTGCAGTATGTTGGGCTTTTAGGCCTTGTATGTATATTTTATTGGTCTGTCAGCTGTAATAAATATGGCGGCCTTGTCGACTATGTTTTATATTCATATTTAGTCAGCATTCGTTATCGTCTTGCAATGTGGCCCATGGTCAAAAGTATGACATCATGTGTTCCGGGTCCCGTAGTTGCAAGTTGGTATGCAAGGATAGGTGAGGCACTAGGTGCCGGTCTCCCCCCCCCCAGTTCGGGGCATGACAAAGTGGTATCAGAGCAGTTATATCCTAGGGGGTCTACAAGCCATGTCTAGTAGAGTCTTGTTTATGGGTGTGCCGTGCATCACACTTATAAGCAGGAAGCTACATGGCATTTAAGATTGTCACTCTTTCTTCTTACTCTAGATCGTGTGGTAGAGCTCACTTATAAGAATTCAAACTTCGAAATTCTATTTTATTCGTAATAAAACGATGCCTACATTCGGAAAGAAGGTTGGGAAGAGAGATAGTTGTGGAAGAGCTAAGTCAGAGGAATTGAATTTTTGTATGATGCCTACGATAAGTAAATATAAGGTCTTTAGCAGATCATGGGTGTACTGAAAGGTGTAAGCTTCCTGATAAGAAGCCTTAAGGCAAGAACGCCTATCCATATTTATGGTGAAGGACAATGAGAGATTAAGAAGATAAATACAAGTTTCAACAAGTAAAAGAAGCAAGATGAAGAAGGGTACGAGGCACCCAGTTAATGAAGGTTAACAGCGTTTATAATGAGGCAGAGGAACATAAGATTTTCGAGTTATATTCAAAAGTAACAAAGGTATATACAATTGGTCGCACCCATTCCAGATATTCCCTATAGGGATTAATAGAAGTAGTATAAGAAAATATGATGGACGAATTGTTTGCATCAGTTGACATTTCCGAAGGATATTGCAAATATGCTAATAGAATAGTGCACTTTGAAATAGTGCGGCCAGATAGGAGTACTACAAAGACACGCAATATAAGCCTTGAAGGGATAAATGTTACCTTAGTGTCGCTCGCGTCCCTAGTAAAGCGAGAATGTTAAGAAACTTGAAGAGCCACTGGATGGAACAAAGGAAAGCTAAAAGCGAAAGAATGAAGAATGTCGTATTGAAGTTTTCACAAGAAAAGGGATATGCAAAAATATTGGAAGAGTAATGAGAAGAGATATAAGGAAGCATTATGAATAAGGTGTGACACATGGATAAAAACGGTAAAATGTTACAAACCTATAGTCAAATGAAGGAACAGACGAAAGGTGATGGGCCTTAAGACAACAAAAGAGTATAGGCCATAAGGTTATATCCTCATTTTGATAAATAAGTTTGTGGCTCCAACACGACTACCATAAAGGAGAGTTAATCCCCAAAGTAATTGAAATCAGTATGGGCTGGTAAACAAGATAAACTAAATATTAATTAGGGACTGAATGATTGGAAAGTACTCGGCATCATGGTAATTTTAGATTTTGTTCCGGTAGTAATAGAATGGACCACAGAAGGAGATTCATGATGAATTTAGAGAATGGTCATTCAGGGAGACGCTTCCCTAGAGCAAGCAATGTGAGCAAAGTTAAGCTTAAGAGACTGTATATTCCAGTTACGCTAAGTGTCACCCTCGCGAGTAAGGGAATTTGTCATCCTTGGTATAGAAGGATTGCCGCGAGGCGAGTAAGGATTATTTATGTTGAGGTAAAACATCTATAGGTAAATCCTTGTGGCTTCAGCCTTTAGTATACCCCTAAAGGGGGGAATATGGAGTGATGTGGCATTAAGTAAGAATTAAGTGTTTCTAGGCCTATGGAATGGTAAAGGAAGTAAAGGTTCCTGCCCGAGCTGTTATTAATAAATAAAGAGCCAGTGCGAGACGTAAGTTAAGACAAAGTAAATAACCCAAGAAAGATTACGAGGAATATTTATACGATAATGGACCAACGAGTAGTTAGTAATTTGTCAGGAAGATCCCAGTTATGGCTAAACAGGAGGTTGCAAATGAGGCATCAGATCGTGTAAGATAAACATAGTAGAACCCAATGTGAAGAATTCAGCCTCAAAGAATATCATTATAATACTTGAGATATATTCAAACAAGAGTCGGGGTAGTTAAAAGTACCGTATGAGTCTTACGGGGATAAAACAAAGTGCCATTGGGAAGGCAGTTAGAATATTGGTTCAGAAGCAACCATACAAGCACAAGGGCATGGAAGTAAGCAACTACAAATGATTAGATTATAGGCAAATAAGGACATCAAAAAGGTCCTTAATAAGCTCACAATTTTACGAGAGTCAAGGGTTCTCTCTAAGTACTACAAAGAAAGGCTAGCTGGGGAGATAAGAAAGAAGGCTTCAACCTAAGCACAATGACCAAAAGAGAAAATGGTTGTGTAACAACAATCTCGTAACAACTTTGTAAGCATTCCAAAGGAAAATGGCACCTACCGTAGCTAATGAACATGAAGTAAGAATAAAAGTAATATTTGAGATCATATGAGTTGCATGAAAACTCTATCAAGTATGGGAACTAAGATAAGCTAAGTATGGATGCAACAAGGGGGCAGAAAGACCAGGAAAAGTAATAGCTTACATTGAAAGAAAGCTAAGAAGGAACGAAAGAATTATTTGATCAATGATCCAGAGCTAGTACATTATGGATACACTCAAGATTTTGGAACATTATCCAGGCAGCATATTTGTTGACAATCATTCAGCCATAGAAGACTCTGGTATAAGTTAAAAGAAAGAATTGAGCCCATGACATAGACAAAGGATTGAATTGTTAGAAGATTGTATCAGGGATATTCCATAATGCTCATGAAAGGCTAAGGTAAGAACTGATACCATGAGACACGAATTGGAATATAGCTTAAGCCTATATAAAGGCTGGCCAGAAGGAAGAGGAAACTAAATAATTACATCACTTAAGTGAATCAGGAGTCTGACTATTGGACCTAGAAAAAAAATTATTATAGAAGTTGTGCTTGAGAACATGACAGAATCGCTCTTAATATCAGATATTCAAGAGAAATAACACAACAACCATAATCTATAACGACTCTACAAAGAAGCCATCTAGAAGAAGTACCAGCCTGATAAGAAGTTAGTACGAAGCTCCCACCAGATTGTGTGTGCACCAGAGATGCGAGTTTTATAATAGGGCTTCAAGTTATGGACGTGAATTACACCTAGATGGAAGGGAGGTTATGAAAAAGATAGAAGATATGATACGAAATTTTATGTAAGTAAGGTAAAAGTGAACAACATACGAGATACTAAAATGCAGAAAGTTGTGAATAGTTCATACTTCGGATAAAAGGTTATAAGCATGGGGATTCAATATCCAAGAATGATAGCGGCATCGTTAGGGACATATATTCCAGCCTATGGTTTCTACGTATTGAGAGGTGTAGTTAAAAGAGTATAGAAGAGTTAGAGACGATGTGATGTCTCACTTGATGTTCTAAAATAAAACAAGGAACTTTAAGCAAGTTGAAGGAAGATAACGAGTAGTATAAATATATATGTATAGGTCGCGAGCTAAAGTATGGTAAAGTGAGTTTTAGGAAAATAGGAATACGGAAAAGAAAGGATAGTGAGAAGGTGACGAAAATGGATTATTCGTCATGATTAGGCCCATGAAAACAAGGAAGCTAATGGCTTCTCTATGTTATAGTAAGCTCACTATAGCCTGAATGGACTCAAAGAAGTTACTATTCATAAGTAGCATTTTGAAAAGATGGAATGCTTCCCTAATAGTAGAATAAGTGTGTAATTGTGATAGATAAAGGATGACATTTGGGCCTTCGATTGAGTAATGATTTGTAAAAGAAAAGGGATTCACGAATTGTATGAGATGAGATTAGGCTGTCATTCTACGGATGAGCAGTAATGAAGAAGCATTAAAAGACTTATATTTATACATATGGAATAAGCATCGGGAGTAAGTTGGGATTTGGTAGCAGACCTCAGCAACGATAAATTAAAGTAACAGTTATGGTAGTAAATTTATACGGATGGCTAAACGGACCTATGCGATGAGATAAATATTCGTAAATTCAACAAAGTACTGAGCAAAGAACTTCAGTATAATCATAGATGCCCAAAGGGACATCTTATCAAGATTTACATATCAAGCCTAGAGATTGGGCACACTTACAAGGTCAAAGTTGTACAGGTTGCGTGATGAAAAGTAGCAATAATTACGAGATTGGAAAGATTCTGACTACAAGTTGTGGTGTGAGAAGGAGGCCTAAGGGGGGAATGCCCTGGACTGTGGACTTATTCACAGAATAATTGCGTAGATGGCAAGGGAAGTCCTAAAGTATTCGGAAGATATAAGTTATGAAAATGATAAGTGCATCAGTCAACATTCGAGGACGAATGTTCCAAAGGGCGGAAAAATGTTACGTCCCGCGGTATTATATTATGGTGATGTCACGCTTCGCAGTATTAGGTTACGACGATGTTAAACCTTGAAGTATTGTATGTGGAATTTGTCGTAAGGTAATTGACATCAGTCCAAGTAAAAGATTATTTGGAGATTATAAGGGTTATGCTATTTCCCAAAGTGATTAGTAAATTCATGAAGGTGAAAGGGCTAAGTAAATCAAAGAAAAATGAATTTTGTCGAAGTTTTGGCAATTTGTGGATAAAATACGGTCCAAGCTATAATACCCGATATTTATGGACTAGTACCATACAAGGTACTACGTGGCCATGATAGTAAGGTGTACAAGGTATGTTAAAAGAGAATAATATTTAATTAAGTTGAGACAATTCTTAATTATGTGGGTAGTTGATTAATTACCATGTAGCGGGAGACTACCTAGTTGATTATTGGATAAGATTTAAATTGCCCAACAGAAAGATTATGTGGAAGCTACAGAGGCTAAAGAAACGAATGCAAAATTTGGGGGAAACACTTATTTCCTTTCATTATCTAACATGCTACAAGTGTATTAAAAAAATGTGTTGGCATCAGATTATAAAGAAAGACATATGATTGACACATGCAAGGATTAAGCTATTTCTTAAAAAAATAATATGACCTCCCTAACTTTCCATTTGAAGTTACATACTTTCCCAAGTGATAATATGATACAAACGTAGATATATTGTTGTATATCGGTGGAGAATGTAAGTTTTAGTTGAAAAGACTTTCGGGTGGAGGTATATTGAATGAGTTGAATGATACAAACGTATATTTTGCTAGTCTGGCAAGTTACTTATATTTTTATAGTTTTGTATATTACCATATTCTCCTTATGGGGAATTCATATTAAGTTAAGTATTTCCTTCTTCCAGTCAAGAGAGCAGAGAAGTTACACATATACAGTATAAAAAGTATTTTCATTTCTATCGAGCTATAATCGATGGACAGGCCCCTATTGGGCAACCTCTGATCAGATGGTAAGTTGTATGACGATCCTGATGTGGCCGAGCACATATGAGTGAGCCCAGTTGATCGAGATACAGAGCCTAGTATGGCCAAACACTTATGAGCGAGCCTACTACGGCAGAGCATATATATATATATATATATATATATATATATATATATATATATATATATATGTAGTTACATATACCGAGCCTTATAGGCCCGGACAACTATTTTACTTACTATATTGAGAGAATTGAGTTAGTATCAGCAAGTAAGCATATCTTCAGATTATCTTTGACTTCCAGCTACTTACAGTTATTATATTATCAGTTCAGTTTTAGCTTTCAGTATATTGCCTTACATACTCAGTACATTATTTCGTACTGACGTCCCTTTTCTGGGGGCGCTGCATTTCATGCGTGTAGGTCAGACAGACGGACGAGTAGGCCTCTTCAATAAGTGTTGCCCGAGTTCAGCTTGATCGGTAAGCTCCATGCCTTTCGAAGTTTTTGGGTCTAGAGCCTTATGTATATCTTGTATATATATGTATATATGTCATGAGTAGGTCGGAGAGCCATTTCGATCATATTATATCTATCAGTAGAGGCTTGTAGACATATCTTATCAGTTAGTGCAGTATGTTGAACTTTCAGGCCTTGTATGTATATTTGATTGGTCTATCAGCAGTAATAAATATGGCAGCCTTGTCGGCTAAGTTTTATATTGATATTTAGTCAGCATTCGGTATCGTCTTGTAATGTGGCCCATGGCCAAAAGTATGTCATCATATGTTCAGGGTCCCTTAGTTGCAAGTTGGTACGCAAGGATAGGTGAGGCACTGGGTACCGGTCTCGCCCCCCAATTCGGGGCGTGACACTATGTGTCGCTTAGGCCTACCTCAGGCACAATGAGGTCCCCAAATTAGGGCGCGAATCATTGCATGACTTTGTGTAACATGTTTAAATATTGCAAACACTCTTTTATCTCACCTTACTAACTTGGTTACCTTTTGCTTTTTCTTTTATTTTTGATTATTCCCACTCCCAAAGGTTGGTTTGTTCATACTGGCATCATCAGCATACCACACTAGAACCAAACACTACCGCGAAACACACAAAACCAAAACCTACCACCAAATCCTCACGAACCATACTAGTATCCCGCACCTCCCCAGAACCTTAACCCGCCACCAGTACCAACCCCTCGACAACACCACCATCATCCAACTCAATAGACACAAACCACTACTGATCACACTTCCCAGAATGCGCCACAACATACTCCCGATCCCCAAAACTCGACCAATGAGCATCCTTATACCCAAGCTCCCGAAATCCATCAAAACGATCCGATATATATGGAAACTTTACCCCACACCCTACAACCAACCCTATACATACCTGGATCGACTGAGAAGGACCTGCTCATTAAAAATATGGAAGAGGAACTCAAGAAGCTCACTGGTAGCGTTCAGAGTGTTGAAGGTGGTAAAGGCGTTGAAGGTCTAAACTATGAGGACCTGTGAATTCAGCAGGATGTACAACTTTCGGAGGGTTACAAACCTCCCAAGTTAAAAATGTTCGATAAAACTGGTGATCCGAAACTGCATCTAAGAATGTATTGTGACAAGCTTGTAGGAGTAGGCAAGAATGAACAAATCTGCATGAAACTGTTCATGTGAAGCCTCACATGAGATGCTTTTTCTTGGTATATCAGTCAAAACCCAAAGAAGTAGGTTAGTTGGGTGAGTATGGCATCCAACTTCATGGATAGATTTAGGTTCAACACAGAAAATGCGCCAGACGTTTTCTACATTCAAAACCTCAAGAAGAAGCCGACTGAAACCTTCCATGGATATGCTACTCGTTAGAGATCAGAAACTGCGAAAGGAAGGACAACACTTGAAGAAGAACAAATGAACAAGTTCTTTTTCAGGGTTCAAGACCCGCAGTATTACGAAAGGTGAATGGTTATTGAAAATGACAAATTCTCCGACATCATCAAGTTAGGAGAAAGAATAGAAGAAGGAATTAAGAATGGGATGGTGACTAATTTCGAGGCACTGTAGGCCACTAATAAATCTTTGCAATCAGGAGGTATTTAGAAGAAGAAAGAAGTAGGTGCCGTGAAGGTAGCCTAGAGTCGTAAGTCTCCTCTCACGTACCAAGCACCTCTACCCATATAACAACCCTCACCCCCAGATACCAACATCCTGCTACCACCTACCATGCCTATATTACTTAATCTGGATATTATCATTCACCACCACCCGCCCGCCAAAACTACCAAAAACCACAACCAAATTTGGACCGCAGGCCGCTAGATAATACACCCCAATTGCTGAACCCAT